>NC_079335.1:41571642-42171642 GCF_029582105.1 Oenanthe melanoleuca
AAGTTACTGCAAGAATTTCAATGCATTTTTCATAAATAAGTATGTTCAAAAGAGAAGAGATTAAAGGGTTTTTTTAGGGGGCGGGGGGTTTGCTTTTTTTTTGCTGTTGTAAATGTCATATTTCTAACCCTGGAACAGTCATGTACAGGAGAGAGGCAACAGAGGAAGAGCACCTGCACAATGTTTCAGGCATCTGTACATATCCATGGAACTGTGGCAGTACCTTCTGTACTTGGCAGTGCTACTGTAATCTAAATTACTAGTTTCTACATTGACCTTTCAAACTCTGAAGTCACCCAGACAAACACACAGCTATAGTGCTGCCTCCTTTTACACACATGAATGCATTTCTGTTTCATTTATGAGGAAGCTACATCAGAAATTTTAAACACAGACATCAGCAACCTGGTAGCACAAAGAGGTTTCTCTTTAAGTTGTGTGACAGGTTGCACGTAACTTGTGACAACAGTATAAATTCCTTGATGAAATACAAGGCAATCCATTTTATCTTGTCACACTGAAGTACTGACACTCAAAGGGAACTTCACTTTAAAGAGAACATCCGTTTAAAAAATACTTTTCCCCTACTGTCACCATACCTACAACTGTACCTATATATGCACACACAGGCACACTGGGTACAATGCTAAAATTAGTGTATATGATGGTTACCTCAAAAAACATGGAAATTACAGTTCTTTTACTTCACACTGCTTTCAAGGTATTTTTGGATTTAGAAGACAAACATGACAATTATTGGATTTTCTCAGTAACCTTCAAGCAGATGCATAACACATCAGGGTTTCCTCAATTACACAGAGAAACCAAATTTTACAATCCTACAAGTATAAAAATATGTCTGTGTATTGTCTCTTAAAAAAAAAGGAAGATTAAATCCTGCAGGATATACTTGAAGGGGACAAGTGAATGATATTAATGGTAGGTTAGAAAAATTCCTGCTCAGCAACAGATTGCAGTTTAGAAATTGAACAGTCCTTCCTTTTTGAAAAGAAGAAAATTACTAAGAATTACAAAAGATAACTATCAGATATGTCAATGACAGTGTTATATAGATGGTAAAAATATGGATGAAAGGAGAAAGATTTTGCATTTTTGTTTAAAACCTAAGGAGCATATTTAATCAGTGTCACACACAAAACAAAATGTCATCAATCAGTCAATCTATTTGCTCAGCTCACAGCAGTGTTTGAATGCTTTGCCAGCCATCTAGGATCCAGTCTAACTGTAATATTTCAGATCTAGCTGAAGTATTATGAAGTTAACCTAGCTTATTTTTACATTGCAAAGACTTCCTAATAAGTTCTAATGCAACTTACACATTATTCCAATTAACACTTTTACAATAGAGCATACAAGCAAAGATTTCTGTCTTCAGCTGCACTTTTTGATCAATTTCTCTCCCCTCTGTCATTTCCTGGTCCATGAATCAGAAAGGAAGTTCTAATAACTAAACTCATGGCTGCTCACACAGGGTAGCTAACAGGGGAAACAAGAAAGACCATGTTCCAAAATGAAAATGCATGGCACAGAAGATGATGCTATCTGCAGCTGCAAAGTCTGCCATAACTAGTCAGCAGAAACAGACAACTGTGCTCCTTTACTCCAAGGTTTAAAGTCTTTGTACATCATTTATACTAAGAGCTTACTTCATACTCAGATGAAATTTATGAAAAAAAACAAAAAACAGAACTCAAAAATCAAACTTTCAATTGATCTAATCAAAATAGGACTGGTTCATGTCATTCTGTCAGAATGACCTCAGAATATTTTCATTCATTACATTTTCATTACCTGAAATTAATGGAAGGTTTCTTGTTAAATCTTGCATTTGAACTTACCTTCACTACTTCTGTCCTCTAACAATAAATCATGTCTGCTAGGCGATTCCTGTGTTTTGGAAGCATCACTTTTTTTGCTGTGCAACCTTGGAACCAATGTTTTATTTTCATCATCTGAAAGATCACTGCCACTAGAGGTCCATATTATGTCCTCAGCTTCCTTAGAGCTTTCAGCATCAGCAGCTCCTATGAAAAAATATTGTAAAGTGTTAGATTGTTACAGAAATGCAGTTTTGTTAAATTTAAAAATGTTAAGAATTAAACTGTACTATTTTTAATCAGCAAAATTATAAATTGTGTTACTAGGCATCAGAGATTAATCCTGAAGAATTAACTCACATGTACTTCTTATTCCTACATGCATCATTTTCAGTTTAGTTCTCCACAATAAATGCTAACAATTCATTTTATACAATGAGGCTACCACTGTGTCCTTCAGCAGTGTGAGGACAAGTCATGACTGTCTGACATTTAGTCCCCCTACACACAGTCCTAACACTCCTCCACTCCCACACATGTACCCTTGTAAAATGCTGAGTTGTTTAAAGAAAGATTGTCCTTAGAATTCTGGGTTTGGGAGCTCTCTGACTTTATCCAATGAATAACAAAGAAAAAACTATTCCATCAGTACAGATTATTCTTCAGTTTTCTCTTGAAAGGAAGAAAAATAACTCCTCAAGTGTTGCAAAGAAAAGCCGGTGTGGTTTTGAAGTAAGACATTTTAGTTCAAAACACCTTTCTGCTAATTTTTAATCATAAAAGCAAGGAGAAAAGGATTCATGCTTAGCACAGTGCATACAGAATTTGGAAGGCAGAATTTTCTACTTCCTACTGCTACTAAAATGTTATAAGTAAATGGGAATTTAGACAATTACCGGGGGTTTGGAATAAGCCAGAAGGGCCCAGAAGAGAAACACACAGCTACATCTCCTCCTGCCACACAGAGAGGTTCTTCTTAGAAATCTAGAAAAGCTAGAACCCCAAAAGCTAAAAAAAAAAAGTGCCCAGACCTATTTACATCCAACAGAAGCAGCACAGCTGCTGGAGCAAACAGAAAAGCAGGCTGAAAAATACCAACTCCTCTTTCCTTCCCTTCCTCTGGGCTCAAAAGATAAGGAAAGAACTAGAAAGAGTCAGGAAGTCCTCCTCCTCCTCTTTATGCCTAGAGTTATTTTAATGACAATATTAAGCATTCGGAGGCATAGAGAAGACTGTAAAAGCAGGAGGTTGACAAAACTCTGTTTTCCTATCTATTGCTCATACTAACAAAATATGTGTTCTCTCATGCCTGCTTATCTGTCTAGAAGAAGACAGAATAATTTCAGTTTCAATCTATACAGCTAAGGGCTATTTTTCATTCCCTCCTAATAAAAATGTGAAGGATTTAAGTATCCCATCTTGTTATAATACACACCATATACAGCATTAGTGATACATCTTTCACCTTTTCAAGAGCAATAGCTGAGTGCCTGCAGCTTTGCAGAATAAATTTCTGGCACTATGGGTGAATAGATGAGCCCCACCACAATGTGAGAGACTCTGTGTCTCATTAAAATTAACTTTTAATTACAGTAACATAAGAAGAAAGCAACCAGTATTTCGAGCCAACTTCTACCCCAATACAGGACAAAATAAAGAAACAATATTCTGACAATGTTAACATGAAATAATCAAAACATACTAGATGCACTTTCAGCAGATGTTAACAGTGGTCCAAGACGTTTCTTAATCCTGGATTTCTTATTAGAAGGCCTCTGGGACTATATTAAAAAGAGACAGATTTAATCACTGAGACATTAAAAATAATTTTAACATGCATCAATACATTCAAAGCTGTTGTTACTCACCCACCAAAGCTCAGCAGAACAATTTCAAATTAACTTTAAAATCTTTTACAAGACTGCAATATAATGAGGTATTAAAG
Organism: Oenanthe melanoleuca; assembly: GCF_029582105.1. Classification (NCBI taxonomy): domain Eukaryota; kingdom Metazoa; phylum Chordata; class Aves; order Passeriformes; family Muscicapidae; genus Oenanthe; species Oenanthe melanoleuca. The sequence goes on from NC_079335.1 coordinate 41,575,426, forward strand.
CATGAGAACACTAACATAAAATCTGAATTCTCATAGATTTGGAAAATACAAACCTTCTATGACTATGACAGAAATCACACGTGACCTTGAGAAGAACAGGAGGTAGTATAATCAGCACTAAAATGTCAAAAGTGGGCAGTAACAACATCCTTGATAAAGCAGGTGTCTATTGAATAGTTACAGAAACAATTACTTGGTTGCCCTGTATCTGATTTCACTACATCCCACAAGATATGCAACACTGTGACTGCTCAGTACCAGAAGAAATAGAAAAGCAGCTTGGGTCAGCACAAAATACTCTTCATTCAGAGCTGGCTGATCAAGCAGGATTTTCTTCACCTAATTCACTACTGCAAACATTACTCAGGTCTAGCAAAAAATCTTCAGATGCAAACTATAGCATTTTTGTTCCCCATTTTTTTGGGAAATGTAGCACTCCATCCCAAATGTCAAATTACTTTCGCATCTTTCAGTGTGTTACTGAAATTTTCTAAGTGATAAGTGCAATCTAGAACACAAGGTACTAACATATGCTCAGCAAGTTACACTAACAAATTAAGACAATGTCCTTAAGTAATTGTGCTTCCCATTTTCTATTTTGACAGTTGCAACAATATGCAGTTAGTTTAGAAACAACACCAAAAGAAAAGGCAACATCTTATTATTCGCTCAAGCATGGAAATCCACTGTCAGTTTGTATCTCTTTGTTACACTAAGGCAGCATTTTACCTCCAGCACTGAAGTGCTCTGAAAACCATCTCCACACCGAAGCCACGCATTGGAAATCGAAGCAGCAGACACTAATGTCCTGACATTTGATTTTTTCACACGGAGGGGTGTCTCATCTGGGAATGGGGTGCATTCTGCATTCCAAAGTCTCTTCCGCTAGAGAAAGGAAAAACAAACCCATTAAAAGCACTTTGTGTAGATATAATCAATTGCAAGGTAAATTTACTTTCTCTAGATTGTCCCTAGTATCTTCTGAATGTTCACAAACAAATTCCAATTTTTAATAAGCTCAGGGAAAAAAAGTCTCGAACATTTGCAAGCATCTTTTATGCAGCACTAAATAATAACACTACCACCAATGATAGGGATAAATTAAATTTTTGATAAGTACACTTTCTGTTTGTCTAAGTTACATTTCATAGTACCTGATAGCTGCTCAGTGAAGCTGAAAAAATTATGTTAGGAACAGCTCAGTAAAATACACTTTAACCAAATAATGCCTTCAAAGTCATATTTAATCTGCTTTAACTTTGTTTATGCAGGAGGTTGCACTAGGTATAACTATACAGCTCACCATTACAAATAACCAATCAATCAAAAAAAAAAAAATCACCCCAGGCTCTTTCAGCTGTAAGAATTACACTTATTTTCACAACCATTTCCCCACCAAAAATGTTGCCTTCCCCTTACATGGGATGCCGAAGTCATTCAGATTATTAGATAAATTATGAAACAGGATGCTGATTAGCATCCGGTGCTAATTTCATGCAAGAGATTGTAACATCTGAAAATAGCTGAAGATGAGAGAATTGCCTCTTATCACATCCAAAGCTATCTCACAGATTCAACACCAATTCACACATAGAAATTGAACTTGAGCACGATAAACATCTTATCTTACTGTGCTACTGAAACTTATGTTAGAAAACGCTGACTGCATTATCTGAGTAGGTCTGTCTTCTTCTGATAAGCCTTCTCTCAAGTAACTACAGTTCCTAACTATAAATAATTATAACTCCAACATTAAGTTACTCAGCACACACATTTTCTGCCAGGCTGCTCAATCAGGACTGTAACATATAGGGCAAGCATATGCACAACAAAAATCCAGAAAACAGAATTACAGAATAAATATTCTGAGTTGGAAGGGATCCATAAGCATCACAGAAGCCCAACTCCAGGCCCTTCACAGATCCAAGAATCACACCATGTGCCTAAGAGCACAAGCATTTGGCACTTTTTGTCCATTTTGTAAATTGCAATGCATGTTTGTTTTCCACATAATTTTTTCAGTGCTCTTGAGAATGAAACAAGCAGTTTCCAAAAGTGTACAGTGAGCAGCATCTTACTTCACCCCTCCAGTCACACAGTCCTGCTGTGCAGGGTAAGCAGACAGAGCAAAACAAATGCACTTTGCAGTTTCAACAGATGATAACTGACCCTGCTAAGAGCCTCTTCTAAAACTGGCAGGGGTATTTACACCTCAAAGCACCTACTCATTATCACCAAAGTCAAGCTGTCCCCATGACTACTCCCACAAACAGATGAAAGGTACAATCTTGAATGTGACATGGTATTAAATCTGGAATCAACAGTGCTTTGGTAAGGATGTCAGATAAGGAGACTACAGCAGTTCAACAAGAAAGGCTAACATTAGGGCACAAAGAATTTAAACACTGCTTCCCTCCCAGTGAAGATGCTGGCTGGCCCAAGCCTCGATTTCCAGTGTTTAGACAGGAAACTCTACATTGGGCTGTCCTCTTGACAAGTGCTTCTGATGGTTTTTAACCTTAGCCAGTGCTGGGAGTCTTGCTTATATGCCTGGTATTGTACTTCTAGAAGATTTTGAGAGGTACATTTTGACTGAGCAGAACAAATAGCTGGGTTTATGCTTAGATGGTTACACTTCCATTAAGAGTGCAATGTAAAGTTGCATTGGAAGTGGCTTTTAAACAAACAAAATTCAGAGTATGAGACAGTCATGGGTGTGACAGGCAAAAATACTTTCCATAATTAATGACTTAACAGCAAAAGAGTTTTATTTAATCCTGCACTTCCTTAGCCAGACTAAAGGCAGGGCTGCTCAGGTTTTCAGAGCAGCACTACAGAGCTGTCACAGGGCAGGTGGTTCCATGACAAACCAGAAACAACTGAAGTCCCCTCTTCCCCTTCTTTTTTCTGAGCACTTGGCAGACTCTGTGCAGACACAGCAATGATGAACCCAACTGTAAGAAACTTCTTTGGGAAGAAGAAACTGGTGCAGCAGGACAAGAAAGGATACAAGGGTCAGTGGGATCACTCCAGCAGCTGCTTGACACCATATCAGCTTCATCACAACCTGAAGAACCATCAGTACTGCTGATAGATCTGTTTAATCACCTCTTTGTTTCATGATGTGTCCTGCCTCCCAGATTAAAGAAAATCTGAGAGTTCCTGCTACCACCACCCTGAAATTTAGAAGCACTACGATCGCTGAGAAAACCTGAAAACTGTCCCTGAAGTCTTGAACCAAGAAAGAAAAGAAATACGCCCTTTTTGAGACATTCCTCAACTAAGACAAGTTCTGGCAGACTCCACTTGGAAGGAAGCAAAAGAGGAGGACTTATGATTGTTAATTTTGACAGCAGTGGCTTCAAGTCCCATGCTTTTAATACTATCTCGCCACTATTTCCTACATTCTAGACCACCTTAAACAACCAAAATAAAAAAGGAACCCTAAAGACAATTACTCATCCCAAACTCCTTGTCAATTTAAATCTCTCCATATAAATATCTGATATGAATTCAAAAAACTGAACCTACAGCTGCAATCCACAGTTACTGAGAGGACCTGGGAGCAGGTGCCAGGGAGCTGAGAGCAGCCTGCAGGGTCTCTGTGTGGCTCTTTGCCTTCAGACACAGTGGGAACAGTACCAATGTTGGGGACAGCACTGTCACCCTTCCCCTGCAAAGCCACCTTGGTACAGAGGGGTGGTGTCCAAGGATTTCCATCACAGGATTACATCTGCTGGCATGTAGAGATAGAGAGTATTAAAGGCTCTTTGCTTCTGCTCCTGCTGCTTCAAGGCAGCACAGAAACTAACACTTTAAGACACTTCTCAGGAATAAATATTTGTAATTAAGCTAATCTGAAGGTTATGTGGTTCCCAAAGAAATGCAGCAGCAACTGTGAGTTCTTTTAATCATGAGTCACAAGGTTAATCATATTTTTCTTTTAATCTGAAATAAAAATGGGGCACACAAAAATAACTTGTGTAATATATTGAAGGAATGCATGAAGTATCTAGAAACAAGGTACTGGAAATTAAAAAATAAAATAAATCACCAAATCAGGCTCAAAAGATCTAGAGCATATAGATCTGCCATACATCACAAAATCAAGATTTATTACAAAAACAGAGTCAGACAAAGAGCCTTGTAAATTGTGAAAGGTGTCAGAAGCCAAAATATGACCTCTGAAATTTAGAGTTAAAAAGGGGAGGGCTAGGATGGCTATGTCATATAGAATTTGCCTTGATCTCTGCTCCAAAAAGCATTGCATTTTGTCTCTGGAGCAGTTCCTTCTAAAAGAGTGAAAAAAACCTGAGTTACTCCTGCTGGCATTAGTGGAACTAGGACCAAGCCCTCCTCATAAAGGGCATGAAAGCAACTTTACCCCATTACTCCTTTACTTATTTCCAGTGAGATAAAGGTAAGTCAGCCCACATGGGTGCAGGTGTGAGGAAAAGAGAGGCACTCTGAAAAAACAGTGAAAATGCATGGTGATTACACAACAGACTACTGCAAGTATAGGGCTGGGATGTTGGATTTGACTTTTTAACAGATGCTCCTGTCTAGAACGTCTTCACTCAGCCAATCCGCAGGACTTTTTACCCAGAAACACCCCATATAATGTCACTGGGACCATATGCTCAAAGGCTACTTACTACATGCCCTTTACATTCCAGACAATCCCACTTCTTTGGGGCTACTCCAAAAACCATGGGAAGAACCCCCAGGAGCACATGACCCAACATATTATCTACCATGAGGCATGTACAAGTGGCATTTCTTTGACCCATCACCTTCTCCAACACAAAAAGCAACATAAGCCTAAGGAGAAAACTAGTGATAAAACATGAACTCCTCCTGCTACTGGCTTCCAAATCCAAAAATTAGTCACGTCACTTAAACATCTCTCAGAAGTATTCCAATACAACTGTGACATTCTTCCTAAACAGAGTAGAATGAAAAAGTATTAAAAAAATCACAGCTCTAGCTGCCAGAAACCTGAAGGGAGCAATCACATAAAAGTACACAAATATCAAACACTGACCAACTGCCATCCTCATCTTTCACCTTTGTTCTCATGGGTTTCACATGAAAGTACTCCAACTAAAACACTTCAGCTTGTTTTGGCCTTCAAAAGTCCAGTTTCAAGGTAGTGCAAAACTGAATATGACAACAGGTACCTCATCTTCAGCAAAACACTATTTGTGATTTGAGTTCCTAAAAGTGTAACTACTGTTTTTAGTGCCTAGATAAAAACTAAAGTTTTAATTTAATATGAAAACATCCTTGCATTTTAAACTCTCAAGTGATGATTCAAATAAAGGTTGCAGACTTAACGTCATGGATTGTATTTTTTTCCAGCAAAGATTAATTTTTTACTCCTATGAGAAAACCAGTATGCATATTTTCCAAAGATGATTTACAAGAACATCCCTAGATAGGTCCTCATCAAATTGTAATCATTCATTAAAAAAAATCTATACTGTACGACAGTCAATGGCAGCAATGATAACCTGCCATACCATACCTCCTTCTACTCTCAGGATAAAGAAATATTAAAACCAAATTAAAATCTTAAAATAATTTCCAATTGCTACTGATGTGGAAGACCAAAAATTTTAAATCACTCTTTCTTTGTGCTCATTATTTTTATTAAACTAAATGAAAGACTATTCTCAATGACTTACACTGACATATAAAAGACTACCATTTGAATGTCAGGATTTTTAATCCACACATCCTTTTTTAAGCAAGAGTATAAATTATTATGTGCTTACATTGAAAAACAACCCCCAACTCTTGAGGAATAAGAATACTATTGAAGTATACTTTGCATTAACAACTAATGCCAAGTTGTTAGAGAGAAATCTGCAATCTGTGAAAGCAGTTAAAGTAGAAGTATTTTAGAAAAACTTACAAAAGTTATCCAAAATGTTTAGGATACAATAACAGTATCATATATTTTTGCCATGTCTCAGGTTGGCATGGGTTTTTCATCAGTTTAATTAATAGTCAGCAAGTGGGGAGGACTGTTTTATTTTCCTGTGATCAGCGTAAATTCTCATTCATCAAGGAACATTATCTGTCAGCAAAAGGAGTTACTGTTATCACAGGCTGTTATCACACTGCAACAAGAGTTGATTAAAGCTTGTTTCAGTTAAGTGTGCATTTTTTTACTAGCCAAGAACTTAAAACTTTTTGGAAGAAAACATGTATAGTGTCAATATTGCAGGTTAATTTATGTGAAGTACAGTAGGTTATTTCTAAGCTTGCTGTTGACATTGTCTCCCATTAAAATTTCTTTTAAATGTGCTTATATTTAAAAAGCTGTTGAACACGCACACTAGTATGGACAAAATTCTTTAGGAAACAGATCTGCAACTTGTCAGCGCTATATATCAACCAACGCTCGTAGTTCCTCTCTCAATATTAGCCTAAGCACGGCTACTCAGAGCCAGCACACCAAGTGCCCCTCTGCGGGGAACATCCAATGCACCAAGACAGAGAACCAGCACAAGGCGCTTCTCCTCCTCCGCTCCCAGACAGGCAGGCGAAGCTCCCACAATTCTCTTTCCCTCTCTAGTTTCGCTCTCCCGGCACTCCCCCGAGTGCCATGTAAGCAGGCCGAGCTCCCCGCTCCCCTCGGAGCGGCCGTGCCACGATGGATTCCGTGTCGGGGTTGCGCAACCGCGCACGCCAGCGGGAGCGCGGGGAAGGGCCCGTGTTCCCGCCCCGCGCTCCAGCGTGGCGGCTCCCGACACACGGATCGCCTGGAGCGGTATCAAAGGGCACAGAGGGGGCGCAGCGAGGGCGCAGCGAGGGCACAGCGCGGCTGCCGCTCCACCGCCACCACCCACCCCGCGCCCCTGCAGCGGGGCCGGGGCGCACGGCACGGCCGGCGCGAAGGGCGCGGGGAGCGGCACGGCACGGCACGGCACGGCACGGCTCGGCCCCGCGGGGCGGCTCTCCCCGGCCCGGCCGGGCCCCGTCTCCTCCCGTCCCGCCGCCGGTACCTTCCCCTTCCCGCCGGGCATCGCCCCCGGCGCGGCGCCGCGTCCCGGTCACGTGGCGGGGGAGCACCGGGGGCGGGGCCGAGGGAACCCCCGGCCCGCGCCCGCCCTTCGCAGCTTTGGCGCCGCGGGAGCCGCGGCTCCTGATTGGGCGGGGCGCGGTGACGTAGCGGGGCGGGGTTCCCGCGGAGTGCGCGCGCGTCGGGGCGGGCGGGTTTCCCGGGATGCGCGGGACCGGATCGGATCTCCGGTGGGGATTTCTCGGTGAAAATCCGTTTGCTGTTACGCCATTAAAATAAGATATTTTAAACTTCCTAATCAAAAAGCAAGCTGATCAATTTACTGGCAAAAAGGGTAATGTCAGTGCCAAGATGTAGACTTGGAATCGAAACTGCTTTGCATGGACGTTCTCTTCCGTAAAATGAAAAGTTGCAGCTAATAGGAAGAAAAAGGGCTGATCACCTTTGCAAATGTTTTACTGGTGCAAGTGGAAACACTGGCAGAAAAGGGACATGGGTTATTTTTATACTGCTCATTGTATATCCTTGATGATGATGACAACGTCATCTTGGCTGCCAAGTCGTGTTGTTAAACACGACTAATAATAAACAACCTTTGTAAAATAAGGTAGTTGTATCGCACGGCTTAATTAGAATTTATAAAGTACTTACATTTTGATAGAAGGTGCTGCATGACTGCATTTTTATTGTTGAACACTAATTGCATATATCCGTCTGTAGTTCAGTTTGTAATTTTCCCAAAGCACCCTATGGCAAATAACTGTCTGGCATTCCATTTATAAAACTGCCACTAATTAAAGTGGATTTTGCAAACAGAAGAGACAGAAATATCATCATCCAAACTGCCTTTGATTTTTATGTTCAAAACAGAATTAAAAGCACTGTGTTCTCATCCTTCCAAAAATGTGCAGTATTTCTTCTGAAATTACCACACTGACAAATTAATTCTATTATATATCCTCAAGGTGGTTTTCTTTGAAAAAGTACATTATTGCAGTGCTTAGCTAAATATTCTTAAGTTAGAGCTAAGCCACAGTCTGCTTTAGTGAGTGTATTTTTTTTCTGTACATAAACCCCTTTCAAGGATTCCAAGGTGCTCACACCTGGGAAGAACTTACTTCTATAGAATCACAAGAAGGTGACCCAATCTACAGATTCCTTTTGTTTTCTTCACAAACAAGTACTGAAATGACACGGAAGTAGAGGAAGCACGTGAGAAAAGGAACTACTATATATATAAGAATTATTAAATATAATATAGGAACTAATTAATTAATTAATTAATTAATATTAAGACAGAGCTGCAGCTTTTAAAAAAATAATGTCTCCGTTTCATTATTAGAAATAATGAGAAGAAAGAATAATAAAAGTCAAGCTTCTTGACAAAAGCTTAAAACTTAAATTTCATAATACCACTACATTATTTTTCAAGTCTGTTAAAAATTTTTGTGCATTATATTTTGGAAGTAATAATTAACACAATTGGTTATTTTTTGAAGAACTGGTTTTTCAACTACATGTACAAGCATATCTGTGTTTTCACAGGCTTAAATAATAGAGTCCACTCTTTTATCTGGTAGACTGATTGGTTGTATTTGCACTCGAGATCAAATCTGCTGCTGCTCAGGGAGCATTAAGAAATGGCATACATTTTTTGTATTTCTGTTGCCTGAAAATTCTATGAAAACAATAAAATTTCTGCTAGCAATAAAAATTTATTTCTTTGATGAAATCCAGGAAAAAAGGCCATTTATTTGTTGGAGGTGCAGTTGATTGCACCAATGTTCCCTAATCCATGTGTAGAAAGAACTCTTTCAAATAAACAAGATGTATTTTATACAGATGAGTTAAAAATAAGGAAGCTTAAATTACTGAAGTTTGGAGCACTTCTTTCTATTGATTGAATGTGCCTGTCCTTCATTCTAATATGGGTTTATGGATTCATTTCCTCTTACAGAGCATTAAGTTAGAGCTTTAAAAGCTTTCCAGTGTACAAAGTCTGGTACAGACAATGTCAAATTCAAAGACAGAGAAAGGTTTTTGGTTTGAGTCATTTCTTCAGTAAAGTTTTGAAAGTCACAAGTATTCCCAGACACTGAACTGGGATGAAGTTGGTGAGGAAAAATCATCAAATCTTTCAGAGTCTGTCTTTCAGGGTCAGATAGGTTTTTATGAGTTTGTCAGGCAAGAGGTGATCCAAAGGCCTAGGCTGGGTACCAGACAGATCAGAGTCTAGATCCAAAATAACATTTTCTCCTGCAGACTGTGTTGCAGTTAGATCATTCCAGGCTTTCTACATTTTTTTTAGGAAACAACATGAAACACTTAAATCTTTTTAATCCTTAAGCTACAGTGTCAGTTCCACTTTAAATTAAATTGTACTGTTTCACAGTACAGTGCATCATTATGCCGAGGCAAGCTGTAAACTGTGGAAGAAATGGGGGTTAAAAAAAAAACCACAAAAGCCCTCAGGGGATGCCAGATTGCAGTGAATCAAAGAGTCAAGTTCCAACATTCACAGAAATTAAAAATTAATAGCTGATCGTTTAAGAATCAAAAGCAAAACCAGTTTTTAAATGAATCAGCATGCCCAGGAAGCATCTCTTTCCCAGCCCTTCCCCCTGGGTGGTAAAGAGGTGAGGGGCTCCAGCCTCTGGAGTGTCCTGGCTGCACACTGAGCCTGAGCCAGCTCATCCCAGCATCCCAGCTCTCCCCATGGCATCTTGCAGTGCCTGACATTTTTGTCTTCTCCTGCAATTTCTCTGGGTCAGTGCTATAAAAGGAATATGAGTACATTACCTCCTGACAGACACTAACATTTGGAAAACATATTTGCCTACTTTTTATGAGATGCCTCTGTAGTTTAATGAGGTAAGTGCAAATAAAATAATATTTTCCAAGCTGAAACTGAACAGCTATCATAAAGTACTCTCTTTTGGCTCTAGCTGGTGAGAAAAAAATGCCAGCACATATTCAAAGCTGGAATAAAGTGACATATTTTAAAATTGAATCATTAGACCAGTTTACTCCCATGAAAGTTTTTCCTCTTAATGTAATTCAACAAGATTTTAAAATTACTGAGGCACTGATAACATCAAACTTTATAAATTTTAGTAACTCTGGATATTAAATTTTCTCTTTTAGGTCTGGTATTAATACCACTTTAGCCTAATCATGACTTAACCTTGTGTTGAAGACTGTTCCTGAAAAATGCCTTAACCAGGGGAGAATAGTATGTTAAAAAGTGGGTAGGATAATACATTAGTCCCTTCTTCTTCTGCTTTGGCAGCTGATCATTTTGGGTTTGGTCTCTACATGATTTCTTTCTGCTTTTTTTTCACTTCTTGAAGTAGGCAGGAATGTGCTATTAGATGCCTTCTAGATAAAGGCTATTGCACAGCACACATCTTGAAGGTGGGGAATAAACAAGACACAATAAATTATTAAAAGTCAAAGTTGCCATACTAGGCAGTCTTCCCTATCCAAGAAGCTCCATCATTATTAATTTATTATTATAACTTGGAGAGAGAAAAATGAAACCCAAGTATTTATTCGGTTTTATATATATATGTATATAATTTATTATTTATTCTGGGCCATCCTGAGCCCTCATCTATTTGCCTGCCATTCTTGTGGATAAAGAATACAATTTGTCTACATGTTTGATTTCTGTTTTTCAAAAAAATACCATTTGAATCTGCAGAACAGCAACTTTTTAAACCTTTTCTTGCATGTACCAGTGGTACAATAGGTTCACTCTTTCAAAATAATAAATAATTGGGTTTTTCTCAGTATTGCATGTAATTAACAAATAGCACTGAAGACTTGGGAATTCTCTTGCTGATTTCACTGAATTAAAATCTGGCCTTGAATTATTTCCTCCGAACTGCAGAGAGCCCTGTTTGGATCATTCTCTTTATGAAGTCTGACCTGTTGCAGATGCTCCAGCAACAGTTGAGAAAAGACTTGAGCTTTTTCTATAATGGAAGTTAACAGTGCTCTGATCTGGCCTTTTGTCTCAATGCTTGTCTCATCCACACTCAAGTAACCAAATGGAATCAGGTACTAAATATTCATGTGCCAGTTAGAGCTCATCCTTCCTCAGGCTACAACTTATTACTCTTCCAGAAAAGGACCAAGGGAATGTGCTGCAGCATTAATGGTGCTTTCCCTGCTCTTCCCACAGTCCTGCACGTAGGACAAACAGCTTGGATCACAGCTCAAACAATTGTGCAGAAAAGAACTCTAAATCACCTCAGACTGAAAAATATAACCATAGAATAAGCTCTAAACATATACATGGGTATGCATGGAGACAGTGAGAACATCAGGTGTAGCAGTAAAGCACATGGCTTGGGTTGCACCTGGACTTGGCTAGTCTGTGTGTGTGGTCTTAAGGGCTGACTATTCTTATGAACCATGATGCCTGAATCAAGGAAGTTCCTTAAATCAACAGCTAGCACATCAATATAATTCCTACAGTATTCTCAAACCCCATGTTACCCCATGTGTCACAGCTTGCTCTGTGATATCCCATACTCATTCACCAGTCTGTTTCCTACTCTTTAGTATAACTTATGCTGCATCCTTTGATGTGCTCATTAGCAGACACAGAACATGCTGAAGAGCAAGTTCAAGCAATTGCATTTTTACATATAAGCAGTCTTTGACATTCCCTGTTTAGTGGAGTATTTATGAGGGTTTGAGAGTTTTTTGCTTTTCATTTATCACCAAAGTAGTTTCGAGAGAAAAGGAAATAAAACTTGTATTCTCTGTCCATTATATCTATGTATCTTCTGTATCTATATATTTTTGACATAAATCTAGAAAGAGAAAAAATAAAAAGAGAAAAAATACCCTTTTTTTCCTCTACTTTCTACTTTCCAGAAAAGTGAGCACCTTTTCTACTACTGTCCATCATACTCCTAATAGTTGTTCAGACAAATTTCAGCTTTCATGTTTGAGGCTTCTAAGGTTAGAATTAAGAAGTGAAAGTGATAATTCTAAAATGCTTTGGTCCATTTTAGTAACTTACTTGCACTAAAAAACTACATTGAGTACAGTACAGGTCATGAATCTTTTCTTATGTACCATTGCAAATTGATTCAGTAGCACAACACAATTTTAAAACCTGATAATAACAAGGAAGGGGATCTCAAATCAAAAGCCAGGGTATGAACACGAATTAAAATTAGAGTTGGCTCATGAAAAATATAAGCTCCAAACACTAGCTTTCTGAACTGGTATCAAGCTTTTAACTCAGTAACCACCTGAAGCTAAATATTAAAGTTCTGGGTTGTTTTCAAGAGCAGAAGTTCAGCTGCTGCTGCTGGAAGCAGAATGCAGGTGTAAGCACATCTCAATTGATTAATGTGTAATTAATAATACCGAGCAAGAACCACTGTATACAGTTTGCACTTAACGATCAGAACTTGCGTATAATTCCTATCAAACCTGCAGGGTTTGTAAAATAACACTGACTCTCACAATACATATGATGGATTTTAATTGATTTGCTTTCTGGATAGATGCCATTTGGTCCATAAAATCTCAGACTCTGATGTGTAAGATTTCAACTCTCTCTCCCAGCAGCATACAGCAAAGGTAACACAAAGGTGTCATGCCTTAAATACGTTTGCAGCTGAAACATTACTCCTGATGTTTTCCAGTTTATCTATTTATCTATCTATCTATCTATTTATTTATTTATTTATTTATTTTGCCAGTTACCAGTGCCTCACGCCTCACTTCCCTGGAAATCCGGAGGCGCACTGCTCTGTGATGCGGCATGCTCCAGTGCACGTGCAATAAAAAGACGCAAGACTCAGATTATTGCTGGAACGCAAATATGAACCTTAATCCTCAGTGTTTTTCTGAAACGCGTTACTTAACACTGTTTGTGTAGTGTTACTTAGCATGTTTTGCATTTGTCACGCTCAGCGCTGTTTTGTATAGCCGCTTCACGGGCGCGCCTTCCCCTACGCTGTAAACACGGCATCTTTAATAGCCAGAAAAGCAGTTTGGAGGTGATTCTGGGGGCGCCTTGGGGCCGCGAGGTCATTAGGGGCGTGTAACACACGCTGCGGGCAGGCGGGCACCGGGGCCGCGGGGATCCGCCCGGGATCCGCCCGGGATCCAGCCCCGCCGGGTGCCCGGAGCCGGGGGCAGGTCCAGCCCGCGGGGCGCGGCCGGGGAGCCGCCCTGTGCCCTGCGCCCGCCCCCGGCCCCGCCGCCTCCCGCGCCGTCCTGCTGCGCTGCCGTCCTCCGCGCCTCGGAGCGGCGGCGATGTGGCGGTGGCGCTACGTGAGCGGCGCGCAGCTGCGCGGCTTCCGACACTACAAGGTAAAGGGCAGCCCGCCCCGGGACCGCGGGGGTGCGCGGGCCTCCCCGGGGCAGTATCTGGGCGGCTGGATGCCAGCCCCGCTGGGAGTGCGGCCCCGGCCGGCCGGGCCACCCTGTGCCCGCGGGGGGATGGAGGGATGTCCCGCATCTCCACCTGTACCCGCGGGGGGATGGAGGGATGTCCCGCATCTCCACCTATGGATGTCCCGCACCTCCGCCTGTGCCCGCAGGAGGATGGAGGGATGTCCCGCATCTCCACCTATGGATGTCCCGCACCTCCGCCTGTGCCCGCGGAGGGATGTCCCGCACTCCACCTGTGCCCGTGGGGGGATGGATGGATGTTCCGCACCTGCGCCTGTGCCCGCGGGGGGATGGAGGGATGTCCCGCACCTCCGCCTGTGCCCGCGGGGGGATGGAGGGATGTCCCCCCCTCCGCCTGTGCCCGCAGGAGGATGGAGGGATGTCCCGCACCTCCGCCTGTGCCCGCAGGAGGATGGAGGGATGTCCCCCCCTCCGCCTGTGCCCGCGGGGGGATGGAGGGATGTCCCGCACCTCCGCCTGTGCCCGCCCGCACCCGACCCGGCTCTGATCGAGTGCGTGCCCTGGGAAGGAGGTGGGTGTTGGCGGGGCTGCAGGTCTCGGTGGTGACGGAGTGAACTGGGTTTTGAGTGAGTATCGGCGTCTAGAAAGATACTCACTGGGTTTTGAGTGAGTATCTGCCCGTTTTAGCCAGCGTGGTTTTGGAGGCATGCCGTGGTTCTGTAGGGAAGCACGCATTGATGCTGCTTGTCTGGCTGGCTGCAAAACCTTCGGACACAGGAATGCTCTGGCATTGAGAAATAAATAGGAAAGCCAGAAGGGGAAAGAAAAACTTGCTTTAAATAATTTGAACCAAACCTCATGTTTGCAAATAACTGGCGTGCAGAATCCCAGTAAGTGTGAATCATTGGGTATTTGAACTTACCAGTGTTATTCCACAGACTTAGGAGTTACAGGGAAAGCAGCATGAGGGAGACATCATTTAGGTTTGCTCCCGTTGAGGTGCAGGTGTTGAAGTGGGCCATGCCACCCTGTTCACACACCCCCATCCCATTTCCTGTGAAAAGCAGATGGGGTCATGGCAGCTTCTACCAGCACAACACCCGGCCTTTTATTTTATGTTCAGTCTCCCAAGGCAGCCCCAAGATTCTTGCCTTCTTGCTCTTGCTGTGTGCCTTCCCAGGCTAGGCTCCAACCAGGGCATTCAGCTTTTCCTGGTTCCTGTGAAACCCTTCCCTCCCCTGGGCCAGCAGCTCTGCCTGTTCACCTCAGCAGGAATGAAGGTGGAGGAACTGTGGCTTTGAGACTGTTCCCAGGTTGCTTCCCAGGAATTTGTTATACACAGCAGCTCGTTAAAATGTACCAACCTGTTTGTGTGTCTCCAGTGTGAGTGGGATAAAACATTCTGCAAACTGCTTCTGGCTGCAGGGCATGACTTGCACAGGTCTGTGCTTGAATGGTGAAGCCTGAGATCAGGAAGAGGAAAAATAAAAAGCTAATTTGGGCATAAATGGACATTGTTATTTAAGTAACTTTCCTAAATTATTTGAGCTCATAGTACAAATACAGGGAACACTTGTATTACATTCTTTCTTATCACTGAATTAAAATAGCTTCAAACAAGTGCAGAGGAGGAAGAATCAGAACAACATTCTTTTAAAAACCTGTAATAATTGTGCCATACTTAGGATTTACAGGGCAAATAATTAGCCAAAGACAGAATCACATATCAAATTTTTCATTTGAATATATTGGTTTCTCAAGAGTATTGCAAAGAAACTATGTAGAGTAATTTTCTTAACAATAAGAATCAGCCAACACAGATACTTAAGAAGCATCTGTTCTACTGTGTTCTGAAAAAATTCCTAGTAAGTGCAGGCTTTAGAAAGATGAAATCAAATAATTTTCTGTTATCTAAGGTGACTTGGGATTGGGATATCTTGGAAATAAACAAATCCAAATGGCACAGGTTTCATACAGAGAAGTACAGCTACATGATGCACATGTTGTTGCTGCTGAGCTGGTCAGGTATCTGCACCACTTTCCTGGTGCTCCAGGTTACAGGAGGATCTGGCAGGTGTTGGCATATCTCCCTATTTCTAAATGCTGCTCACAGTGATTTAAAGTACTCCAAAAACACAAAAGGGGTGAAGCAAGGAGACACTAATCATTACCACAATCTCTTGTCCCTCACCCTCCTGTACCTAGGGCTGCTGCCACACCATGGCTTTATTCTCACCACCTCCTGAGCCTGACACATGCTCTTCAACCTCCTGTTGCCCTCTGGCTGCCATCTCCTCCCCTTCAGCCTCGGGCCTTGCTGCATCCTGCTCCTGCAGCTTCCCAGCCCCTGGGAGGAGATTGCTGCTTCCTTTGCTGCCTACTCAACAGGTGCTAAACTGATCCCTGTGCCCAGCACACATGGGTTCCCTCTTCTTACAACCTCCTGGCTATTTCTGCACTGTGTTTCCTGGTGAACCCAGTTCTGGGGTAGTGTGGATGGATAGGTGCACTGGCTCTGTGAAGAACCAGGTAATCTCTGAAAGGATCTGAGCATACCTTCAATATTGAATTCCTTGCAATACTGTATTACTTCTGGACTTGAAGTGTGCATAGAAAGCTTTCAATTTATGGCATCCATCTCTCTGTTCTACATTACACTGCAGCATTGTACTCACATTAGTATCAGTGGCTCAGCATACCCCATAATTTGTACAATTTGTCTGCTGAGCATACCACAGCTTAAAAAAAATAATTTATGTAATCATCTCCTTTTCTAAAGGTAAATGTGACTTGAAAAAAATGCTGTTCAATTTTCAAAATTTTCACGCAGTTGAATTCATTTCTCTGCCATGAATGCTCCAATTGTATGTCTTGGGCACTGTCTGTCTCCTGTTTGCAGTTGGAGGAGGGCCTTGGCAACAAAACCAGCACAGTTCTTTGCAAAGGGAATGGCAGACCTCTAATGAATGCAAAGACTTCAGCACCCTTTAGCATGTTAGGTCCGTGTACATTAGGCTTTTGAAGCAAGTTTTCCCCAATTACTAAGCTTTGGCTTACATCACAGAGTGACCTCAGAGCAGAAAAATGCATTCCCTTAGGATGGACCTTAACCAGCTGTACTGGGAACAAACACACAAGAACACCCAGTGCATTCAGTCCATAGTGTTATAATGGAACCAGTTTAGTGTGATACCTTCTGAAATCCTTATACATCAGCACTGGCTCCTCAGGCCTAGCTAGCTATTTCACTTTACAGATCTATTCCCATTCATTCTGCCTGTTAATGGGGTTTTAGAGATTCAATTTTCCTTTTTCTGCTTATAAGCACACTGAGAGCAGGTGGAGATGTGATGATGAGGTAGTTCAGACATAACCCTGACTATTTCTGCTGTGATATTTCTGCCATCTTCTTTGCTGGTGGGGGCAGGTGCTGGTTTCAGGACAGTTACATGCTCAGTGATTGGCTGCAGCTGTAACACAGAAGATTCTTATCCTTGATTTGTGTGCTGTTCCCTAGGATATGGAGCAACACAGCTGAAAAGCTACAACCAACTGGAATTGTAGAGCTTGGATCATGTAGTTCCTACTTTTATGTTTTATCACATCTTGTAGTTCTAGAAGAGCACCCATGCAATTACACTGCTACCTTTTTTTCTGCCTGCTTGGGTTTCTGTTGGAAACAAGCTGTTCTGCAACAACCAGGTTCTTTATTTTTGTCTTTCTCACCAGAATGCAGTAATGTCAGTGGTGAGCTCGTGTTGCCATTTCCTCTCCTCATCACTTCATTCTTAGGATTCCCCTTGCATATTTGCCTTGAGTCACCTTTTTTTACAGTACCCCTGCACAGAGGTTTTTCAGGCCAGAAAACTTTGATGCTTTTTCCTGTTTCAGAATAAAAGAGATCTAAAAACAAATTATAGAGGGTTGACTCAAAAAATAGGCCTTGGAAAAGGTGTTTAAAAAATCAGATACAACATTAAAAGTTAACATCTAGGATTCCACATTTTCATCTTGTTTTGTACACACTATTTCTATCCTCTAAGTCACTTTTTAGTAGGTAACTCTATGTGGATAAGGGTTATGGTGAGGAGGGGGCAGTAAATGTGGTATGAGTGGTTTCATTTCAGTGAGGAGTCTGCTGCTGTCCCATGTTCTCGTAAGTAAAGTAGGTAGAGGTAACTAAGATGAAATCATTGTAAAATTGAATCATTTTGGAGGGTTTAAAATATTTCTTCAAAGAGAATGGAAGCATCTCTAAAGAGAATGGAAACATTTAAAGTTTATCAAAATAGGAGGTTCTATCAAATGGGATTCTACCTACACAGCTGTCTCTCTGTCCCAACTCCATTGTTGTTCAATGCTTTCATCAAGTAATAGAAGGGTGAATATTGTAAAATTTTCACTATACTAAAGAATTTGGGGAAAGAAAATCAACATTTAGAACATAAAATAAGAGACAACAGGCTGCAGGAAAGATACCAGGGGATCAGAGCATCAACAGCATTGTGGCTATTATAATAAAAGGGAAAAAGTTCTTAAGCTGGAAGTGTCAAAAATGTGTCAAAGGGTTAAGTTTACTCCTGTAGCTGATGTACTGATCAGGTATCAGCTGGAATAATGTGTCCTGCCTGCTTTGGCCCACAGTTTATAGTCCTCAGAATAACATTACAAATACCAAGAGGCTTAGAAAAGATGAACTGTATGAAACAGTCTGAGTAAAGTGGGTGTAAGAACCTAGCAGCCATTTGGTCTTCAAGAGTTCCCTTTTAAAGAAAGACAATAACGTGAGTTTTGGCTGCACAAAGAGAAATTTAAGGCGTGTGCTATGTCAGTCTTGTGTTGATAAGGCCTGTTGGAACAGGTGGTAAAGGGGATTGGGCAATCATTTTATCAGTCTTAAGAAATGGCTTGATTTCTCTGGGGCAAGATCAACAATCTAGTATTGAGTATTAATAAACAGTTGCTGACACCTTTTTAAGAAAGTTTTGGGTAATGTATTTTCCTTCAGTGTGCTGACATGGTTGCTTCTTGCAAGCAATGGGGTCATTAGCTCATGGAAACTTGATCTGCATCCCTAATGTATACTGAATGTGATCCTGCATTAGGTGAACGCTCTGGACTAGAAGATCTCTCAGATTTCATCCTGGCCCTCATTTTGGAGGGTTAGAGAAACAAGATCAGATGTATGATGATCACATTTCAAGGTCTGACTCTTTCTCTTATACTAACTGATACCAGAAGAGCAAAGTGTGTTGAGTATAACCTAGTGAATTAGTGTCTGGAAGTTCAGGATTCACCCAGATATGAGACTGGATTTCTGTGAAGTCTATGCTTTTCCAAGGCTACAAGTGTAACTATGAGATTTAGAAAAAACGTGGGTTCTGCTCACCTTAATTGAACAGTAGTTTTGCTTTCTACTCTGGTAACAAAATGAGTTTACATGATTTTGAAAATTTAGGATAGGAGACTTTAATTTGTTTGCTTATCTGGAACTTCTTGTGATACAGTTAATAATGCTCATGCAGTAATGCTCAATACCACATGGAAGTATGTATGTATTTATGTATGTCGAGTATTTCCTTTACATATTTATTATATAGTGTTTCTCCACATAGAGAATGCTTTTTCAGTAATATTTAATTCCAAATATTATCTGAAAGCAGTTATCAGTTGTGTCAGCTGTAGTTAGAGTTTTCAAACCACTACAGTTTAATAAAGTCCTTGAATATCCGAGGCAGTGAAAATTAATGTTGTCTGGCTTCAATAAAGCCATGAGCCAACAGCCCACTGTTCTACAAATAAAATCTTGCAGTCTTCTTCATGTTACTTTGATGGAAGACTGGGATTGTAATTAATGTTGTTGAATAGCAAGTGAAATAAACCAAATAATTCACTATTCTTACATTATCTGTCACTGCATTCATGTGTCTCATGTCAAAGAGCCATGAGCCAACTGAATGTGTCATTCTGAAAGACAATCTTCATGCACACATTACCTCTTTTCCCTCATCCTGTTGTAATTGTAGCTGACATAATGTATCATGAGTTCTGTAATCATTATCTTCCTTCTGTGTATCATATGCTAATGAACCAACAGCTTAATGAAATCTCAGAGATGCTGCACTTGATATTACTTGCCATAGGACTTTTTTCCCAATGAAGGGAATTTGTACATGGTTTTGAGTGCAATATTGCGCCCATGAATTTGCAAAAGTTCATTAGATCACTTTTGGGACAAATATACTCAATATAAAGAGTTGTATGCCTTGTTGAATCTCATAAAAGTGCCATTACCAACTGCATAGTTTCACTTTATTGCTTTATCAAGACATGTTAACATTCTGAAATGCTTTTTGGATTTTATGTGTAGAGTATACATGTATACATATGTATTTTTTGTTTATTCATCTGTTTTTCTCTGGAAGACTAATTGCAAAGATGTATCTGTAATTTGAATATGGATTGTTTGTTATAAATCTGAGGGAACCCTTATTCTAAGGGTTGTTTTACAGAGGGAGGAATGTTTCTGTGAAGTATCCCCTCTCTTGTGCATCAGGATATTGGATAACACAAGGGCTCTATGTATGTGCTACAGAACCACTGGTTAGCATCTTTTCTGTAAACTACAACATGCTTTTATTCTGTCTTCCCTTTTGGGCCTGGAGTGGTTTCCCCACTTTGGGTTCCCCAGGTATTTAGGTACAGGCTCTGGCAGAGCTCCAGCTGGATGGATGTTTGGTCTGCTGTTTGATCTTTGAAGGGCTGCTGGCACACACGTTTGTACATGCACAGAAATAGGTGTAGCACAAAATCTGCTGTTCTTTTCTTTTACCAAGTGTGGAAGACCAGTCTGCACAAAAAAAAAAAAACACAGAAATCAAGCTCCTTGCTATGTTAGAGCTTCTTTGAATAACAAGGATCAGTTGTGCAGTTCCTTGAGAGTGTGCAGGTTTTGGTTTTAGCAGGATTTCTATTTTTACCAACCTGGGCCAGCCTCTACAATTGTCTCTTTACAGCATCACACATGCAGCTGTCTTCTGGTACCCCTTGCTCAATATTTAGTCATGTTTTTATGTTCTTTTTAATTATTTTGGCTGTGTTAAGTGTTTGAACGTGTCCCCCTAAACAAAGCTTTTTCCTGAAGAGAAATTAGGCAGCATCCTTAATGTAACTACAGTTAGTTGCAAACTGCTTGCTGACTTCCAGTCCCACTGACTGCCCACCTATCTCTGGTGTGGAGTTTTGATCTCCTGGCTGAGCCTATGCTGGGAAGGAGGGAACCTGCTGAGGTCCCTTGTGCCCTGAATGATCCTGTGATCCAAACCCATGGTTCTGTGACCTTAGGGCCATGACACTGCTCTGCAAGCAAGGGGATGTGCCACTGGCAGGCATGAGCCCTACAAGTAGCCTGTCCTGACCCACAGCTTGCCCATGACTTCATGGACATGGGTCCATACATACTTCATTAAGGGAAAGGATGTGACTCAATGTGTGTGTCAGGATTCCTGAGAATGAGGAGGTGAACGACATATATACCTTTGCAACAAAACTTCCCCAGGACAGCAGTTTGTGTAGTAACAACTTCCTGATGACTTAGTAATACCAACCAGAATTGTTGAATTGCACAAACCATGACATTCTAGTATTTACTAGGAATAGTATCAGGTGGAAGGAAAATCTAACTGTATTTCCTAGCTGTAGTGTGCACAGGCTGATGGAACTGAAGGGGGCAAAGTGAGAGGGGAGAGAGGAGCTCTTGGGCAGCCTCTCACAGTGCTGCTGCATCCAGCCCTAGGACAGGCTTATAACTCCTGGACTTAGGTATTGGTGACCTAATAAAAATGTGCATATATATATGTGGGTGGGAGGATACACCAAATTATTTAAGCAGTGGGAGATAGAAAACCCAGGCCATTATTTATGAATAATTAACTAACTGATGATATAATGTAAAGCAATTCTATTATAAGAAATAGCAGGACTCTGTTTTGGAATACATCAGCACTTAAACTGCTGAACTTATTTGGCATCCACAGTGTTGTGGAGCTCTGTTGTTTATAGCATGCTTCTCTTTCTTCCCTTTGTGAAGCTTTTGTTAAAATCCAAGACTGTGTCCCATTGTAAGTACAAACATGTAAAAACATAGATAAATTATATAATTTATATATAAAATATATAAATTAAACTCCACATGTTCAATGTATTCTAGGAATTGGAAAGATTGATGGAAAATTGTTACCAGATGTGTTGCCAGATATTTTCTTTAATTTTTAAGAGAAAAGTGTGGTTCCTGAAGTGTCAGGCATCACACAGAAGCCAAGTTCATGTTGCATAAGAGTTGCCCAGAAGGGTGATTTCCCACTGAACTCTCTTAAATAGTGACTGGTTCATGCCCTGGATAGGGAGGGTCATTTTACAGCTTTCAAAACCACAAAAAAATCCTTATCTTGTGCAAAAACCAGTCCATTGTCGTGCCTCCCATCCCTCTGTCATTTACAAAACACAGGTGTTGTGAATGTAAATGACGGAATGGGACAATACAGTGCTACCTGGGACAAGATGATTTAAGTACAGGAAGGGAATAGTCTGTTAGTATAAAGGGCAGCAGAAGTTGAAATAACTATATAATATAGTTATGTGACTGCATTTCTTGCAGCTTGCTTTCTCTCTTGATTCCAAAATGTGTGTTGGCATGCTTTATATTTTTCTCTTAATCGTAGTCATTCCAAAATTTTATTCTTGTGATGCCTCACAGTGCAAAGCTGGAGAGGGCTAGGGAGTCCAGTGATGTTCCAGTGTCTGCTCTCATTAATGGTTAGCTCACTCCCTGTTTGGGTTTTGTTTGTTTCTTCTCTCTGAAGTCTCTCCAAGGCAATAGCTAGACTTTTGGTTTGGAAATAGTCTGTTCTGGAGGTGGTGCTCAGCATTTTTTTGGTTTCACCATCCTGCAGCACTCTTCCAACATGAGCATTTAGGTTTTTGAACATGCACAGCAGACAGGGCTCACTTTCATGCTCTGAAAGTGCCATATTGCTGGGTTACAGTGTAGTCTCCAGATTGTTTCAGATACTTTGAACTTAAGCATACTGAATGCTAATGATGTGTTGGGTGTGTGGGGTCAGATGATGAGGCCCAGCACCCCTCCAGCAGATGCTCTGTGGTGCTGATGTGACCAGTTTGCAATAATGGGAAGTATTTCTAAGCTGTGTGGATGTGAGCCAGAAGGTACCATTTGTCTTGTGTTTAGCAGAGCAGACCTGTGAGCATCACTGGGAGTGCTTTTGCCCCTCGGTATTTGGCTCTGCTCTGTCACTGCAGAACAGTTTCCTTTCTTCTGTGTAGCCAAAACTGCCTTTGCTCATTTTTCTTTCTCCTGTTTTTCTTAATTGTTTATCCCTTTCCCCCCCCACCTGCTCCTTAATCTTGTTTCCTTTCCCCTTTAACACAGGTGACCAGCTCAAACTTGATGCTGTGCTGGATCCCCTGGATGGAAATTAAGTTACAGGAACACAAAGCAAAAGCACATTTCATGTGTCTGCCCGAGTCACCATACATGTGTGCTTGTGTCTGGTGTCTGTATTCTCATTTCTAGCTCTGCTAGAAGCCATTAACACAGAGAGAGAAAGCAGATGGCTTTCAAGGAGATATCTGCTGTTAAATAAAACCACAAGAAGCATTTTTAAATTTGGGAGTAAGATGAAGTCAATGCCATTTTTTCTATTCCCTCACTACTGCCATTCCCTCCCAGCTGTTACAACTTCCTCTAAAAATAATTTGGAGAAGTTTACAGATTATTCCAAGTCTTTCATCTTTGGAAAGGACAATCAATCCGTTTTCCAGGGCAGAAAGTGTTTGCAGGGAAGGTTTTAGTACTTGTATGAGCCTTGCACTTAAAAACCTCCAACAGGCTTATCCTCTCCACTTTTGTCTTTTAGTAGAAGTGCCCTGAAAATGACAGAATTACACAATAGCAAATGGCAGTGCTTTTTTTACATCAATGGACTCATAGGTTCAATGGACTCTTGCATTCATGTTCATTGGTCATAATGTGAGGATGTTACTCAGTACTTTGCTTTTCTGAGCAGCCATAAACATTAAACTCCTGAGGATTTTATGGCCCTGAGGTTAGTAGCTTCTTGGGAGCAGAACAAAGCAGAGTATAAAACTGTATAGCAGACTTTATTTGTCAAGTTTTATTTTTTGCCATGACTGAAAACTATTTTTCCATGGGTGTTTCCTTTGGTCTGGCTAAAACAAATTATTGTGGAGGGAAGAGAAAAGTTCCATTCTTCTGCACATCTGCTGAATGTTCCTTCCCCACCCAGAGGACCAACAGTTCAGCCACAGACATAGGAATTAACAGGATGAAGTGTGGTGTGCCTTGAAATGTCTTTAGGTGACAAAAGCTGGCTGTAATTCTACATTTTTTTCCCCAATAAGATCTGTTTTGGTTTTTGGTGTTTGACTTTGGAAACTGGGAGGCAAACAAAAAGCTGGCTGTGCCTCTTGTTTGTGTCTGTTGTGTGGAGGTATGTTGGAAATCTACCTAATCTCTTACATTTTCCAATAAAGAAAATGCAAAAATCATATAATATCTGTATAGTCTCTTATATTTTCTCTATAAGAAAACAATTTCAAAGAAATGAGACTGATTTTCCTTTTTTTTTTTTTTTTTTTTCTTCTAAGAGAAAGCAATACAGCCAGTGAATATCTTGGATAGAAAGCCTCATTTTACTGCTGCTGTTTAATTAGCATTTTCTGATTTTATTCATGACTTTGACTTGGAGGTGAGGGATGAAAGAGAATGCCAAAGTAGAAGCAAATGTAAAACTCACTTATTTTGACCTTTGCACATTCTTATCCAGGTATGGCTGGAATAATTGAATTTGCTGGTCAGCAAATTGTCCCATGTCTCACATAGTCTTTGAATACCAACTGGGATAAGGGCAGTAGCCACAGTGAAACTTTAAGCAGACTCCTGATTACCTGGAACCTCAAAAGTGCTGCTGGATACTTTGAATTTCTTCATTTTCAGAGGATTTCTATAGTTCTCATGTGAATTAAGTACTAGCTGACTGGTCTGTTGCCATAGGCATTGTATGGCTTGATATTATTGTTAATTTTGTCATAAACATGAGCAAAGCTCCAGGTTTTGGTAATTCACATGCAAGCTGGACTATCAAAAGTTCAAATAGTTGTAATAATCAATGTTTGAAAGATAAATACAGCATCTGGACCTGCAAATACATACAGAATAATGAAAACTTAAGTTTTACCTGCAAATTAATTTTTTCTGGGGTAATATATTTAAGAATTCTAATATATATTCTGGTGGAAAATCTGTTGGTGACAGAGTTGCATCATGTATAAAGTAATATGGGTGGCAGCAGCAGAGAAAAATGACATATCAAATTGAACACTTAAAACATTTTTAGAAAAATTAAAATCAGTGATGTACACTTCATTAAATTAAAAATTTTATTCCCTTTGGAAATCTAAGCAGTCTGGTCTGACCAGTTACTGCTAGGTGATTTTTTTATATTAATTTTGATATTTTGATACATATTTACAGCTGTGTTATAATAATTTTATTAGATTTATGATATATTTATGATCTGTGATTTAAACTTGAACAAACAAAATTACTATGTGAATGCTTTGTTTTGTCCAGAAGGTAATTTAAACATATGTGTTGTATTCAGATAGAAAAAGGAAATATATGGAAGGGTTCCTAAGCTTTCCATATGTAGGTACCTGAATTTAATACAAGTGCCTAAGTTGCTTTGATAAT
This sequence comes from Oenanthe melanoleuca, assembly GCF_029582105.1. Lineage (NCBI taxonomy): Eukaryota > Metazoa > Chordata > Aves > Passeriformes > Muscicapidae > Oenanthe > Oenanthe melanoleuca. Next base: position 41,600,631 of record NC_079335.1, read on the forward strand.
TAATGACTTGGAGCAGGTATTTCCAGAGTGCAGTCTCCTCCAAAGAGTAGTTGGCTAAAATAGGTCAATAAATTAACTATATATATGGAGAGTTAATAGCAATTAACTGTTAGCTGAAGTTATGTGAAAGGAGACTCTTTGTCATCTGCTCTTCTGCAAATGAGCAGCTTTGTCAGACTGTGATCTAACACATCTCTACCTTACTCCCATTTTCTGCACACAGTGTTTGGATAGTGCTGTATATAGATCTGTCACAATCTATGTGAGTCATACAATCCTAGCAATGTTAAGCCATACATGCACTTTCAAAGTCCAAGAATTCCTGAAATAATGATGTGTACCACCCCAGTGATGGATAACTTCTTCCAATGCCTACCTGCCAGCTCAAGTACATGGTTTTGAGTGGTATTCTCAGTTAAGATTGTTCTTCCTAAGATTATTTTGTGCTCTGCAGTCTCAAGGCAGAAGAAAGCTTGATACTGTCCTCTGAAGAAAAAGGAGACAGCAGCAATTCAGGGTGGCCTTGGATTTCTGAAATATTTTATTTACGAAAGACATAGATATGTACTTACTGGAATTTGTAAAACACGTGTGTTTACACGTCTGCCCAACAGAGAAATTTTATTGTGGTAATGAACTGTGCTATTTTAGAGCTCATTTGTACAATAACATTGCCTTACATGAATTAGCATAATGCAAATGCAGCTGTGTTACTATGGCAAAAGCTGTGTATCTCTGCAAGATAATATTCCACCTACAAACACATTCCATATTCACTATCTATCCTACATACCAGCAATGAACTGGTGCTCAGACTGTGCATTACTGGTAGTGCAAATGAAGGTGTTAAATCCAAAATATGGTAGAAATACAGAATCTTATAGGGTGGTAAAATTGATAAGAATTTTAAAGTAAAATGTGGCTGCAGAGCTGTTTCACAAGCCTAAACCTTTGTGTTAATACACAGAGTTGCTAAAAAGGTAATTGTAAACCAGGCCAGTGCTTTTAAATGTAATGAAACCTGTACAAATCAGAATAAAATAAATTTACACCAGTCCCAATGAGTGCTCTTAGATGCTGAAGGATATGTAGTCCTGGAAAAATAGCCATTGTTCAGTGCTTTGTTTAACATGCTTGCTTTTTCCTCACAGTACAGTGCTGTGGATACAAATCCTTTATCTGTGTATATTATGCAGCCCATCTGGAATAAAATTATTAAGGTAAGAATTTCATTTAATGAAAGCATAACATGTTAATGTAAGAATTTGTTTTAAATATAGCATGCATTTTCATTTAAAAATACATACTGATCAATGAAGCTGAAATGAAGATATCTGATAAAGGAAAACAAATATTGCAGGATATATATAGCTGTGTTTAAGGTATCTTCTTTTGAGATTTTTTTTTGTAGAAAGAAAGGGCTTGCTTCTTTTTATCTGATTGCTGTAGAAAAGGCACCCATTTCTTTTCTGCATCTTTCATTATTACATCTTTCATTAAACAGCTTTGCAGACATGGGTGGTTTTACTTAGTGCAGATTATTTTTGTGCAGCATATGCTGCCCAACAACAGCATGGCTTCCTCTCTGTGCTGTGCATATGATTTTATGCAAGTGCTGTCTCATTTTCTCCCAAGGGGACTTGCAGGCAGCCAGGCATTCCTCTCAGAAGCTGAGAATGAGAGTGGTTACCATGATCACCATAACGATTGGAAGATGCCATCTCCTGAATGCATTGCAATCTGCAGTTTTTAAAAATAAACCACTCACAATCAGTTATGCTGTTGTTGGCAAAAAAAAAAAAGAAAAAAAAAAGAAAAAAAAAGAAAAATTAAAAAATGCTGTATCTCAAATAAATATGAACGTTATTGATCTCCAAGGAAGCACTGACTTCTGCGTCTGCCTCATCAGGAAATGTTTATATTGGAGCAGGCTTGAAAATAAACCTTTGTACAAACAAAAAAGGATGTATGTGATCAGAGTGCTGTTGGATCTGCCATCTTTGGATTCTATTATTCAGGTGTTGCTTATTCTTGATATGGCAGGAAATTCATAATCTCTAATTCATAACCTCAAAGTAATTCCATGAAAAGTGTCCTGTAATATGACCCAACTGAAGAATTTAAAAACAACCGGAACATGGGATGAGAAAAAAGCAATTCAAAGATGTGACACTGACTTCAGTAGTTCAATTCAGAGCCTTTATTTTTATTCCCATCATAATATTGAGGAAAACAATGAGGCAGAAATGCCCCTCCAGCACTCTGGCATGGGAGATGAGTAGAGGCTTTATTATGCATGGGCCTTTTGGTTTTGGAGATGGGTGGGTATTCATCTGCTATCACATTTGTCAATGCAAAACTTCCTTTGGAGATAAGTTCTCTAATGGCTGCAGCATTTTACCAGAAGAAGTGCAGCATTATTGAATGTCTCCATGTAGCTTAGGGTGATAGGTCCTATAAAAATGTGACCTCTTTAGATTTTTTTTAAATCTCATGAAGTTTTAGGTGAGCATGGCTTCTTGCCAGGGGAGAACCCAAACCAGAGCCAAGAACTTAAAACCTATTGAGTACAGAACCAAGGACTGAAGTGGGTGCTGTGTGTACTGTGCCACTTGGTTTGGTTAGAATCCTGAAGATACAGCAATGAATGTTCCACTTTGTCTTCTGGTGCAGAATTCTTCTCAGTGATGTGTCACAAGGATTTAAAGGGAAATTATATTGCTCTCAGCTTTTGCTGAAGTAGTCATTCTAAGGATAAAGGATATTGATTGCCATGTAGAACCAGAGTCCTGCAGAGGATCTGGCAGTGCAGAGCTGCAGAGGGAAAAGCAGTGTGTAACTGAGATGGCAGTAGAGTCCATGTTGCTCCTAGATAGAAATGGGAACTGTGAGACCACCACAATTATTGGCCACAATATAACTGTAAAATATCAGTAGGAATGCAAGTTGCTATAATGGTTTTGTTCCTGAGCAGTGCATTGCAATAGGGAAATCAGGATAATTTTTCAGGACTTTTTAAAGAATTTTTTACATCTACTATGTTCATTCCAAATTGTGCAGTACAAGTGTGCATCTTGATGACTGGGAGTTCCTTCACTCAGTTTAGACATCCTGATACATCCATTTTCAGATATGAATTAATTATCTTTTAGTTTCTAAACTGATGACAATAAAAATTCCACATGGACTATTTTTACTAGATTCTAGAGGAGTTAAAAAAAAAGCAACCTTAAATTCATTGAGCTAAGTAAAAAAAACCAAATCAAACCAAACAAACAAACAAACAAAAAAAAAAACAAAAAAAAAAAAAAAAAAAAAAAACACCAAAAAAAACACAAAACAAAACAAACAAAAAAAACCAAAAAAAAAAACAAAAAAAAAAAAAAAAAAAAACAAAACAAAAAAAAAAAAACCAAAAAAACAAAAAAACAAACAAACCAAAACCAAACCATGAGAACAATGGCTTGGGATTTGGGTCTTGCCTTTCATATGCCTGTTTAATCCTAATGGCAGCACAAGTTTCTCTGTATTCCACAACACAGAATTCATTTGGAAGATGTGTTACAAGACATTACCACTTATTGTAAAATGTACTTCCTATGTTAGAAGAAATTAAGAAGAGCTTGACATTAAAGACCTGTGAATTTGTAAGCTGAAAACATACTGTCATAACCCAGCTCATTTATCTCTGGTGGGGATGCTGGACAATGAGAGGAGAAGGAGGAAATCCCACTGGAATACACAGGTGTATTCCAACATCACTGAAATCAATTAAACTCCCCTCTGTTGCCTTTATGAACTTTGATTTTATCACCAGAATTGGGCAAGAGTAGCATTTTAGTGGTCTCAAGTGACCTAGTGAAGTTTGAACAGAGCTTTATAAAAATGTGGACTTTACCATTTATTATCCAAATAGTTGCTATATTAAAGCATTTGCTGTTTGTATTAAAGCTTTTAGAATGAATGGCTGTAGACTCAGGGAAACAGAAATCAGTTAATACTGATTTAAAAAACTAAGAGTTTTTTAAAAGGTTCAGGCACACAAGGGTTTTGCCAGAGAGCAGATGTGTTTCTCCCCATGGCACCTCGAGTTGTATTAATCATGTAGCACATTGATGTATTAGACCTCTGCTGTCTGTTAATTAGATAATGAAGGTTGCAGCTCATCCTTCTGTGGAATACTAATAAATTCAAGCTCTCTTTTTCCAAGGTGTGTAAGAAGTTAATCTTGAGCACCCTGTGATTTTCTAATTATGAAATAGGGTGATGGTAGAGTAACGCCAACCAAAGGGATAAGAGGTGTTAAATATAACAAAAGGGATTTTGCAACTGGAATACTTTCCAAATACCTAGACAGATTAGGTTTGGTAAGGATCAAAAGAACATGCTTAAGGGTTTAACTGCAGGAGAGTCTGTTTTCCTGAGGACAGAGCTCCTGTAACTGTTTTGCATGGTGTGTCTGTTAGCCAAAGGGATTGCAAATATAACAACATCCTTTGAAGGCTTCCTTCTTAAAATACACACTATTAGCAAGAAAGTGGGTTAAAATAACTTCTTCATGTTTGCACCATGGAAGCATAAATTATTTCCTGTATTAACTTTAAAATGACATTGTGATTGTTCAGAATGATGAGCCTAATTAGAAAGCAGATGTTTGTGGTGCCCTGCTTGATTTAATAGTCAACAATTCTTATGAATCATCCAGAAAAAAGCAATCAGTTTATCCATGTATATCCATGTAAACATTTCATCCATAGTGTCTTAAAGCACTCTTTTGATCTATGACTAAAAGAGACAGATCTAGATTTTTTTTCAGTGTCTGTGGTTCTTATTTCATGGCAGGCCATAGTTACCAGATAAAGCCCAGCAGGAGATTCATCTTCTGCATCCTCAGGTAGCAGAACTGGGAGATGGGAGCATGCAGTGTAAGGAAAGGAGACCATGCAGTGGAGGGTCCCTCCTTAGATACTCTCCAAAAGGAGCTTCAGGGGACATTTGCTGTCCCTTTCCTTAGAGGTTTAGATTTGATTTTTTGAACACTCAAAATGATAGATATGTTACATTTTTTAAATTGTTGCTGAATGCATTCCATGGTGTATTTTAAATCCCATGAGAGCTGATATACAGTGTTTTAAAATCAGTGATAAAGTCCTGCTGATAAGAAATCAAATATCAGATATAATAGTTTTCCCAATGTTATTGTGGAAAGCATCTAAGAAACATTGGAAAAGTGTTCAGGAGCTCTAATCTGATTTTTGGAAGTGTACACTTGGTCTGTTCACTGTCAGTTTCACAATTTCTCCTGGATATTACAAATTACTCTATAGTTGAAAAAGATAATCTAGTCAGGATAGTTAATCAGTCAAAGCATTCAGATTTTAAAAGTTAATTTAAGTAAATGTAGTAGGATAGAAGAAATTAATATGTATTCATCTGCTTGTTCAGCTAGCTAGTGCAGAGATATTAACAAAACATTTAATTTCAAAACTTTGATTAATATAGTTATAGTATGCTATTGTAATATAATATATTGTTCCTGTTAGTATCAGGAATTTGACTTGATTTTCTTGAATATTTTCTTGTACTATTTTATAGTGTTGAAGTACTTTATATAAATTTTGAGTCCTTAAGACACTCCAAATAATTTAATTATAAACCTCGTAGTATTTTTGTGTTTTAAATATATTGATAATGTGTTTTAGTGATGGTAATGGTTGATACTTAGTATTTCTGCAAATATGTTCTGTCTAAAAATCGTGTAGAAAGCTGTGTAGCTATTTAAAAAATATTCTGGAGAAACTGTGTTACTTGGAAAGAGTGTTTTCAAAAGGGTTCCTGGGGCAGTGTAAGGAGAGCCTTAAAGCCACAGGGAATGAATGCCTGAGAATGGTTACTGGGACAAGGAGGTGAAGGCAGAGAGTCCTTTCAGCACCTTCCAAAGAAAAATGAATGAATGGAGTGTTTATGATTGATGAGTAAAGAGGGAGACCCTGTCAGAAAGTTACTATCTAGAGAGTAGGGAGATGCTTGTAAAGGGAGATCTTCTGAATCTAAAAGTGTAATGCACTCAGGGTCTGATTTTGTTGATGTTTTGAGTAAGAAATTATTCAAATACTTTGGAAGAAGATCTTTCCTTGCTATGGTGTGGGAATACAATGCTTAAAAATGCTGCCACGTGGATGCTGAATTACCACACTGGGGTGCTGCAGCCTTCTTTCAGCTCTGATACAGCTGATCACAAAAGGCTTTCCTTGGAAGCTGGGTAAATGTATAATAATGTATAATGTATAACATTTTAAAGGGAGTACAGTGTTTTAAAAATCTCATTCTTACTGCAGTCACAAAAATCAGGCAAAAGGATGGCATTTGAAAACAAGTTTCAGAAATTAAAACTGAATTAATTTGAAAATGGGGAAATACACACAAAGCTGAACATTGCTGGTGTCATATAAAAGCTTATTTCCTGATATAAAACATCTTATTAAAATAAGGTGTACAATTTGAAACACAATTTTTCTGAATTTTTCCTTTCATTTTTTAACAGATAGTGCCTTTGTGGATTGCTCCCAACCTGTTAACATTCTCTGGATTTGTCATGATTTTATTTAATTATTTTCTAATATCTTTTTATGACTGGGACTACACTGCCTCAGGTAAATATGTTCACATTGTAATTTTTCAGAATTACTGAACTGCTTGTACTTCTGAATGTTATAGGGAGGTGTTACAGGGAGGTATCAGACTCTTGGATTTTCCACCTATTCCCTTAATGAGGCTCTTATAGGTGCAGATAGAAGAATCTACCTCAGACATAGCATTATAAATTTAGATCATTTTATTGAAAAATCTTATTTAATTTTATCCCTAAAATGGGTTTCAGCAAATGCTGCTTGAAGTCTTTGATAAGATCTCATTATATTTAAAGCTTATTCCAGGGTTTAAATACTCAGCCAAAATCCACCTGAATATTCTTCATAACATTTTCATTGATTTCACATTTCCTAATACCCCAACTGATGCCTGAAGGAGTTAACCTCCCTCTCATTTCTCCACATATTCACACCCCCTATTCAAAACTGCTTCTAGACAAAAACATAGTTTCTAAATAAATGTCTCTTCAAATTATGAATTTCAAAGTCTAAGTCCAAATCAGAAATTTTTTGGACCTGATTGCTCCTGAGTGTAAGGCATGCTTGGTTTGGGCTTCTCAGACCAGCTGCTGGAGCCCACAGAAAGTAGTAAGAATCTTCCAGGTAATTAATATGTTATATATATATATATATATATATATATATATATATATATATATATATATATATATGACCTTGATTTTTTTTTTTAACTAGACAATTTAATGAAGATAGTGCTTTTATTTTGTGAAACCAGCACATTTATCTGCCTTTATTTTTTATGCCTGTGGTTAGCCTCAGGAGATACCCTTTGGTGGGAGCTGTTGTGCATTTAACATAGCAATTCCAGAGGCAGCTAACTGTGTTAGCAGTTTTGGTTCAAAAGTTACATTTTCAGGACCAGCTTGTTATGTAGTTGTCTGACCTCCTTCTTGAACACCTGGTGCTTTTTTATCAGTGCAGATGACATTTACTCAGTCCTGTAATAAAAGAACATCCAGAACAGATCCTTTTAATGGGATGATGTTATCTTGACACATTCTCAGTAGATATACATGGAACTGGAAGACATTTGAAATGGTGATTATGTCTGTTCCTGAGTCCTCATGAGAGCAGTACCCATCATTTCTCAGTTGATGGAAAACTTTCATGCAACCTAAAGGGCCTTTGGAGTATCCTGTATCAGTGCTATACATAGGATCAGAAATAAAAGACCTAATTTCCTGCACAGTTGTCATGGTACAGTTTGCAGATTTGCAGCTAGGAGTCAGGAATTGTTATCTTTTCTTTAGGAATGGCAAGGTGAGGCAGTGAGTGAAAGGTAGTGAGGGCATCTTTAGGTTCTGGCATCTCCTGGCATCATACACCTCTGTATGCAGGAATTCCCTGTTTGGTGCCAAATGGCAGGAACCTGAGAGGACCTTGCATTTACAGCTGTTTAGTGTTGATGTAGCATTGAGTGATGTTTAAGTTAAATAGAAGTCTTTTTGGAAAAAGGATCAATTTCTTTAAAAAAGCAACAATAACCTTGGATTATTGCTATCAGCAGAGCAAGAACAGAACCCTGGGCTCTGTCCAATTCAACTATCTTTTCCTTTCTCTCAAGGGAAAAAAAGGGTGCTAATATTTCTGCTAGCCTGAGGGCAAAACCTTCCCATTCAGATCTGTGTGGTAAAAGTGCTACACAAACCCCAGACTGACAGTGATAATCATGCTTGAAAACGTTTGTTTTTTTTTTTTCTACATACATGAACATTAACTAGTTTTTCAATGGGTAGTCTTCCCACAACCTGTGAATATTTTTGCCAAGATACTATCATTGTTTTGTGCAATACTAGAGTCATTTCAGGACCAAAAACCTCTCTGTTACCTTTTGTCCTTTACACTGTAAGCACATTCAAGCCTGCTCAGTGCTTCTTTGATAGAGCTCACCGGTGCCTGAAGGTCAGACTCAAATATTTCAATCTGTTTGATGCAGTGGGTTAATCAGTGGCAGCTAGTTTTTATGTATATGTGTATCTTGGTGGCTTTCTTTGATGTTAACCCCTGTTACACTGACTCACTATCCCATTTTTTTTCAGGTACCAGTCCTGGACTTGTTCCCACCTGGGTGTGGCTGTTCAGTGCTTTTACCACCTTTTGTGCTTATGCTTTAGGTAATGTACAGTGAAATCATTTGCATGTTTGACATTTTCATGTAATTTTATCTTCAAATTCACTAAAGATGATTCTGAGATTAAAAGGCATTGTGGATAAATTACTGATCTCTTTCCAAAACAGTTCTCTTAGATTAAAAAAAAATAAAGCACAAAATAACCCAAAAAAAACCCAAACCACAACACAAAAAAAGGGTCCATAAGACTTAAACTCCAAACAGCATATTAAGTAATATATTAGAGATTCTATAACTCTTATTCCTCTGAAAGTTCAAATTATTTTAGAGGAGCAAAGGCAGTCATTGTGTAGCAGCAGTCTGGTTCCAATACCCCTGCCACAGGCAGGGACACCTCCCATGAGACCAGGTTGCTCAGAGCCCCATCCAGCCTAGCCTAAACACTTCCAGGGATGGAACATTCCCAGTTTCTCCAGACAACACAATCCAGTGCCTCACCATCCTCACAGTAAAGATTTTCTTGCTAATACCCAATCTAAATCCATCTTTATTCAGTGAACCCATTGCCCCTTGTCCTATCCCTATGTGCCCTTGAGAAAAGTCCCTCTCCAGCTCTCTTACAGCCCCTTTAGGTACTGGAAGGCTCCTCTAAGGAGCTGGAGCTTTCTCTTCTGCAGGCTGAGCAACCCCAGCTCTCAGCCTTCTTCATAGGAGAGTCACTGCTGTTTGGTGTAATAACAATCTTTGTCCCTTGCTGATGACATTCAGACAAGCTCAGACACCAGAAGTAGCAGAGAATGCTTTTAAAGACAGGAAAAACAAAGGCCAAAGCAGAAAAAAGGAAAGTGTTTGGCACTTCAGTGCTTAAGGAGTGCGTCAAGAGAGTCTAAGCTTCTTACAGAAATAAGTATTTTTTTTCCTTTCCTCTTGCTGTATTTCTCCAATAACACCTACACCTCTGTTTCATATTCCATTTTTACTACTTTATACTGTACCATGAGTGTATTCTAGGTATGTTGCACCTTGCTGTGCAGTGGTGTGAAGACATAGACCTGAAATGATGCTGACCTGGAGTGAAATACACATTAGTGTGGCTTTTTTACTTTCTCTTCCAAAACTCTCTCCTTCCAAACTAGTCTTTCCATGACATGGTGCCACAGAGTTATTTTTTGGGGAGACTCAAGGTAGTATATTTAAGGGGACTGCACAGTTTTGTGTAATAAGGGTCCAGGAAGGCTGGATATATTTAAAGAAGGAAATCTTATAGGCACAGAAGGAAAGAAGGAAAGATATTTAAAGAAGGAAATCTTAGCAGGCTATCCCCAGGTGCCAAAAGATGAGCCATCAGGGAAGAAGACTGGCCTGGCTGAATAGGGAGCTTTCAGTGGAACTTGGGGAGAAAAAGAAGAGATTATGACCTTGGGAAATAGGGACAGACAACTCAAGAAGAGTACAAGGATGTCATTAGGTCTTGTAGAGAGAAAACTGGAGTGGTGAAAGCTCAGCTAGAACTGGTGGTCACTGCTGGGAAAGGTAATACAAAGTGTTTTTATAAATACATTAACAACAAAAAGAGGATCAAGGAAAATCTCCATCCTTTATGGGATGCAGAGGGGAACATGTAACCAAGGATGAGGAAAAGTCTGAGGTACTTGGTGCCTTCTTTGCTCAGTCTTCAGCAGAAAGACCCAACATCCTCAAGGCAGCAGCCAGCCTGGGGGGTTGGTGGGCAGGGACAGGGAGAGAAGGGATTCCTGTGATCCAGGAGGGAGCAGAACAGAATCCAGGAGGGAGCAGGAGAGACTGCTGTGATCCAGGAGGGAGCAGGACAGACTGCTGTGACCCAGGAGGGAGCAGGACAGGATCCAGGAGGGAGCAGAAGAGACTCTGTGATCCAGGAGGGAGCAGAACAGACTGCTGTGATCCAGGAGGGAGCAGAACAGGATCCAGGAGGGAGCAGAAGAGACTCTGTGATCCAGGAGGGAGCAGGACAGACTGCTGTGATCCAAGAGGGAGCAGGACAGACTGCTGTGATCCAGAAAGCGATCCTGTCAGCCTGACCTCAGTTCTGGGAATGTTATGGAACAGATCACCTTTAGTGTCATTATGCAGCACATGCAGGACAGCCAGGGGGTCAGAGCAGTTTAATATTCTTATAAATTATTTGGACAGGGGGATTGAGTGCTCCCTCAGTGAGTTCACAGATGACACCAAGCTGGGTGGGATGTTGATGTGCTGGAGGGCAGGGAGGCTCTGCAGAGGGATCTGGACAGGCTGGATCAATGGAGCAGTGGTGTGAGGTTCAACAGGGCCAGGTGCTGGTCCTGCACTTTGGTCACAACAACCCCAGGCAGTGCCACAGGCTGAGGGAAGAGTGGCTGGAGAGTGCCCCAATGGAAAAGGACCTGGGGGTGCTGGTTTGTAGTGGCTAACGTGAGCCAGCTGTGCCCAGATGCCCCAAAAGCCCAATGGGATCCTGGCCTGCATCAGCAATGGTGTGGCCAGCAGGATCAGGGCAGGGATTGTCCCCTGTGCTCAGCACTGCTGAGGTCACATGAATCCTGTGCTGGGTCCCTCACTACAAGAGGGACATTGAGGGGCTGGAGTGTGTCCTGGGAAGGGCCATGGAGCTGGGGAAGGGTCTGGAGCACAAGTGTGATGAGGAGCAGCTGAGGGAGTTGGAGGTGTTTATCCTGGAGAAAAGGAGGCTCAGAGGAGACCTCACTGCTCTCTATAGCCACCTGAAAGGAGGCTGTAGCATGGTAGGGGTCAGTCTCTTCTCCCAGACAGCAACCAACAGGACAAGAGGAAATAACCCCAAGCTGTGCCAAGGGAGGTGTCTGTGTGACATCTGGAAGACATTTTTCTTTGGAAGGGTGGTTAAGCCTTGGGATGGGCTACCAGAAAGGTGGTGGAATCACCATCCCTGGAAAGTGTTGAAGAAACCACTGGATGTGGCACTTAGCATTATGATTTGGTTGAGATGGGTGTGTTCAGTCAGAGATTGAACTCAATGATCTTGGAAGTCTTTTCCAACCTTAATGAGTCTGTTCTTGGATTCTGAATGTTCCCTCTCCTTGGAGCTGTTTCTGGTAAGGCCAGTGCAGTGCAGCCATGCATTTGTGTGCTATGTTTGAGATCCTCAGGCTATGTACAGATGTGTATAGATGGAGGCTGCAGTGCTGGGCAGAGGGGCTGAGCACTTTTGGAATCAGACCCATGCATGTAGAGCCATCTTGATTGACCTGGGGTATCCCCTTGGGCAGACATCTCCTCTGCATTGTGCATACCTTGGCATTTCTATTCAGTTGGTGAAATTGTGCCAAAATATTTTTGTCTGGAATTTCTTTGCATTTGTACCATAAAAAGCAATGGGACAACCGTCCCTTGAAGCTGACTACTATTCAGATTTCTCTAGCAGCTCTCTGTACTCAGAAGCAGTGGTTTCTTTTGTGAAAACCATTTTTTATGTCATTGTATAGAATTTAATGAATTGACTATTGTTTCATAAATTGGAATTGCATACTGGAATTGTTACTATATGGCACCCCAGGAGGCTCATGGGAAGTTCAACTGCTGAGATTTTTTAATGTGGATGGTATTTGCCTGTGAAGCCTGTAGTTCCTGATACTTGTAAGACAGGGAATATGATGCTGACAGTCAAAGCTATAATGAACTAATATCAGTGTAGATTTTTATGTCTGCTGTCCAAGCCACTTCATGAAATATTTAGTCACAGATTTAATTTTGGATGGCCAAAGTTTTCCCTCTGGAAGACTGCAAAGAACCATAATAACTAACTAAATGTGCAACTGTAATCTTTCTCAGCTTATTTTAATGACACAGTTACTCTCTCCAAATTCTCTAACATGCTGCTCTCCATCCCCACTGATTTTTTTTAAGGTGGTTTGCTATAATTTCCTTTCAATGAAATTGAGTACTTTTGGCTGTTACTTTGAATTTCACTCTTTAAAAGTTATGTAAACATTATAAAATGGAATATTTATGAATCTTTGTGAGACAAAATCAGAATATAAGAATTCTAAAGCACTGTAAGTGTGGGAAAGTGTATGTTAACTATTGAACACACACTATCGTTGGCATGAAGGATTTCAGACTGAAACCTAAACCAGAAAATATTTTCAGTCTTCTAAAAAGCCAATGAAACTACATGGAAAATGTGGTTAAGGATTTCTGAAAATCTGGGTGATGTATGTGTCATATAGTTCCTGTATTTTTCTCCATGACCATTATAATTAGAAGTGCTGTGTTTTAGGACAACACTATAAGCTTCTTTTTAGAAAAACCAAAGTTCTTGCAAAATGAAAACCACTATTTGCCTGTGAGAAATATATATACTTGTGTGGCAACCTAAAATTTATGAATAGACAGATCTTCTAACATTCTTATTTTTAAATGGTAGCACCTGTGTAACTGAATCCTGTCTGATTTGGGATAGGTGTTCTTGGAATATAAAACACCATAAACTTGTTTATATCTTTATTTGCTGGTTAGGTTTCAGGGATATCATTTAATAGATGGAAGAATTCCTAATTTTATTGCAACACCTTTCAAGTAACCTCAAGCTTATACATTTTTCTTTCTGCACATTTCAGTAAGATGCTGAAAATTCAGTGGAAATGTTAATAGAGAGAGAATGAAGGAGGCAAGCTATATTTGAAATCCTCTATGAGATATTTAAGTTTTGGAGTTCTGAGAACTGTCTCAAGAGATTAGTGTCTGAGTAGAGGATATATCACAGCTGTTTAGGTATTACAATATATAGTCTAAAATCTGTACAAAATGAAATCCTGTGTTTTCCTGGTTTAGGTCCCTGAAGTATATTTACATTAAACAAAACTCAAAGTACTGCCAAATAATCCAGAGAAGTAAGTAGCATATGATCTACAGCAGCTGTGGTGTCTTTGGTCTCACTCTGCTGAGTTGTGTTCCCAGACAATTTTGGGTTATTAATGCTATCAATAGCTAATAATTGTTAGCTATAGTACCTTCCAAGTAATACCAAAAAGAAAAGCATCTCCATTTTATTTTGAGATTCAAGACAAAACCAAGTAATCTGTAGAGTTTGTTCTGTGTACTTTTTCCTAAGAGGTTCATCCTGCATGTTTACACTTAACTTTAAGAGGAAAATAGTTCTATTTTTCACCTGCAGAGTCTCAGAAAATGGACTAAGTGTATGGTTTGACATTACAACTAAGAAACATTACAGCTGCTAGACCACCTTTCTCCTCCCTGCATTCACCATCCCTCCCTTGTGCCAATCTCCCTTGCATTTTGTACCATTCACAGCAGCAATTCAGTGACCCAGAGGAAACACTATGTTTGCTGTCTTTCCACCAGCTGAACAGGCTGCAGGTCCCCCTGAGCAGCAGTGAGCTGTCAGGTCAGCTCAAACCATAGTGTCCAGCTACATCCTGTGCAGTGCTGGGTCATTTTTAAGCACTCAAGTACTAAAAGTGATCAACACATAATGCACCTTAACTATAAAGCATTCTTAGAATCACATAATGATACATGTTGGAAAAGACCTTTAACGTTACCAAGTCCAAGCATTAACCCAGCAATGCCAAGCCCACCACTAAACCATGTCCCCAAGTGCCACATCTGCACATCTTTTAAACACCTCCAGTGATGGTGACTCCACCCCTTACCTGAGCAGCTGTTCCAGTGCTTGACAACTGTCTTGGTGTAGAAATTTTTCCTAATGTCCAGTGTAACCTCCCCTGGTGTGACCTGGGACTGTTCCTTCTTGTACCTGGGAGAAGAGACTGACTCCCATCTCACTAAAACCTCCTTTCAGGTGGTTGTAGAGAGTGATGGAGTCACTCCTGAGCTTTCTCCAGGCTAAACCACCCCAACTCTCTTAGACAGTCCTCATAACATTTGTGTTCCAGACCCTTCCCCATCTCCTCTGCCTTTCTCTGACTCACTCCAGCCCCTCAATGTCCTTCTGCCCCCCTTCTGAGGGGCCCAGCACGGGATTCATGTGACCTCAGCAGTGCTTAGCACAGGGGGCAATCCCTGCCCTGATCCTGCTGGCCACACCATTGCTGATGCAGGCCAGGATCCCATTGGCCTTCTTGGCCACCTGGGCACACTCTGGGATGAAAACTGAAAAACACTTTCAAATATATGTAGGCACAAATACAAATAAATTGTGTGAAATTTGCTCCTTGAAGCTGCCAAGTAACTGTTAGTCATTGAGGTATTGAGCATCAAGCAACTTAAAAGCCTTAGTGAATCTACCCCAACAGAGGTCTGAAGGCTCAGAGGGTGCACAGCACCAATGGATGGGGCAAGAAGCCCTGTGGACACTTCTTGAAACTGATTGCAGGGACTGATGTAAAAATGTTTCAAGACCACTGGTGGCAAGTAAATTATGAGTGTCTTTCTAAAACTCATGAGGAAGATGGCATTTAGTTTCAGAGCTGAGGTAAGAACAGAAAAATTACATGATAACTGGAGCAATTATTTTATGAGCAGTACTAGTCTGTTGGTATTGAGATGTAATTTTCCTGTGTGTTATATATGGCAGTAGTGAATGGTATATGAAGAAAGCTGCTCCTTTTGTTGTGCTCTAACTCTGTGTTTCTTTTCCTTTCTCAATCCTTCTAGACTCCATAGATGGGAAACATGCTCGAAGGACTCAGTCCTGTACTCCTCTGGGAGAACTATTTGACCATGGGCTGGATAGCTGGGCTACCTCCATCTTTGTGCTTTCTTTTTTTTCTGTCTGTTCCCGTGACAATGGGAAGACTGGAGTTTCTGTATATACAATGTATATATATTTAAGCATTGTCTTGTTTAATTTCATGTGCTCACACTGGGAGAAGTATAACACAGGAGTTCTTTTTCTTCCTTGGGGATATGATATAAGCCAAGTGGTAAGTATTTATCATCCCTGTTTTGTTTTTTTAACTGTGTAATTGTTTTCATAATATTAAAGCAATAGAAAAATAGAGTTCAAGGCAAATATATTTGGCTGAGATATTGAAATATGCGAAATTGCAAAACTCTGAAAGTAATTCAGAAATATTTTCTGCATTTGCAATAAAGGGCTCCTCTTCAGCAAATTGTCAGCATCAAAGATGCATTGCTGTGCAGGAGAAAAAAGGCTTGCAGCAAGCCTAGCAGCCAGACAGTGCCCATGAGAATGTCATTTAACTGTGCTTGATTTGTGGTATCAACAAAAATTGCTATGCTATCTGAAGCCACAAGCAATTTCTCCCCAATACCAGGTTGTGAGGCACAATGTGAATTAGTCCAAGTAGTATCTATTAACAGTAATTACACAGTTATACACTACCAGACCTTCTCAATTCTACTCCATTTTACAACAAATGTGGTAATGGAAATAGCATTGTACCTGTGCAGAGAGCAGTAACTGTTGTCAAATGAGTTCTACATTTGAAGAAAAAAAAAAGTCAGTAATCATGGATGTCAAAAAGCCATAGACATTCAGTAACATGAATTTCTTATCAGCCCACAGTCAGCACCAGCTGAGTTCTTGTCTGGTTTACAGCCCTGTCCTGAGGTGGACCTGTTCAGAAAACATGCCCACAGTGAATGGTGTCCTCAGTGCACGGAGGAGTAGCAATATCAACAAGCTCAGTGCACTTGCAAGGGCCCAGCACTGGGATTTCTGTGAGCTGGCTTATCTGTGTCTCAGATAGCCAAGGTCTTGCAGTCTGAAGAGCACAGTCAGTCTTCTGAGCTTCCTCTTACAGACACAAGATGAAAGGTACAGCCAAATAACTGAAAAGAAGTTTGACAAATACTCAGATATGTGTTTTAATGGAAATACAGCATTCAAATTAATGGCTGCAGATGTAGTGCTGTAAACATAATCAGAATCCAGTGGTTTGAGAACAACTCAGAGATGGTGGTCCAGCTGTGGTGCATCTGTGTCGTCCCCTAGAAAATAAGTTTAGGGAGAAGAAGTTGGCTCAGGACTAAGACATTAGGCAGCCAGCTGGTCTGCAAGTTTCAGCCATGTCTGTGTCAGGCTTCCCCATGAGGTTCTTCCAGCAGGAGAGGAATAGCTTTGCTCAAGCCTATTTCACTTGTTGCTGATGATCACTGTACATGTGAATGTTTAGAAAGCTCTGCTGGAACGCTCCAGCATCCAAACTGTATTTGTGGTTAAATCTGGGAAAACAAGCAGAGCAGTACTGTTAACTCTCTCAGTGCCTGTTAGTGACCTGTGCCTGTGGCCCTGTTTTCTCATCTGGGAAATAATGGTAGCAATATTTCCCTGCCTGACAGATTTGTGGCAAGGCTGAATATCAGTAAAGTTTGTAAACTGCTTTGATTAACTGGGATGCAAGGTGCTAACAAATGCTGTTTCCTGTTCCCCTCTGATGCTGAACTGCTGTCTTGCTTTTTAGTACCTTCTGTGGTGACTTGGTTACAGTCAAAGTGATAAGGTTGTAAATGTGAGGATTTTTTGATTCTATTTAGCACAGGCATCAGCAGTGGTGGAAGATAGTACTATTGAAATCTCTGTATGTCAGTTTTCCCATCTGTAAAAAAAATAGCTGTTGTGGTTGTGATTGCCTATGAACAAAGAGAAGGCAGGATTTGTAGCTCAAGGTGATATTTTTCCATTAGTCCAAAATACATTACATATACACCAGGAAGTAAAAACATTTTTTTTCCAGTTCTACTGACTAGTCTAGTAAAATATCTTAATTCCCCTAAAAATTTGTTCTTGTTTTGTAAACTCAATCAGCAAATTTATGCTATGTGCACTATTAAAGACAGCTCTTCATCTCCAGTAACTTAGAGGTTACTGGGGACAATAGCAAATGGCTGATTATGAGTAAGAAAGATAACATTCCCCTTGCTGGGTTTTTTTTCCCCTTGCTTCTCTGCCAGGTGTTCCCACAGTCACATTTAGAGGCAGAGAGTGTGAAAGCACTCACTAGCTGCTTCCAGACTGATTCACAATGTTTAGTTCAGTATTTCTTCCATGGCATTCCTAGCTAGGATTGCTGCAGGAGTGTGCCTCTCTGTCCTGTTTTTATTTCACCTACAGCTTGATGCTGTTGCAGTGTCATGGCAGACACTCAGGTGGTCTAGACCCTGCTTCTGCTTTTAGGCTGGTTGGTAGCCAGGAGCCTTGGGCTTTGTTATCACCACAGAGCTCAAGAAAAACAATAGTTACTATCAGTGTGCAAAGAGAGAACTGGTGACCTTAATGAGCACTTAACTGGCATGTGGCCCCCAGGACACTGCTGCTGAGTCAGCTCTGCTGTGCATGAGCTGCCTTAGCTGTGGTGGGGAAGGAGCTGCTGCTCCTCATGAAAAATACCTTTTTATAGACACAGCAAGCTGTGGGACTCATGCACATCACGTTTTTCTGTGTCTTGATGACTCATCAGAACTGGTAACCCAATTAGGCTAGCTGGGCTGTAATTGGCACTCCAATTAGCTTTGATTACAGCAGACAATCATTTGCAGGAAGCTGTGGTTTGTAAACTTGGAAAATGGCTGTAGTGTGTCTGAGAGATGCTTGGTCAGAAGGCTGATATGTCTGTGGATGCAGAATCAAGGTGGCAGCAAATGCAGCAGGGAAAGCTATTCCTGTCTCTACTCCCTCCTGGACAAGGATCCATCCTGTGCTGGTTCCTGAGCAGCAGGAAAAGGTGCAGGGAGAGGAGCCTCTGTACCATTGCATCTAGACAATTTTTGTACACTTTTGAGTAAGCACAGCTATTGGAAATTCCAAAAGTCTGAAGAAAAGGCTAATGATCTGTAAGAAATTGCCATGGATACAAAGACTTTTATTTTTGTCACAAGACCAACCAAAGAAAGCTAATTGTTGCAAATTAGGTTTCTTGAAAAAAAAAAAAAAGACAAAGCTTTTCTGAGAAATTAAAATTTCTGGCTTTATGCCATATGTTAATTTTAACAGACATCATCTTGTTTTGTTTAAAAAAAAAAATCTGTTTTCTTTCTGAAGGATTTAATATCACCCTAATGAAATACTCACCTAATCCTGCTGTTGCTTTTCATAAGCCATTGCAGTTGAGTTCACAGCAGGGGAACAAAGTACTAATTTTTCCTTAATATAATGTAATGATACCTCTGCTCCATTGGTGCTGCCTTAAGTGTAACAGGAGATACCCTTTATATTCTTAATTAAAACTTTAAAAGTGTGAAGGGCTGTGTGAGAGCTGCAGTGACCCAGACAATTCCACTCCTTTCCCTCTCCCCAGCCAACAGGCAGCTCTCTCTGGCCCAGCCCTTGCCCTGCAGGGAGAGGAGGACCAGAAATCCCACATCTGGAGAGTTGTGCCTGAAGGGATGCTGCTTGGACCATGAGCCCCAGGGTTTCAGTCTGAGGTGCTTTTCCAGCTGCTCCCTCCTGATGGCTTTGGGCAGGTACCACCCAGAGCCTCTGGGAGAACCCTCTGCTGCCATGGAACTTGGAATAAATGAAAGTACAGGATGCCCCAGAAACTGAAAATTGTGGAGCTTCCTTTTCTCTGGGGAAGGTTTCTTTCATGGGTGCCATATACCAGGTTTTCTTTTGGCAAGCTTATTTACAAAACCCATGCTGAAATATGTTCCATATGACCTTTTCCAGGGATGTTCTGTGACAGCCAGTGTTTCAGGAGCTGGCAGAGAAATTCCAAACAATGCAAGTGCACATCACATCTTGAAAAAATTTCTACCTCATCTGAGGGGCAAAAAACCTTTCCTATTAAAAAGCAAAATAAAGATGCAAATATCTTGTTCTTTGGTCACATTATCAGGATTCACTATTTAATTTCAGTTGAAAGTACATTCACTTTCATTGCTTTTCTAATTTGAAGTGTCTGTGGAAAGCATAGCCTTTCTTGTGAAGAAAAAATATTATTGCTTATTTCCAAAGTTGGAGAACAATGGAATTGTTGAAGAGAAGTGATAGCAGAGGGGAAGCAGTGCTGGCCAGACCATGGTGTCTGCTTCAAGCTGCCCCCAGACATGGCTGGAAACTGATCTCAATGCTCAGTTATTAGAGGGGACCCCATGGTGGATCCATGTGAAATCTGAACAGAAGAACCTGCTGTGCACAGGCTTTTTCTGCAGCAGGCTGCTTCATTCTTAACCACTTGATTGCCCACAAATCTTTCTTGATTCATTAATCTTCCGTGCACCTTTAACTATTTGTCTATAATGTCTAAATGCAAAGTGATCTTTTTAGGTAAAATTTTTCAAAAGTCTAAGATTTGCAACCTTCAACTACTTATTGAAAGAAAAAAAAAACTGAGGAAAAAATTAAGTGGAAAAATTGCACATTACATTAAAGCTAACTCCTATTGAAATAGCTTGTAAAAAATCATTCTTAGTTTTTTAGGCAATGTCACATTTATTATCAGAAGAATGAAGTAGCCTTGTATTTTAAATTACTTTGCTTTCTAGATGTTTATTTTGAGCATTGTATTAATGGAAAATATTTCAACACATGAGCAATTAATACTATGGCAATATATTAGTGAATTTGAATATTAGAGTAAAATTAATATCAGATTTTTGTGAATTCATAAAGAATTTAAAAGCATATCCACGTTTTTTTAAAAGATGACAAAATATTTGATTTCTTTTTTTTTTTTTTCATCATGTAGACTATCACACAGCATACTAAATGTGCCTGTGTGTAAAACAGAAGTGGTAACTCAATGGTAAGAAAAAATGTATGTACACACACAGTCTAAAAATATCAAGTATTTTAGAGAACAAGTAAGAGGCTAGAAGGTAGATGACTTTAAGGGGTTATATGGCCTTATTTTTATATGGAATTTTCCCAATGCCACATCAAAGAATTATTCTGATTTTACACAGGAACAAATGTGACTCTGTTGCTGTTATTTACAAAATTGTGGCAGGATAGGGAACCCCTGCTCAGAATCCAGCTGTCCTGCTGTCAGCTATATCAAAGAGCCTACAAATTAACACCTTGTATTTCCACATTTTTCTCAGCATAAGTATTCCTCATACTCACAGAGAAGGTCTTGGAAAGCCAAAAATATTCCTGGTCAGATGCTGCCAAGAGTTGGAATCCAGGATTGTACCCATGTACATTACCTTGCTGTAGTTCTCACTTGTGGTATTGTGGTGGATGCCAAGCACCCACCAAAGCTGTTCTATCCCTCTGAAACTGGACAGGGAAGAGAAAATGGAATGAAAGGCTCATGAGTTGTTAGAGGGACAGGGAGAGATCACTCATGGATTGCTGTCATGGGCAAAACAGATTCAGCTCAGGGATAACTGAATTTCTTATGAATCAAAATCAAAGCAGGATAATAAGAAGTGAGACAAATCTTAGAAACACCTTTCTCCCCCCTCTCCCTTCTTCCTGGGTTCTACCTCCACTCCCCCTCTGGCACAGGGAGGCAGGGAATGGGGGTTATGGTCAGTTCATTATAGGTTGTTTCTGCTGCTGCTCAGGAAGAGGAGTCCTCCCTCTGCTCCAGAGTGGAGTTCCTCCCATGGGAGGCAGTTCCCTGTGAGCTCCAATGTGAGTCCATCCCATGGGCTGCAGTTCTTCATGAACTGCTGCACCAAGGGTACCTTTCCATGGGGTGCAGTCATTCAGGCACAGCCTGCCCCAGTGTGGGTCCCCACAGGATCACCAGTGCTGCCAGGACCCTGCTCCAGCATGAGCTCCTCTCTCCATGGATCTGCAGATCCTGCCAGGACCCTGCTCCAGCATGGGCTCCTCTCTCCATGGATCTGCAGATCCTGCCAGGACCCTGCTCCAGCATGAGCTCCTCTCTCCATGGATCTGCAGATCCTGCCAGGACCCTGCTGCAGCATGGGCTCCTCTCCATGGATCTGCAGATCCTGCCAGGACCCTGCTCCAGCATGGGCTCCTCTCCATGGATCTGCAGATCCTGCCAGGACCCTGCTCCAGCATGGGCTCCTCTCCATGGATCTGCAGATCCTGCCAGGACCCTGCTCCAGCATGGGCTCCTCTCTCCATGGATCTGCAGATCCCTGCCAGGACCCTGCTCCAGCATGGGCTCCTCTCTCCATGGATCTGCAGATCCTGCCAGGACCCTGCTCCAGCTTGGGCCTCCTGCAGGTTCACAGCTTCCTGTCAGGATCACACCTATTCTGGTGTGGGGCCTTGCAGGTGATCTCTGCCTCCCCCTGGACCTCCATGGGCTGCACCCTGGGCTGCAGGAGAATCTCAGCTCTGGTGCCTGGAGCACCTCCTGTCCTTTCTTCTGCACTTGGTGTGTACAGGGCTGTTCCTCTCCCATATCCTTCCTTCTCTGGCAGCAATTACAACTGCACAATAAGGGCTTTTTTTTTTCCTTTTAAAATATGTTATCCCAGAGGCATTGTCACCATTTCTGGTTAGCACAGCCTTGGCCAGTGATGGGTCCATGCTGGAGCTGGCTAGCATTGGCTCTGCTGTATATGGGAAAGGCTTCT
Source organism: Oenanthe melanoleuca (assembly GCF_029582105.1). Lineage (NCBI taxonomy): Eukaryota > Metazoa > Chordata > Aves > Passeriformes > Muscicapidae > Oenanthe > Oenanthe melanoleuca. The sequence goes on from NC_079335.1 coordinate 41,622,822, forward strand.
AGAAGCCACCCCTGTAGCACCCCTGCTACCAAAAACTGGCCACAAAATCAAAAGACTGCAATTATTTTACTTGCTAAACGCTATATTTATATCTGAAAAGTACAAAAGCTGATTGATGGTAGAGAAAAATTTGCCATCTTTTCTTAAGTAGAATTATTCAGTTGCACTTAGGAACACTGCTTTGCTTTTTTTCTTTACCAACAGTGCCTTTAAAAACAGTTTACACAGCTGATTAACAGATTTAGGCTTTGCTAATAATTTTGAAAATCTTCAGTTTTTTGCTATTATAGCTTAGATCAAGGGGGACAGTAATTTTTTCACCCTTCCAGCTTTCTAAAGGAGGTCTGCATTCTAAAGCAGGAGACTGCTTCAGTGTAGTCAAAGTGATGAGTCCTTAAAAAACAATATACCAAAATTTTGAAGGCAAGGAGTGTCTTCTTTTCATATGCTACATCTGTTAAGAGGCAATCTCAATCTGGGAGACTTGCATCACCAAATCCCAGGGCAGGGCATTTCCTGTGAGAGCCCATTGCATCCACCCTGCTGTTCCTAGACATGCACTGACATCTGACAGTGGTGCTCATGGCTGCCCTGCCAAAAGTACTGACTGTAATAATGGTAAATACTGAAGTTCCTCTTTTATCACTTGCCAAAGAAGTCTGTTCAGGATTCAACGTGTGAGGGTGAATTCAGGCTCTGTCAAAGCCAGTTGGAGTTTTGCCATCAACTTTGATGGGGTCAGGATTCCATCCATCCATCATGTCTTATGGGTAATATAATACAACTTCTTCAGGAAGCCAAATGTTAGCTCTGATGCAGGGGATTGAAAACCCATTATACATGTCCTTCACTTGGAGCAAGATTGGACTCACAGTCTTCAGTGGCCCAAGCCATGGTGGCACTCACCAGTGCCTGCTCTTCCTTGCTGCAGATCTATTGTGCTGCTTGTTCTTGCAGAGGCCATTCAAACATCCTGTTCCACAATGCAGAATCCAAGCAAAACCTCTTAAAGATCTACATAGTAACAGGGCAAGAATCTTGATTTCAGATACAGAGAAGTAAGTGAAACCAAATGTAGTATTATCTACATGTAATGGAAGTTTAAGTGACATCAGCATTCTGCTCCTAATCTGTGATCTTAAAAAACCTGTTAATTAACAAAGAGATTTTCAGTGTATCTTTGAGTTAGAATTGAATAGAAGACTAGAAATATGCTTGTTGAAGTTCAAATGGAGAAAACCACATAACATAGAAAAAATTAGTATTAAAAAACCTAAATAAATAGTAGTAAAATCTGTAACACAAGTAAAGCTGGAAACCATTTTTCATCACAGAGTAAGAAACTGCATTGCATGGAAAATATAAAGGTTACTGAATGTTACCTGGGAATAAACAGATGAATATGCAGTTTTCTAAATGGCATTGTAATTAACATTGCCAATTTAATTTAGAGCTGGTGTAGCATGAAACATGCAGCCCCTTATGGGTCCTATGGCAAAACTAAACAGCTGAGAACAAAGCAGGCTAGAGAAAGAGAAGGGCAGCAGCCCTCCAGCTGGATGCTCCTGAATCCTGTTTATGTGTCCTTTCACTCCTAATGACATCTATGTGATTCTTTTTGTGCCCTGTAATGATGTTATCTGTCAAACAAATTAAAAATCAGGGAAGACTTCATCTCCTTCCCATTCTTTTTATTTCTTCACATTGCATTGAATGTTTTTATTACTTTTTATTATTCTTTCAGGTGAGCTTAGGTTTCTTCTCCCCCCTCAGTTATTCTGATATGATCAGTTCAAGGGGCAGGGCTGCACACATTGCTAATTCTGAAGTCTGTATCCAAAAACAGGGAATTGCATATGCAGTGGGGAGACCTGGCACTAGAAGTGGATTTAGGTATTTTGAAAAGGTAAATCAGTAATACTTACCACATGCAAACAGATGCACACACTACCAGGGAAGTTGCTTGCTTGCCTTATTTCATACATTTCAAATAATTCTGTTGGTGGCCCTGCAAGTTGCTTCACTGCTTAGAAGTAATTTTTTTTGCCATGGCAGCAGAAGGTAAAGTAGGGTTGGAGGTAACTAACAGATTTTTTTTTATTATTTTTGCATTTGTATTAAGATGGTAAGTGAAATTCTCTGTCTTTAGATGTAAAGGATTGAAAATGAGTTTTCTTTTTTTTTTTCTGTAGGTGTTAATAGCAGCATATCTGCTCACTGGTATTGTTGGTGTGGAGGTCTGGCAGAAGCCTTTGCTGTTTGGTTATTACATTACAGATGTATTAGTTGTCCTGCTTATAGGTAAGTGTCCAGATCTATGCAAAAGTGTGCTGCTTTTTAATTATTTTGATTTGATATTTTTTATATTTCCCTCCTCTTTTTTGGCTTTACTTTTTTAAGTGTTGGCTAGTCCAAAAATACATGAATAGAGATTATTAAAAAGGTTAATACTGGAAAAATTTTAAAAAGTAGATCATTTTGGAATTTTTTTTCCTCACTGAATTACTGTGTGCTGCACACAAATAATATAGAAAATATTCCTTATCTGCACGTGCAGTTCAGTGCAGTGTGCTTGCTGGCTGGGCTCCTAAAGTCTCAGGAACTCCTCATGTCACTCAGGTAAAATGTCACTTACATTTATGTATATTCTAAGTTTAATGTTTTGGCCTGGAGCATACTATGTTCCAAAACATTATGAACAGAGGGAATGAGAGAGGGAATTATTTAAATAACCTTAGATGCACAACAATAAATATGAATAAAAGCCAGGTGGTTTCTAAGCTCTTCTTTAGAATTCCTTTGCAAACAGAAGAGATTTATTTTTCATACACAGCAATAACCTACTTGGTCATTATTTGATACTGCTAGTGTAGTTCAAAATGAGCATTGAATGTTTTTTGACTGCTATATCAGGACTGAGAACAAGAGCTGTTGCATTTTAATGAGTTAAAAATATAGAAGCCTTAGCTGAAAATCTGTGTCTGCAAAATGGCTTTGATGTGTTGCTCGGAAGGTGAAGAAATTAGCATATGCATTTTGGAGATTTTCCTGTGAGCATACAAGTGGTGAGAAGAGGGCCCCAAAATACAGTTTGACACAAACACTCTGGGCTTGCATCCCAAGAAGTGTCTTCTGCCCTTGAGCCAATTGGAGGGCTTGGCTGTAGGTGCTTACCCCGTGCCAACTCTCCAGGCGCCATTTGAGCACTTGGCACTGATGTGTGCTCCCACCACCCTGTCCCCCTGGCAAGGCTCTCAGCAGGTACCACCTCCTGCCCCAGCACTGGTCCCCAGGACTCCCACAGTAGAAAGGACCCTGAGTTTGGGCTGTGCTTTCTGATGAGCAGCATGTGCAAGGACAGGGTTTTGTGCTACACCCTGAGTGTAAAACCAGCAGTGGGTCACCAAGGTTATACAGTCTTCTTCTAGTCAGACCTGATTTAGGCACTCTGAGGAAAATAAAGAAAGGAAGGATGGAGAGACAGTGGTTGCTTTTTCAGCAGTCAGTGGATTATTCACCTTTGGCAGAGGTGTAGCTGCAGACAGGGAGGGATTTGTGCTTTGAAGCAGCACTGCAAGCCCAGGGGAGATGGATGCTCACCACTCTGGTGAGTTTGGTGCTTTTACTGTTCTGTACACAGCAGGAGCTCAGCTGGCTCACCCAGAATGGGCAGATTAGGGCAGTGTTAGGTGCTGGCAGGGGCCAGCCCACTGTGCCACACACACAGTGCCTGGTTCCTGTCACTAAGACACATGACAGCCCATTCAGGGAGTACTCTGATGGCTTCCCTTGCACTTGGAAAGCCATGGATGAAGGTTTAATTCAAACTGCTCCCCATAGTAGGAATGTTTGTGGAAGGGAAGCATTTCAGCATTATCAGATCTGCAGGGTGAGCATCCTTTTTCACACTCTGCCAGAAACAGCTGCAAAGCAATGTTTGATGGACTGTTCCACTAACACTAGAAGAAGTACTGCTTCTGTCTTCTGTGGTATGCTTGTATGAATGGATTGGTGAGCACAGAATAGTATGTTTTCCATCATTGTCCCAAGCAGAGTAGGTTTAAGTAGGAGACAATAGATTTCTCCAAAAAGAAGCTAGTTGCTTCTAGCACACTATCCACAATGACAAGTTTTGCAAATTAGTTGAAGTTAAATATGGGTTTAAAGTATGCAAAATAATAGTCTTGGTTGACTCTATAATACAGAATCATCATAGTGCTTAGCAAATCTCTTAGAAACAGACACTAAGTTTAAATATAAAAAATGTAGAATCCTTCCACTGAGGGTCATGCTGGTCCAGAAAGCACTGCCATTTCACATTTGAACCTCAGCTCAGCAGTAAGGTGGTTATCACTGAGTAGCCTGTGTGCAGTGACTAGGGATATGTCAAGTTTTTAGAAGCTTGTGGTAAAGTGCAGGACCCCACTGTGGCTGCAGAAAAAAGTACCTAACCTGCACCTAGGGCCAAGCAGTCAGGAAGATTCAATTATTCTCTCCCTTAGAGAGACTGCAGCAAGTGTGTCTTGCTCAGCCAGGACCATTTGTATCAGAGAGCCCACTCTGCCTTGCTCAGTTAAATGCCTTTGTGGCTAGTTAAAAACAAAGTGGGCCTCTGATGCTTTTTACAAGCTAGTTTCCCAGGATCCTGAGAGGAGCCATTAAACATAAATGCCTGTGCTTAACCATATGATGGCATTTAGTAGTCACTAGTGGTCCTTCTAACAAGGAACCTGTAGCTGCTCCATCAATACTTGGCATTTGTTTGGTGCTTTTACTGTTCTGTACACAACAGGAGTTCAGCTGCTGAGCTGTTGCTCCTCCGAGAGCAGCTGGGCTTTAGCTCCTGCCTTCTGGGGTGGGAAGGAATCCAAACAATATGCACAGGAGTGTTTCTCAGATGTCTTTCCTGGAGTTTTCTGGGAAAAAAAAAATAACCCATGTATAACCTAAGGATGAACTCTGTGAGAGCACCTCCTCAGAGGAAGCTGTGGTATCACCAGGTGACACTCACTCGTTGAAAATAATGGAGCTTTTATCAGGTGCCAGAACACACAAAGATATACATAAAAGTGCAGCAATGCTGGTGTTTAGATTAGATGTTTTAGGATAGAGAGCTTTATGTATATTCCTGGGAACTGTCTGGCACACTGTGAACACCTGTAGGAGAGCCAAGTCTTAAGCTGCTGAGCAGTGACCTCAGAGGACTACCCTGTGAAACAGAGAAACTTCAGCATAGTATTTTATGGGAATTTGTCAGCTACCCAGCTGATGGGATCCTGTAATTTTCACTGGCAGTGAAAGCAATTCCACCCTTCAGCTCCAGCACACACACTTAGCTGGACCATGGATCAATGAGGAAGGTCCTTCTCTTGTTTCCAGAGCTTGTTGACCTGGCTGCTGGGCAGAGATGCCTTTTCTCTCCAGCATGGGAGCAGACAGACCCTTTTAAAGTTATGTGCCTGTGTGCTCATCTGGAACTAATTACTTCTGCACTCATCAGGGCTCCTGTGGATGACACTCCAAAAGCTCTCTTGGGACTTGAACACAATTGTCCCACAGCAATATCTGGCTAACTAGGGTCCCTTCAAAGGGCAGCACTGGGGTGAGAGCTATCATTTATTTTCACCCCTCCAGGGCATCCCAAATGCCTGAGGTTCCCTGTCACTGTGCTATCAGGTTGAGAGCAATATAAATTATTTACAATAAGCTTTTTAAAGCAGTCAGTTCTGCACATAAATTTTAGTACCACAAATGATGCTGTAGACTTTGTAAGAAGATTTTCACTGACAGGTAAGCATCTCTAGTTCAGAGAGCAGCATTAGTAATTGATGATGGTTTCTGTCTCACATTCTATTAAATGAGCATGCTCTGCATGAAGCATTTCCCATGTTTGGGACCTTCATACTTGCTCTGTATGAAGGTTTTATAATGTCTAATAAAATTTGAGTTCAGGCTACAATCCTTTCCTCACTAGAAACATGCATCTTACTGGAAATTTCTTTTGGTATATTCTTTTGTTCAAAATTGACTGAGGCTTGGAAGTTGTGGTGGGATGTACACAAACAAGCAGAGCTAGCACACCAGCTGCATTCCTTAGAAAGGCTAGTTGGAAATATGATGCCTGGATGCACAGTTTCCTGCTCCTTCTCAGTATTAATTGCAACCACAAGAATAGACTTTGTGGGAAAAGGATCACTTAAGCATGGGGTGGATATGTTATACTTCATCAGTGTGTGGCACATGGGGCAGACTATTCTGTAATCCAGACATGGTGTCACGTTTGAGTCTACTATGTGTGGTCAACAGTGCCCAGATCTGGCTACTGAAGCCTGTGGCAAAGCTGAAACAAGTTTTCAAAGTGCAGGTTTGAACATGAAATGTGAATTGAGTATTAACATCTGTCAGAGATCTGAAACTTGAACTTTGTTTTAGAGATGAGGCCAAAACATTCAGAATTTTTTCCTATGAGGTGCGTGGCTTTTTCTATGCTGACTTCTACAAAGTGTTTTCCTTGAGGGTTACTCTTCCCTGAGCTACTAAAGTATATAAAATGAGGAGTGAAAGCATAAATGAACAGATAATAGCAGCAAAAACTAACGATGAGGCCAAGCTGTAACATTTAAAACATGCCAATTATTTGAATTCCATCATAGTGTGAAAGCACAGTTACCCCTCTAAAGCAGTGCCTTGTACTTACACTGTGCTACATCCTGGGTATCAAAGGAGGACACACAAGCCCTTGCCATGGGTGTTCATACAGCAGCCTGCCTCTTTTTCTGTGTCAGAAACTCGTTAGGAGGCCACAGTCAAATTATGGATAGTTTCTGCCCCCTGTGGAATGACAAGTCATTCTGTAGTGATCTCCTGTAGTTCCCATTGCAAAGTGGCTGATGGCTCTGCCCTAGTGATGACTTGCTGATTAAACACCAAGTGCTGTGTTTTCAAAATGTTATTGCTCTGACAGGCTTTGGCCAGCCCTGTTTGAGAAGTGTGATTAACATGAGTTGGCTTCTACGTGTCTGTCACCAATTTAACATTTATTAAGGCATTGTTGTGACAGATTGTACAAGGTTCTGTTAAAATAAGGGGTGTGAAATACTCACCTGTCACTTGAGATATATTTTTAAGAAGCCACTGAGTTCATGTTTGGAGTAGCTCATCTGAACCAGTCAGAACAATAACCCAGGAAAGCAGAGTGTTCAAGGCTGGAGGCAGAGCAGTGTCACGGGATGCTGATTGCAGGTGGGAATGAGCTTGGTGGTGTTAAGATGTGAGGAGTCATTTCAGAGCCCCAGGAGAAGGTCAGACAAGGGAGCTCCCCTGGCAGAGTCCTGGAAGCCAGCCTGGGCTTTTAAAATAAAAGCACTTTATTTTTCTGGTGCCCAATTCTTGCTGTGCCCAGAAACAGAATGATGTGTTAACAGGACTACAGCAAAGAAGCAGCTACACCCATAAACTAATTCTTCATTCTTTACTAAATCCCTCTGAATGCTAAAGGTTATCTTACAGTTCAGTTTGAGATAAATACCATGTGTACTTCCTTAGACACTGAAAATAAGGTATAAAATCAACAGTCATGATAAACACATCTCTTTCCAACAAACATGATAAATGGATCCCTCTACAATCTATATACTCAAGAAACATCTGAGATGCTAAACATCCAAAACCTACATCAACTCTGTGCACAAAGACAGTGCTTATGTTTACTTTATTTCCCTTAATCCCTGTAAAATAATTTCATACTGTGGATTTTGGGTGTATTTTTCATCCTAACGTGTTCAGACTTTACAGGCTCAGTTAAGTCTGCAAATTATATATTTGTTTTTTAAGATCCCCCTCCCAACTACTAAGTGGTTTTAAGTTTGCCATTTTACATACTAATGAAATAGAATGGTTTTTTAGTGGACAGCTCACAATTATGTGTTTGCACAACCAATTAAAATAATTATCTGCTCAAGACATACCTGAGAAGGTCACACTATTCCATAAAAAGCTTCTGTTCCAGTAACAAGTGCTTCTAAAATGTTCACTTTTTGATGAAGCTTACTTCCCGGCACTGATCAGTGTGCTAAACATTCAGGGTGTTAAGATATTTTCATGTGTCTAGCTGCTCTAAATGTGCAAGGAATTTGGAAAAAACACCATGGAAAAAGTAATTAAATATTTTTTCAAGCTAATATTGAGGCCTGGATGTTTTGAATCTAATTTTTCTTGTGTGGTGGCTAAGAAAGGTAAATGATAGCATCCTATTTCTTTGCAGCAAACATTGACTATGATGAATTATTAATCTAGAGGTGGAAAGGCCAAGCAGTGTGATGAAGAAGGCCATGCAGAGGTGTGAGCAGTTGAAGAATGAGAGAGGAGGGTGATAGTATTTGATTTGTAAGCTGAAATGCAAGTACAACTTGCATTGCCTTCTGTTAGAGAATTGGTCAACTGCTGTCATATGCCCAGAAGGTCTGCACAGATTTCTTCCCTGCCTCCCATGTGGGATCAATGCTCTGGGGATAATTATTTTGTGGGGGGAGCACAGCAGGGATGGTACTTTCCTGAACAAATTCACTCAATTTCCAGTGCAGTGTTCGCCTAAAATTACATCCCTCTATTGTATGTTTTAATTTTTAGCTATCAGGAAAGCCAGTTCTTAACAAATAAAATTTCATTGCTTTTCTTAGGGCATTTTAAGGAGGATTCATTAGTCAGGAGCTTACTAACGAAGGGGATTTACAATAACAAAGGTGTAGAGAAGATAAATAGCAAAGGTTGTCCTTCCTTTGAAGCACTATAACTTGTTTCATGGTTTAGATATCTTGAAGTCACTTCTTTATTTAGCAGTGTTTACAGTCTGTGAGGTTTTGTGTTTTCAGAAATGTGGCTACCTGCATCAGGCTGTTTGCTTTGTCTGCATGCCAGAATGGGGCTGTTGGGTACTGAAATAGCATTTTCTGGAACTGACAGTAGTGTCAGCAGTTTGTTTCTGGCCATACTCTCCCTTTCTCTACAATGACCAAGTCTGTATTTTGCAGAAATGCCTGAATCAAATCAGGTACAACAGCCACAGTAACTGCAGCATGGCATGGAAACAACCTGTCAGCCTGTAGATCTTCAGTAGTCTTTAAATTTAGTTACATGCCCTCACATAATTAAAATACATTACTGTTAGTCCAAATAACATGGGTGACAAGGTACCATGGTATTCATTTGTGTACTAGCTTTTAAAAATTATTATTAATTTATTCAGCTCTATCACACAACATCTTATTGGTTTGGAATTGAATTTGAAAGCACTAAATGAAATCTAAAGATGTCCTTAAGACTGATGGGAATTACCTTTTGATCTCTTTTACACACATGTATATATACATATATAGATATAAATATGTGCACACATATTTATATGCATGTCTGTGAATGCATCTGTGTGCTTTTATATATAAATACATATTTGGAAAACAAGATAATGCCTTCATTTCTTCACTTCTGATATATCTTTAATCCTAAATTTCTGAATTCATTGGGATTTGTTTGTTTGTTTGTTTATGCTTAAGTTTGGCATTTTTAATACGGACAAAATAATTCCTGATAAAGAGCTTTAAAAATGTTTATTTCTCTGAAAAGAGAGTCTACATTGTGCAACACAGAGGACTGATGACAGGATTGTACCTAAATCCGAGGATTTGGGCTTGATACTTTCAGCCTAGCGTGACACAAGAATTCCCTGTGTATCTGTGCCACCCATCTGTGCTTTGGTATTTCTGCCTTTAATATAGGCCTGTGTTCTTACAGCTGGGTCTCAGATTTTAAATCAGCTGAAGAACAGGAAAATACTAAAGAAGAAACTAAAAAATCCTGGAACAGCAGTATAGTACTTCTAAGAACTCTTGAGCTGTTCTGTTTTCCCATATGTGTTAAAAACATCTAATGCGCTGAAATCGGATTTAAAAAAATATTTTAAAATAAAAGATGTGCTTTTAGGACATCCAAAACAACCAAAAAAAGCTCCATGATCATCCCTTGGGCAGTGCCTGGGTGGCTGAGTGCCAGAGAGCCAGCAGTGGGTTTGCTTTCCAGGCTGCACCTTTTGTTCCTCAGAGCAGCAGGGAATGGCAGCAATGCGGATGCAGCAGTTTAGCTCCTGGGCACAAAGGGATCCTTAATGTCAATTAAAAAGCAGGCTTAATGAGTGCCAAAAGCAGCCCCCAAGCCAGGCCTCTTTAGCTAAAAAAAGATGGGAAAGCAACATGTTGTAGGAAATGATGGAATTCTGAAAAATCCCATAAGAAGCAAGGGAACACCCTTTGCTTTCCCTGCTGCATCCTCAGCTCTGGTCTCTCACTGTGCTGAAAGCAAAGCCGTGTGAAAATACAGGGGAGTAACTGTGGAACTGCCCCCTTTGGAAAGTGGCTTTTTGCTAGCTGGGGGACTGTTTGTGGTCAGTGTGTTATTTCTAACAAAAATGGCACTTCATAAAAATAACAAATTGTTGGCAACCGTTGCTCTTTGAATTCTATTTCTAGTTCTAGTCTCTATTTCTGTTCCTCTCAGTTGCTTTTCTCCTAACAAATCAAACTTCAGGATTGCAGCAGGAAATTTAGATTTAACCTCAAGAGTCAATGTTTTGTCTCATGTCTGCTCTAATGTGATACAGATGTTGGAACTGCTGTACGTAACTCAAGATTTTATTGAACCAGCACTCCCTGCCTAATAGAAAACATAGCTAACTGGAGTGCACATTAAACACAGATCACTCTGAAGCCTGTGAATTTTAGAAATATATTGACTAAATACTTGGGATATTACTTCATTTGCACATCTTTCAGCTGTTCAATAGGGAGTTTCTGCCATGGTAAAGAAGCAGAGCTCTTAATTGTTTTAAAAAGCAAACCCAAAAGGTAAACATGAAAAAAATGCAATACCTGAAATTATTTATAGGCTGGCTTTTCTTTTTTTCCCCTAGTTCTTTGTTTCCTTCTCTTTAGCAGATAACCAGAAAGACTGGAGAGATAGATTATCCTTTGCATCCCTTTTTACTTCTCTTTTCCAACATTTCTGATCTCCACTATTCTTTCATGTTTAGTTTTGCTTCTCTTGAGTTGCCACAGTGGCCAGGGCATGCTAAACACTTGGGTATGTCCTTGATGAGGACTGAAGGGTAAACACTGACATTTTTCAAGTTTCTATGTCACATTAGCCCCAATACAAAGTAATCTGAAATCATCTCTTTCCTCTATTCATTCCCCCCCCCCAGCTCCCATATTGCTAATAATGAGATTAAAGTTTTCTACTTTTCTGTACTAGCAGCACAGTGTTTCTTAAATGAGATGTTTGAGGTCAAACCCAGAAAGTTTAACACATCAGAGTGCTTTTCTTGCCCATAATAAAATAGGAATTATGTATTAATTTAGTGCACCACACCCAAGCCTCATGCCCTATAATAAAAAAGCTGTGCAGAAATGTGCTACCCAGAGCAACCTCCAAGCAGCAAACTGTCCAGGGAAAAGCCCTCAGTACATAGAAAGTGGGGGAAATGTACAAACCAAAGAGCTCTGCAGGGAATTTGTGGGTTAAAGCTGAGCTCCAGAAACACCACAGCTGTGTTAAAAAAGAAGTGAAAAACTCTCACTTGTTCAAATGATGGACATATCATGAAAATGAATTAATTCCAGTTATTGTATTATCAAAGCAGATCATTAGTTGACCCTTAATATTTTGAACTCTAAACTTATTTCCCCACTAATGTGAACAGCCAAGCTTGAAGTTTATTGTCTTTCTATATTCCACTCAAAGAATTTTGGTGTTAGACTTGGACTTTTCTAGACAAACAGCAGCATGAAAAGTAGGGCTGTTCTGGGTCAGCAGAGAAACCTGTATAAAAAATAATTGATCCTATCTATTAGCTAGATCAGGATTTTTTAGAAAATTCTGGTCTTGTCACTCATTACACAGGAAATTCTGTATCAACAACTATTTCTAGTAGTTGGTTTTTTTTTTGGGGAAAAAAAGAAGACAGTTTTATTATTGCCTGAAGTCCCCAAACTCAGTTCATATCCTGTAATGAGTACAGAACACTGAATCAGTTTTAGAATAGCACACTAGGTCTGTTACCATATGAAAAAACTCTGAGGTCATCAGTGTTGAATTACATGTGAATTATTTTCTCTTCCAGGCTTCAGTTTGTTTCTATCATTTCCACAAACACTATACAACATTCACAGGTAAGTTAATTAACAGTAAATAAGTTGTATCACCTCCTACTGAATTCTGTATATTTAATGGTTTCCTCACTTATTATTAATGTAATGCTTGAAGCAGCCTATCTTCTTTCATCAAGATGCTGTCCTGATAATGTAGTAAAAGGTTTTTCTGGTGAGTTCTCACAATCTGACTGTTTTCTTTTTCATGTTTACAACTCTCCTTTTCCTTTCACTTGCTGTTCTCCAGGCAGTCTCACAGAGTTTCTGCACAGTCAACTTATAAAGGCTCTGTAGTAAAAACCATTGCATTTTATTTGCAATCAAGTGTGATTTGTAACTTCTGCCTGTGCTGGGTGGAATTTTGTAGTTGACCATCCTGCACTCTGTGAAGTATTTAATTGTCTTCCAGGTCTTTCTGTAAAACTCTCCTCTGTATGAAGTCTGCAGATAATTGCTATCAGATGTAAGCTAGGCAGGTGGCAAGCTGTGATTACATCTAAGAACTGGCTTGCTGCACCCCGGAATTTTATACACAGTTAGTTTATACTCCAGTGGCCTATTTTTATTAGTGCTGCCTGCCTTCCACTAGTATTTGCTAGCTCATTTCACTCATCTGTCACTTCAGGTCTCTCAGGTCCTAAGTGTCCTGGAGGAGGGACTGTCACTGCCTGTCTTCAGGAATTAATGGAGACTAATATTAACATTTAAAATTTGGAGAGGCTGTAAGACAATGTCCCACCTCTCCTACACAGCTCTTTTTGTGGTGGTACTCAGTGTAGTTACCAAAAGCATGCACAGCCCCAGATTTGGGGCAGGAAGTGTGGAGAGTTGGGAGCTGTGGGGCAGGGGGCTGGGAACCAGTTGAGCCAGGAAATCTGGTTTGGGGAAGACTGAGAGGAGGAGGGAAGCACCTTGTGGATGTCAGCCCCTGGCAGTAGCAGCCTTTATACCAATGAACATTGAGGGTTTGGTTTCCTTCCTTTCCTGTTGGAACTCTTGTTCAGTGTTTTCAAGTCATCACTTGAAAAGCCTCTCAGCAAGCCTCTGCTGAGTTTATTATTCCTCTGAAGAGAAGAGCACAAAAATTTTAAACTACCAGTCAAGTTTGCTTGACTGATGCATCCACAAGCTGGATTTGAGTTTTCAAATAATCTCCTCTCTTTCTTCGTCCTGATGCCTGTTCTCAGTTGTTATTTTAGGATATTTTTGGCATGAGAAAGATATTTCTTGGATTTTTGTCTAGCTGTTTCTATAAATATATATGTTCAAAGATTTTAAACAGGACAGTTCCCAGTACATTTCAAGCACAGAATTGCTCTTCTGAACTAGCTGTATGAAGGAATGGCTTAGTGGTAGTGAACTTAAAGTTACCATTTCCCTTGCTGACAGAAAATGCAATAATTTACTCCCTTTAAAAAACAGCTTAAAATACCCAAGAAAACACAATGCATCATTAATTTCCCTGCACTCCAATTAGCCAAAAAGCCTCCCCTTTAGGCTGTACTTGGACTAAAGTACATAAATCCTAATGTACAGGATCATCAGGCAGCATCACCTCCAGACCTAACCAACAGCAATATCTGCCAGCCATGTGCTTGACTCTGCTGCTACTGAAAACGTGGGGTGTATTGACTGAAACAAGTTTGTGTCTCATGTTAGAAGCTTCATCCTCTAAAGCCATGCATTTTGGATTCACAGCATACTTGAGAGTACTGCAGCTCACTTTGTGTAAGTTTACTGGTCCATTGCCAGACAACGGTGAGCAAGTTAAGCTTAACAGGAACTATGTGAATAAATCAGTAAAATTTAACCCCAGAAATAAATTTTACTTGGGTATATTACAATTTCTTGTAAAATGTCTGGTGTCTACTACATTTGCACTGGTTGCAAGATGTATTCTTGGGCTAAGTTTGGTCTAATTTGGTCTGAGTTTGAAGTTACTGTGTAGAAATAGAATGGATGAACTTACTTTCTCTACAAAATTATTGTATTTATTTCCAGAGCACATTTAAAGAAAACACTGAAGAATGATTCTCTGTATGAAGGACTGCTACCTCTTGTGTCACCTCTGTTGCTGTTCATTCTTCTTACAGTCTGGGTGGTTTTATCTCCAAGCAACATATTAGCAAAGCAACCCAGACTGTTTTTATGGATGGTTGGTGTTGCTTTCTCAAATGTTATTGTAAGTATATTTGAAATGGTGGTATTATTTAGAGATAGCTTTCTGTTTTTTCTGTGAGTAAGCAGAAGGGAGCAGAAAATGTAGCCAAAATCAGCAGTCACACAGCTCTTCTACTTCTGTGTTACACTCTGTCTCATAAAAATACACCACAATATGTGTCTGGACTCTGGACACTTACAGCACTGAAACACCTCCTCTGCCACAGTGTAAGACTTTTGTGAGGGTTCTGGTTTGTTTTCTGAGGGTTTATGAAAACCCTAGGGATGCCCTGCTTCCAGAAATATAGCAGATACTCCCCAACATCCAGGCAGAACTGGGGACTTGCCAGAGTAAAAGAAAGGTCAACACTGGCACAGGTTTGCTAGCAAGAGTGGAGGGCTTGTAGCTTTCCCTTGCTCTTGTGGCCATGACTGTGGAACATGCATTCCTGTTCCTGATCCTGCATTTTCCCTTCTGACAGCCCCACTGACAGTGTGTTTTAGGGAAAGATGTGCAGAGCTGTAGGGGCCTTGTGAGGGCTCTCTGCTCACAGAGTAGCTTCTCCTGTACCACATCATGGTGAGCAGTTTCCTCCCTTTAATTCCCAATGGACAGCACAAACCTCTGTGCAGTCCTGGCACAGGCAGCCAGACAGTGCTGAGCCCTGCAGGTAACCCAGGGCTTTCTTCTCTGGGGGAAGCCAGGAGAGCAGCCAAGCAGAAAGGTATTCTTGCATTTAAGCAGAAATACCCTAGAGTATAGTGACTAGTGTCATCTTAGGAAAATAGTCTCCAACACCATCTAAAATCTTGCCATTGAACAATGCTACATGCAGTTTAAAAAGTGAAAGGCTAGAGGTGCCTTGTGCTATGAGACACATCTTCAAAAATGTGAGGTTTTAAAAGAGAAAGCATAGCCCCATTAGAAATCTGAATTCAGGAATGGAAAAAAAAAAATTATAATTGTAATGTTTGCTAGATGTATCCTATAAATGTACATTTCTGAGGGTCACAAATCAAACAGTTCCATCTTAAGGACCTAATCTCAAAAAAATGAGTTGAGTTTCAGGTGTGCAAGTTTTATTGTATGCATGATTCATTACCTAATCTACCCCTTTTTCTTAAGAGGATACTGGAGATTCCAAAATGAGAAATACAATTACTTCATGCCATTAGGGAAAATGCTTTCAGGGTTTGGTAGATAGCACATTCTGCACATACATCTTAACCAACCAAGAATGATTGTGGTAGGATGCTTGCAGAAGAAAAACAGTAAGACAAACCAGAAGTTTCTTTACAGGCTGCAGTTTATCAGACACTGAGTGCAGTATGTACTCGTCAGGCTTCGTTTTTTCTTTTCCCAAAACATACATTGCAGTGTTGGAGGCTCACGTGAATTAAAAATGTATTCATATTAGCTGAAAATTTTATCATTTTAAAAGCAAGCATTAAAAATGTAGAGGTGTTAGCTGGAATTTGTAACATTCTTAAGTTGAAAATCAAGCCTGCATTTTCTTTCACCTCTTCTGGTCCCTTAGATTGTTTCCTCCAGCATCAGAGGGAGGCTTGTCATGGCAATACTTCTCTTCTCCCTGATAGCCTGACACATTGAGTTTCCATTACCTGTTCTGCAGACCACAAACTGCAAACCATGGTTCTCTACCTGCCATTCCAGTCCCAATGTCTGGAACTTCTCATGCCTTTCACCATGTATGTGGTTGCCCAAATAAATAAGTATAAAAGTGGTTTAAAACAAAATCCAGCCTATGGTCAGGTTCAGTTATGCAGCCAGAAAAATTATAGCTTATAGATTGCTTTAGCAATTTCTGACACCCTCTGTAGTGATTCCCAAAGGACTCATAAAACCAGCATTATTAAAAATAATTCACAATCAATACTGAGTATGTAAGTGAAAATATTAACATTAGGTACAAAGGCTTACTTCTTCCATTATTCAAAGTTAATTATTTTTTCATGGTTTATTTTTGCATTCTTCAGCTTCCACAGCACAGGCAGCAAAGCCAGTATTTCTTTCCTATGGTCAGACTCCTACTGCTGCTGTCATAAGATTTCAGGCACTGCACAGGGAATGAGTTTTTCATTCTTCTGCTGCTTTCAGGATACATAAAATCTATTTTTAACCACAGTTCAATTTTGAGTGAAACTTAAATCAATAAAATATTTCAGATGTGCCTAAATTCCTTTTCTTTCTTGTAACTGGCATGGTATATATGAGAAACATTTCTTAAGGAGCCTAAACCAGACAAAACACTTTGGTGTGCTTAATTGCTTTTAAAATACTCAATTTCAAGTCAATTCGTCTCATTATGTTTCCAGAACTCAGTAGAATTAAGCTAATTGCCTTCAGTTAAACCATGGACCATATATTCATTTTTTCTGCCATTCTCTGGGCCCCCAGCTACATCTCCAGGGAGCCCACTGCCATGATTGAGCCAAGAAGTTAGTGTTTTAGTACATAAAGGAGTGCTAGAAAAGAAAAACAGGATGTGAAAATGTCATATATTGTCTTCCCTCCCTTCTATACAATGAACCAGAAGATAGTTCTGTTAGGGCCCGTGATTAAAATACCAGCACACTCTCCCACTGATTAAGTGGTGGCACATTTGATTTGGCATCACAACTTTGGGAGCCTCTGGGAAAACATAAGGTGGCAAACAGATTCCTCTTTTGTGAAGATGTGCTTTCACTTATTGTGGGAGTCTTTGTATGGGGATGGATGGTCCTCAGGGAAAAACTCAGGCCCTCTGTACAAGCTGGTGTTACAGCTGCAGTTTATTGTAAGGGTGTGGGTGTACAGAGTCCTGCTAAGGGCTGCCAGCCTCAGCCCAGAGTAGGACAAAGACAGAATGGAGGAAGAGAAAGAAGTAAGAGAATAAGAGGGTGAGGGGGTGAGAGAGTGAGGTAAGAGAGGGGTGGTAGCAGTAAGAGAGAGCAGCAAGAGAGATTTCCTGTTTACAATGCAATAAATCTTCCATGATGAATATTCTAGTTTCCACTAACCAATCTAACACAAGATACAAATTCTATAGCATTTACACACAGCCTATAAGAATCTTTACATTACCATAGTGTGTTATACTTTAAAAACTACTCTTTGGACTCTAGTAAGTCTTCTCTGACCTTTGGACCTGCTCTTCAGCAGAAGACATTGTTCTATCAAGAGGGGATTAGGTTTGGTATCTCAAAAGTGGCTTTCATTTCAATCTCGCTCATGGTTTCCATATTCTCAGAATCTAAGCATTCATATTTGTAAGGTCTTCCTGGTTCATCCTTTCCAACAACTTATCGAGGGTAAGGATGCATTTTAAATTGTAACCATGCCCTGTGGGACCCAGTGAGGCAGAAAGGTGCCTTTTACCAGAAACAAGCCCCGTTTTGAGCTGCAGCCCGGTTTGCCCCTCACCCCCGGAGAGGACAGACCTTCTCGGCGGGCCGGCCCGGTTCTGACGCAGCCTTTGCTCCGCAGTGCCGGGTGATCGTGTGCCAGATGAGCGGCACGCGGCCGGAGCCGCTGCACTGCTTCCTGCCGCCGCTGGCGCTGCTGGTGGGCGCGGCCGTCTCGGGCCTGCTGGGCCGCGCCGAGGAGGCGGCGCTGGGCGCCCTCAGCGCGCTGCTCACCGCCGCCCACCTGCACTACGGGCTCTGCGTGGTGAGCGGGGCTGGGGGGGTGGCTGGGCTCTCGATGGTTACGTTCTGGGGGGTTGTTGGGTTTCTTTTTGCATGCGCAGCAACTTCAGTGACTCGAGTTCTTCCAGTGTAGCCAACTGCTTTCAGCTTTAAACCCATTGGAATCAGAATATTTACAGACTGATTTTACGTAGCAGTCGACCCACCCCTCTTTTTTTGCCTTTCTTCTTCCTAAGGTCACTTGACTGAAAAAAAATAGGAAGGTAAAATGCCAAGTGACATAAATAGAAATAATAAAATAAGGTCAACTTTTCTTTGAATCTGCAGGCAAAGTAGCTGTCCCAATTTTTTCTTGGCCCTCTGCTAGCATCTCTCAAGCTGGTGACATGAACAGTTTTCCAGTTCATTCAATCTCACCAGCACATTTTTGTCTGCTAGATTTCAGTCTTGCCATTGTCATCTGAACTACTGCTTAAATTAGGTTTTACTTTGTTGATGCCCACTTTTCTAAATTGTCAAGTGATCCTTTAGCAACTGTTTTAATGGCTTTAGCTTTTATCTAAAACACCTTGCATGGCAAAGGTCTCATTTCAGAGGGAGCTGGTCAGCATTCTTTTATTTGAGCCACACCATTGGGATGTAAGGATTTTTCTTTAGAGCAGCCTCTTGTCGGCAGACATTGGTGGCATTGTAAAGTCTACTTGAGCATCGGCATGGGGCTGTTGGTGGGGGTCAGAATGGAAATACCTGGTCAAAATTCAAAATTGACTGAGGGGCCCAGCTCCATCACAGCTTACGTCACCTGTGAGTCTGTTCTGTGGCCATTTAACTTCCCAGCAGTGTGTTGCAAGAAGAATGTAAGGAAAACAGCTCTCTTGTTTGGACATTTAAAGATGCCTGTGTACTCAGGGATCCCCAAGTACATGAGGACTGTGGTTGGGTCCTCCCCCCTCTTACTGGGAAAGGAGAGGCAGTAAGTTGTGAAGCACACACAAAACAGGTTGCTAATCTCTGCAATTTCTCTTTAGGGTAGGCAGCTGAGTGAGCACTTGAACATTTACATCTTTTCCCTGAAGAAACGCGTCCGAGAGTGAACACCTGCACCACGATCAGACTGTAGCACTTGACATGGAGATTTGCAGCTCTTCTGATGTGATAAATAGTTGGAATGAATCTGATTAAAATAACCAAAGAATAGGATAGTACAGATATCTGAACCACTGCAACAATGAGCTATGCAGCCAGATGCTGCATCTCAGAGGAAGATGCCTGTCCAGCAGAGAACTTTACCAGATTCTTCTGTCGGTATATATTCTTTTTACCAAGCTGTGTTACTCATCTCTCCTCCTTATCACTTTGTCTTCCTTCTCCTTACCACTGTGTCCAAAGTCCTGGATAAATCCATGCTGGGTTACACAAGATCTTTGGTGGTTTATAACCAGCACTGGTTTTGGCCAGCCTAGTCAGCAGTGGGACCCCATAAATTCAAACCCTACCTGTACGTCCTTCCCACTCAGACATCTGTGCCTGCTTCATTTCCCATATTTATTTTCTCACAACTCATTTCTTCCACACAACCTCCCGAAAGGCTTATGCACATTCAGTCTTTTCCTCACTTCATATGAATGTGTGAAGACAAGAGAATGAGCTCTGGGTACAAAACTGTGGGTACAGTAAAGTGTTTTTGAAATGTACAGTTTCTTCCCCATTCTCAGCATTAAGATGAGTCTCAGCTGACCTGTCAGAAATCCGGGCTTAATACAGCAGCAGCTGGCCCTTCTATTTATTTTCTAGGCAGTAACAAGCACTTTGTTTATATTTCAGTAACAACAAATAATATAGCCTACAAAGGTAAACAGCTAAAAATAAATTTGGCCAGCAAACCTTCAAAGATTTGCATATTTCTCTTCAAAACTAGTTTCAGTCCAACATCATCTACCAGTGCAAAATGCTAAACAAGTCATTATTTGCCTGTGTGCTTGAACAAAATTCTTGTGGTTTTAGAAAATTTCACAGGAAAAAGAAACAAGAAAACATTTTTTTTAAACATTACATGTTTGCATGCAGATGTAAACTGCTCCCTTCATCTATAATACACGAGGGTTTTCTGTGTGCCTTGGAGAAGGGAATAAGAATTTGAGTTTCATCTCTTTTCATACGCTGCCCTAGCCAGAGGGCCTTTGTGGCCTTGAAGCACTAATTAAACAATCTGTCCACTTCCCCAAGGTAAGCACAGAGGGATGTGATTGACAGCCTGGCACTTTTTTTTTACTATTTAGCCATCTTACTTGCCAGAAGCCAGGTGGAAGTGCTGTTTTTGAGCTGCTGAGTCTGAAGTTCATCCTTTTCAGTTTTTAGACTGTTTCTGTGGGTTTATCAGTAGGCTGATCATTCCCCCCTCCCCCCCACCAGTTAATTTACCCTTACATCAGCAGCTCCTATTAATATTTTCACCTGAGCACTGGCAAGTTGTATGAGCAGCTTCAGCTTAAGCTGATCCTGCCTGTTACAGCAGTTGTCCTACCACAACACCAGCAGGGCTGATTTCCCCAGGCAGCCCTTGCCACAGGCACCAGGGGACAAGCCTGCACATCAGCTGCCCCTCTTCAGAAAGCAGAAATATCAGAATGCTCCTTCAGGTTCGAAAGAATCCATGTTCCACCTCCCAAACAAGCACATTGAGTGTCCCACCCCCCAAATCAGGTGAGTCCCAGTCCAAGCAGCTCCAGGTGTGAGTTAGGCAGAGGGGACAGCTCATGCTGTAATGCTGAGGCAGAGGTTTTGCCAGGGGTCAGGCAGGGAAGGGAGGATGCCCTTCATTCAGCACGGTGCAGTCCAGCTACAAGAGGCACCTCCCAGCCTTCCTCCCTGATGCTGTGACAGCCATGCCCTTTCCCTGTGGGATGAGTGCCCAAGGACTCTGCTGGAGTAAGTCTGAAGGCTCTTTATTTGATGAGGTTTGCCAAAAAAGGCAGTTTTGAATGTATTTGAAGGGGAGTGACAAATTTGGTGTTGCTGCACGCACCCAGCAATGTCAATGTTTGATGGAGTTAAAGACTACATCCAATACCTGATATGCTCCCACAGAAGTCTCACCTGCTTTATAAAGGCAGGTTGTATTTCACTTTTCCATCACAAGTATTGAGGAAATTATGGTGAGAAAAGAATTAGGATACAATGAACAAAAATAATTCCAAATTGAATGTGGTCATACTGGAGAAACTCTGCGAACAGGCTTCCTTTTTCCATCTGTCTTGCAGTTATTTAGGAAACAGCTTGAAATAAGGGCCACAGAAGCAGTGCCATTTGATGCACTGGAATGGAGTATTTTGAAAAATTCATTAAATGAAATTATAAAACTTGAACTACCACAACCTGCCTGCACTTGTACTTTTCTAAAGAGAAACTGAGTATCACTTTTAAAGGACATTAATCTCTGGCTAGTTTTTTCACCTTCTATATGAAAACATGGCAAATATCTTTCTTTTTCCTCTTTAAAGTAATTTGTCACTACAATCTGTATAAAGAGAAATATAAAAAGAAATCATGTATTGCACAGTGTATATATTGAATTATTAGCTATGGTAGATGGCAGCTGGTTCAATGAATAGGAAGAAAAATGCTTTTGTTCATAGGGCTATACAATCACAGATTTATTTTGCAAAGTCAGGTATGTAGATGACCTAACAGTCTAACAATAAACTTTTTTGGTCACAACATTATGGCAGAAAGTTTTCAACAATCTGAACTGGAATATATATGTATATATTTTTAATGCTTTAGAGCATTTGCACTAACCCAAGGGCATGCCTTCCTCCTGATCTTAAGAAAAGCAACTAACCAAGAACTGCTCTCCCAGGTTGAATGCCTGGGTTGGAAATGGGCTCCTCTGGTCCCTGCTCCATCCTTCCCTCCTGTGTCAGAGGCCCAGGGATACCTGGAGCAGCAGGGTGCAGGCTGGTGGCTCACAACAGGGTCACTTCAACACAGAAGAAAAGGGTCCTGACCCAAGGCTCAGAGCTCCTGTGCTTGAGCAGCAACTACTGCAGCTACAAAAGACCAGAGCTGTGAGAACTACAGTGAAGTTTCCCCCTTCTCTCTCAACAAACCTCATACTTTAATCTAAAATCTAGGCAGCTTTTAGGTACTGCATTGAAGATTCATCCCTGAATACCTGGCCACTGCAAGGAGGCCCACTGGGAGCTTTGGTACCTTTCTATGTACCTCTCTTTGCCTTCTGGCTGCTGCCAGTTTTGCTTTGGCCTGATATCCAAGGGAGTTGGCACTCCAAAATCTGAAAGCATTTACCATAAAGAAAAATGTGCTGTTTACATGCATGTATATACATGCATTTTCTGTTTTGATTTATAAATGGGAATGCAGTTGCTGAGCTCTTGGGGAAACAGATGCTATCCACACACACAGGATAAGTGAACTTCTGGGTTTTTAAAGCAGCTGCCTTTTTCTTCCTGCTCCCATAAGCAGCCCTTGATGAATTGAAAAATATGTACTTAAGCCAGAAAATTATTATTTTAGAATGTTCTGAATAGTCTCTAGAGCTGGACAGATTTTAACATATATTTTTTTTATTAAATATGTAAAAAGATAAACGCAAGTCAAGTTATTCACATATTCAGACAAAAATCTACTCTATCATGCGACAGTTTGTGGATAATGTAAAATGACTGATACATCTGAATAAGACTTTTTTTTGTATCTATTATGCCATTACTTATCTATTTATAATTAACAATACATATGTTTACATTCCTTTCAGTTTACATTTAATATATAACCAAAGCTTTATGGTGTGCTATTTAGTAAAGGTAATTACAAATGCATATTAAAACCATAACAGAAGAATGGGTTACTCACAGGGGGTGGGGGGGAAGGACAACTCTTTCCCCTTTCAGAACACTGCTCTCCCCTCAGCACAGCCACATTTCTGGTGCCCCCAAAGAATTTCCCTGCCCTGGCTCCCTACATCAGTCACTCCCCCCTTGATACAAGCACTGAGAAGGCTGTGGTCCTCAGATGAGAAAGAGGATAAAAGGAATTTTCAGGAAATGTAGTTCAGCTTTTTTAAACTTTTTTTCATATGTGCTTCAAAAGAGAGAAGAGAGGCACAACAGCCTGGCTATGAACTGTCTGGGGAGCTCAGCAACCCCAACCATTTGCACCTTCAGAATAATGTTTTCCCTTGAAGTGCTCTCCGTGCACCTGCTCAAGTATTGGTAGAAGGACAAACTCCAGCAAGCAGAGACATGCTGATGAAATTGAGTTTATAGCCTGATCCCAAACTCCTTGCCCCATTCAGAGATCCCATAATGGTTAAAGGACATTCTGGAGTCTGGAAAAAAATTAGTAACTGCTCTTCAACAGTATTATGAAGAACTACTGTTTATTACAATGACAATTGTAATAAGTACATATGTTCTAATAAACACAAATACAACAAAAATGACAATTCCCCCATTTGTGGTGATTCCTGGAAATAATTATTTTGGAAAAAACACGATTTTATAAACCAGACCTTATTTGTAACCAATTGAAACGGGAGAGGAAAGCGCTGGCCTGCAGGTTGCAGTAGTTTGATTTCATCACTGGGTAGGATGTGAGATCAATACTGGGTGCAGGGCTGGGAAAACTTCAGCCTGCAGGGTCCAGAAACTCTTCTGCTGTGCAGGGGGAGGATCAAGGAATTGGAAATACCTGTTCTGGTGCTCAACTGCATTTTATATATTGTTGGTGGTGCAGCGCAACAGCAGGGTTCTCACATTTAACTAAGAGCCACTTAGCTGCAGAAGATTGATTAGGAATGGAAAACTGCATGTGCATGTGTGTGTGCCTGGGGGCTGATTCACTGAAAACCTTTCTATGGAAGCATAAGCTGGGGAGCCTATGAATGCCTAAAAATGATTTAGCTGTTCAATAGGCTGTGCAGTTTTTCAGTAAATACCAATTGGGATGGGACTTCCCCATACCTGCTAAATCAGCACAACAAACCAGAATTCAGAAAATTAAGTGAGATACCAAGAATACCAGGCATTAAATAACCAGAGATACTACAATGCACAGTGGTAGGAGAAGAACAAGGAATGCTTTTTATACTTCAAGATACCTCTGTTATAAAATACCGTCATTTAGAACAGTGCCATGGGATCAGACTGGAAGGGAACACTCCCACTGCAGCCATTCCAGTGCACACATGGTTCTGCACCACACTGGCCTCAAAGGAGAAAGGTCAGCCAAGAGCAGAACCAGCTCTGTGCCCTCAGTCAGATGGTCCCCTTCTGATGTGTGCCCTGTCTCCAGGAGGACTCCTCACTTCCTCTCCGTGCTTTGGAAGCAGCCTTAAACCTGTGAAGTGTCCCCCATCCGCTCACAGGGGAGTTTGGGGTTTGGTTTGGGGCCAGTGCTGTTGCTTTTTTCCCCCATACTTTGCACTAGTGACAAAATTTCTGTCTTCTATACTTGTATGGCTGGGGCAGTGGAAGGGGGAAGGAAAGTGGAAAGAAATGGCTGACCTACTTTCTTCTTTTCTGAGAGGTGGGAAGCCAAGGATGACGGTAGAGACTGTGTCCTGCAGCAATTCTTGTGTCAAGGAGATTTCTCTCCTCCCTCAGCAATGAGCTCTACGGAGGTGGAACTGCAGCTGGAGGCTGCACTGGATTCCTCAGAAAGGAAGAAAAGGTGGGAAATGTCTATTGACTAGTTAGGAAACTGGGAGGGTTTTCAAAAAGCTTAAGTGGATGTCTGTTCCTCCAGAACTCAGCCAAAAAACATACCATGCAGCTTTCTAACAAGCTTCCTAGCACAGGGGTTTAAACCTCCCAGTGAAACAGATGCTCTGCCTTCCATCTGTGAAGGCAGGAAAGGAATAAATGTCAGCAACACAAGTGTTTTCCTCCACAATGCAACTTCATCGTTATGGCTTGAGTAGGACATCCACTTGATTTCAACTGTTTGGCCAAATTGATGCCCCAAGGCAGATGTACTAGAAAATGCAAAAGCACCACAAAGTGAGAGACACAGCTAGTGGTACAGAACTCCTTGTCACACAAAATGCCAATATAAATATGTTAGAACAAGTTACAAGTGTATCATACTTAAGACAAAGAAAAAAAAATAAATATATATATTTTTAAAGAGCAGAACAAATCTCAAGCAGCCAAGTGGTGACGTTGCAGTGATGTACAGTAGGTGATGTAGCCCTACAACCTCTTGGGAAGATACACTGAAAGAAGACGTCTGCAAATGCATCTTGGCAAAGTATTGGTACAGAATGCAGTGGTTGGCTGGCACTCACTATGGTACATAAATGTTAATGGCAGACTGGGAGTGAACTGATTTCAAGTTTGAGGCCGCACATGTTCCATTCTCCAGAAGAAAGTTCTCACACAAAACGAAAATTGTCAGAGATGCTGCGTGAGTCAGTACTCATCCTGCTGCTGGGGCTGTTCATGGACTTGCTCTTCACCTTCATGCTCATCTGTGTGGCTCTCCTGTAGGGAGAAAAAGATCCCAAGACACTCTTCAGCAGAAAGCATTCCTCATGTAATCTTGCCCCATGGTGCTCACCATTGCATAAAACTCAACAATTTTCATGCAAATACAAAATGAGCTGTTACCTGAGGAAAGCAGCATTTCATAATGTTACATTAAAATTAACATCCTTCTAATTGAGGCATATGCAGTACTGGTATTTCCCTAGAAAAAATGTCAGCTTTCAACATCACTGTCTGTTCTGGTGAGGGAACATTTTGAATAGTTAGACAGTGGTATGCCAACAGATGCTGTACCATAGCATCCTGATGTCCTTCCTTTTTCAGCCTGTCCAAGGTTTTCTGAACCTGTCTGCTGTAGTTTTCACACAATTTTCTCTCAAGGTCTAGATCACTAAATGGACAAGACACTTTTACTATCACCTGCTTTCAAAATTCAACACAGCCTCGTTTTTGAGGTCAGGCATATTACTTTCCCTAAATAATACACCCATGCTAACTCCCACACACTTGAAAACACATTTTCTTGGGGAAGCTGGGGGGAAGAGCCCCACATTCACTGACTTACAGAGCTACTGTAAAAAGCAGTAATTACTAAGTAATCACTTCCCATTGTTTTTATGCACAGTATATCCAAAGCTGTCTCTCTGAATATACATTCCCACTGGAAGATGAGTTCCTGACACAAGGAAAGGATGTATCCTCGCTGCAGATGACACCAGTTCTGAACAACTTTCAAATTCGAGGCAACAGGCCTAGTATCCTGAGTTGACCTCAATGTTATCTGAGCTCAAAAAAGCCTGGCTGACTTTTAGAGCATCCCTTCTGGACTGCCATTAAGCACAGCTGCATTTGCAGCTTTCCTCTCAAGTGCTTTCCATCTTTCCACAGCACGGTTCACTGAAGAGATCCCTCTCGTGTACGCTCTGCCCTGCATTAGTACTGCTCTGCCCCAGGCAGCTCCAAAGGAAAACACTTTTCCAAGACACTGAGCTGCCATTCAAAATCCAGCATCTCCAGTGGGCTACCTCTGCAGAACCCACCTGGCTCCCTAATTTTTGTTAGAAGCAAGTGGCTTGAACAACTAACTTGAACAAATTGCTACTGCTAAGTTTCCAAATTTGAGGCAAAAATCAAAAGAAAAGGAAGGCCATCATTTTAGTTTTCCCACAATAGTCCAGAGTAGCTTATGAAACAGGCAAATTCCCTTAAAATATTTATCTAAAGGGCAAAAGCATGTTCCTAACATTTGCTGATATAACGGAAAGAGTCATCCATTTACCACATATAGAAACAGCCCAGTTTCAATTGAAAGCAAGCTTTCTACCACTCAGTGCCATTTTCAGGCAGAAGTCACACGTCATTCAGGGCAGCTGACGTTAAGCAGGTTTTGGGCCCTGGGGGAAATGATGCCCTTATTACATACAGTAGGTACACCAGGTCAGAGCAGCTCTGTGAGCAGTACCTATGAACTGCAGCTCCTGTGATGGGCTGCAAGGTGCAGGATGTGCAGAGAACAGGAGGTTCACAGGGAGGAGCTGACAGCTGGGAGAACGTGACCCTGCCTGCGGGGTGAGAAAACTGAAGCTTCTTTAGCTGCAGTGAGAGATGCTGCCTTAACCCCATCAGTCCTGAGATGAGGTGACCTGCTCTGGAGTGCACATGTTCCACAGGCCCTGTGTATTGCAATTTTATGAGATGCACTATTAGAAAGCTCACTTGTGCAGACTTTATGGGTCATGTACATGCATTCCTCTCATTCTCTCATTCCTCTCCCCTCTAAGCACAGGGAGTGGAACCTACTCCATAGCCCTGGAGTGGTGGCCCCTATTTTGCCAGGTTTATCTTTGATGGAAATAGTGAATCTTATAATATAACTAGTTCAGAAGTGGTTCTGAGACTTGGGGCACATTTTCAGTATGTATAGCTTGTATAAATACATGAAATGGGAACCATTAGAGTCCAATTACTCTGGGATGGTGGAATTTCATGGAATAGCATCCCCTAATAAGGAAAGTAGTGGAAGATCTATTTAGAGCATTTATTTCTGACTTGATCAACATGACAATGGTCATCTCTGCCTCCCACACTGAGAGATGATCTCTTTTGACATTTCAATCCATCTGCCTCAAACTATTCAGGTGTGCCTGTAAATTGAAGAGTTAGACTCCAAAAACCTGATGTTGGGGAGGGTGGGGCCTTTTCCAAAAGCAGCAGCAGATATAGAAGCTGCTAGAGCAGAAAGTTACCACACCAGCTGCATTTTGAGCAATTGCTCTGGGAAATAGAGCAGAGCAACTGAGATACCAAACATGAGCAGTGTTCCCACAACAGCCTGTGTAGGAAAGCAAAAGCTTTCCTACATTTCTGCTTTTTGCAAAGACCTAAACAGCTCTGGGCTTCATAATCAGACAGAGCCTCTTCTCATCCATCACTCTGAAGCTCTTCCAGTGTAGTGCCACATGACCAAGTGCTTTACACACTGAGAGCTAGGGGCTCTCCACCACTCAAATGTAGCCTTTTGAGCACTGTTCTCTGGCAACTTGGATGTTTTTATGAAGAAGTAGGATTACAAATGACCAATTTGTGATTGAAAATTACAGAGGTCTATGGACTGATCAGCTAAAAGCTAGATGACAGTAGAAAATACAGCATTCCTCTTGCTTAAGCAGAGACATAATGGTGAGGTTTAAGCAGAACCAGAACAGGGAAAAGAAAAGGAAGGCTCTAAAGAGAAAGAATCAATTGGATTGATATTTTTGCTACTCAAACTCACCAAAATCAAGAAAAAAAAAAAAAAAAAAAAAAAAAAAAAAAAAAAAAAAAAAAAAAAAAAGAGAGAAAAAAAAATTGTTCAGTCTTAAAAAATTAGTTCTTACAGAATTAAGCAAAACAGAAGCTTAGGAGGTGACATGACTGAAACTACACTAAAATTGAAATTCTGAAAAAAATAATTACCCAACTCCCCACCCCAAGACATGAACCTGATCAAAATCTCTTCAATGCAATACTAGAATAATCAAACACCAGGGGAATGATTCTTTGAGGGACTAAACTCTATACTTGCATTTTGAATAATTCTAAACACAATTCACCTAACAGCATCATGACCTAACTAGGAAAACCAAAGTGCTGTTCCCAAGGGATTAACCTGCAAAATACTGCAAGATAAAGAATTTAACTTTGAACAAATTCATTACAGAGACAGAAAAAAAATCCCAGATCTGAAGGGCAAAGCAGGGCAATAAGAGAGTAAAATCCAAAACCAAAAAGTAGGCAGGATCTGAATCAGCACTAAGCTAGTGTCTTTGGTTTAGTGCTAATCAGCAAGTCACAGTCCATCTGTTAGGCTGAGGAGATCACCAAAAGGAACAAAAAAATTGTGTGAGGAATGGCCTCTGTATTCCTCTCTGGAGGAGCAGAGCTCTCCTGCTGCAGTGACACACCCAGTCTCCAACAGCAACCACATTTCAGATGAAAGCACAGTGGTTGTATGTAGTTCACATGCAGGCATGGATAATGATTTCAACAGAGAAAGGCTTGGAGGGAAGAAGCAGATAAAACACTGGGAAATGAACTGACGTAGAACATTTTGTAATGTGTTCTGCCAGCAAGAGAAACTGCAGAAGGAAAAGCAACAAATGCATTCCTTGGTGCAGAACCACTCTGCTATTTAAGCCAACAGACAGATAGATGTGGTAGGGGTATGGAGAGAAGAGGGATTTTTCTGGCTTTGCTTTATAAATAAATCACTGCTCTTGAATCCAGAAGACATTTTCTCTGACCACTGTATATATGTAACACTTTTACCCTGTTATCACATGCCTGGCAAATTTGTCCTATTGTTTATTCCTGTGAAAATAATGGTTTCCTCCTCCTTTTCCTCTCTAGCACTCGCTCTGCTGAACAAATCCTCTTTCCCTTGTCACTTCTCATCTGAGCAGTGGCACCTGTTAGCTTTAAACCTGTGGTTCTCTTGCACCTAACTTTCAAACATTTAGGCCCTACATTAGGCTCTTTTAGAAGAAGTATGTTGAATTAGTAGTTCCTTCAGCACTAGTTTTGATATAAACTAAGTCAGCTGGCTACTGCTGCAACAGTTTTCTGGGAGCAGATGTAACCAGCCTATGGTACCACAGTGCTGCCATGGGATTAAGTTGGTGCTTGTACACTCTGGAGCCAAAGCCTTCCTCCACTGGAGACTGAAGGGTCAATTGTCAGTACAATCCATAGAGGGATTTAGTTAACATGAATGGGAGTATTTCAGCTGAATCTCCACTGAATCATTATCCCTGAATGTCTCTGAGGAATTTAACCAGCACCCTTTGCAGCTTCTTGCTTTGTTCAGTGTCTACAACATTAAGTCTAAGACGCAATGAGATTCTTGCTTAATCTTGCAGACAATACACTTCTGAATTTTTGCTAATAGAGGATTATTTGGTTTGCACAAGGAAGAATTTTGCCTATAGCAACAGGATAAAAAATGCTAAAGAGCATTATCTTTGTAGATATAATTACGTATTTGGCAATCTGCACCATACATATTCCAACACTGCCACACGGGCCAGGGAAGGTTCACAGCTGTAGACAGCAAAGTTCTCTGCCAGAATTTTTGTGATTTTCAACACATTAAAGAACACAAGTAAAATACTTCATGCACATAGGGGGAAGATGAAAAAAAACAAAACTAAGGCTCAGAACCATATGAAATCAATTTAAAATTGTGACACAGACCCTCCCTTTTTAGATAAAGCTCAGCAAACCTAGAATACAAAACCTACACTGAAGCAGTGAAAAACAACAAACCTCCTAAATCCTCCCCCCAGGCTAAAAATCTGTTGTTTGCAATTGCAAATGCAAACCTCCTTTTTGGGGAGGAGCCACAGGAATCCTAGCTGCTACAGCTCTGCTGGCCTAAATACAGGCTATGACCCAATACTATACCAATAAAATTTTACACAATTAAGCTTTTTTTGTTGAAATAAAAGCCATTAAGCTTCAACTTACATGTTCATCTGAAGCATAAAGGACTTCCATTAGCCGATTGACAAGGTCATTATTCTCTCCCCCGTGTTCTTGGCAGAGAAGTTCAATCTCCCTTAATTTGCCAAAGTAGAAATCCCTTTCCTTCTCCACGCCTTCAAGTGCAAGTTTTAATGAATGTACCTGCATATAAACCAAGACATGAATGCATCAGTTTTGAGGTGCACTACAGACAAAAGAACACAGTCTAAAAGTTTGTATGCTAAACAATCTTAAATACATATTTGATTTTATCGCCTAAAATGAAGCCCAGTTTTTTTTCTGCAGTGCTAAATTGAAACTTGCACCACAGAGAACAGTAAATCAGGCTTCCCCACTACTCCCCCTGGATACATCCTAACCTTGATCCTTAAAGGTCAATTTTCTCAGCACTCTTTTATACTGAGGCTCAAAGCAGCAGTTCAGAAATCAGGGCTACCTAAGCCATGTCTCCTAACAGGGCTGCCAGAAATGTCATGTAGTGGTAACTAATAAAACTTTCAGCTCAGTACTTGCATTATTTTGCCCAGATAAATGTGTAGTTGTTGGGAAACCTACAATATCTCCTTGCCTAAACTACACTGATTAGCAGAGGAGGGAAATAGTCTGCTTAGGAAATTAAAAGGTCCTCTAGTTACAAATGTGGTATTGCTGTGCTGGTTTTCCACCTCTCCTGTTCTGCCTCCTCACTTACCACATTTTACAAACCTGTGTTTCAGCACTCTGCTGCATGACTGGTGCACCATGGGCTACCTGCTCTGACTGATGTGCTGCTTCTAACAGATTCTCTCAAATGCCAAGTACCTTTCTCCTTGCAACCTTGTTCACAAGAGTCTTCAAGCTATGCTGTCAGCCTCACTTTCACCACTAGGACTGCTGCAAATAATTCATGGGCAATGTGGCTGTTAATGATTAGGCTTTGTATAAATCATGACAGATGATTTATATATTTTTATACATATATATTTTTTTAAAACAGTTTTGTGGGAGCATAACATATAAACTTCTGTCTAATGGGGTATACACAATCAGGATAACATCTAAGTGGCTCAGAAATTTGGAGGACAGCAGTGTACAAACCAACAGAAATAATCACAGAAAAAGCAGTCTACAGTAAACACACTGACCCAAATCATATCCAATTACAGCCAAATTAGCATTCACATTTTAAAGCCTGCAATTATACAAATGATTTTCTAAATAAAACATGCTAAATAAATTAAATCGTATCAGACTACATTTCAGTGAACTGATATGATTTAATAGAAACTTCTGTGCTGCCAGTTCTACTGCAAGTTAATTTATTTCCTTCACTAGTAAAAACAGCAGCAGAGTTCAAACAATGCTTTGATAGCCTACTAAATCCTTTCTGTTTGTTTTTTCATGACTGCTGATCTAGGGATGCCTTTTCCTGACCTTTGATTGCAGTTTCAAAGGTGTCAAGCACCAGAACTGACCTGTTACCAGAGCAGCATCTCAGGGCATCTCATTTATGCACTAATTAATTTCTGAGCCTGAGTGTGACACTCAAGTGTTCTCTTGACAGTTTGAATCCATTATGGATATAATGACCAGTCACCTTAAAATTAACTATTTTTTTACAAAAGTAGGAATAGCAAAATGAAACAAGAGTTTACAATATTCTGGTCTATAGATGAAGATCTCATACTTAGTAACTGCCACAGTATATTGTTTGAGAGCAATGCCTGAATGCAGCCAGAATATGAATGTAACTGCTTCCAGATCTCTTGCTCTGTGCTTGCTAGAGCTTGGGAAAACAATGAACTTCAGATGAAAAACTGGCAGCTAATAGCTGAGACTATCTTCCCTTCTGACCTATTTACTATGAAGACATTCTCCTGTTTTCATTCTCTCACATTCACACTGTTTAAAGAAACAAAATCATTAAACTATGTGCATATGCACATAGTTAATTAACTACTGTATAGAGTAAACATTGTTATAACCAAACCAGATATGCTTTCCTTCAGTTCCAGCTACCTATCTGTGCCATGTGAATCCATATTTCTTCAGATACTTTGCACATCTGCATCCTAGTTCTTCCTTCCATGAGCATGCCAAAAGGAACAACTCAACTCCCAGTGCTCTGCTTCTGGACCAAAAGTACCCCTCTGCAACCCAGTAAATGGGTGCAAAGGCAGCAGTTCTTACTGACTGGTCTTTTCTCTGATGGCACTCAGTGCTGCAGAGCCAGGCTGCAAGGCAAACTGCAGGCAAAAAGCCACAATGATGCTGTTTTCAGAAACCACGTGTATATCAGCACACAGCTAATAGCTCCTTTCACATTCTCCATATGTAAAAGTCCCTTCTCTGCATGCAATAGCCCCTGGTTTGTGTTGTCACCTCAGCTGCACTCAGACACTCTTGGGGAGAGAGTTGGCACAGACCAAAGACACAACAGGGACCACTTTGTTATTTTAATGCCATGGGTAATCAAGTTCCAGTGCAGAGAGACACTCCTTGGAATTTAATTTTGGAGTTTAATTTACTGGCACAGTTCAAAGATGATTTTAAGAGAAACTTTTAAGATTGTAGGGAGCCATTAACTGGCAAATATTAGAGACAACTTACAATTATTGCAAACAGCTCATTAAGCTACACTATGGAAAAACATAGTGTACAGACATCCCCAGTAATTAAACTTCTCTGCTACAAATTGCATGGAGATTCAGATGTTTCCATCTCCCCCGGCTGCTATCCATGAAAGGGATGAAAAAACTATTACAGCAACATAGGACCCTGACATCCACAACACAATTCAGCATTTCTGACTTATAATCGACACAGTAACACAGTAACAGTGGCTGCTGCCCTCATCTCCACAACTGCTGCAGAGTAGCAAAAGCCAGGCAATTTGGCTCTTGCAGCATGTTCACACTGGGGGTCAGGAAAACCTGGCTCAGAGCTGCTTGCAGCATAGCTTTTTTGGCTCGTGTAATATGGCCATGGTTTACAAGTATCTATTAGTGGGAAATGAGACACCAAATGCTGTCAGCATTAAGAAAAAAAGCCTTCCAGACCATTCTAGCTAGATGATGTCTCTTGAAAACTAGCTATTAAAGAATCAATTTTTCAAATCCTCCAAATTTCTTCTTCTCCTCTTTGGTGATGGGGGAAATCATCCATTTTCCTTCAGGGTTATTTGTATATAAAACTTAAGGTTTTCACACATGGAACGTGCTAGGAATATGTTAGCAATGGATGTGATAGTGACTGTCTGTTTCAGTAAAGATCAAATATTTTAATGTTACTCAGATGCTAACCAACTCTTCCTCCTGAAGTAAACACATTCTGACTTCTGAGTACAAATGTCATGGTTTCAGTTGCATTAACCTGACGTTTGAACTCTGCTCGACATTGATTAAAAAAAAAAAGATTCCATGAAAAATATATACATCCATTCCTTGTGCAACATTTAAAAACTTTTTTGTTACAGCAACACTCTAGAGCCCATTTGGAAAGCTGGTGGACCCTGCTGTGCTCTCTGCTGCTCAGAATGATGCCCTGAATCTGCAGAATGTCATGTCTGGGATGTGGCTATCCATCCACCACCTTTCAGAGTGTAACTCATCAAAAACTTGCAAACAGTGCCCCTGCAAACTGAAATCTTTGCTGTTCAGGCCAATGAAAATCTGCAATTGAAATGCCCTTAACTGTGGAAAATTATACTTGATCCAGAAAAACGACTGCTTCCTAAATGGTGCTGCCAGGAACTCTAAAATATGAGGTTTTTCCTTTCCATTTTCCCTCACCAAGGACAAACACAGGGATCAGGCCTCATATACAGTAGTGGCACCATTCTGACAGCACAGTCTTAAACCAGATGCAGGTATTTATTCTTGTCCAGTGCAGACACTCTTGCAGTTCAAAAATGAGAGAATGGTGTAAAGCTCCAGAGCATAAACATAAATGAACCTTTTACATTCATAACATTGCAGAAATTCTGAATCTTTTTAATTATATCACAGAACATTATTTATAATATAACTAAGTATTCTCAGCAAGGTAGATCACATTTTTAAATGAAAATGGTGTGTTAGCTTCTTTAACACCTTCCTTCCAGGAAGCAGAGCACAATGCTCTAGTCTCACTTTAACTACAAATCCCTTAACACCTTGGTATGACAAACTGGCTTACTTTCTCCACAGCAGCACATTAAATGATTTATTTCAAATTAGTAATAAACAAGAGCAAAGACACTATTTTGACTTTTTCTATCCAGGTGAAACAAAAGATATATTTCAACATCTAATAAAATTAGATGCTGCAAAGCTTACCTGTCACTCCTAAGATCATAATTTAAAAATACTGGCAAAAATCAATCATCTCTGCCAGACATTATTTTTTACAATAAACCTCTTTTTTTTTTTCTTTCCAGCTGAACTATTTCCACTTTTGTCCCTTCATAATTCTGGAAAGCATCATTCATCAGAAAAGCAGTATTAGATTTCATGCCTGCCTGTGACAACGAATGCACCTACTTTTGTGCCTAAAGCAAATTTACCTGTTCACTGAGCTGTATGACTTGGGTTTCCAAATCTTTATCTGATTTGGATGCTGAGCTGCTTGGTGCAGCTTTTTTTGCTGAAGATGGGCGAGAAGGTGTTGATCCTGGTTTAGAAGCTGGACTGGATTTAGCAGCACCTGAAAAACACAATAAATAAGAAAACAATAAACAAGATTGATCTCTGTAATAAATGCATTCCTATTAATCTGGTACTGAAACACAAGTATTGATTTTACAGCCATCATCCTCTCTCTTACTTCAAGGTGACAGTAGAGGAAATTCCACTGCTGTTATGCTTTGGGAAAGGAAAAACCACATTTCCTACCAACCTGAGTTTGCTGCTGAGAGTGAGGTAACTCTAAAACCAAAATAAACAACATCAAACCGAAATAAAAAGTTCCCTTAGATCTAAGCAACTTTCAGCTTAAAAAAAATATGCCATTCAGAGAGTTCCCCCAGCCCATTACTTAACATATATAGCTATCCTTAATTTCCCTGGAGAAAGACAGAGCTGAAATAAACTCAGCTGAACTGCCTCTGTGCTTTTTTCATTTTCAAATGTAAACCACCTGGGTATTGAAACTCAGAGAGAGCAG
Organism: Oenanthe melanoleuca; assembly: GCF_029582105.1. Lineage (NCBI taxonomy): Eukaryota > Metazoa > Chordata > Aves > Passeriformes > Muscicapidae > Oenanthe > Oenanthe melanoleuca. Next base: position 41,658,478 of record NC_079335.1, read on the forward strand.
AATTAAACCCTTGGTGATTCCCCAGTTGGCCACAGTGACCAGAAGATGTGTTTTGATCTCCTTGTGCTTTCCTAAATAGGAAATTTTTAATTACTTGCACTGCAAATCTGCCAGGACATGGAGAGCAACGTCTTCACCAGCAAAAATGGCAAGTAATGAGTGTGTACAGATCCTCTTTTTCCACAATTATTTGGCACATAAACACCCAACTAGATCAACAGTTGTATGAAAGGGTTTGCAGTGCCTTCAAGGGAACGTCCCAGCCACTCCCCATGCCTTGCTTTGCCTCTCCATCTTCCATCTCTTGATGCTGGCTGTTTGGTACAGTCACTCAGCCTGCCTCACAGCTCTCCCCCTGCCCAGCTCCTACAAGCACTGGACTCCAACTCAGCCTTTTCCTTATTCCCTCCAACAAGGAGCACATTTGAGATGCACTGGACAGATATCTGATACAGAAACTGGTTTGGTTAAGAAGACAAAACAGAAACCCAGCCTCTCTCTGGCCTATTTGACTTGATTTATTAAAGCAGGCATGTGAATCAGAGGTCCTGCTCAGCTGCACCCATGTTCACCACTGTTTCCTACAAAGAGCAGAACACTGTTGTCCAAACGTGCTGATAGGCTCCATGCCATCCTCCAGCACCAAATGCTGCCAGCCCTGAAGCCTGAGCTCCACAGGAGACAGCCCTAACCCAGCAGGCACCCAGCTCCCAGCTGAGCTCTAAGCTTGCTGTTCACCACCTCCACAGGGATTTCTCAGCAGCCACCTTCTACCCACACCTCACCAGCTGCTCCTATTTGATTTATGGCACACCACAAATTGTTCTAAGTTGTCCTTCCCACAACGTATCCCCAGTGTCAGACAACGCTTTAATAAAGCAATTCTTTGTAAAACCAATGTATTAAATAAAGCCATTACTAGGAAGAAACTGCAAGGGGGCGAGGAGAGGAAGAGACAGCCTGAGGGGCTGTCCATATGTCCAGACCATGGATCTCACGGAGTCTCACTGACCTAGAGCTGTGACAGTGGCTCACTGGAGGAGCTGGAAGGTGATGGGAAAGGAGAACAGCAATGGGTTATTTAATCAAGCTTAAGCTTTCCTGATTTAGTCACAGGCCTCTCTCTGTAGCAAGCATCCCCTCCCAGCCCTATGAATAACTGCATTAAATGGGTCATCTAAAGCCAACAGAACACAAACAAACAACTTGATAATTCAGTTAGCATGTGTAAACATTTCCGTGCAAGATAGCCATCCTCCTTTTCTATGCTCTTTAATGTAAGACAGATAAGGGGGGAAAAGCATACCGGTGGGAGTTTTTGTGGTTTTTAAAAATTTTAGTTTAGCATTTTTTGTTTTGGTTTTGTTTCTTTTAGAAACTGGTGACTCCAATAACTTCCACATCTATTGCACACACAAACTCTTCTCCAGAAGGTTTTGGATACAGCACACAGGCTTGCCAAAGGTGGGAAAATTCAGTGCTGTGTATATGTCTGAAATGAACATTTTTTTCACATCATACTTAGATCACCAAAGTTGAAAAACATTAAAAATGCCAAGATCTTTTGCTGCTATTTTTCTTTATGAAATTGCCTAAACTTTAGCATTCTGCCTTCAATGCTTCCTAGGTTCAACCCATATTTTGACTAACTAAAAATCAGCTGCTTTAGAGCAAGAATGCTAAAATGTTCTCAAAACCAGGAAAATAATTTTCATTTGGATTAGCAGATAAACAAAAGTAAACTAGTGTCAAAATATGCAATAAGAACACACACATGAAATAAAATCACTTTGGCTCTGGCATTCTAGCTGGGTCTCAAGTTATATAATGACCAAAGCATCAACATTTACTTCTTATTGTATTCTACAACTACAAGATGCAGGTTCAGGGTATCAACTGAAAAGTAAATGCTTTAAAGCTGGCACTGAGACAGCTAAGGAAAGAGCAGGCACAAGCATTTAATCCCCAGGTATTCTCTCTAATTTGCAGCTGAGGTGCCCTCCCAGAGCGTGCTGAGCAAGCCTCATCCCCAGTGCCTGCAGCACTGATATATGGCATTGTATTCTGCCCTCCTTTGAATACAACAAAGCCTTTTGAATTTCTACAGCAAAGTGCCACTAAGCTTTATAAAATCCAGACTAATCAAAAGAAATCAACTTTTGCTCCACCGCTCAGAATCAGCTTTTAAATGACCAATCTATTCCAATTTCAGAGATAAAAAAATAGCTATCTAGTTACTAGGAGTAGCAGCAGCAGCTGGACAGAACTTAATTGCAGCAGAGAATGCTTAGGGATTTCTAATTTAAAATTTCCTGGAGAACAAGAAAAAAAAGCTTTACTGCACATTTATTCTAAGGGATCAGTTTTATAATCAGCTCAGATATAAGCTTCCATTCTAGCAAAAGCCTAATTTCATAAAATAATTAAAGGATGCTGGTTGGTAGAGTAATGCAAAGTACTTGAAACAGCCAGATATCTAAACAGAGACAAAAGATCTTGATAGACTTAATGACTTGGTGTTGAGCAATGGTTTTGTAGTCAATTAGTGCAGTCATGGAATAACTCCTAATGCACTGCTCAGAGGGATTACATAATCCAAGCAGTTTAAATTCTTTCCAACATCACATCTTCCATGAAAATGTTTATAAACAACCCATTTACACATTCTGAGAAAGTACAAAATTTTATACAGGTGTTTTATGCAAAAAGTATCCAATAGTCATTTCTTTTCCCTGATCAGTGAGAGAATTGCATTGTAATCAGCAACATAACTGTTTGCCATTATTAATTCCTCTTCAAGCTTACTGCTGATGTTCAAAAGGAAATGCAGGGCCCTCCCCTAGAAAGGAGCATCCCCATGCCCCAAAACATGCTGGCAGCCAAAAGACTGGAAAGCACTGTGGCAGAAAAGGATTTGGGGGTCCTGGTGGACACTGAGATGAGCATGAGCCACCAAAGCACTCTCCCAGCAAGGAAGGGCAGCAGCCTCTGGGCTGCACTGGGAACAGCATCCTCAGCAGGCTAAGGGAGGTGATTCTCCCTCTCCAGTGAGGCACATGAGGAATGCCTGGTTCAGTTCAGGGCTCCCCAGGATGGGACAGACATGGATGAGCTGGAGAGAGTCCAACAAAGGGCCACAAAGACTAAGGGAATGGAGCACCTCACATCCAAGCCTCATCAGAAAGCAATGTCTGTTCAGCCTGGAGAAGAGAGGCTTCAGAGGGGATCTTACCTACACCTCAAGAGAAGGTGCAAAGAAGGCAGGAAACAGGCTCCTTTCAGTGGTCCCCAAAGAATGGGAGACAATGGGCACAAAATGAAACACAAGAAATTCCATTTAAACATAAGAAAAAACTTCTTCACACTGAGGGTTATCAAATACAAACTGTCCAGAGAGTTTGAGGAATTTCCAGCCTCAGAGATACTCAGAATGTGACTGGGTATGGTCCTGGACAGCCAGCTCAAGGTGACCTTGCTTTCAGCAGAGCAGCTTGACTGGATGATCTCAGAGGTGTCTTCCCACCTCCACTGTTCTGTGAGAACTTCTGACAGCATGCTCTGATTTTAGGTCAATGCAGGGTTCCAATTACAATTTTTTTTTTTGTAAACAGTACTGCAGCTGTTTCTGTTAGCACCTGGATAACTTTTTGTACCTGCCCACACAACACTAGCTGAGATGAGAAAAGTAAATTCACAATTGAAGGATAAATTATTCTGTTCTTGTACTGAATTAAGAGGAGCCAACTTTGAGATGCATTAGAGGTTTCTATCTGTGGTACTCCAGAAACAATTACTAGTCAGTCCACCATAATTAAATATATTTCATGCAGTTTCAGCTTCCCTGTTCTTTTTGCTAAATACCTAAGTTCTATAAACAGATGCAAATTTCTGCAACATAAAACAGTGGATGTTAGTACTGTGTAGATTTGGGTACAAAAAAGCTAGGCTGCAAATTCCAGTTCTCTTTACATCACAGGCACAGTCTTGTAGACAAGAGACCTACTTAACATTTAGAGAGGAATCTTCCTTGAAGCTATATGAGTAATTAGTATGCTGTTAAATATTTATGCAAAATTTCATGAAAACACGTGCATGAATACAGTGTGGACGTGCATGAGGAGAGTGTGGAGAGCACTGGAAGCCCTGGGCAAACACAAGACTTGGCTGAGCCCACACAACCACTGCTTCAGTGGAATTTGGGAATCACTCACAGTCTATTTTAGTCAAATTAGAGGATTTCGTAAAATGAATATTCCTGACTCATGCCACAGGAGAAAAACCAAACCCTACAAGAGGCCACAATAATTTCTTCACAAGCTAAAGCAAAACTCTCCACCCACTTAAACCAAGAGAGGAAGAACAGTAGATTAATTAATATTCACTCACTCTTATTATTGTAGCTACACCAGGGCACAAGAAAATGCTCAATTTAGGGACACTTAATGAAGTAAGCAATGACAAATGACACTTAATGGGAATTAAGTGAGCTCAGACAAAATCTGAGTTGACTTTCCAAATCCCAACACATTGTGGTACTGCTGTCCTAGTTATTTTGTGGTGCTACCTTCTCCTGGCTGGCAGGACCTTCTGCCCTCTCAGCTCCCCAGACCTCCATTGCTGCTGGTCCAGTACAGCCTGGTGAGCTCTGCATTCATCCTCTCTGCCAGACAGCTGGCAAACAGAAGTGTGTACAAGTACTTGAAACTTTCACAATTTCAAGAGAGCTGTCCAAGTAAGAAAGCCCAATGGAGGCCACTTGTCAAATCAAAAAGTTTTACTGATGGCATGACTGCCTCAGTTTGTCTTTAATACAAGATTTGATAGATGGGAACTAACCAAAGCCTTTCCCCCATCATAAATGAAGACTTTACTCTAGATTGAAAATAACCAATATTTATTTATTATTTCAAATAATCAATAACTACTTTTTTTCAACTGAAACCTCTATTTGCTCTAGAAACATATTTAAGTGTGCATTTATCTTCAACGGATGAAACCATTCCACCGGCTTAACAGAAGAACACAATTTTGAATTTCAAGTGCTCTTAAAAACCTGCATTTTCTAAAATCTCACTGTCTGCTTAGCTATAAGGAAAAAACAATCTCAAAAGGAAAATCTGAAAAATAAATGTGTGTTGGAAAATGAAAGGGTGTGCAAACATTTGTGCAATACACTCAAACCACACTCATAGTACACTGAAAATAAAGATGGTCATTTTCACCATTACTTTTCCAAACATAATCATCTCTGGAAAAAAGGCCATGGCTTCTGCACTGCAAGCATGTTGCCTCCTGGTCTAAATTCTTGACCTCAGTGGGTTTAAAAATTAAATTCTGCTCCTGCTGGCAGGGGAGCTGTGCCTGTATCACAGCAGAGCTCTTCACCTCCCAGCCGGCGCTGTCACTGCACATGCTGTTCCCCTCGGTTAGCACAATTCCTTGGCCTTGTATGAACTAGGGATGAAAACATTCTGTTTGTCACCCTGCAGCACTTTCCATCTCTAGCTCTGCCACAGTGTCCTGGAGCACTGCACCACTGTGAGCAGAGATTGCCATTGACAACACCTACTGCCTGCCACTGGGGAAAAAGGTAGCAAGTCTTGGTGGAAAGCCAAAAAAAAGCATTAGGGGTTTTCTAGTCTCCCAGGAGTTCTAATCATATCACTAGCTGCTAAAATAAAGACTGGTCTCACTGAGTATTTTTATCCCTCAAAATTAATTTACAGCACATCTGTCACAGCAGGATATACCATTTCCCTAAAGAAAAATCAGTATTTCTCTTGTGCAATTGGCTTTTCGATGGCACATTATATATAATGCATTCATGCACAAACAGTTCATTCTGCCCTGGTTATTTTCCCTGTCATAGTGTGGGTATTTTTAGCCCTCATGTGATCCTCCAGTATTTTCCAGCTCTGCTTTAGTCATCCTGCTCTCACTGAATATTTCAAACTAAAAAAATCTAACAGCCTTCAGATGTAAGAACCTCTCACATTTTCAGCTTACATGTAAATAATTAATTTTATTAAGCTGTCTTACACCCATGTGTTTTTGACACCCCACACCCATACACTAGAGAGTGCTCCACGGAGATTTGCTCTGACATATAGGGATACTTACATAAGACACTAAGCTAAAATCCTGACAACCTGATCACTATTTCCAATTTTGAGCAGATGAAGCCCTTTCTGCTATTTCCTGCAGGGAGCATTAGAACTGGCACAAACAACAGTGCCCTAATATTTTAATCCTGTACCACAGTTTTGACTCTACATCTGTAGGCTGTTTACCACTGCATTAGAGAAGAGGCTGGAGGAGATGGAAAGTCGGCTCAGGGCTGGCAGATGGCATTAGATCTAAAAGCAGCTGTGGTGCTGCTGCCAGAGAGCCTGCAGCAGTGGTCTGTGCTGCTCCTTGAAGGAGGAAAAGACCCTCATCTCCCCTCTGGGGAGCTGCATGCACCTTGCTGCTCCTGTTTTGAGAAGCAGTGTGGCCCGTGACCAAGCCACCCACCCACGGCTGCAGCATCAGCTCAGCACAGCTCTGTGTCTGAAGGAAGGGACCAGGCAGCACGAGGGTGGCACAGCAGATTAGTTGTGGGGACCTAGTTATGCTTCCACTTCCGAGCTGCATTATCCGTGACCCGCGCTGACTCCCCAGCAGGATCACCTTGGAACAGGAAGGGCTGTGGCTGCTGGCCTGCTCACAACTAACACAAAAACCTGTGCATTTTTACATTTCTTGAGTTTTGGGTTGTTTTATAAGTGTTTACTTTGCAAATTAAATAAAGATCACATTCTGCATTTATAGAGATACTGGTTAATATCCATTTACAGGTACAGGAAGCAGCTACCTGATACCAGGCATCATGTCAAGCTTTAGAGTCGGATTAAGATATCAAAAATAATTTTAATTCATGGCAGTACCTTTCTGGATAAGTTTTCAGAGCAGCCTTTATGAATCTGACCACTTGTTAACTCAAGGACATATATCTTAGTCTACCTCTGAAAATGCATTGTTAGAACAGTGTTATAAAGCAGTTATGAATAATCAGCAATCATCTCCTAAATCACTCAAGCACAAAACTCTGTCAAAGGGCACTGGAAGGGTTACTCCATGGCGCAACAGGAATCACCTGAAATGCATATGAAACTGTTAGCAGCTAAAGTCAATTATTCCTTTAGAAATACATATATCTAATAAATTTAGAATAGGCATATTTTAAGCCTGCCAAACCCCCAAATATGAATGAGTACCCATATATCTGCTTGCTCCTGACACCAAACAATAGATGTGTGCATTTAGGTATGTCCACTGCACGTTATTTAAAAGCTTTCAGATTATGCTGAAAGATCTTTTGGGTTCTTTATATTTTGTAACAACTGCTTCCTTTTGTTATGTTAAAGAACTGACTAGGTAGTATTACAGCTTCAAAATTGTATTGCTATTGTAGAGCAAATCACACAAATTAATAATGGCACCAAGCTGTGTGGTGTGGCCAGCACAGTGCAGGGAAGGGATGCCATCCAGAGGGACATGGACAGGTTTGAGAGGTTGGTGTGTGCAAACCTCATGAAGTTCAACAGGGCCAAGTGCAAGGTCCTGCACTGGGCCAGGGCAGTCCCAAGCCCAAATACAAGCTGGGTGGAGATGGATTGAGAGCAGCCCTGAGAAGGACTTGGGGGTGCTGGTTGATGAGAAGCTCAGCAGGACCCAGCAATGTGACTTGCAGCCCAGAAGGCCAACTATATCCTGGGTTCTATATTTTGGCTCATATAGCAGATGTAATGAATACTCCTTCACTTCCAGCTAAGTGTGGAAGACAGAGGTATAGAACCACATGTTTCATGGTAATTTCCCAGCTGCCCAGAACTTGCTGCTGCATCATCCCAATTTAGTCCCAAACAACAGAGAGGCACGCACAAGTTTGCAGATGTGTACAGAACTCCTCCCAGAGCATCAGTAAGGGCTCCCATTCCATCCAACATGCAGGTGCTGTGATGGGGCACAAAGGCACCATACATCAGTGCCACAACAACATCCTCACCCAGAATTCAGTAAAGCCATGGAATGACTGACACCTACCTGAGTTAGTTCTGAAATGCAAGCAACAGGAAAAGCTGGAACTCTCATTTCACCCAGCATCATGTAATGTCTGTACCCCACCATCTTTAGCTCAGAAATTAAACTAGTGTCCTGCCTGTTATACTTCTGGACAATATTTAAGTTAATAATGAAGGAAGTTTTCCATAACAAAGCTAACTCTCACAGCTACAGGATCTTCTCAAGACTTATTACACTGTCTCAGTTGTACAATTCCCCCAAAGGCTGGGAAGGCACATGACATGCTCTTCAACCAACCAACAACACAACAAGGCATTACTGCATTATCCTCTGTATCAGCTGGCTGGTTCTGTTCCAGTAGCTATTCAATTTCTGTAGGATTGTCACCTCCACAGCTCTAATTTGGATGACATATTTGTGACTTTGGGAAGAACAGACCATCTGTAAGAAGAATTAACAAGCACAGTAAAGTCTGTGTTTAATAAAAGTGTCTTTTCCAATTTCTGAATCTTGACATAAGCGCTTGGGTTTTCTGTTTCCAGCAAGACATCACATGGGAAATTGGAGCATGCCAGACCCTGAAATTCAGAAGTTGAGGCATAAGACGGTGCAAAATAAAGATGTAAACAAGCTTTAGAAGCCCAGAGTAGCACTGGCCTGCTATTAGGTGCCCTATTTCCTGGAAGCACTAATGAGCTGAAGGCAGCTGGCCAAGTATGCCCCACTGACGTCAGAAGTGATCAGAGCAGAACACTGAAATCTGCGTAGGATTCCAGAGCACAAGGCAGCCTAAAACTGAGAGTGCTTCATGCTTCACACCTGCTCCTGCTTTTGTGAGTACTGGTGCATACCCAAGCCCATGAAAGGACACCCCACAGATTTAAAATCAACTGAATATTAATCCCTATTTGAGGAATGGGTTAGCATAAACCTAGGACAAACCAATCAAGGAATTAGGTGAGTGTGCATGTGTATTTCCATATGCACAAACCTATGTCCAGTAACACTTTTTAATGACTATATTTTTTCTTAAATGTTAGCTGCTCTCCTCTTAATTCTCAGTTAACAAAAACAGCATCTGCTTGGTGACTAGTCATAGCCACATTACATAAACACCAAAGACAAGGTTTAGTCCTTTGGACTGTTCCAGAAACACTGCTGTGTTTAACCCCAGCAGGCAGCTGAGCCCCCATAGCTGATCACTCACTGTCCCCTGCAGTGAGATGGGGAGAAAATCAGAAGGGGAAAAGTGAGTAAGTAAATTCATGGGCTGAGATAAAGACAGTTTCATAGGTGAAACAAAAGCCATGTAAACAATTCACCACATTCCATAGGCAGGCAGAATTAACCCATCTCCAGGAAAGCCAGACTCCATCACCCATAATGGTGACTTGGCATGACAAATGCTGTAACTCTAAACATCCCTCCCCATCCTTCTCCTTATTCCCCCAGCTTTTCTGGCTAAGCACAATGCCATGTGGTATGGATTATCTGTTCAGACTGTTGGGGTCAGCTGTGTCCTGGCTGTGTCTCCTCCAAATTTCTTGGGCACCCCCAGCCTGCTTGTTGGCAAGGCAATGTGAGAAACTGAAAAAGCCTGGACCCTGTGTAAGCACTCATTAGCAATAATTAAAACATCCATGCCTTATCAACACTGTTTTGGTTTTAAATTCAAAACTGAGCACCAATCTCCTCTGAAGCCTCTATTGTACCAAACCCAATGCAAGCACAAAATATAAAAAATTAGAAGACTGAGGTATCTTTGTCAAAGAGAAAAGCAATATGCTTTTCAGTTAGGAGGAATAGCATACCCAAACAATAAGCACACATAAAACCAAAAATAACTTAATTTTTCTTCTTCTGGTCAGCCCTTAAGATGTGGAAACATTTTACTAGCCATAAAAATCAAAAAATATATCAGCCTCAGCAAGCATTTTCCTATAAAGTTGGAGGTGTGAAAGAGGAACAGATTCCATTTAATGTTCTTGAATACATTTGCACATACCACAATCAGCAACAGGATGGTTAAAACCCTTTGTCTCCACCACCAGACATTATCAGAGTCCATGTCATTGACAGGGAGGGGGTTCAGTGGAGGAGACCCTATGCTCAATAGGGCTGGGCCAAACTGGAGCACACAAGATGTTAACTTTCTGCTGTCTCAAGATGCTAAGCCTATGATGAGGTAAAAAGAATAGCACAACCACCCAAGGAAATTATTTTTATCTAGTATTTAAGTATAGTGGACAAAAGTGTATAACTGTCTTCAGAGACAGAAATGGAATTCTTTAAGATGCAAAATACCTGCAGTTGGAGAGTTTGCATGGTGAGACTTTTTGGGCAGGTTAAAGATCTGTTCACCAGGGTCTGGTGGAGGAAGAGCATCTTGGCCTTGTCGAGCTTCCACAGGATCATACTCTTTCCCATCATAGTTAGCATCAAAGAACTTCTTAAACCATTGGATGAAATCTAAGTTGTCTTGGAAGCGCCCTTTGACCAGTTTTTCCACAGGAATTACCTAAAAGGTAGATATTAATATCCAATATTACACCACTGCTGTTTTTACATATAAAAATTACATATACACACTTACTTGGAAAAGAAAAATCTACTAATTGCATCAACAAATAAACCCCTGCCATTGTTTCGTTCCTAAAAGAAAGGGTAAATTTTCAAATGCTCTTAAAAAATGAAAACAAAACCCAATGAGACCCAGCCTTTGAAGTAGTGATACAATAGGTTCATGCAAGCCTTTATAGCTTTTGTTCCACAGAGGTACTCTCTTACATCCCATGGGTACATCCCATGATGAATGACACTGTTCTGGGAGTAACACTATATTCAGCCAGCTAGGGATTTCTGGTTTTAATGGACATGGTACAGTGTGACATACTGGAAACAAGCTATTCTTCAAAAACTCCAGATAGATGTTTCTTGCTCTCTGTCCTACTGTTTGAACTACAAAACCCAGCAGCTTTTCCAAGACATGCTAAAGTTCAAACCAACCCACATTTTGGTAGCACATGGTCATCATATGAACCAACCCTGAGGTTTTAACCTTGTAATTTTTTTCTGTTCCACATATAGCTATACATAGAATAGTTGTGGACATGCAGAAGTTGATTTAAATGCCTTATAAAATTCTAGTAAAACAAAGGAAAGGCTATGAGGATGTCTTCATATCAATATCTTTGACATTTTTCACAGATATGAAACCTCTAGAAGATGTATTCAGCCAGTATTACAGTATTCAAGGCTTCCAGATGCTGTGGGTAGACAGGAATTACAACTGCAGAAGAGGGGCCCTGCTTTGCTTAATTCATGCTGCTGATTAAACAACCAAGTTAGGTGGACCTTAATGCCTCTTGAATGTTACAAATTTTCAGCTGGAAAAGGATTTTAATTTCTTCTTCAGGGTTAAGCCAACTGTAAAGCACTTTATAAATCTGTGATGCTTCTGCAGGAATTGACATTGCATTCTGCATGTCTTTTCAGGTTGTTCCACTTGTACCTTAACACTGCATTAAAAAGGCCTGTTAAATTTGCTCTCTATAAGAAAATTGACAATGTTCACTACATTAGTCTGCCCAATGTTTCACTGGCAAATCACACTGTAAATAGAAGTACTCATAATATTTCATGAATGAAGGTTTTTCAGTGCTTCATAGAAGTCTTAAGGGATTCTGTTATTCCCCCTATTGTTATATCTGCCTCTCTTAAGAGACTGTTTAAATTTCAGAATAAGACAACACTAAAAGCCTGGGCAGAACCTTAAAAGGGTAAACAGGTAGTGCATCAGTGTAAAACTATAAGCATGATGACATAACTTCCATTATTCATTTTTATCAACAGTAATTTATATTGGTGAGTCTGTCAAACTCTCACATTCAAGCATAAACCAAATAGCTTAAGACTGAACAAGCATTTTCTCAGAGGCTTCCATTCTTAACTTTACAAGATCATATGTGCTACCCAATCTATTAAGTCACTGGGTAAATTATTCCAGCCTTTGAATAATTAAAAGTCCTCAAACCCTGCTCTGGACAAAAAACATAGAATACTTATAAGCATATTTTTCAGTTGTTTTGTTGGAAATTCAGGTCAACAGCAATTTTACTCATCAAAAAATTAAGATTCACTGATGACAAGGAATTTCCAATACATGGTGTTTTATCAAAGGGTCTCTGTATTAAGATATAATGAGTTAGATGGCACAACTTCTAAGCAGACATGTGGACTCAATTTTCAATTTGTACTTAAACGGAGCCAAAGGCCAAACTTCTTCCTTTACACCCAAATGATGAAAGGTCAAGAAGATCAACATACACCACTTACAATTCCAGTTCTCCATCCAAAAGTTGAAAAAGTGCATTTTCGAGTATTTTGAAGTTTGTTTCCCCATTCATTAATTTTACACAATTTATGTAACATTTGAGACATGTAGTAATTGAAATACAAATACAGAATGCCTACCTTATCCACATTCATTCTTTTAAATGATGCCTGCAGAAGTTTGAAGTTATGAATGTACTCGTGCTCCAGCTTTGCTTGAAACTTTACTTTCTTCAAGCTAATGCACCCTGGGAACAACATGTCCATGAACTGGCAGTAAGCTGCTCCTACAACAAGAGAATGCATTGACATTAATCCAGATGCACCCAGCTAAGACCAAATGGTGTTTAATGTTATTAGCAGAAAGCATGAGCAGAAAGCAACAGTGCTGAATAAGTCCCTGCTGTAATTCAGCCTAGCACTACACACCCAAGACCTGCTTATCTAATGTACACTGAGCAGTGACACCTTCAAGTGGTTCTTTCCCACTCAGTCTGGACCCACAATGTGCTGCTGTGCAGCATCCAAGGAATCACCTCGACTAATGCAAAGTGAAATGCATGTTCTTGAAGTCCCTATGCACAGCAGCATACAATGTCCATACAATGAGAAGATAACAGTGAAAATGGAAATCTCTTAATAAGCTTCCTCAATCCCCATAGTCCCCTGAATTCAAACAAGCCAGGATCATCTTTCTTCTGGCTCTTGTACCCAAATGCCAAGCAAGTCAAATGCAATTATTTAAGATTATATCAAGCCATAATTAAAAAAAAAATAATTGCAAGGCTCCAGCTTGCTAAAACACACTAGTCAGTTGCCACCCCTCTGCAATGAACATCCTTACTGATTTGCATTTCCTGAGAAAAGCATTCAAATAAGCAGACTTTAGCATAGTCCACCCATAGCTTTCAAAGCTGGGCTAACAGCTTTAATTCTCACTTAAAACAGTCAGGTTCCTAACTTCAACTTGAGAGCTTCTGAAGTTACACAGACAGTAGGGTTGTGCATGTATAACCAATCCAGAACAAAGAAGGAAGTATATGGAAAAATTTCTAACCAGCATCCTGAGGACAGCAAATAGAGACAGCATTTCTTGTATGCAGGGAGCTTCCTCCTGCAGCATCATGCCACTGTCATTTGCAAAGCCTTTACTGTTGACACACTCAAGTGTTTAGAAACCAAGATGAAAATGTTTAAGAAGATCAGAGGAAAAACAATTTTCTTTCTTCCTCAGAAGATTTTTCTATAAAATGCTTTCTACAAAAAGATTCAGTGATGCCCACAGAGGACTGGAGAGGATGCAGCCCCTGTGCTTGAGCATCAGGGCAGGAAAGTGATTGCCCCATTACCCTGACAAGTTTAATTTCACTTCCACAAAAATGACTGTTGCGCTTTTAGTGCACATTCTTTGACAAAGAAGTGTCCAGTTCTCACCTAACAGTTCAGCCCACTATCAACAACGATTTTTTTACCACAAATATTTCTGAGTGTTCACAGAGAAACCAAAATAATAAAGCAGACACCTGGCTTGCCCAGTTTTACAGGAGAGTCAACAATAACTTGAACTTTAAGTCATCTTTCTCCATGGTATGCATATGTTTTGACAGGACCAACTTTAGCATGAGATGGTTCTCATTCTGTGTATCCAGCCAGCCATCAGATGAAGGCTTACCAAGATCATCACTTCCCAAACAGAAGAAGAATTTAAGAAAAGAGTCCAAAAATGTTCTCTGAAATACCAACACAAATTTGCTAAGGGGCTTACCAAGATCCAGCTTTAGTGCTGAAAACCACTGCCATCAAATAAAAGAATCTGTTCACATTGCCTTGCTTTGTGGGGAAAATGGTTATTAAAAAACCTCATTTTCCAAGGACACCTTGTGCTTAGCTGTTTGCAATGGTCTTGATATGATTAGAAATCAAAGCAAAATATTCCCTAAAGGAAAAGGCTCCTTCTGGCAAGTTTCAAGCATTAGATGACAAATTTGCATCTTCTTACAGAAAACTTTATAAACACAATTATTTATTCAAAACTCATCCTTAGCAAGAGAACTTGTAAATACATGGCAATGGAAAAAATACATTACAGTTAAAAGCATAGATATACAGATAATGCATAGCTTGAGTACACTTATTATTGTTTAATTTAATGCAAAAGGATTATTATGCAATCATTTAATATGATAAATTGAATTTGTTCCTAACTCTGTCCTTTCATCCTCCCCATACCCCAATTATAAGCTTTACTCTGATATCTAAGTAATTGCCTGGAGGCCCTAAAAATGCACTGCACAACCTTTCATCTAGATCCTTTTAGAAAACTAGAAGCCCAAAGTGTTCACACGAGATTTTTCTCCTTCTGCTGGTAATGCAAATTCCTTCTGCATGCCTTTAGATAGTCTCTCTCTGGTTAGGGTATTTCCTTGTGTTTTCTCTGCTGGCAGTTGTTTCTGTGCCTTTGCCAGCCAGGAGGTGGTCCTGGGTCTGCACAGCACTCGAGGGCAGAAAACACTGGACTGCATCCACATGGCAGCACAGACCTGTTCTCTGACACAACACTGGAGAGGCTGCTGGGCTGTCTCCCCAGCAGGATTTTATTGCACTGGCAAATACAGCTCATTAAAATACTCCTTCCTGAATACAGAGGCAACAAACAAACAAACAAACATGGATTGAACTAAACCTTGAACTACAAAGAGAGGCAATTTCTCCTGACTCCAAAAAGCCAGAGACCTGCCTACCACACCAACAGCAGAAACTAAAAATATCATTAGGCAACTGGGACAACATCAAGATTATGTATGTATTTAATATTATATGGGTGTTTATTTATAATTTAAAATTTAACTCCCTAAAGCTTGTAGCTGTCAGATTACATTTAAATGGGAAACACCAGCACAACAGAATGGGAACACTACTGCCTATACTGCCCATTATGAGATTTCTGGAGGCAGCCAGAAAGGGGAGCCCAGCTTAAGTGATGTGAGACTGCAATGCTTTTACCTTTCAGCCATAGCATGTCCATGTGGTCCCCTGCATATGGGACAGCACTTTAGCCTATCCAATGTACTACACAACTGATGTTTCAATGCAGGTGCATGAGGAAGGAATCTTTTTAATGGAATACAAAGAAAACTACAGTAGAGATAATGACATTATGGCTTGTAACATATCTCTTGCATAATTTACACAAACAAAAGAATTTTTATGCTACTGTATTTTATTCAGTATTTAAAAACTTCCCTACATTTTCTGAAAAAAAAAACCAAAAAAACAAAAAAACAAAAAACAACCCAAAACAAAACAATACCAAAAAACTCCCAACAATCCCCCCACACCCCCAAAAACCAACCAAAAAAACTCCCAAATCTAAATCTTATCAAATGTATACAGGGAAATTGAAAACACAGTACCAGAATAGCTCTCACAATGAATCTCTCTCTGACTGAAAAACTTTGATATGCATAAACATGCACATACACACATACAAAGAGAAATAATTTGACATCTACTCAAATGAAAGATGAAAAGTACAGCTGGTGGCACTGGAGAAGAGGGATCAATGTTAAAAACCTCTAATCCTTTATTAGCTAACAAGCAATTTAGAATCACTGGCGAAAAATCCTTTTGTGTTTTGATCTAGAATATTGATGCAGCCATTAGTTACAGGAGATATTCACGGGCCAGACTCTGAAATGAGCCTGCAAACGTGGCTGTGCTGAAATCACCCCCAGGAGCTGCTATTTTTAGTCCCATTAGTGAGCAGAAAGAGCCCAGCAGCATCAGGGCTTTGCAGGTGTTTCCTGGGCATCCCAGGCTTGGGGCAGGGCAGGCAGCAAGGGGAGGGAGGGCATTGCATCCACCAGAGGAGGGGAAGGGATGCTGGGGCAGAATTCAGACACTAGAGAACAAACTCAGAATTGAAAAGGAGGTTATTTAAAGCTATTAAAATTCAAGAATTTTGCCATGTGCAGTGGTAAAGCTGAAAATTACTACTAAATTTATAAAACCTGAGGTATCTTACAGCATTTTCAGAGTTGTAGACAATCTTTCACTAGTCCCTTGCAGTAAGCAATGCTGAACTAATTTTAGCTTTTGTCCTGTATGTCTTCCTCCCTGCTTCTGTGTTTCTTTTCCAGACTGTCCATGCTGACTTCACTTGCTCTGAAGCATATGCACTCTGCATCATTAGAGATTTTCAGTTTTTCTCCTCTCCTTCACCATCTGGAGGCTGATGAATCCACATATGCAAAGTAGTATTTTCTTGATTATCAAAAATACTTCTGCTCCTGACTATTTAAATCAAAAGGAAATTAAAGGAGGTAACAATGAAGAGAAGAGAATCCTGTTTGCAACCAGTTTTTACTACTCAGTAAACTTCCTGGATTTCAGATTAGAGATCTGAAACCAAGCTTAGACGCTTGGTTTCCTTTAGCATTGATGTTAATATTTTTATAAATTAAAAGGAAAACTTTACTTTCAAACTAACTGCTTTTAATATACTATAGTTAGAACTTATTATGCTAATAAAATATTTAGTAGAAACACTATAAATATAAGCAGGTACTGCCAATATGTGTGTGCCCTGCACAAATCAGGTCAATCCTTCTAATGTCAAAAGACTGTCCCTCATTGCTCCTCCCTGAATCCCTGCAGTGTGTGGGAGCAAGATCCCAGAAAACCATACAAAACCAACATGGAAAACAAAGGGCCCATGAAAAGACAGGGCCTTGCTGCAGCATGGCTACCCAAATCACAGCAAACAGAACTAAGTTCTATGCTAGAAATTTGGTGTACATGTTTAGTATTAGCTTTATTCTAAAACTGCATAGAAATCAAATTTAAACCTTTTAACCAGGCCTCAGTTTGATTTTCATACACTGAGTTTTTAAAAAATTCCATTTAGGAAAAAGGCTGACTGCGCCTTTTTCTGTAACAAAATTAGTTCGTTTGCTTTAATGAAATATTTAGAGAATACAAAAACACATATCCAGTCATGCTAGATACAAACTCCTTCAAATTGTTCATTCTCTCCAAAGTGCAACCACCTGATCATGCATTTGGAAAACCCAGCATGATTTGTGTATGAATTAGTCATCAGTACTTCAGCTCACTCTGGCTGCTTACACTGATGGAAAGCTGCACACACCCCGTATTTCTGTTGCTGGGACAACAGCAACAATGAAAAGAAAAAAAAGCAATGACTTGCAAGGAGCACGTGTGACTTAATAGTTTTGATAAGAAAGGGAGAGGAAAACCCACAAATGCCAGCAATCATTGTTTACAGAACAGCAGCACTTAGGGCTGGTCTTTTACCTTAGGCTTTCTAGAATTGCTTCCTCAGCACTGATGTTTAGGTAAGCACACAGCAGTAGGTTTTCAACTTGGATATCAGAGCATAGAATTTCATTTAGATTTCAAATGTGGGTGTTCTGTTATGCCATCCAAAGGTTTTTTAAAAAACTGGGCATTGAAGCTGGTGAAGGGTCTGGAGCAGCTGCTGGAGCTGGGGTTATTTAGCCTGGACAAAATGAGGCTCGAGGGGGACCCTTCTTGCTGCCTACAGCTACCTGAAAGCTGGATTTTAGCCAGCTGGGGTCAGTCTCTTCTCCCAAGCAACAAGCAATAGAACAAAAGACAACAGCCTCAAGTGTTGCCAGGGGAAGTTTAGATTGGGTATTAGAAAAAATGTCTTCCCAGAGAGAGTCGTCAAACATTGGAACAGGCTGCCCAGGGAAGAGGTGGACTCACCATGCCTTGGAGGTATTTAAAAGTCATGTGGCTCTTAGTGGCATGGTTTAGTGGTGGACTTGGCAGTTGGACTCCATGATGTTTACAGTTTTTTCCAACATAAATCATTCTATGATTCCATGTCTGTGAGCATAAAGTTGTTTTACATACAGCCACATGTTTAAGTGCTCCACTGGAGAGACCAACTTCTTCAAATTCCTATTTGCATTTCCAGCAGCACCTGTAGGACTTAGTATGTAGGTCAACATAATTTAATTCCTCCAGTCAACACACCCTCCCCCCTGCCTTCACCATGATTTAAGAAGTTACAGTCCCAGTGAATGCTCAAGAACACATCCACTTACCACCTACTTAGTTGTAGAGAAGCAAGCTTTTATGGGGCTGTGCATCAGTGAAGCCACTCTGGCCCAGCTTTCCCCTGCCCAGCAGCAGTCCCGGGAGGGCACTTAAAAAGCCCTAAAAGCGATGCACGTTAGAGTGCAGCCCTGCCCTCCTGCTCACAGTGCATGGGCACAGCTGCTCCAAGAGAGCAGGGTGAGTGCCTTAACACAGACGGGGGCTCCCAAAAGCAGTGCTGTCACCACAGGAAACAGCCTAAAAGAACTATGTACCTCCTACCAGCCTTAACAGCAGCCCCTGAGATAATGTGCACCTAAATAACATCTGCTTCCAAAAGTCCTGCTCCACACAGGTAGGGCATGCGTGTGACATAATCCAGAATATCCTCTGATCATTTTAAATAATGGATATTGGAGGGAGGTTTCCCCCGTGTTAACTTGTATTCTCTTTTCCTTAAATATGTAATTCATTAAGATGTTCATAAATTATACACAGCAGAGTTTTTAATACTTAAATTTTTGGCAATAATTTATTTTGGAATTCATTAATTTTTAAACGGGAAGATCAGAACAATTTCAGAAAACACAGTTCCCATTTAACTTAAAATAGCTGCATAACTCATCATGTCTAAAAAAGTGCCACACAAAATCTAACAAGCTCTTTAAACCAGAGGGAAATCAAGCAACTGACTGTGTGTGAGTGCTATGAGTAATTAAATAATTATTTTTAAGAAGTAAAAACCTTGTTCAGTTCTATTCCTCCTGAATTCTTAATGAGTGACATTTAAAAAAATAAATTATTGGCTGGGAATCTCATGTTACTGTTTTGCTAGCTTCCTCAGAAAGTTTTGGAAATGATTTAAATCCAATCATTAACATTCATTGTATCCCTCTAATCCTAAATATCATATGGAAGACATTAGAGAGTCATTGACACTGAGTATGGTCTGTGTTGCATGACCTCAGGACAACATGCCAGTTCCTTGAAACATGCCTCGGTTACAGAGTGCAAATGGGATCAAGCCATATTTTAATCATGTTCCCAAGTTGTGCTAGAGACCCAACCTCTGCAAGGTTGCCAACTGGGGAAAAACCAAAACCACCAACATGGAAACATGCTTTGGCTTCTCAGCCACACTGGGCTGCAGAGGAATGCTGGCACCAAATGCTCCAACAGGCTCCTATAATGCAGATTTTAGTAATTAGCATGTAGGAAGGTATAGGTTAATATAGGCATTGAACAAATACACCTTCTGAGACATGAAAACACAAATCCTATGCCTACAGAGGCTGTGGTGAAGTTTTCCTCAAAATCCCGAGCCAGAGAGGTGACACAAAGTGAAACAAAGAATGACATCTGCCCTACTGTCATACTGCCTGCTCTCCTCCAACACCAGGGCAGCAGAGCACCAAGAAAACATATGTATAAAGGGACCACGTATTTCCACAGCCAGGAACACCAGCTGAGATATGGTGCAGAAGTCACCACATGAGAAATTCCCTCTGGCAACACCCAGGGCATCTGTAGAGAAAGCATCACAGTCTAAAATTTGAAAATGCCAAACCATATGCTTTCTTTATAATATGGCCATTTATTAAAAGCAAGGGAGAAAACAACCCCGCATTCAATCCTGGATCCTTGCATACAAATCCTCAAAGACAGAAGTTCTGTATGCACTGAGGGTGCAATTGCATTTGCAAGTTTATAATTCTACTGAGAATTTTAAAATGCACTAAGTGGAGAGTGTCTGTATCTCCTTAATCTCATAGGATTACAGAAGTATAGCTAAGCCAAAAATTACACCTGGCTCCAGGCCACATTTTCCTTTCTATTCATTTACCATTTCCTTGATATTATATAGCTTGTAGACATTGTGTTGTTTCATTTTAATTCATATGCAAGCCTTCTATAGTCTCCTGCCTGGCTCTTATTTTGAATATACTCTCATGTAGCACTTTAACAGTCATGAAAAGCCCTGCAACATATACATTTGGTATTCCTTAGAGATGAAAAAAAGCCTTAGTAAAGAAAATTCAGTTACAAGCTGCTTAGTCAGAATTCTTTCTAAGAAGCCACTGTGTATTCCTTAAAAAAATACCATGACTCCTAAGAAACAACTGATGCCATACTTCATAGGAAACTCCTACTCCCCAAACCTATGGGTTTTGCACATGGGATCCTATGACATTACATCCTCTCAATTGTTCTCTATTATATTTCATTGATGTATCAAATGAAATGCTCTCCATAATGCCAATCTAAAGGGAATGCACTATGCCTTCTACCAAAATCATGGTTTATAAACTTCATGTTCAGGTAAAAAAACTATGCAGGAAATCAAACCCAGAGTCCAAAAACTGACAACATGGCACGTGTCTAATGCAAAAAGAATGGTATTGAGATGCTTGGAGAGATTTTCCCTGTTCAGTTGTCAAAACTAAATTACCAGAGGAGCTGCAGACTGAATTAAGACTCTCCAGGGCTGCACCCATCCATAACCTGGCTTTCTTGGCATATCACTACCACAGGAGGCATTCAGAAAGCTCAGGGGACACTGCACTTGGCTTGGCCTACTTAGCAGAGACAAAAAAACCATCTAAGACTCCCAAAGAATACAAATACTTTATGACTAAGCCAGCCTCCTCCTTTGCTGCTCCTCATCCTAGCAGCTCTATTCCTCTAAGTGGAAATTGAGAAACAGGCTGGTATTGCTGCAGTATGTGTATTATCAAAGCTACTTCTCCACAGCAATGAGGAAAAGGAGGTCTGATTGCTTTTTCTTCATTGTAACTACTGCCACACTAAGCTTCAGATATGTTCTGAATAAAGCCTTTAGTAAAGGCAGAATGTCACATTATTCTTTCTTGCTTAAGCTCTGAATGTCAAAAATTATTGCTAGGTTGGCTGCAAAATGTGGGCACCCATGAGGTCTCACAGCCAGGTGCTGAACACAAGCACATGCCATATCTAGGTTGCTCCTACCTCCTAAAACTAGCTCCTTTGGGTTTTTAATTCAGATATAACATCCCTCCCACTTTCCCTCTTCCACTTTTTTTTTGGCCCCACATTTAGGTTTTTCAGGCATTTTGATTGCTCCTTATTAACAAAAATGAACAAGAAACGAATAGTCATAAAACAGCATGACAAATTTTCTTCTTTTTTAGAAAAAAGCATTAAGATGTCCATACAATTTTACAGTGGGATATAAAAACTCAGTTACAGCAGCTCTGCAGATCTCTGTTAATGCTGTGAAATGCTTCATAGCTGTAAAGAGTTTCCCACATATTCCTTCCCTTTGAAGTCCTGGAGAAAGGCTCCTATTTTATGGAAACGAGCATTATTCTGCATGAAAGCTGCCAATGGTTCAAGGGACATCAGCCAAAGCATGCCAGAATGGATGAGTTACTCTGGCCATTCTCAAACTGCAGTCCATACCATGCTTGCTGGATGGTGCTCTGCCTGCTGGCTCATCATGTGTATTACTGTGCCCTTAGTTTCTCTCTTGAAAGCTACACCAGAAATAGGCTAAATAAAATATATGTACATTAAATAGATTGCTTTAACTTTACACTGTAAACTATATTAAATGCAGAAAGATTCCCAAATCTGCTTGTCCATCTGTCTCCAATCCCTACACATGAGAAATGGACTATGCAGTCCCAAATGGGAAGGACCTATTTAAGACCAAGATTACTGTGCTCTAGTGTCTGCAATAATCTATCAGTGTTTAGATTCATCTGTTCAGAGAGTAAAGTCCTCCTCCTGAACACAGGAAGTACTGTGCTAGAATGTTTCTTTAAAAAAGGAACTACTAAAGCCCCTTCTGGATTGTAAAGCACATGAATGTAAAAACAGGAATGTGTAAGCATCAAGTTTGACTACCAAGCCAAATGGGGAAAATAAAATTAACAGCTTTCACCCTTAATGACAAGAATGTAGAAGCATCAGGAAACAATAACTATCAATACAATCCAGGAAATTCAAAAGGAAAAAAAAAGATTTAAATTTACACAGAATGGAGTAAGACCTGTAATGAGACAACCCTTTTTCAGTTCTTCCCCTGAGGCATGTCCCAAAACTCTCACTGTAGGTAACAGAAGAAGTTGTATAAGAAGCTGTGTAATGAAATGGGACAGTGGATTTGTGACAGTTCCCATGCTTTTCCCCTCCTTGCCCCACCCAGCTGAAGTCTCTGTCTCATCTTCTTACATAACTTTAACTCATTTTATTCTGCTTGGTCAACATTTTCTGAGATCACTTCTCCCCTGTTTTCAGAAAGGGTTTTGCTGAAGTTTTTTATGTGTAAGCCCACACACATTTAGCTTGATTGAGAACTCACTTCAAAAGCTTCCTTTCAGCTATTTATGAGCATTTAAACAGCTACACAGGAACAAGTCAATAACTTGTCTACTATACTTCCTGTTTCAAACAATAGCAAACGTTGGGTATTTTGGGATGGAAATATCCATTTTCTTCTATGTTTCCACATCCTTCAGTGTGTGCATGCATGTATCTATCTGTATCTATCTATAGCTAGTCCCATTGTGAATTCTGTCTTTATATATACTGAAATAAAATACTTAGGCTAACTTCCTGACATGTAAATATAACAACAGCTAGAGATAACACTTCAATTTCAATTTTAATAACACCTTAACAAAATAATTCCCATGGTCTATGTCTTTAGTTGTTCAGTTTATACCAGTTGCTTACATTGACTTTATCCTGCATCTTTTCAACTTCATTTTTATGGTCGTTGTGCAAGGCTGCAAGTATGGAAATCTATTCTGCAACAGATTACCTTTTTAATTTTGAAGAATAGGCTACGAGACTATCAACCTCAAAGGATTACTTGTACCATTCAGGGAACATCTCTGAGACAGAAAATTTATCCAGAATGGTAGGTAAAATCAAATATATAAATATAAGACCCCATTTATTCATTTGGTCTGGACCAAGAAATAGCTGAAATCTGGTCATGTGGTTCCTCTTCCATGTGCCTTGAGTGCTGTCTTCACAAGATATTATCTTATCTTAATAACATATTCACAGCATGTTAGCTGTCTGGAAGTAGCAATCCAAGTTAGATCTCCTCTAGCACAAACAACTCTTCCTCCACCTAACATCTTCAAATTTAAAAATCACAGTAGGAAATCAGTACGAAATCATTCCCCAGGGGCATGTATATTCACAGTGAAACATCAACCTTTTCTCTGTGTAATTTCTAACCATCATCTAGTTACAGACCCTGTTGTTGAACACCTAGTTGCAACTCTGATTAACCAAAATGTCTGAAGTATCCAAACTATTTCCCTTTTTTTAGGGCTTGTTACCAAATATACTTACAATAACTCAGTTACATTTAAAGAGAAACAGGCAGACTTTGACAAAGTTCTAAAGCCCTCACAGCAGCTATTGGCTCATTTCCTCAAATCCATGTTTTTTCTTCAGTCACACTTTTGCCTTTTCCCAGCAGGGATTTGAGAAACCTCATCAGGAAGGAAAAGAAGCTGGAGGATTTTGTTCATCTGGGGTGTCGGTTCTCTATTTGTCTCTTTCTCAGTTACATCCACTCTTCATTTGAAAATATACCACCCCAGAGGCTTTAAAACATTAAAACTTATCACTGTATTCTTTGCTTGCTTGGCCAACCTTTTTATTACTCTTATGTATCTCCTGCTACATTTGTCCCATTCACCTCTGCCTTTGTTATGCTTTCCCAAGGCACCTTATCTTCCCATGATTAACACAAACGTAAAAATGCTTCCTGTGCACATACATTAGTCTCTTTTTTCAGAGCAACTGGTTTATGTCAAAGTTAAAAGTTATCTATTTTCAACAAATCAGACTTCTAAAGTGGTTTTAAAATAAACATTTGTACAGCACATTGTGCTTTCTTACCTGAACAGAGTTGTTCAACTTTTGTGTAGTTTAAAGCTAATATATCATTAACCCATGCAATGATGTCATGTCTGCTCATAGTCTCCTGGGTTATAGAGGTAGAGTACACGTTGACCGCCATTCCCCAACTAGGAAAAAAAAAAGAGACACAAATATTTTTAACATTTTGGTAATTGTTTTCTGAATACAATGAATATATGCTTCCTGTTCAAAACAAGAGAAGAAAACTCAAACCCCTCTCTTATTTATTGAGAAAGGAGGAGTAATATTTATTCTTTGATGATACATAACCTCCTCAATGTCCTCTTGGAATCAGTGAACATATTTCTCTGGCTGTCACTGTGAACTTAAAGAACATATGAACCTATGGTACTCTGCTTCATGCCAATAAACCAGAATCAGATCTAAACATACATGGACAAGATACTCTTATCCTGAGATTTTGTCACATTGTGCTGCACAAATACAGTGATCCAACACCTGTCAGTTTTTTGCCACTGCAGGATGATCAGGCTCCATAAATCAACATTTAATTTTAGATAACTTCTATATTATTAAGAAGCTGTTCTACTTACTGATTTCTTACTGGGACAGGGCCCTTTTGGATCATTAATACAGTCACAGAGTGAATATCAGATAATCTCTGTTATCAATGTACCAACATCTATCCTGAAAGCAACTGAGATATGCACCCACAATTGTCTGGTTGGAAAGCTGCCGTGAAGCCCGATTCTTCTCAAACATTAGGAACATTTCCTCTCAGCTTAAACCCATTTGTTCTTCTGCCAACATTATCCTCCAGCCCTAATGGCTTTTTCTTCCCCAGAGCAGATTTCCTAATGCTTTAGAGACAGCACTTAGTGTCTGTCCCAATGCCCAGGTAGTCTAGATTAAACAAATCAATATGAGTCTCTTATATCAAGTCAGACATTCACTGACTGGCCATGCCAGCAGTCCTCCTTGAACAGACAGTTTCAAACAGTGCTCAGATAACATTTACTGAGATCTTGGAAACTGGCACTCTGTGCTTGAAGTTTTCACAGCTACATCACCTTAGATAGATTCTTTTAGCAAAGGTTCCTTCCTGGAAGCTGGCAATTCACAGTAGCTTTTATCATGTTCCGAGGTACACAGACCAGAAATACATACTACTGAACTTTGTTCCCTCTTACCCTATCCTGGTTACATCTTTCTGTTGTAAGATGTTGCAAAGAGAAAAGATGAGCACACTCAAGTTTATCTCATCAGTAGTTTCAAAGAGCAGAATCAAATTCATGGAGAGAGTAACTAATGTTCACATAAGTAATGGACTTTAGCAAGTCCACTAGAAGCAATCCAAGTACAAGGTGTCTCAGAAATGACCAAAGAGTCAAAGTTGAATGATTATTCTTGGTTTGCTGGGGACTGCACACCTTAATCTCTAGTGACACCCTGGATTTAACTCTTATTTGTCTTGCTTTGGTGACAGTCCTGCCATCTCAGCTTTGGATCTCAACTTTCTCAGTCAATACAAGACAGCAGGATCTCCTCTGTAGGATCTGAGGCCTGCATGGACTATTTCCATTGAGAATTTGCAGCAATGTAACACTTTGAAGCCTGATAGACAATTCTGCAGGGAACACAAAGACTAAAACATAAAATGTGTGGGAAAAACCCACCAGCACAAAACTTCACTTGGTAACATGTAAGTGTATAAGTACATAACATAGAGAATACATTTAAATACAAGATTGCCTAGTTCATAATACAGGTTACTTTCTAGGAAACAAATCTCACAAAACAGAAAGTTGTTCAAGTTGTTCTCATCTACTGACATTAAGATGCAAGATGTAAATCCTCAAATTTGCTTTATGAGGAATTCAAGAAAAAAGAGAGGGAGAGAAAATAGGGTTGAAAAATTAATGCTCCAATAGTCAGGCAACCACTGCCAGAAATTCATTTGGAAGCAGGCTGCCTCCCTACCCGTTTCTGTGCAGGCAGCTCTGGAGCACGGAAGAAATCAGCCTGTGCTCAGCCTGCTCCCTCCTCCCGCAGGCTCGCATGCAGCACAGCCTGTTGGGTGAATGCAGCCCTGTGTTCACTGTAACAGCTAGCAAAGGTCGCTCTCTTGGCATGCACTAAGTGCTTGGATTGAATCAAGTGCTAGGAACAAAGTTTTAGAAACAGGGAGGGCCCTTTTACTCTTAAAACTACACCATAATGGCTGACCATAAAAGTTCAGCTTCAACATCAGGATGGAAGGAACTGAGCAACCCCTTTGATACCAATGGCATCTGAAGTTTGAAACACTTGGGTTATATTTTATTATTTCTAGCTTTTATGTAGATAAAAAACTAACAGATATGAGCACTGTCACTATCAAACTAACATTTTAAACATTGTATGTAAGATCAGTTGAAATAACAGCTTAATAACTAATTTAATATTGACTTGGAATTAAGAATAGTGAGCTTAATAATAAACTGATAGTTCAATACAGAAGAGTCCACTGAATTCTACAGCAAGTAAAGATATTCAGATTAAGGCATTTGAAATAAAGCTACTCTGATCTGTAATTGCCACTACTTCAATAACATTTTAATTGGCCTCTGAGGCCAGGCAGAGCTCAGAAAAACCATCAGCTACCACTAGTGAAAAGGGAAAGTTGGCTTTGTTAAAAAGATCAAGAAAATACACACACACAGAAAGGAAGCAGAACTTCCTTCATCATCTTTTTCCACAAAGAACTGCAAAGAGAAATACCCATCTTCCTGCAACCCACAGGGGAGCAAACAACTTCCTCCCCTGCATTGCATGGGGTGGGGAATTCTACTGCAGGAAACTGTGAGTAAATGAATAACCTTGAGTTTTACAATGCTACCCTGAAGGATACCTGTAATACAACTTATGTTGCATCTGCGAATGAATTATTATGGTCTAAGGGTCAAACAAAAGTTCAGACTATTTATTAGAGACAAGTAGACAATAGCTTCAGATTTGTACACAAGTATGCACAAGGGTGTATGATTACAATTGCAAGCAAAGGCAAAGTGGATCAGAATTTCTGCTCAATAAACTCAATAACATGCCACTGCCATTCATTCTTGAGTGTTTTGTTGACATATATGTGAATATTCTGCAGCTGCTTCTCTTGAAAGAGTTCACCGTGTCTTTGCATCTCTTGTTCCCCACCCTCCTACTGGTTATGTTCTAAATAAATTCAGCTGGGAAAGGTTTCCTTTACAGTAAGCATGTTCTAATTTGGTGCTGAGATACACACATATCCTGTTTGCCACACAGAGAGACCTTAAGCAAAAAAAAAAGGAAGGAAAAAAAAAGAACAAGCAGGTGTAGGTAGTGCAGCTACCATGCTCAGCAACAGTCAAGAACCTCTGTGCCCAACATCTGCAGCTGGGCTGGTGTTTTCTGCAGGACTGAGTTTCCAATGTGCTGAAGTACTTTGAAAAATGTGATCCATCTTCAAAACACATTCATAAACATGTGTAAGGTGATGCAAGAGAACAGCTGGACAGGCAGAGACACACAGGCCATACTCTGAACAGCCAAGTAGCTAACAACTTGATTTTATGTAGTAATACACTACTTCTTTCCAATAACACTATTTACATTTTCAACTCGTTAGGCTTTGAGCTGTTTACACTGAAGGCTCTGAATCATAAGGTTGCAATGAGGCTTACACAAGCCTGAAAACCAGCATCTACCAGGTAGCTTCAGAATTCCAGAGGTGCCTGGTGATTCTGTAGTAACTGAAAGCAGACTGAAGATAGCACATCATACCTCCCACTTCAGAGGGCACTGGGGAACATTAAAAACCTCTGGCTCTTACACTACTGCCTAACCACAAAGGACTCTCCCTTGTTTTTTACTTCAAGCCCAAGGAGACTCTTCACATATTAGTCTAGGCCATTTCAGAAAAACACTTTACACATGCACAACTACACACCTCAGACATGAGTTCAGAAGATCAGACAGTTGCTGAAAATCATGTACATGCTTAAGCAGTTTCCCCAGTTAGAAATATCCTGGCTCAGCATGCCTGACAGTAAACATTACACCTAAAAGTCTATTAATTTTTTAAGGCATTATATGCAGCATTGAACATTGAGATATTGGTTATTTTCCACTGCTCTTGCTACAGATAGCTGCAGCTGTTACAAGGAGGACAGTTTTGCAAGAAGCACATTTACTTTATTTTTCCAGGGATAAACTAACGGTTGTTGACAGCAGAAGCTGTATCACAACAAACCAGTAATAATGACAGGAATAGAAGGATTACAGCAGTCAATCTATATTTGTAGTGTAAAAACTGCCCACACTTGCCATCACCTCTAAACGTGCAAAGCCTTCACACTTTTGCAGAACTGACAAAGTTGGAAGGGACTACTGCAGGTCACTTAGTCCAACCTCCCTGCTCAAGCAGGGCAACCTAGAGCACATTACTCAGCATTGTGTCCAGATGGCTTTTGATTATCTCCAGAGAAAGAGACTTTACAACTTCTCTGGGGAACCTGTTCCAGTGCTCAGTCACCCCTACAGTAAAGAATTTCTTCCTTATGTTCAGGTGGAACCTCCTGTGTTCCGCTTTCTGCTCATTGCCTCTCATTCAGTTCAAATAGACACATTTGCATTAAATAGCAGTACAAAGACACAAATACAGTCTAAGTGGAAAGCCTGTGTGATAGTACAGAGGAACCTTCTGGAAGCTGGAACCTGATAAGATACTGCCAATAAAACAAAAGATCACGCCAAAAATTACTAAAGCAGAAGGTAACAGCAGAAAGGCTGAGAGATGAAGCTGAGTGAGACTGCTGCAGCTGCTGGTGAAAAGGCTTTCTAGATTAAAGCTACTGCAAAAACAAAGAAATCCCTGAAGGAAGAAACCTGCCAGATGCAGTGGATAAATCCCTGTACAAGGAAAATTCATCCTCTTATGCCATCCCAAAATGACAACTGATTTGCAGCTGGACCTTGCCTGCTCCTTTAACACTCACTGCACACAGCTGCAGACACAGTCATTACAGGCCAGTTGTGCTCGAGGTTTTCTTTACAGAAAGGAGTCCTGCAGACAGAAAAGCAACACAAAAAGCTCCTATGCAGTGCTGACAACACAGTTTTTACTCTCCCTTTTGTCTTATGCTGTACTTCTGCAACAAATACCGTGGCATCAGTGCTGCAACTGCAGTGATATTTGTAGCAAGCAACACAAAGGCTTTATCTAGCCAGAAACTGAATCAGAGACAAGATTAATCACAATGAGGCACTGCTATGGGGAAAAAAAAAAAAAAAAAAAAAAAAAAAAAAAAAAAAAAAAAGAATTCTGTGATTATAATTTCCTGTGAGAAAAATCATGTTTTTAAATGCTGAATGTCAAATCTCTTTTGCACTGTTCCCATGTTACTCAATAGCCCTAAAATGTTAAAAATATTTTTATTATCTGTATATCTCACACACTTCTGAATGTCATTTTACATCTACCAAGTGGATCTGACTTGACCTAAAATGATTTGTGAAATACTCTACAGAGGCTAGACAAAACTGAGGCAATCCATGTACATTTTATGGCTTGAATATTGCTGGATTATCATTGAACACAGCCAACAGCTTATTTTTTATTGTTTTCATTGCACTTCCCTGTTTAAATGCAATTGAAATTAGAGTAATAGAGATGTACTCTGATTGGATTAGGGAATCTTTTTTTTTAAATTAGAGGCTTCCTGCCAATGCTGGCATGTTTTGACCTACATAAATGTTTATGATGGGTCTAAAAGACTGATTTAGACACAAATCTGAGTACCTTTTATAAAAGCTCCTGGTAATTCTGGTTTTTGCTACATGTGGCTTTAGAAAACTTAATATCCCCCAAAAAAACTTACTATATGGGAGGCAGAAAAATACTGACTCTTTTTCAGATATCCAGTTTCCTCAAATATGAAAAACACAAAGAGAAGCATTCCAATAATATGCACAACTTGAGCCAAACCCTCTGATATGGCCTAATAACTAGCAATGCATTACACTGTATACTGCATAGCTTTTAGAAATAGTTAGAAATTTATTCACTAACCAGTCATTAAACTGGAGTAGTTCACAAAAATGAAAAGAACAGTTTCAAATTGCAGGACAATTATTTAATGCTTTGAAGATTTCAGGGCACCTAAAGGTCCACCTGAGAAGGACAAGCCACATTCACTGACTCACATCTGCCAGTTATATTTGCATTCACTTGAATCTACCAGCTGAGTTTCCATGCTAGAAGTAAGACTTAATTTCTCCAACCTCATTCCCACTCCTGTTGCCACTGAAACTGTGGCAATGAAACAGTGACAAAATTCCTTTCTTTTCACGGTTCACCTTTGCCATCACGAGTACAATACAACAGTAACACCTAACTACATAATGCCTTAATTGTGGCTGAAAGTATTTGCACAAGGTTCCTCATCGATTCATATGAAGAAACAAATGTTAATTTAAAAAAAGGCATTCTTGACAAAGGATTGAGGTTCAAGAAAGGCAGACATCAATAGCTTACACAAAATGGAAGCAATTCAGAGCCTCTGGCCACCACCATTTCCACACAGGTATATTCACTCTGGTTAGAAATGAACCACAGCACCCTCAAACCACACCTTAGAGCAGTTGAACAAAGCAATAATAATGTTTTCTGCTGAACAGACAGGAATTAGTTAACATGGGGTAAGGACACACAAATTTCAGTATAAAAAGAATGTTACTACAAATTAAGAAGGCATTTTATTAATGATGAACAACAAAATCCTTTGAAGCTGAATGAGAGGAACCTAACCATGGCAAGGCTGCAATGCTAAAAAACTTCACTGCTTTTACTTACAATTATTACCCTCCCCCTGCCAAGGCTTTCAACTCCAAGATCTTAAGCTTAAATTGCTGCTCTGATGCCCTGAAGGAAGACATTCAACCTGTCAAATTTTCACAATAGACGCTGGCAACTAGTCTACCTTTCACAATAGACAAGGGGATTGTGAAGGGGAAAAAAAAAGAAGTTGATTCAAAGGAAAATAATTCTCAGACTTGTACAATAAACTCAAGTCAATTAGAAACACCTACACTTTTAGAAAACCAAAGATGACAATGACCATTTTGTAACTAGAACACCTGTAGAAAGTTGGTGAATTAAATTCATCATCATTTAATCTTCTGTTAAACAAAGCCTCAATTCACCCAGTCAAGAAGGAACTTCAATTCTCCTTTTTTTCATTTTTTCCCCTTATGGATAATAACAGATTACCAAGCAAACATGCAGACATTGCTTTAATCCAAGAGATAAAAAACGTGCCATAAACATCAGTGCTGACTGCTGAAGAAAGGATGCCTTGAGAGGCAGCCCATGCAAGAAAACCTCAGTCCCTAGCCTAAGTACTGAAAATAAAAGGAGAGTCTCCTATTATTTTGCTCTCACGAGTTGTCCTCTCACTTTTAGAGAGGAAATTTCCAAGTTCTTTGGCAAATGCAGATTTACAGAATTCACAGAATCACTAGGTTGGAAGAGACCTTCAGGATCATCAAGTCCAACCCATGCCCTAACACCTCAACTAGACCATGGCACCAAGTGCCACATCCAATCCTTTTTTAAACACATCAAGAGATGGTGACTCCACCACCTCCCAGGGCAGAGCATTCCAGTACTTTATCACTTTCCATAAAAACCTTTTTCCTAATATCCAACCTGTATTTCCCCTGACACAGCCTAAGAGTCTGTCCTCTGGTTCTGCCAGTTGGTGCCTGCAGAAAGATACCAACCCTCACCTGATTACAAACACCTTTCAGGGAGTTGTGGACAGTCATAAAGTCACCCCTGAGTCTCCTTTCCTCCAGGCTGAACACTCCCAGCTCCATCAGCCATTGCTCACAGGGTTTGTGTTCCAGCCCCTCACCAGCCTTGTTGCCTCCTCTGGACATGCTCAAGTGTCTCAATGTCCTTCCCAAACTGAGGGGCCAGAACTGGACACAGCACTCAAGGTGTGATCACACCAGTGCTGGGTACAGGGGAAGAATGACCTCTCTGCTCCTGCTGGCCACCCTATTCCTGATACTGGAATACGGTCAGATTTAGGGGGAAATTAAGACAGCAGTGGAGGAGAGCTTGCCCCCAAATCCAGTGGTCCCACCTGAGCGCAGAACACCATGGACACAGCCACTTGTGTCTACAGCAAGGAACATCTGAAGTGATTAGGAAGGGCTAAGCACAATCAGAACCCCAGACACAGGGCAGCCAGCAGTGCTGGGCTCTGGGATTGCAGGGCACCGAGGCACTGTGTCAGGCAGAGCCCAGCAGGACAGCAGCCACGCTGCAGCCCAGGCTGCTCCCAGCTCCTGCCATTTCCGCCTTTTAAGTCCAGAAAACATTGTGGGCAGGCTTGGGAGTTTCAGTAGGGATGAGATCCAACTAGAGACAGATGAAGTCACCAAATGAATTTAGTTTTGACCTATCCTGGGTTTCGCTGCCCCCCCTCCTCCTCTCTGGCATGTATACATTCCGAGGTGAAAGGCTAAAGTAACACGCTGATTTACTCCAAGCATAACCTAATGGCAAATGAGATTTTGTAATACTATACAGCCCTCCTGACAGGGGGCCTGAGCAGCCTCCAAGCGCCTCAGAGCCCTGCAGAGCCAGGCAAGAGAGGCAGTGACTCAGCAGGAGACAGGCACTGAACATCCACGGGCTCCAGAAGAGGACAAGTCTGGGAAGAAGGGAAAATGGGAGAATTCAACAAGGGGAAAAGCAATGCCTTTCTCCTTACACATAGCTGTTTCCTAACAAGAGACTGCAGTACTTTAAAAACCCTGGCTGTCCAAGAGGAGAGCACTCCCATGGGAAACCTCTTGCACTAGCTAAGGAGGGACTGCAGTACAGCTTTCCCACTCACAAAGGATGCACTACGATACAGAGCACAAGGACTTTGTCATGCACCAACTCTTCTCTCTCCTACATTAAAAATAAGTGTAGATATGCACTGATTTATGCATTGCAACATTTATTCTAACCTTAATATACATATATGTTAGAATCACAGGACATCATGAGTTGGAAGGCACCCACCAAGATCATTGAGTCCAACTTGTTCTTGCAGAAAATGAGGCCCTTTTTAAACAACTTTCTAAGACCACCTTCATTTCCAAAGCTCCTGGAGTGATACCAAGTAAGGGACAAGAAACAGCACAGCAACCACTCATGCAACCATCCCAGGACTGGTGGGCAAAGGTGCCAGAGCACAGTGTGCATGACAGAGCTGCTGGGGTATCAGCCAGGCAGCCAGCTCCACTCCATCTCTGAACAAGTCATCCTGGCAGCAGGGTGACAACACCCATCAGGGCTATAAGACAACATTTATTTTAAGCCCTGAAGCTGTAAACAAGCATGTGACAACAGATGAAGCAACAGACAACCATGCTAGCTGCTTTCACTGGTGCATCACTCTCTAAAACATGGCTAGGTATTTTTGTAATGAAAACATGAAGTTTTAGTATGGTTGCCCAGGCTTCCCACTGCTATCACAGCTCTGCTGCCATTTGGAGGGGAAAAGAAACACCAGGATTTCTGCTGGGAATGCAGAACCGAGTTCCAGACACCTGTGACACAAACTAGATGAAAGCCCCCTGCTACCACTGCCTCTGCAGACCACTGCACCCACACACTGCCTCTCTCCCTCTTCTCCCTCAACCACTGGTGAAAGCTAGACTAAAAAAAATAATAATGATAATAATAAATCTTGGAGTTCTGACATCTCCAATGTTGTTGATATAGGCCCAAATAAATACCCCTGTCATTGGCTTATTACAAACTCCCTACAAACAATTTTCATTATTTTACAGACTGCAAGTGTTAAGACTACCAGCCACAACACTTAATTTTGGTCTTGGAAACCAAGGTAACTTGACCTCTTCCCTTATTCTCATGAGTTAACACTATAACAGAGGAAGAGGCACTCTTAAATTATTCTGGTACTCAACATACTACTGGTAAATGACATACCTTAAGAATTAATCCTACCAAGTACTATCTAGAACAGGGCTGAACATCTAAGTGCAATTGCTTAACCACTAAAATAATTTTGGAGCAACTAAAACTAGAATTCACTAATCCTTCATGAAGTAAATTGCCCTGTAGGAACATTCTAGCTCAGCCATCTGTGATTTATGTAACATATTACTATTGCTGTGTGCCAGTAACCACAGACTGATTTTACCAACATAATTGGTGTCTACCAGCATCAAGTAAAGCTTCCCCAAAACCTTTTCTTTCAACCATGTTGGTGTTTGAAGGTCTGTGAAGCTGCCAATTTCGGACAGATTTTTACTTTAACATCTTCTGCCTATCTAAAGGGGGAAATCCTCAAAGCTTTGTTTTCTAAATAATGTTCTTTAGAAGAAAGCTTACTGCTTTGATGTAACTGTGGTTGTAGAAACTAAATTAGTTACAACACTCTTCATCTACTAGCCCCAGTAAAGCCTTGCACCTTAAGCTAAGAGAAGCATAGATGCACTGTTTAATAGGATTTGGCCTCCTTTCATGGAATATCTTGAGGTCAATTCCTAAAGTGTATTGCTTCCAGCTGGCAAACAGTGACATTACCGAGCTCAACTCTCTCTATAAACAAGGAAGAAAAAAGTTTATTGCTTGAATTGCCTTCAACTACATGTAAGTGCAGTTAAGAAGGTAATCTGGGTTGCAATGTGAATATTTAGCTCCTTCGAGCCTCTCAGTGTTGCTGCAGGCCATGCAACAAGACAGTTCTGCACCACTCCCTGCAAAAGCACCTCAAACTAAGCAGACATTTGACACAGTTTAAGAACTGTGCTCACAGTTAAAGCATTTTCTGCAGATTAAACTTATCAATAATGTTAATATTTTCTGCATGAAAAAAGCTATAATCCCCTAAAAGCAGAGCAAGCAATTTATCAGCTGTTAACTTCAAGATATAATCTTGAGTTGCAATGTACATAATTAATTTTATGATACAGCAAAAACCATGCCTTTGCTCTGCTGTGTCTCTACAAACTTTTGATCATCCCTGGGTACTGAACTGCAGAAGTTGCTCCCAGTGATTTAGAGAACACTAATAAGAAATATGAAATTATATGAATATGAATTAATATACTGCAGCAGCAGCAGTATAATGTTTGATATTGATGAAGTTATACTGAGACTGCATACACACATTTTCTTTTCCTTTTGAAACCTTTGATGACAAGGCTGATTTCACCTCCCTGGAAGTACAAAAGTTGTTTCCAGATGATATTCCTTTCATTTTTAAGGCACGTGATTTTGTTATTTTGTTTTTTAAGTCGCAAGCTGTTTATGTTTATTAGAGTTACAGAATGGGATCATAAACAGACTCTGAACTCCCGAGAGATCTGCTCCAGCCTCCCAGTCACTGCAGAAACAGCAAGAGAGGGCTGCTGATGATCCCATTTGTTTCAGTCTCAAGTCCCTCCAAGGACAGATATTCCACAGCCCCTTTGGGTAACTTCTGGTGTTTGACTATCCCGTCTGTGTAAACATTTCTCCCAATATCCAAAGTACTTTTTACTGCCGCAGCTGCTGATGACCATTGCCTCTCATCCTTTCTCTTTCTTCAGAGAGGAACCTAGTTCTATCTTCTTTACACACAGTCTCCTACTAGACAGATAAGACGGCACTGAGATCTTTTCCTCTCCTGAGTGGCTCCTATCCAGCCTGACCAAACACAGATCACAAGCTCCAGCCCCTGACCATCCTGGTATCCCTCTGCCACACTCACTCCAGCCTGTCATTGTCTCTCTCAAAGTGGAGAGGCCAAATCCTGACACAGTATGTGAGATGTGGTCTCAGAAGCACCAGAGGGGAAGAATCACTTCCCCAGAGCTGCTGGCTACATGCCTGCCAATGCAGCTCAGCATGGGCTTGGCCTTCTTCCCTGCAAGAGCACACTGCTGACTCATGTTCATCTTGTTCACCAGCACCACCAGGTCCGTACCATGTAACCCTCCAGGAACAACTGGGGGGTGTGCATAATGTGCTAGTGGAAAAAAACACCTCACCATATTAAAAATAGAGCTGCTTGAGAGACAAGGCAGTTCTACAGCATCCCTGCTGCTGTGGAACTCATTTCATACTTGGGAACCACAGATTAAAAACGTGCACTAGAGAGCCAAACCTTTGCAGGCAGAAATATGCAGAAGAACAAAATGGTTTGGGTTGGAAGGGACCTTAAAGATCATATAGTTCTAGTCCTCACGGGCAGCAACTTTCCATTAGATCAGGCTGCTCAAAGCCCCATGCAACTTGGCCCTGAACATTTCCAGAAATAGAGCATCCACAACTTCTCTGAGCAACGTTTCAGTGTCTCATCACCTCACAGTAAAGAATTTATTCTTAATACTTAACCCAAACATACTCTCAGTTTGAAGCAATTGCCTCTTTTCTTACGACTACATGCACTTGTAAGAAGTCCCTCTCCAGCTCTCTTGAAAGCCCCATTTAGGTACTGGAAGGTTGTTCTAAGGTCTCCTCAGAGCCTTCTCTTCTCCAGGCTCAGTAACCCCAGTTGTCTCAGCCTGTCTTCATCACAGATACATTAAATGAAGCAAAAAAAAATTTAAAATAATATTTCTTATGCCTCCTTGAATCTGACAATTAGCACAACATGAATGTGTTGACTGAAAACAGTGTATTTAGACCTTAATTCAGAATCTACATCATGTATAACTTTGAAACATTATAATGGGCAAGCAGCGATCTGGACCCCAACAATTCAATTCAATAAAATATAACACACCATTCTGCATAGTAAGGTTTCCAACAGAATGACTAATTACACATGAATGCTGTCCTTTTGGGAAAATGTATCCCTTCCATCCAACGAATTACCACTGCTTCCCTGTTCTCAGCACTCCTACACACCATGGTCTTTCTGTATACACAAGCTCCCGTGGGACTTTCATATCACTGGGTTATGTGTTCTACTTCCATACAAACAATTACTCATAGATTCTATAGTTATTTTAACAAGCTATGATTTGTGTAACACTGAATCTGTAAGTAAAACAAATGAGTATTCTACTTCAAATATTTCAGTGCTTCCTATTCATGATATTACTGGACCAGCTCCACAGAGATTAACCTTAAGAAGCGAAGCATAACAACTGTGTAAGATTTGCCTAAAATGAATTTTCATTCCCCCAAAATTGTTTAATACATACTGCCAGCAAGCCCTTCTGAGCATCAACACTGCATTCCAGAGTGACATGAAAGAATTTGCATTCATGTGCATCTCTGAATAATTACAGCTGCTTGGGTAGGAAATCTGTATGGTACTAAGGAACTCGGCTGTAGGGGGGAAAACTCACTTGAGCTGCTCCTAAAAGACAAAACTGAAGTGCGCAGATCTCAGCTCAGGGTTTCACCACTGAGATCTCTCTTAGGGCTCCAAATTGCCAAGAAACATAATATTGAAAATGAAGCCTCTGAAACAACACAATGCAAGGTGGTCATACACAAGGCCACAAGATCAACAGTACAACCTGCATGGCATATCTCTCTCCAGGCAGAATGATCTGGCACGGTTGTAGGATTTCCTACGGAAGCTACATCCTTAAGTCTCGATTCACTGATGAATGTTTACACTTCCTGTTTGGATAGCATAGTAAAAAACCAGATTTAACACAAAGGCACCCTTTGCTAATCGTGGGGCTCTATGGGAAACAAGAAATTATTTCAGAGTGGCTAAACTGAGATGTTTAATGGCTTTCAGTATACAGAGCCTTCTCTATAAAATATTTGATAGCTTAGTATACCACTAGAAAACTAGACAAACTTCTGTCAAAATATCACAGCCAAGATTTTAATCTTGAATTAAATATAACACAAAACAGAAGTGTGCTAAAAATAACTTTTTAAACCCCACACTTTTTAAACCCCAACAGTTAAATGCATGTTTAGTAAACTTTTGTAGCTGATATTCCCTTTCCCCTCCCACCTAATTGTAATGAAACAGCACCAAGAAGATGTTTTATGGGTGAGTCAGGCAGCAGAGATCCCAGCAAGACCCAAGCAGCTACGCAGTGCGCAGCTATCACCATCCACAGAAGAAACACGGATGTTTTCCATTTGCATTCCCTAGCACTGATCCTGGGAGTGAGCGATCAGTGCTGCTAGCTGGAGGCCGGGACTCGGGGAGCGAGGAGGATGCGAGCAGCCAAAGGCTGTCCCGGAGCAGCACGAGCCTCGCTGCCGCTGCCACCGCAGCCTCCGTGCCAGCCCGCTCGGTGCTTGGCGTGATTGGGAACAGATGTGCCGAGACCACTCCTTTCCAATTATCAAACAAAGGCTGAAAGTTGCACTTCCAAAATGAAAAGCTGGCACACTATTTATCTGCTTCCTTACCGAGCTTTTGCTATAATTAGCTTTGGGCGTGAGGAAGGAGAAGAGACTGTCAAATTAAACTAACCTCCCCACTAAACTCCAAAACCTCTGAAGATATTTATAAAGAGTCACACATTCAAATGCCAAGGCTTGAAATGTAGATGTACCACACTTTTTTTTTTCTTTAGTGGCTCCCAAAACAAGTTTTATATCACAAAAGGCGAGTCCAGGTATATCCCCTGGAAGAGCACTCCTGTGGTCCAGATGAGTTATCTGCATCTCCCTCAAACGAGCCAAAGAAATAGCTTTAATCAAGGTCTCTTGCTCCACAGCTCCACCTCCAAATCACCTTTCTTTCACAATGCAGCATATTTTTCAGTGCCTGTTTTCTAGAAAGACTAGATTGAAGACACTAGGCAGAAGCCAAAATGTGTTTCTGAAAGTGCCAGCATCAGGTTCAGTTCTCGCATGTCCCAAACTTGCTCCTTTTTCTGTCAATATGCCAAAAACACATTGCTGTTGCTATGCAGCTTAACAAGGTAGTTTAAAAAAACCCACATCATACAACCAAAACCAGAACACAGCCTCCCACCTACAGGATGTTTCTGAAGCCCAAGGAGGCTGGGTGCAAGTTAGGCGTTCTCAGGCTTTTATGGTGAGAGCACTTCGGTGCAAGCTGAGGAGTGTGTGCTCTCTGAAAATTACCTCAATTTTCTTACACAACCTGGGCTGTCTGTGGAGTGTTTTCTCCCCTCTCTCCCCAACACCCAAAAAGTTACTTCCCTCTTAGCCCCTCATTTACACAAATTCCTCCAGCTCCCAAAGCACTATGAAGGTGTTTCCTTCAAGGAAGATCTAAATCCAGGTCAACAGAGAATCCCAATAATGCAGGCAGGGACTATCTAAGTTTCAAACTAGTGATGCAGCATTGAGCAGAATCATCCTCATGACCTTCGGAGAACTCAAATGTGATTCCCAGTTATCTTCAGACAGTTACACCTTGTGCTTTTTGAGAGCTGGATCTGCCCAGCAGAAGATTCTCACCAAAACAGCTAGGCAGAGCACCCCCTAAGCAGAAAACAAGATTAAAGAACAGCAGTGGCAGCAATAGGAAGACAGCTTTATGAAAGTGAAAGAAGAGAAAACAGAGGGTACCTAAGCTGACAGGAACCAAGGAAAGATTTCTGCCATGGTCCTTCTTTAATGCTGGCAAATAAGCTGCTGCTCTAAATCATCAGGATGGTCTTCTCCCTGACAGTAATTATCTTGTTGCAATCCAGATGCTTGGCAGACAAGAGGGTTATCACAGCTACAACTTCTAGAAACGCAAAGGCCAAATTTATGGGGTGTAATTTATGTTAGTTTGTCAATGGCTTTTTTTAACATTTGTTATTGCCTTTTTCCACTTTCAATGAAATCTAGGGCAAAATTCTTATAATCTGCAATAAAACTGCTAGGTCAAGAGCAAATGTCTCTGAAAATAAAGATTCACTTACTAATATATCTAATGGCATTTGCTTTGTCTGGCGTTTACAGTTTCAGGAGTCATCTGAAATCTGAAAAGTCATTGTAGTCAGCTTATCTGTACTGTGAAGTGAAAAGACAACTCATTGCTTTTACTCTGTATCATCTTCCCAGTTCTCAAGCTTGGGCCTTTTAATATTAATTTTATATTTAATTTTAATATTAATTTTATCCACACAAATGGTCTTTTTTACTTCAGTGCAACTACCTGCTTACCATATTCAGGGGAACCTAATTTTAGAGCAAGAAAGAAAGATCCTCCTGCCGAGGGAAGGATGCTCTCTGCTGCCCAGGGCAAGCCTGCATCCGGCTTCACCGAGTTTGGAAGGCAAAGACCAAAACAGATTCTGCTGCAACGTAAATCTTGACTTTCAGCATGGAAGTTATCAGCTCATACTGCTGTAAAGGCAGCCAGATATGCTGTGTAACACCCCACAACTTATCCCAGCAGTGGGGGAGGAAATCACCACCACTGTCTAGCTTTCATTATTATGCACAGCACCATCACTCATCTGCTTACACAACAATTTCTAGAATGAATACAACACTTAGGAAAAACAAATATTTAAAATAGATAACATTAGATAACACTTATAGATAAAAATGAAAACAGAAATACTCTTTCCTTTTAGCCTAGTGATTTGAAGAAAAATAATCAGGAAGTCGGCCCCTTCCCCTCTGCTTCATGCAAGCTCTGGGTATAAAACTAAATATAGCCAGGGATTGAAGGACCAGAAAACCATTTTTCTAGCAACACAGAGAGACAAAGCAGAAGTTAAGCACAGTATCCTGCAAAGGAAGGTACAACAACGTGTCTCTTCAGGACCAGGGTGGTTTAGACTAGGTGTGCCATTTGAACCAAGAAGTATTCACTTTTAATACTTTAGCTTTTAAAAATATGATGAGCTGATCAACCACACAAGATACCCGGAGTCTGGCAAAAAAGCTCTGCAAACATGTCTTATTTAAAAAAAAAAAAAAATTATCCACACAGCTATTGATTTGGTTTCTCATTGAATTATTTCAGCCATCTTTGAAAACAAAAGTAAAACTATCATTAATGCCATTCTCAGAAACAACCCGCAGTCTACTTCAGACCAACAAAAAGACACCTCGATACCAAATTTTAAACAGTCTCCTGATCTGAAGCACATGAAATAGCATTTCACTTGAGCAATACAGATTGATTACAGTTATTAACTCTGAAAGGTAACATCACCCTGTGACTAAATTTTATGCCAAAGTGCCTGGTTTCCATTTACCAGCTAAGTAAAGCTGGATGAGAAACTTAACACCTTGGGCCTGTATGTCCCAGTCTGCAAAATATAATATGTCCTTTGGAAGACTTGGGAAAACTATTTGTGGCTTTGCAGAGCACATGGCTGGGACTCAGGGTATAGGTTCAATTCCCTGCTGCATCCTCAACTCCATGGATAACTTCCAGCAGTTCCTTCCATGTCAACTTCC
Source organism: Oenanthe melanoleuca (assembly GCF_029582105.1). Classification (NCBI taxonomy): domain Eukaryota; kingdom Metazoa; phylum Chordata; class Aves; order Passeriformes; family Muscicapidae; genus Oenanthe; species Oenanthe melanoleuca. The sequence goes on from NC_079335.1 coordinate 41,700,236, forward strand.
TAGTCTGCAAAACACTGCAACCTGCAGCTGCTTTTAAACCTGCTTCAGGACTTGGATACCAAATCTTTGGTAAAACCTGGTATTAGAAATAGCAAAGGGGCTTTTTTAGGTCTGAGAATATCTAACCCGATGAACACAAATTTTCTGATCAGTAAAGACTACTTCTGTTTTAAAATATTTATGAAACTGAACATGTTAGAAGTCGTAAAATGAGAAAGCACTTCTATTACTACAGGACAGAAGAACTGAAAGGCAAATACTGAACCTCTATACACATGGTACAGTGTACTACTCTCTGGTAGGTGCAGGTTAACTTAGGAGCAGAGCTGCAGGATGCAGAAGTGTTTTAGCTTTGTACAACTGCTCATCTGCTGTCAAGCTCCAGGCTGTGTCTAATGACATATTTATTCCATATTCCTAGATGGAAGAAGCCAGCCCAACAATCAGAGGCATAGCAACTTGATGTGTCATACAGTGAGGTCCTTCAAGCTGCTCCAGAATTCTGGAATAGCACTGACTGTCCAGTGTGGCAGCAGGCACTAAAGTGATGGAATTCATCTGTTGTGTCCAGTGATCTCCTGCTGCCACTCACACTGAACAAGGACTGAACTTGCCTAGCTACTAAAGGCTGTCATAGAAATTAAAAGCCCTTTTTTCCAGCATCAAGGAGAAGTTTCACCACAGTTTTCATGTATTTTCTGTAATGTTTCCCTTCTGTTCTGATTGACATTTACTTCCTAAAGGATTTCAGCTACAGATGGAAGCAAGTTAAGTATCATTCTCCCTTTCTCCCAGAGAAAGGAAGAAATCAACAGATATGGGAGTTATGACTTTGCAGAACATAGTAAGTTTCCAAAAGGGAAAAAAAACCCCAAAAACAACCTAAACAGAATTAACCAGTGTAAAATTTTATTTGTGCATTAAAGTTTAATTTCTCAAATATATTGAACTGGATCACTTATTTACTGACCAAAAATAACGTGCAATGCATCAGTAGTTCTGTATTCCTTTATATTGTTCTAGAGAGGGATACAAATGGATACAAATCCCTAAAAGACTAAGGAATACTTCTCTGGATGCAAGGCTATTCAGATGCAGAGTATCTTCACAATTTCTGGAAAACTGGGTAAGCGATACAATTATTCCTGTCACCACCTGCTGAACACAGCAGCCTCACAAAATGTCTTTTCTAGACATAGTTCAGTGTATGATATGACAGACAAAAGAACAAGAAAACTGACTTGTTGATGGCTGCAGAAGAACACATAAAAACCAACTGAAAAAGAAGGAGGAAGAACCCCATGTAACAGAGGTTTTCCAAACAACTCTTCTGAAGGAAACAAGTTAGCAATTGGTGGTACTTATGACATGTCAGAATAACTAAACGTAGATGCCTATTTCAAATCTATTTCATATTTCTGCTTAACTGCACGATGGAAATCTAGCTTTTCCCTAAAGAGGATCTTGTACTACTCAGCTGAAATTTCGATATAGGAAGTGAGAGCTCCGGGCTTTCTGCAAGCAGAAATAGGTCCTTGCAAAAGCAATTTTGCTACTTTGTGCTACATGTGTGCACTGGGGCTCCACTGCACAAAGTAAAAGCAGTTTCAGAGTGAGACACAGACTAAATTTTGTGCAATTCAAACTAACCACAAACTGAGATCTCCGCTGCATTTCACGCTCACCAGTCAGTGTATGGTCAACAATGAGATTCACTGTTAGGGTTATTAATGGCCAAATGCCGGTAGCACCTCTGTTATTCCTCAGCAAAAGAAAAAAATACTGCGACTTTCTTCAGACAAACAAGCCAAACCATCCACGCTTGTTTTCATGTATTCGAGCTTACAACTCGCCACTTTAGCCAGATATTTGAGAGCAGCATCATTTCCTGCTGCTTGAAAATCAGCTTTAAGGGGCGTGTTCTCTGCAGAGGCACTGCTCGCTGTCATCCAGGCAGCATTTAAAATAACTGTATATTGACACAAGGAGCCACCAGCCGTATTATCGCCCTTCGAGTCGACAGCAAGGAGCACATCAAACCAGTTGCGTTCCGGGCTGCGCCGCGACCCTTATCAAACAATGCAAACAATTTTAATGAGCTTATCTGCCGGAACATATTGTCAGAGATGTTAATGCAGAAGCGCTGCCAGCAACGCATGCCAGACGATTCATCAAAAATGCCTACAACTGCGACAAAAGACGGGTGTCCCCCCCAAAGGAGAGACGATAAATAAACACAAAATGGGGGTGGCGGGGAGCGGGGGGCGGGGGGCGGGGATGGAGCCGCCCTCCCCCGGGCAGGCACTGGGAGAGCTGTCACCCCCGCCCGAGGAGCGGGGGCGGCTGTCACCGCACGGGTGCGGGGCGGGCACTGCCCGGTGCTCGGTGCCGGTGCCCGGTGCCCGGTGCCCGTGCCGCTCCCCCGGCCGGGCAGCGCTGCCCGCGCCCCGCCACCCGCGGCCGCCCCTCCCGCGCGGCGCCGCCTCCTTGCGAGATCCGCAGCGAGGTGCTGCGGCTCTTCGAGGGGAGCTGGCTGCCTGCGCGGGGGGCGTTCTTGCCTTCCTTTTCATTTCCCCCATCCTGTTTCTTTATTTATTTTTTTTTTCAATTATAATTTTTAACCGCCTTTCTTCCGCCGGGGCGCGGCGAGCCCCGCACGCATCCCGCCTATCCCCCGAGCGCTCCGCAGCCGGACAATGCGGGGCCGGGCGGAGAGGAGGGGGCTGCAGCCCGCCCGCCTTATGCAACCGCGCCGCCGCAGCCCCCCCGCAGTACCTGTAGGAGCGCTCCCCCCGCACCGTGTGCTTCCTGAAGGGGATGATGGTGGTCCCGTTATCCTGGATGATGTCGTTGTTGTTCTCGCCATTTGGGGACAGGGCTTGGGTCGGTCCGGGCATTGGCGCTCCCGCCGCTCCGCAGAGCCCCGCGCTGCTGCCGCTGCTGCTGCTGCTGGTGTGCGGAAGGTGGCGGCAGCCGCGACTCCGCCGCCGCCCGCCCGCCCCGCCCCGAGCGCGTCAGCCCCGCCGCCGCCGCCACACGTGACCGGGCCTCGCCATGGCAACCGGCCGGCGCCGCGCTGCGCCGGGGCCGCGGCCGGCAGCGGGCAGGGACGGCGGCGAGCGGAGAGAGAGAGAGAGAGAGGGGCGGCAGCGAGGGGAGAGAGAGAGAGAGGGGCGGCAGCGAGGGGAGAGAGAGAGGGGAACGGCAGGGAAGGCAGAGAGAGAGGGAGAGGGGCCCGCCCGCCCCGCGCCCCCACACAAAGAGCCGCTCGCCCCGGAGCGCGGGGCGGCCGCCGGGCCCCGCGGCGGAGCGGCCCGAGCTGCTGGCTCGGCTCGGCGGCCGCGCTGGCCGCAGCACACACAAAGCGCCGGGCAGCCCGGCCGTCCCGCGCCCCTCGCCTGTCCCCGCACCCGTGGGCGGCACGCAAACGCCGCCCGGCCCGTGGGCACCGCGCCGTGCCCCTGCCCCCCGCCGCCTGGGACAGCGCCCGGCTTGTGCGGGACCGGCCGGGACCTCACCATCACCCTCCGCCCCGGTACCTCAGCATCGTCCGCCTTCCCCGCGCCGAGGGGCTGCCGGGCTCAGGCTGCTGCTGTGCAGGAGCCCCCAGGCCGCGCTGCTCGGTTCCACGGCGCCGAGGCGCAGCAGGGAACGCCGCCCAGCCCTGCCCGCATGGCCGCTCGGCGCGGGTGTGCCGGGGCTGTGGCCATCCCGCCGCACAAAGCCCGCCCGCACCGCTGCGCTCGGCGCTTCGTGTGCCAAACGCCTTATCTTTAAACAGTGCAGAGATATTACGTGACGTGGGACTACAAGATGTAAAAATCACGGATTCCTAATAATAAAACAGCACGCGAAGGTCTTAGTTATTTTATGCTATTTTTTTTCCCGGTTCCTGTGTCTGCTACTCCGCCTGCATTTCCACCCCAAGCACCAGGATGTTCAAATTACCAAGCTCTGTATCCCTGCTTACAACTTCGCTAGAGAGCACAGTACCACACCTGTCAAGCTGCATTGCACATTTCCAGCATCCTCCTGCTCTTAGGCTTACACAGAAAAAATCATTTGATGGCACATCCTTTAAAATCTTCCTTGGATCAGAAACAAGAAGAGAAAAGACCTGCCAAGGCAGTAGCACTGAACTACTGGTGCTGCTAGCACCACCAATCAGACAACCCTTATCTCTTCCTCCCTTTCTTCTAGAAGAGTTTTTGCATCCTCCCCAGTCCATTTCCCTCTGCAGAGCTCTATGATTTCTGCATATCTCACTTGCCTAAATAGCAAAGTGCTTCAAAGTTTGACATGCCCACAGATCGGTGCTGATCATCCTAAAGAGCAGACCTGAACTTCACTGTGGTCAAAACCTACCCTCAAGTCCCAATAGTGCATCAAAACCCACACTTCTACCACAGCACAAAAATACTGTCCAGCTGTTTACAGATTGTTTTCTCTAAGCAGAAACCAACAAGGGTGGCTATAGGCAGCCTCTAAACAGATCTGTATGACCTCAAGTCTGTTAAATGCAAAATATTTGGGCTGATCTATTAACATTTTAAAAAATACATGCCCTCAAATCCAACTCTCTTTTAAAAAGAATTTTAAGATGGTAGGTCAAACAAAAGCCATGTGAGTATTTTTAAAATGTTCTCAGAGACACATGCTGGAATTTTAACTCAGAAATTCTGAAGTATGAGTTTGATCATGTTTCTACCTCAGATTTTTTTCTGCATAAAAACACTTAATTTTAACTATCTTTACCTAATCTTTCAGGTAATGACACTACTGAAAGATTAGTTTACATGATTGCATTCATAATACAGACCATTCACAGGGAGCTTATAAGGTGAAAAAAACTGATAACACCTACTGCACAATGCTTGGACTGCTGAGAATCTCCTTGGACTTAAATCAGACGTATAGTTTAAAACACATTTTAGAGCAATCTCTAACAATGCTCAAGTTAGTCTGCAAATTTGCCACTTGTTCTCTGCACATCAAGGCAGGGGATCTTATACTTTCTGCCAGGTTTTCAAATATACTCAAATTTATCTTTCAGTAACCAATCTATTGACATTTTCAATTGGCACGCTCCATTAAAAAATGCTTAATTCATCTGGTAATTGGAGGAAAAAAATGTTTGAATCTTTTTCAAAACAAAGCAACAAAAAACTTTCTGGTAAAAAGGCCAGAAAGTGTCCCACTAGCACTCAAGAACATGGAGAAGCCAGAAATGCCACGTGGTGACAGAATATAAAAGTAATCTATAGCAGGTCTTTATCTGTCAGACACAACCCTACCTGCTCTGCTAGGGAGCAAGCAGTAAAACACTCTGCAACCCTAACTTGTAAAAACATTTTTATTTCTTCACCTGTGGCAAAGAACAGAAGCTTCTTTATTGAAGTGTCTGAAGCTGTTTAAAACATGTACTAACAAAGCTGCAGAAGAGAAGTGCAGGTAGGAGAGTATGGCAGCCTTGCTTCAGACCTCTTCTTGCCTTTGCACTGGGACTCAAGGTCAGAAGAACACACACTGCCTCAGCACAGTACCTTACCTTTATGGAGGCTGAGCCAGGCAGCAGCAAAAGAAGCCTGGCACTGTTTTTCAGAAATGTTTCACTGTGCTTCTTGTGGATCTAGCACAGGCTGAGGGGCTCTGGGTGCAGCATGGATTGCATGGGTGCAATAAGGGTGCAATATGCACGGCATTCCCTCTACCTACATCTCTGTTTCTGGGCACTGTGCAACCCACAAGCACAACTCCTGTCTTTAGGTGCTGGAAGCCACCAGCATCTTCTTCCCACTTCCATCATTCTAAGCTAGAAGGTCTCAAAGAGGAAACCTGTTGCTGTTATTAGGTTTCTATACATCTGTGCTGCCTTTATGGATTTTTACATGCACTAGGCATACAAATAGAGAATTGATCTGAAGAATAAAAGGTCAGCCTTGGTGTTAATAAAAAGCCCCACTTTTGCTATGCTGAAAGTACCAAAATCTGGTACTCACAAGTGATGTGCCAACTAAGCAAAGCAAAGAGCCAGGAAAGCAATTAATGCTGAAGGGTGGAATTACAAAACCTGATGTAATAGATCTTCAGCACTGAGACCACAGATGATATGGCAGAAAGGGACCTATGGAAGTCATCCAGTCCAATCTCCCACTTGGAGCAGGATCCTCACCAATATGAGATCAGGTCACATTTGGTGACATGATCGTAATCAATCCAAATCCTGAAAATCTCCAAGGATGGAGATGTCATGTCCTTTCAAGACCACCTGCTCCCGTGCCATGCTATCTACACAGCAAGTCCCAGGTGTACCACTGATGCAAAAAGCGTCACTCTACCACATCACATGCATTCCAGTACTTTGAATTCTGGTGTGGTGAACCAGGTAAAGAGAATACTAGCAGCTACTGGAATAGGCCTAAGCATCATTCTCCAAAATCTGGTTCCTCCTTCCTCTTCAGAGCTTTTGTTTTCAGTTCCTCTTTTTTTACTTGCTCCAAGCCTGACTTACTGCAGTAGGAAGGTCATGAAGCCTAATTTACAATGCCTGAGAGTAAAATCCTCTAAAAGGCCAAAATGCAGCATTAGAAAGACCTCAGGCATAGTTGAGCCAGAATTTTATATTAGGCAGCTAATGTGGAAATAAATTATAAATATTTTAATGCTGATAAGCGATCAATGTACAGCCTCTGACAGCAGAGGTGATGGCTAGGCTAGCAACTTCTGCTGATACATTTGTGAGGGGATTAAAAAAACCCACACAGTTTTAGGGAGTATTTCATGACATAGCCAAACTATAAATACAATTAATGATAGTAGAAATTCCCCACTGCTTGGATAGCTTTGGGGTGGTGGGAGGAATAGGGAGTGAGACTAAGAAAAACACATTTAACCCTAGAGTGGCCAGCGAGCATCCCTCATCTCTGACATCTCTGTTCATGATAAACCTCATAAAGGAGTCAGTGTGATATTGCTGCAGTCTTCTCAGAATAGAGCCCAGCTACAAACTGCAGCAAACATCATGCAAGTAGAAGTATTTTGAGCCATGTACATCATTTTTCTGAGGAGTTTCATGAACATTCCTGTCATAAGCGCAGTTTTTTCTACTGGGGAAAAAACCCACGAGACTAGATTTCACAAAACAGTGGGAAGGTAGCAATAACTTTTGGAAAGCAGCAGTCCTGAGCAATGTAACCTGCTTTTTAATCTGCCTTTTTTTTTTTTTTTTTTTTTTAACTATTCTCATAGTCTTCCTTTATCACAACAAAGATTAACAGAATTCTGTAAAGCCACAGATTTACACACTGTAGATTAAAATCAGTTGATCCTAGTTAACTCAAGTTCTTGTGTTTTAAGAAGTCCTTGCAGAAACAGTCTCTTTCTCTGAAGGAGTTGGCCAACAGTGCTTAAATTTGAAAAGAAGTGAATAAAGCAAACCAGGAAGAAAGTTTGGGAAGAGCTAACTGTTAAGTCTTGGACACACCTTGGTTGCTCAAGGAAGCCCCAGTTCATTAAGGTACATTGACATACTTTATTCCCAACAAGAGGAGGTTCAGTAAGATGGGTATAACCATGAGCATACCTAATTAGGCTGCATCAGAATCAGCCTAATTTCTAAAGTTGCATTTAGCAGATTAGGAACAGAAGATTTAGGAGATCCAGATTTACATGTTATCTGTGAGAAGTGCAAGTGAGGTATCTGCAACTGAGTGTCTACTAGAGAGCACTGGCTTGTGTCAGCCTAAACTAGAGCACAGTTCTAATTTGTGTCAGTAACATATCACACAGAAACATCCATAAAGGGCGCAGCAACAGCAGTTACTAACACAGCAAACATGTAGCAGACGTGATGAGGTGCATGGTAAGTTTCAAGCTGACCTGGGTTACACAGAACTCGTGTTTCCTATTTTGCTGACATACCGTCAACAGCACTGATCAACCCAAAGGAGAGTAGAGTGGCATAAAATCACTTCAGGTAAAAATTTAAAACTGTAACTTGATGGACTTGCTTTGTTTATGCAGCACCAAATTAATTGTCCCACCACCATCTCACCACCTCATTTTATATTTCTGGACATTCAAACTCATTATGACAAACAGCAAATGATAATTTTGTCAGGACAAAGAAACACTGCATGAGTTGTATTAAAACAGCCACTTATCACTCCAGACATCCTGTAGACAAAGAATGAGCTTCCCACCCTTGGGGATTCTAGTGTTGCCACTTTAAGCAAAGTCTTGATTATTTGCCTTCCCTGGAGGGACACAGATAAAGAGGGGGAGAAAAAAAAAGAGAGGGCTGTCCCAGTTACACAATGTGCATGGACCACATCCCTATGAGGTAATTCAAGTCTATTTTTAAATATACAGACATATTTATATTTCAGAGTTCACATTTAACATCTTAAAAAGTGTTCTGTGCCTGTGAGGAAGAATAAAATAAATCTTGGAGTCTTTGTCTGCTAAGATACTTGAAAATTTAGTCTTATGAGCTGCAAATCCAATCTGACTGTTAGTGCATGAATTGATTACTAGACAGAAATATCTTGTAGAACCACAGACTATGGGTATTTTCCTTTAGAAACACCATAGCTACCTTCTATAGTTACTGTAGAAATCAAATAGAAATCAGAGGATTAATTCAAGATTCAAGTACTGTCTACAAAACAAGGACATGTTCACAGCAACAGGATTTCAAAAACCCTTGAATAAGATATTTTAAGACTAATTGTATACTTTTAATATTAATTCTTAGATTAAAATTAATAAATTGGTTTAGTGGACATTTATTAAATCCAATTAGCTAAATCCAGCTGGTTTAAAGAATAAACTCCCCAAATTACTATTTAGAAAGAAACATTATTCAGTATACATCAAAGGATTCCTTACTTAAAACATAAGAAGTTCACAGCAAATAGCTGGAACATTTTTATCCAGTACTGTCTACATAACAAAAAGCTCCCGTGAGAGCAGGAAATACTTCAGTGAGGAATGGTCTAAAGGGAAAGAATTTTTACTTCCATTAACTCCAGACTAACCCAAAATTTTGAATTCTTTAGTGTCTGTTACCTTTGTTTTCTGTTATATCCACTGGACTAAAGCAGAGTTTCAGACACCTTGTGAAGATGCCCTCATCTAAAAATATGGAAATGAAGACTGTGATCAATAAATGCTTTGAGTAAGGATTCCTTTGTCTTTAATACTAGTTGACAGGAATTGGAACTGGAGACTGACTCATGGCTCATTCACATGCATTTACATGGAATTCTTTGGCTGGAGCTGTTCTAGATGTACCATTACCACTTCCATTAGCACCAAAGTGTTAACTAGTTCTCTAGGTTTGTTTTGTCAGAGTTAGGATGTAAAGACTATGGAAAGCCAAAATAAAAACATAAAAAACGTTCAGGTAATATGGATTTCTACATTTTTTTCAGAGTATGACAAAATTTGAATTAAATGAAAGTGAGATTAGTGTTCTAGAAGAGAAGAATTTGAGATTTTCATGTTTCCACGTAGTACAGTTTATGACTGGGAAAAGCCAGAGCTTCAGACATTCGTATCTTAAACAAAACCAGTAAAACAAGTTATAAATGGTAAAAGCCTGGAAGGGATTGGAAATGGGAGAGACTAAGTCTAGCATTTATTTTTATATTTCAGCTCTTGAGAAATCTTTGGCTTTCTTGGGGCTCAGGAGGGGTGTTTGGAAAAAGGTAAAAAAAGATGATACAATCGAATGGGAGCAGACAATCTCCATCTCTGATACATCTTCTTACTTCTCTACACTATAAATGTTATCAATACATTTTGAAGGCATTTCACTCAATTGATATAGCCCTGTCTGGGCTGCCCAAGATGCTCACCACTGCTAAAGAGGAAAGTAGAAGGCTGGCACAAGAAAGTAATGGTTCCAGCAGATGTTTTATTAAATTTTACTGGATCAAGACTGCTTCACCAGCTGACAAAGACTGGATCTTTACAAACTAGGATTTGAAGGGGTTACTTTGTCCCAGGAAACTGTTAATTAAGTGTCAGTCCTCCCACAGCCAACAAAAAGCCAACATAAACAGTATTACATGCTCTAGCTGATGTTAAAAAAACCCAGCCATTGCGCATTCATGCCTGACCAGGATGAAAATCACACTGCCAAGTCATTCAGTAGTGTGTGAGTGTTTCTGTGATTGCAAACCCCAGCCCAAAACCCCAATGCCTTGCTGCAAAATACTCTACAGCTTCCTCAGGAACCTAGAGTGTACTACAAATCACTCTCTTTCAGAGCCAAGGTGTCTCGTTGCCCATGAAATTAGCAAATGCCAAGAAGTTACACAGAAAGTGGTGTGTGCTTTTCTGTTTGTATGCAACCTTCTCCTTCCTCCTGCTAACTGCTTTTGATCTGGGACATTCATAGCATTTCACAAAAACTGATTTCTGCCAGCTTTCCTCACTTTAGGAGCACAGAAGCAGGCCCTGCTGTTATGACCAGCCTCCTCAAAACACTTACTGTCACAAGTCTGTGCAAGCATCATCCTCAGCACCACTATGGTGCATCTCCATCCTTTCTTCCATGGTGGTTTTCTAATCTTTTCAGTCCTTCCAGCTCTGCAGCTAAGCAAATCCAATCCCTCTTCTCCATTGCTACAGCTAAATGAGTGCCTCTTCCTTTGTATCTCAGGATTTCTTCCACACCTGAGGTTTCTCCATTGTTCTTTCTCCCATTCTTTCCCACTCTTCCTTTGTCAGGCATAATCCTTTGTAGGCATGGGCAATTTCCACTTCCCTTCCTCAGCCACCTGCAGAGAACCTGGGTCAAATTGGTTTCCTTCCCTCAGACAGGTCCACCAGCACACTTCTTGTCCAGCCAGCACACTGTCATTAGCTAATTACCCTCGTTTCATCCCGGGCAGAGAGGAATGGGCTGCAGTAGTGCCTGCTGAGCTGCATGTGCCCTCACATGCAGCCACCCCGGGAAGTGACACCTGTGTTTAAAGGCTGCATCACAGCCAGGATTCACACACCTCCTGTGACACATTGCTGCCATTAGCACACCAAAGAGCCCCAATCCCTGGGGCACCTCGGTGCCTCTGAAAAACTAGGTTGCCAAGGATTTGTTTGTGATCTCCAGCTCACAGAGAAATCAGGGAGTGCCTCCTCTTTGGGCTAGAGCAAACACAGGTTTACACACAACATTTTTGAACAGAAATTTGTCTTCCCATAGACAAATAGACTTGCTTTCAGCTATTTCAGGCTCCTTCCTGGCTGAATGCAAGCATCTCAGGAATTCTGCTCTTTGCTTTCTGAGAATTTCTTACCCACATGCTTTTTAACTTGCTGTTAAGAATTTAGACCTATAACACACTTCTAAAGTAATAGTTTCTATTTGCAAGCACTAGAGCATTTGGGAGCAAGAAAGTGTTCTTTGACTATTATTTAATTGCTACTTAACACAATACCCTTACTAATCTGAAAGTTTTCATTTTCTCACTTATTGATGGAAAACAGACTCTTTCCCCTGGCAAGTTAATGCTCATTATCATCTTAGTGTTTATGCTAAGTCTTTATTAATAAAATAGCTTTCACATGAAGAGGAAAAATAATTTTCATAGACAGCTTTAATCATGTTACACTGATATTAGTAGTCTGAATTGAAAAAAAAAATTAGAATACTTGAAAACTGTGTCACAAAAATTATGTTGCTGACAGACATTCCCTAAGAGGACTTTTGGAGCTTGACCTATTACACCAAGTTTCCATTAATACTTTGAGCACTTTATTAACCTAGTGCTGCAAGTGCTTTATTTAGATACTAGGACCCTACAGAAGGCTTATATAGCAATTTCTGAAACCCTGAAATTTCAAGTTACCCAACAAATGTTACGAGTTAAAACTATCTGGGAAGAAGCTACTGCTGGTCTGCTTTGGTGGAAGGTGCAGCTGTTTAGAGCTACACATGGAAATACTGAGGGCTTGGTAGGAGAAGTGAAGGAGCAAGAAAATTTTAAAGCAACTTACAACTCATGAAGTCAAATTAACCACATTTTAAGCAATCACATTCAAATAGTAATTAAATTAACAGTACTACAACTGGTGCCACAAATTTGCAGCTCAGGTGGGATACCAGCAGAAGTAATACTGTCACTTTTTTTTATTTGAATGTAGGGAAGAAATTAAAGATAATATAAAGATCACACCCCTACTCTGAAATAGAGGGAGGGCCATTAAAAATGTACACATCTCCATTCTGAGCAGACAAGAGCATACAGAAAGTGCATGGTCTTACTGAAAAGATAAACAGCTGGATTTACTTGCTTCCATTAACCAATGACCCACTTGTCAAACGTAAGCTGTAGATTTAAAAGAGTGATTATGTGAAGCCTCTTACATTACACAAAAACGATTCTAGCTATGAAATCAGATCAAGCCTGAAAATACTGGAGCACAGTCAATATTGTTCTTTTATACAGACACAGGACAAGAATTAGTTATTTGTTTAAAAACCTACAACATGATGTAAGGGTAGTTTCCTGCAGTGCTGTTCAGAAGGCGTTTATCCCACACATCCCACTCAGGTCATTAGTGCTGTGCCAAATCCAGACCTTTTGTAAGAGGATGAAGCTCTAATGGAAGCCACTGCATAAACCTGAAGATGGGGGCACTGCCAGCTTCCTTCTATGAGAAATGCACACTGGGACACTTAAAACTGGAGCTCCCCACAGTAAATGGTACCCATGACATGTACCTGGGCTGTCTGATCACTCTGAGAGGATTTTTACCACAGCAACTGTGCACACTTTGGTGGTAGATCTCCAGCTGAGGCTTTTAAGGCTCAAGCCAGCTGCCATTGACTTTGCCCTTGTGCCCCTTTGCACCTCACACCAAATGCTCCAGGCTCAGGTAGGAGCAGACATGCAAGATGCTAGAGATGATTACAACATTTGGATTTGAGTGCAACAAATTACTAGGTTCCAAGACCTGAAAACCTCTAATTTTGCCACCTGGTATTGTAACACAACAGCACTATCCACAACAGTGGCCTTCTCATACTTGACCTAGTACTGAACAAGTCCCTAAGAAGGTTGAAGAAGCCATTATTATAAGGAACAATTTTGCTGTAAGAACAACTTAGTGTTGCTGCCACCCAACCTCATTAGTGTGCTGTGCACTGCCAGTGACTCCCACTTTACTCTGACTCAGTACACAGGGTGATTCTCTGCAAGCAGATCATGGAGCAACTGAACTGTATAAGAATCCAAGCAGTCAGCTAATGAAAACCAAAGTTTCCAGCTCCACTGATTGCAGAGAAATATTAAAAAATGCTGATACTTGGAGCCTGTCCACCTCTGGATTTTACTCTGCTGCTGGTGGCCCTGGGCACCACAGCTCAGTATCCCAATGCCTGCTGTGCAGATGCAGCTTCAGCAGCATGAGAAGAGAGGCCAGGAAAGCTCCCCAGTGCCTACCACACCACAGCACAGGGGCATATGAAAGATTATTTTTATAAAAACTAGAAAATGCTTTGAAAAATTACACAGTTATTTTTACAGTATCTACATGCACTATAAATACTTGATATATCTGACAAGGATTAGTATTTTCCAAGATCCTAAATTTTATGGTTTCTTTTTCTGCTGGAGCAAAACTCAAATCATTACTTGAATCATCCTGTAATGAACATTCTCCAGCTTCTGAATGAAGTACCATTGATAGGCAAGATGCAGAAGGCAATAAAAGATGACTAGAAACAAAGGTATCTTTATATATATATATATTATATTACCATGGTTTCAGCAGTCCTGGCATTAAGTGGCACCATTTTGTAACATCTGAACAGCCACATTGTGTATAAAATAATAATAGGATTCTAATACTCTGAGTACCAAAGGTACTAGTTGCAAGAAAAGTGTCCTTTCCTTGTTACAGTGTCCTATGTAATAAAAACCTCAACCACAAGGGTATGTGTTTTTGTAACTGTAAATGTATGTCAGGGCTGTTGACAGCTTCTGTGTTGGAAAGGATCTCATTAAGTCTGAACAAAACCACACGTTATCTTTTTGAAAAGCAAAGTTACATTCCTGATGAATCATCAGCTGCTTTGCTGAGCTCCTGTGGGATAATTTTTGGTATCGGGTACTGGAAAAATAAATATCACCCCAAAGTTCAGAATATCTTCAGACAGCACCATAAAAGGCTATCCAAGCTACCCAATTCCTAAGTTAAGAAGGGAAATGGGCTGGTGAGTGCACAGCCATAAACAAACATTCCATTTGGTTAACTTTGCTCCCTCAGGTTCGGGCTTTAGGGCTCTGCTTTTCTCACGTTGGATCCATAAAGCATCTGTGTTCTGTGCAGGACTGACTCCTCAACAGGTGTCCTTCACTGCATTTTGGGGACTTTATGGTGTTTCCACAGAATGAACATGCTTTAAAAGCACTCTGCTCAGCCCAGAAATTCACTTATTTCACACTCCTTCAGTCTTTTGACTCCTTTCTCTTTACCTCCCAGCACCAGCACTGGTGCAGAATAGACACTGTTTCTAGATGAGGGCACTTTGTTTATCACTCAGTTCCTTGCTACTTGTTTCCCCCAACTGGTTTCCCCAATAGGAAAGTCAGGTCCTATTGGGGAAACCAGTTGGGGGAAACAAGTAGCAAGGAACTGAGTGATAAACAAAGTGCCCTCATCTAGAAACAGTGTCTATTCTGCACCAGTGCTGGTGCTGGGAGGTAAAGAGAAAGGAGTGAGAGAAAGCAATAATTTAGTCTGCTTGGTTTGGGTTAAGTACGTGTGTCTGTATCGTGAACAACCAGAGAATACTTATATCTGCAGGGAAGAAAAAAGCTCACCTGGGCCTTTATTCAAATCTCCCCCGAACATTTCATGAATTAGTAGTTCATAATGTAAACATACTTCATATACACATGTAGATATATAGATATATATATATATGCACACACTTTTAATGGTTTTTCTTTTTGCCTTCCCCATCTCAAAATAACCGAAATCTAACAAGTAATCCTGAGCTAATGTTCCAGTAGAAACCAACCTTGCTTTCTGATGTTAGGATTTGGTGGTAATGCATCAATTAAGGAATTGCTACTAACAAAAAGCCCTTATCTGCATGTTGCACATGAGAGCACTTAATACAAGAACTGTAAAATTTCTTGAATATTCCAATATTAATCCCTCATGTTGTTGTCCATATAACTTAACTCCATGAAAAAATACACACATTTGTCAGGCTCAAAGCCACTGAAACCTGACCAGAAGGTTTCCTGAGTAAAGACTAGTATATAATAGCATGTTACATGGATTTGGAATTGTAATAGCTCAGCTAATTCTGCAGCAATATAATAATTCTCTGGTATTAGAAGGCTGATAACTAGATCTTCATTTGGATATATAACAGGCCATAAGGACTAAAGGATTTGAAAAGGCAAGGCTGAACAGTGAGCAGCAATCCATTGGGAATACACTGGAAAACTGCCTGTTGCTTCACAGAAAGGGTTACACGTTGCAGGAAATCTGCACACGTCAGATAAGTTTCTGTTGGACAGGTGGGATGCAGTCTGCTTTTATAAATGTCCCCTTGGTGGCTGTGCACTATCTCCATGCTCACAGTTGTCTGTAGATTTCCTGTTGTTTCCAAGTGCTCGTGACAATGCCAGTGAGACCGCAGTGACCAAGCTCAGCTTTGAGGAGCAGCCTCTGCTCCATGCCAGAGCAGACAGCAACAGATGAGCCCTCCATGGCTCAGCACAGGGCATGGTCCTGCTGCACTTCCACCTGCAACACCTTCCTGGGAAGGGCTGCATCCATGGGGGAGAACATCACAATTTCCTACTTCTTGCTTTGAGATGCCTCCTGTAGTCTAGATTTATTGTTTCATCCTTGAGGCACATGAGCCTCTTTTGACTAAATTATGGGCTGATTATCCTGAGAATCTCCAAGTACACTTGAGTCCTGCATGGCTGCTAATTGCTGTTGAAGGTAGTCTTGCAATCTGATGAATCTGGACTATGTGGCTCCTTGTTTAACTGTCCCTCTCCTACTCACCTATGTCTGCGCTGGTGAACAACTGCTGGTGCCAATTCTTGTATTTAGAGCTTATTCCGAATAATTTCCCATGCCTATCAGGTATTTAGAGAAATCTTTCTGCAAACGTTTTCTTTTTTTTTTTTTTTTTTTTTTTTTTTTTTTTTTTTTTTTTGGGGCAGGGCAAGGCATTACATAACCTGGAGCAACCCCCCAGCACAGCAAAGCAAGCTTTACACTTTTAGCTGTGAAGCACAAAATATCACTGCAAACTAAGCTGCATCCTATCTCCAAAGTTGGCATTTATTTAGGCATTGTAACAGCCTTGCAAGCATTAGCAAAAATGCATCAGTATGTTTTGAAAATGAAAGTTCTTCATTACACAGCCTGAGCATCATTCCAACACCATGCATATGTTTATTTCTAGCTATGCATAAAGAAACCACTAATGCTGTAGCACATTCCTTCCAAGGGAAAAGGCAGGAATGGTATCCAGCAGAGCATGGTGAGCACTGCCAATGGTGAACCTGCTCAAAAAAGAGGTTTAGTACCAGGTATCCTACTCTCCCTTTTAACAAAACTGGCAGTTTTTATTTAACATCACCCATGCAGCAGAAATAGTGCAAGGGCTGCAAGTGAGGGCAGGAAGCAGGATCTGTTCAGGGCACATCCCTTCTGAAGGCTTTCTAAATATTGCCACCTTGTGGGCCTCCTGTCTGATATCACTGGTCCTTCCTCCATCCCCAGGTGACTTCCTGAGCAGATTTTACAGACACCAAGCTTGAGGCTGGATGGTTGAAGTTAAACTCCCATAGTTGGGGATTTAAAAAATGGACAGCACCTTATAAATTCTATGTGGCATTAATTACTAACTCCATATTTATGCTTCATGTAAGTTGCTCTTTTTCCACTTAACATTATGATAGCAGCACTAATAAAGTGCAGAAGAGCTAACATTTAACACAACAAAAGCAAGGAAGGATACAATTTCTCAGATCTCCCAAGTGGAATGGAGAAGTCAGATTCATTGTCCACCTCTATTTTTTAAAATAATTTTTAATTCCTTTCTGCCACCATTTCCTTCTTATCCGGTAAAAAAAACAAAACAGCCAAATGACTAATTATATTTATTATAAAATTATTATAAGATGTTTGTGGCTTCTCATTTAGCTTTAATCAGTTTTGGTTCACAACTGTTACATAGTCAAAGATGATGGAAAGCAATATCACTTGTTATTGACACCAAACTTATCTAGCCACTGCCCTACAGACATCAAACACAAGTTCTTGGGTACAAAACCACAAATGCACAAACATACTTACTTTGAGCATCCAAACACTTTCCCTGGTTGCCGGCTTGAATTGTTCCTTGCAGCAATTTGGCACTGAAAAGAAAACATGAAACCTTTAGTTCAACTACCAAATAGAAGGGTTAAAAAAAAAAAAAAAAAAAAAAAAAAAAAAAAAAAAAAAAAAAAAGAGAGATTCACTGGATGGTCTTTGTCTGCATTGGTTGAGCAGTGATGCAATAGTCGTATGCTGAAAATTGAAATGAGTAGAAATCCTTCATTACAATGCCCTAATTCAGCTGTGTTCACAATGGCTCAGTGTCTAACACATCTGCACAACAATCAGATGCTCCCCAATATAGTAGCAGTTCTATGAGCTCCCTTATGCAGTGCTGCATTTAGAGTTTATTCATGATTTCCAGGCACACTGGTCTTTCTTCATCCAACCAGGCTTCTCCCGAGCACAGGCAATGAGTTATGACTGTAGTGTCATGCAACTGGAGCCTTGCTGCACTTGCCTGAACAGCTTTTCAGAGGGAAAAAAATCTGCCATTGAGAAGCACAGCAACTGTAATCCAGGAAAGCCTGTGTTTTTGCCAATACAGCACAAAAACGTTGGCAGTCCTTTGAAGTGTCTCACGTAACAATGAAATCATGGTGATGCCCCCTTGTAGCAGCCACATTAAGGCCTATTCCCTTCTGTGTTCCTGGAGGGAATTGCCTATGAATGCTGAATTTGTCCTCAGATCCATTGTCTCAAGTGGTACATTACAGAAACATAAGATAGAGCAGCCATATATGGGTTCAGTTTGTGCTCTGGATTACATACTATGGTTATGTGGCTAAGTTTCTTAATTTGACTCCTTAGTCAGCAGAAAACTATCATTCCTAGCAGGTAAATAATGGTTTACAGTCAGACCAGAGCTCTGGTTATTGCTTGTTTTGCATTCCTATCAACTAGTTGAGACAGCCCAGCAGGGAGGAGTTATTCCAAAGACATCTATCTCTGCATAACAGCACAAAACAACACCAGATAGGATCCCAGGGGTGCTGGGACTGCATCAGGGACCAAGGGATGTAAGAAGCTCCCACAGGTAAATCTACATTCATCAAAACCACTGTTTTAAGAGGAGGAAAACATTAGGCAATTCTCACTATAATTCACTATCGTCTGGGAAAGGTAAACAGACCTTTAAAGATGGCTTGTGGAAAGGACTGGATCCCAGCTCCAGAAGCTGTGACTCATCCTGGCAGAGAACTTAGGAAGGCTGCTAGCAAACTGGAAGGCTGAAGCTACCTTAAAGCCAAACCAGAATGGGAATTAGCTATTAAACATGTTATTGTTTCATTTCTTTGAATCTCTCAAGCCTCTTAAGCTTTGCTTTTTCAATGTACTCTTTTTCCTCCTTTTGTTTAATGTGGGAAGTGATTCCAGCACAGCTGACAAACCTCAGGCATCATATTGGCAAAGGAACAGCAAATCCATCATGGTGTATTGGCTTTTGTCCAATAGTGCCCCTCTGAAGTTAAGCTGGGATCTGACAGCACTGCTCCAATAAGAGTGTCCCATCCTTGCAAGCTGAGACAATGGTTAGAAGATATCCCTCACCTGGAGGTGTTGACCAGAACTTCTAACAGGCAGCAGCAGTAGAGAGACATAGTGATCCCGTTAGAAATATGACACTTAATTTACTCATGGAATATTTTCCATACTGTGTTTTCTGAAGAGCATGATATTTGTGGCATATTGAAGACAAAGGTAACTACTTAATTATCTTGAGTGTGTAGACCTCAGTTTGAGAGGGATTTGAGTAACACCACCATGCTGAAATTCATTCCTACTGTCTCAAACAAAAAAAAAATCCTCATAGCACAGGTTCCTAAAACTTGGGATCTGATTCTGCTGATGCTTGCACAGGTGAAGCTGAAGAGGTACATCTCAGCAGCAGCTCCTGCCTTGCTGCTTGCAAGCAGGTCCTCACCTGGGCTGCAGGGAGCAGTGCAATCGCTGTGGCCAGGTGAGATAATTGGCACTTGCTGCTGGGTGCAGCAGCACTGCCAGGTCTCCACCTGCTCCCCAAGCCATGCCAGCACCTCAACCCGTCCTTCTGGCTCCAGATGCCACGGCAGAACCAGGTGAGGGAGTGGTAGGAAACACCGGATCATTAGGGCGGAATTTAGTTTAGGTGGACGAAGGAATGCAGTAGAGGTCCTGCTCAGTGGGTGTGAGGAAGGCAAGGATGGAGAGCTGGAGTCTCCTTTGGAAGGGTGGAGGCATAAAAATGTGCAATAGAAACAAGGAGAAAAGGATGCCATGTCCTTTTACTTCATGGCAGGCCACTCAGAGCTCCCACCTGCAGACACTGGTATCACATCACCACTCTACAAAAGCCAGCAAGCAAAATTCAATTCCTCAAAACTCCACAACACACACAGGCTGAACTGATTTTAAAGTAGGTTCCCATCTCCTAAAAAGTTACCTATCAATACACTTAATGAAATTCCTTCTTTCACACTAGAAAACATAGGAAAAAGGGGTAAAATACAAGAGGATGAAGAGTTAGAGGATCAGGGAAATGGGAAAGACCTTAAGATACAGAAAAAAAATTTAAAAGCAATTTAAAGAGTAGCTTCACAAAGTCTTATGTAGCAAAACAGATAAATACGATTATTTCAAGGCAGAAATTTATGATTTTGTAATGCAAATATTTGCAAATATGTGTAGAGTTACCCATAGCTGCAAGTTTGCTATATTAGACTATCCATTTCCCTGATGGGGGAATTACAGTGGGGGAAAGCAGACCACTGTTTATCATAAAATGCTTTGGAGTTTAGCCATTATTTATAGAACTGAGTATCTTCTATTAGTAGCCAATGACTGTTCACATAGTGCATTCAGTTTTCCCCATCCCAGAAGCCCATTTTTCATCCCACTACAGCTACAGTGGGGAAGTGAAAGCATTGAATTTAATTTAAATGAATATTGGCAAAAAAAGTGCCAAATAAAAAAAAATACCAACACCTCAAACAAAACATGATTTGGGAAAGATAGATATGAGAATACAAGTAGAAAGCAAAGCAACTAAATGGAAAGAGAAAGTCCATCAGAGAATCTGTAGTAAACAAGGAACAACAACATCCAGAAGTAAATCCTAAAATTGAAATATGAAAAGTAGCACTCATAGTTGTTAGTTTGAAGGACCAAGGAAGAAAAGCTAGGACAGAATGTAATTAAGGTGAATTAAATCAAATGCCTTCTAGTTTATTGTCTCTAGAAACTGTATTTCCCCTGTGGGCACTGAGCCCTGTCTTCTGCTACTGTCTCTCTGTGTACTGGATGCTTTCTTCCATACTGCAGAGATCTGTTTTCTTCCCCCTGCCAAAGACTGGAAATGCAATGTTGCATGAAAACAATTTGTAATATAGGCTGACAGTCACTGATTATTGCCTCAAATATCCTCAGTAGTTACAGAAAAAAACTTCAAAACCAACTTATTTTTAGCAACTGAAAGAATTCAAGCAACCCCATGTGGCTGCTATCCAGGCATTTACTGAGTGGAGAATAGCTTGACAAATTACAGGAATGGACAAACTCAGAGTGTAAATCAGAAAACCATGTATATCACTATTTACATATGCTTTTCTGTTGAAAAGATGAACAGAAACATTAATTTTACGGTTTCCAATGTCAGAGGAAAGAACGACTGTTTTTATGAGCTGTGCATGAATCACAAAAACCAGAACAAAAACCCCCGTCTACTTCACAGTTTGGCAGATTTCTCAGCTTGCTGGTAACTAACAGCCCAGCCCTTTGCTGTCTCACTGTTCCTGAGTAATTCCTCTGCATCTACCCAGGGCTCAGCTCTGCAGCACTGCAGGAGAGGCAAAAAGGCAAAGACCCAAAGCAAAGAAGTCAAGAAAGAGCTGAGTTTAATACTATCACCAGCTTCAAAACTACAAGAAACCTCGTCTGACCCAGAGTGCTTCACCAGGAAGGCAGTCCCAGAAGATGTGAGATGCTGATACCGGGCACTTCTCACCTCTTTTGTTCTTCCCATCCCAAATGGATTTGTCCCAGCGGTTCTGCTTCTCTCCAGTGCTCTGATTTCAAGTCATGTACTGGCACAAAAAAGGTCCTAGAGATTTCTTATAAGACTCTGTTCCCTCCCTTTCATTTACAAAGCAAACAAAGTTTTTTGGTTATTTACATATAAAGTAAATCCAAGCATGTCCTATTTAGCAGCTTTGTAGGAAGAGCATGCATCCTTTCTCAGGAAGACTTCTACTGTGTTTAGGAAGCCTTTAGATTTTTTTTCCTATAGAGCAGTAAACCAATTTGTGTCATTTCTGCTGTCCTCCCTCACCTTCTTGTAAAGGGGAATTTCCATGATCCAAGTGACTTGCAGACACTGCTGGGCTCAAAACTCCAGCCAACTGCAGTGTGACACCTTCATTTGTGCAGCAGCCTACATGTCCTCCTCCTATTAATAAACACCTTCAGTGCTTCCTGCTCAGAAACACTGAGATGCAGTAATTATCTTCCAACTGGAAAGGGTGTAACAGAGCTCAGTTTGAGTGATTTTACTTAGCTAGTGTGACAGATTTGGCAAACCCTTTTTTTTTGCATGACAAGCAATGCCAAACCAGTATATCCAGCAGTAGGTGGCAGACCTAATAGGATGACCAGATGAGACTGTGTATTTATCATTCTTTGCTTCTACAAGCAGGCTGCCACATCTCACTTATCTCAAAAAAACCTTCTCTTCACTCCATTTGAAGAAAATGATCTTCCTTCAGTTATTTGAGGCATCCTTTTCTTTAAGATTTAGTTCAGAGTTACTGTTGCCTGCACTTCAATTTCTGTGACACAACTAAAATTCTGTCCCACTTGGCAGTGTCAGTGCCAGTGTCTGTTGAATTCTATATCCAAAACAACCATCAATTTTGTGTGGTGCGTGTCTGCAGTTTGCACATTGGACTGCAGTTTGCTACTGATGCCCTTCTGTATGTACTCATGTATTATGGTTTTTTGGGTTTTTTTTTTTTCTGGTAGGCATTATATCAACTTACTGACATCACTTGGTTTAAAAATAACTAGAGTTCATCAGGTTTCTGCTTAATTTCATGCATTAGAATAATTTAACACATTTCTTTTTAGTATTTCCTTATAAACAAAGTTATGCTGTGATGATGCTTGTTTTATAGTGAGGCAAGAAAAGACAGCACTGACTAAGGTTTCCCATCATGAGGAATTTGGCAATAATACTGCCTTAAGGCATTCCAGCCCTAACTGTTTACTCCTTATTTATGTCTCTGGGCTGCCCTGCAGTTTTGCTAGAACTCTGAATCTCATCCACTCTGAAGCAGAAGCAAAAAGGGATCAGATTTCAAAGTCACCCCCCTTTTTTTTTTTTTTTTTTTTCCTTTCTTTTTCAGGTTTAGAAAAGTAAATCTGGGACAGTTCTTGGTTTTTACATGGCAAGGCCCCATCAACACTTGGGATGTCACCAGTGAGAGGACAGGATCTGTCTCACTGGCTGGTATTGCTGACCAGAAAGAGGATAGGGAATAACTCCATGGAGTGGGATGGACTATCAAGCTGTGAAAGCAGACACAGACTCCTCAGATAAGGTCTAAAGACTGGGGATACACAAAGCTAAGGCAG
This sequence comes from Oenanthe melanoleuca, assembly GCF_029582105.1. Taxonomy (NCBI): domain Eukaryota; kingdom Metazoa; phylum Chordata; class Aves; order Passeriformes; family Muscicapidae; genus Oenanthe; species Oenanthe melanoleuca. Next base: position 41,723,216 of record NC_079335.1, read on the forward strand.
AACACACATCAGTTTCCCCTGTTCCATATGGAGGGAGTAAGAGACACATGGAAGACAGCTTGCAGCAGCTGCTCTGGTCCAGGTCAGCTCACCACCAGCCTCCAGATTTACCATTTCCTATAATCAATTGTAGGCTTCATTTTGTACCTGGATCTTATAGAGTAATCATCAACTTAGTATTAAAAAGAAGGTCCAATGGAAAAGCATTAAAATATACATTAAAAAGTTAAAAAAAAAAAAAAAAGAAGCCTGTCTTTGTATTCTGACCTGAGCAAAATCCAAAGTTAACATGAGGAGTCCTGATGGCATAATAATATGCTGAATTACCCAAGCTGACATTCTTTGAAAACAAGCCTGCTGAACAAGCACAGTAGGAAGTGCCCAAAAAAAACTTCCATAGGAGTGTTATGAAGTGTCTGGGGGACACTCAAAATTGCTCCAGGGATATAAAATGTACCAGCTTCAGCACCAGGAAAACATTTAGAAGAGCAGGTTGGTTTAAAAGACAGATGTTTTACCCCAAAAAGTAACTTATGCCTGAGATAAATGCTAGTAGATAATTTCAGGTGCCTGAGATTAAATGGGCTGAATCCCCTACTATTGTGGGATTAGTTTTTCAGATCTCTCTTTACAGTGAGTGGACAAAATCGAGCACATCAGAAAACATTAAGCAAAAATCCTTTAGGTGGCTAGACAGAGGGGATTAAATGCTCCTACCAACCCTCTGCTTTAACCTAGTGCTTTAATATGACAGCAAGCCCTACAAATTGTCTAAACTCACCAACTGGTGGTCAGTGGTTACAGAATTCAGTAACTTGCTTTAAAAAGTATAAAAGTTCTCCAAAGCAGTGCAAGATTCACTACCTATTCATATATCAGACCAGGAAAGAGGTGAGGACAGCAGGTCTGGAAAGCAAGTATGCAAATTCTTGCCCCAGGGAAGGAATGACCTTGCTGGGTGCCAGCTAGCTGGAGACAAACTTCAGGGAAAAAAAAAAAAAAAAAAAAAAGGAGATTTGAGCAATCTTGGTGGACAACAAATTGAAAAATGCTCAGCAGAATGTCCTTGTAGAAAAGGAGGGCAAATCTACACCGGGCTAGGCTGGCAGATGCAGGGCAGTGATTACTGTGCTGGGCTTGTGAAAGTGCAGCTCCTGTGTGCTGGGGAGCCACAAACCAGTGACAGACACCCTGGAGCCCAGTGTACCACACCAGATAGTTGGGGAGATGGAGTGTATGATACAGGAGAGGCTGAGAGAGCTGGGTTTGTCCAGCCTGAGCACCAGGAGGTTTAGGGTGTGTGGGGGATGGATGAGTGCAGCCCTCAGCTACTGAAGGGGAGGGTGTAGGAAGATGGAGCCAGGATCCTCTCAAAGGCACACAGACACAGCAAGAGGCAACAGGCAAGTTTCAACAGGGAAAATCCTGATTACACATTAGGAAAAGTGTTTTCATCATGACAGTGGTTGAAATTGGGTCCAGTGAGGCTGGAAAATCTGAATGCTTGAGGTATTCAGAACTCAACAAGTTCCTGAGCAGCTTGATCTGTTCAGGATAGCTTTGAACAGGAGTGGACAAGATTATTTCTGTCAACCAGTCTCATTCAGTGATTCCATGTGGAAGTATCATCACTGCAGGCTGCTTGTTGCCTGCTTGCATTACCCAGGCAAGAGAGCCCTAGTTAGGGCATGAACTGATATTTCAGCCCTTTTAACATTCTTCATCTTTCTCTGCCTTAAAATGCTGAAGAGAAAAAGAGGACTGATTCAAAGATGTAAAGGCAGATTCCAGCATCTGTGGCAATAGTTAAGGCAGCTCGAGTCTTGTAACTTTTTTATTTTAGTCCTTAGAAATATAAATATATACTATATAAATATATTTATAATAAATAATATTCAACACATAAATCTAAACCTGAAACTTTTGCTCCTTGCAGCACTGGTGAAGCAGGTAAGAGTTCTTGGAACCCTGTCTTGTGCGAGCAGAATGGATCACCTGCAGTCAATTATGTCTACAAACCTATGAAGGCTTTAAGGCTATACTTTATAGAAATGTCCTGTGAACCTCTGATTAGATAAGGTGCTCCTGTGACAGCTGATGGGATATTGAAGGGTGTAGCCTCACCTCATTTGTCCTGCACATCCCAGATCATCCCAGGTGTTCCCATAAGCCAAAAGCCAAAGTCTCTCATTTCATCTAATCAAACCCAACCATCCAGTTTTCCTCAGAGGAATGCAAGAACCACTTTTCCATAGACCCACAGTGTGACAATGATCCCTGTGTTCCATCTCTGCTGAAAGGACCATGTTAACCTTTTACAGTACTTAATCAGAGGAGAAAGGTGGGCAGGGGTCCCAGTGACATAGTCACAGCCCACTGACCCTGAATCTCTGGCAGAGCACGTTTAAACCTTCTCCAAGCTGCTGAGGGGCAGATTCCTTTTAGTGTCTCATGTCTTGAGTCAATCCTTCAGCCTTCCTCATCCACAAGGTGGATGCCCACCAACACTTCACACTTCCACACATTTTGACTGAAAGCAGGAGGCGATTGCTGCACTTGGCACAGGTAACAAAATCTGGGGATTTGATGGAATTTGATCTCTTGGGGGAGTAGGCAGAGAAATACAACTTGGTGTTGCTCATGTTTCAAGGCAGTGAGTGCTGATTTCCTCCCCCTACCCAGGTGTAGTACCTATTATCAGTAAGAGAAGAACTTCACTGACAAATATAACAGCTACCTATATTCTCAGTAAGGATCACAAAGAAAGGATCACAAAGGATCCACTTTTGCTCTTGCAAAAGGCCTGTCAGAAAGGGGGGAACCTCCTGCCTGTAAAATGGGAAAGTTAAAGTACACTGAAGCTTGAGGACACTTGCTTTGTTGTAATGAACCTACACAAGTAATTAGAGCTAAAACTTCAAACACGTATATTTGACAGAGAGAGCACAGAACCAACTGAGCTTTTTTGGGATCCAGATTGTATGTAGGGCTGGAAGTTTCCCCACTAAGGGAAACTCAAAAAAGACATGGAGGGGTTCTTCAGGGCAGGACTGCATATGAAAACTGTATAAATACTCTTTACTCCTTCAACAACAGCATTGCTATCTGACCACAGCTTGTGATCAGATTTTTTCCTTCAACTTCAAGTTGAAGGATAAGTATTCCAGTCTGTGAGATAAGAGTGACAGCTCATTACCTTGTTTAAATACCCCATGATACTACACAATAAAGCAAGTCCTATGGGAGTGGATTCCAAAGCTGGTCTGCTAAGCTTCAAGCCTTCAAGTTAATGTTGCTTTGTTCTGAAAGGGTAGCATACATTTGAATTCTACCATATCAGAAATTTTTGGGCTGCGTTATTGGGCTGCAATATTTCCTCCAAGAAGCTGCTGTACAAAGCTCACATCAATTATTGTTTCTTCATGTTGTTCTGCAGAAAAGAGCCACAGAACACAGTGGGCCAGCCCACTGGCATGAACACATGTATCACTTACTCATTAGAAAAAAAGCTAATTAGGAAGTTTTTAAGTTATTTTACAGTATCAGGTTGAATTTAAACTTCCACAACATTCTGCTCTGCAAAGCTTTCCCTTCAGCACACTGTGTGTAAGCACTAATTTGGTAGAGCACTAAACTAATTTAAATAGTATACACAGTGTAAGTGTAGATACTTCTCTCACTGCCTTTCCCAGACAATTATGTTTTTTGTTTTGTTTTTTGTTTGTGGGCCAAACCAATCAAGAAAAGTCATTATTACTGAAGAAACAGCTACTTTGGATTGATTTGTCATTACATGCACACTATTTCCCTTATAGGTTTATACAAGAGCAAATTTTTCACATTTAGGAGACAAAGCCTTTTAGCATAGATTAGCAAAACTGGCAGTTTTGGTGTTTTGGAGGGCTTGGTTTTGTTTGTGTCCTTCTCTCATAAACCTGTCAGTACAGCAGATTCTGTGCAGAATAACAAGTTTCAGGCACAGGCAATCTGCCCTTGAGGTTGTAGATAAGCTCTCTTCAAACTGTGGCACTTGATGTAGCAGCAGGCTCCCAGTAGCTGTTTTTCTTTGGAATGACCAGACTGTCCTTCAGCTGAGCCTGAAAGAACAACTGGCACATCTCCTGCCTTGATAAACTCACACTCTTTGCATCAAAGGCTCCTGACATGGCAACTATCAGATATTTCCAGGCAATGACTGCTTTAGTAAAGAGTGTTGGATATGAAATACATGTACAAAAGGTGAACATGCATTTGGGGAGCTTTCAATAAAACTTGTGAAAACACAGTCCTTATTTCCCAGTCTGGAGCTCATTTAACAAAGCCTTTCTGTTTTCATCAAGATTAGTCAGCTATTGAAAGTCCCCATAACAAGATATTACTGAACTGAACATGCCCAAGGTGAATCAAGGTAGTAACCTGTGGAACAAATGAGCAGCTGCATAGTGTCTGCAGCTGAAGCATCCAGCACCAGGTGAAAGCAAGTCTGTCTCTCCCAAGCCAGTCAACAGTTTTATACATGCTGGTGGTATTAGTCCAATTTTTCTCCCTTTTTGGTAGTCAGATTGCTTATTAACTCACGTAGCAAAAATCCAGGATTCAACCTGCGTTTTCCCATCAGATTGATTTCCTGCAGGGCCCATCTCAGAGCCTGCTGCACTCTGCTGCAACTCCCTTCCATTCCTGGTCAAAACATGCCACACCTCAGCATGAGTCAACAGAGCAGGGCAGCATCTCTGCAGCACGCAGGGAGGGGGCTGAGAGGAGAGCCTGGCTGTGGAAACACAGCCCATCCTTCAGCAGTGGGCAGGATGCTGAGAAATGCAGCCTTGGTCACAAATATTACGAGGAGAATGCAACAAGCTGCACTTGAGCTTGAAGTCACCGGATCAGGCAAGGTCAGTCCTGGTGAAATACTCTCAGGGATAAATTCCAAGTCACCCAGATCGTTAGTTAGCACACACAGGACAGCTGGAAGTCTTTACAACGCTCTCAAATGACACTGTTTGGCACCTTATCAAACTAAATGCCTTTTGCCTGTCGAGAGCACAAGCACATCATTTTACTTCAGCGTGGCTCTGTTTTCCCTCAGCATGACGTGTTGGTGTGAGAAACTGCTGAATCCAAGACACCATGTCAGGGTTCAGCTCTCCTACTCCTGTTTGATGACAAATTGATGCTGAAGTTTAATTTCCAGAATATGAAAATTATCAATATATTTTGACATACAAGTCATGTAAAGAAAAATACAACTGAACTTGTCCCAGCTTTAACCAGGTGACATGATGCTACCCAGGGAAGTGCAGTATTTTTAATCCCAGGGACACTTCTGCTTTCTTTATTCAGTAGAGATGCTTACAATCTTTCTTGTTTGAAGTGCTGTGTTCTTTTCCCTACTACTCCATGCAGGAAAACAGGATGTTCAAGCCAACATAACAGTTCTCTGACACTAAGGACTCAATAAGCCCAGGAACACAAGTTACTGCTTCTTTTGTCATCTTTTTTTTTTTTTTTTTTTTTAACTGGAATAAGGCCACTGTTTTGTCAATCCCATCCCAGAGAAATGGCCCTGTCTGTGCTTGATACCAACAGAAAGGCATCCTGTAGCATGGCAAGAGAATCCAGCTCAAAGAGGTTTTATGTTTATACACACACAGAGAGCTATTTATTTTAGTGCTGTGAGTGCACTCCATGGGGTGAGCAGGGAGTGAAACCCCTCTGTGTTCAACGTGATGCACAAGTGGACAATGGCAGATGCCTGAGCAAAGTACTGGGCTTCTGCCAGGGACTGGAACCAAAAGACAAACCCAAGAACAAGTGGAAATAAAGTGGAGACAGCACAAAATTTCTTCGACTTCAGAAGTCACAAAATTAGACAACTGGAAAAGGTAGGAGGGAAGGACCCTCCTGCACAGGATACATAGGGCAGGGAAGGTATATGTTATTAAGGAGCTTTAATCTCACCTACCAGATTTCTCTCCTGTTGGTAGGTGCTTTTTCTTCTCACATTTATTTTTATGTTCTAATAAAATCATTTTTGTGGGCTGGAAGGCCCTAACACCTCAGTTAAGCTCATATAAAAGGGTGTGTGGTTCCCCCATGAAGCTCAGGCCCTGCTGCAGCACCCTGCAAGCACAGGCTGAGTCCCAGCTCCCACTGGTTACTGCTGAGTGGGCTCTCCAGCACCTTCCAGGACCTGCCCATATGCTTAGGGCTATGAGTAAAGCAGAAATGCCTTTCAATTCAGACATGATTCTGAACAAATTTTTACTTGCCATTTCAGGTTTTAAACAGCTTTATCAAGAAAAAGCCACATACAAACACAGGCTGTACAGCAGGACACATACAGGGAAATCAGAGGCCCTACATCCAGTACCACCAATCCATTTAGTGGGTTTGAATGGGTACAGTCAGGCCATTGCAGAACAAACACATTTTATTTATGATTTATTACGTATCACTGAAACCAATAAAACCTGAAATAAGACCTACACCATCACAGAGCAGAAGGCAACACTCCAAATTTCTTGCAGCAGCACACAGTGAATGCTGCAACAAAGCACCATCAATCCCTCTGTGCCACACTGTTTTAATGGACAGAGCTGTACCGGTGGCTGTGTGTTCCTTTCAAAGGGACACGAGAGATGTCACTGCCATCCGTCAGACAAATGTTTCTTGTTGGTCTGCTCCACAGCTACAGAATAAGTTCCCTGTCATCCCACAAGCCCATCACAGGATTTCTCTGTCTGGTTTTCTACCATGATCACATGTTGCCTGTAGCCCCTGCATCCCAGTAAAAGATTTTTGCTGCAGCAGAGACAATACATCATCCTAAAGTCACACACGGATACCAAGCACATCCTTTACCTGATGTGGCCTTCAAGCATTTTACAAACTCCTCAAAAAGCATTGTTTCAGGCCAAGTGACATCTGACTGGCAGTTATATTTCTTTCTCAGTTTATTATTTAGATCTCAGTTATATAAGGAGAGTGTTTACTATATATCACACCCTTTCTAACTCCCCTTCCAACTTACACAAAGGAGTTGAATTTCAGTTTTCTTCCTTGTGCTGGAAATTGCTGCCTATATGTCAGAAATATATGCTTATATTGTTGCCTTTATATTTTCAGGGGTTATTTTGTCACAAAAACTAAAAGTTTGCAAGTCTACAAGATTTACTGTTTAAACTCAGAAAGTTGGTTTGATTGCAACTAAACTAGGGCAAAAAAGTCACGGTCTCTGTCCTCTGACAGCACTGCCCTGGGAAAAAATACATTACTTAAGGACACTAAATAATATTAATATGCAGTTATTTTAAGATCTGTAGAGCATTCTTATTTAAAGATCCCACAATTTAACAAAATGGCAGTTGAACAGAGGAATACATAAAGCAGTAAGGCATCCAGCTGAGCAGGGTCAGCTTGGGTCTTCTCATCAGTACAGGTAAAGCAGACTCTGGTTGACCCAGGAATGCAGAGAAAAATGGATTTCTATTCTCATCCAGGAGTCAGAAAGCTCCCCTTCTTGGTGGTAGTGGAGGGGATGACTGTGCAGGGCCAGCAGGGTTTAAAGGCTGGGCCCAGACTGGGAAGCTGCTGCTGTGAGAGGGTCTCTCCCTTTCCACTCTGCCTCTCCATCCTGCTGGGAACCAGTGCCCTGCCTTAGGACCCTCTCAGGCTGCCCACACCAGACCCTTCTGCACAGCCACCCCTGCCCTCAGCCCAGCAGAGCCTGCAAGCTGCCCCACATCCCTCCTCCAGCCTGCCTCTGAACATGCTGGTGTTGCCATGCATGAATCAGGAGGGAGAATCCAGAGCCAGACTCAGTTTTGGCATCCACCTATACTTGCTGAATTTTCTGCTTAAATCTTCTGACAGCAGAAATTTTGAAATGTGAAGGGACTAATGGAATACCATGTCAAGGTAATGCCAGTGTCAGTCTTCAGACACTGCCTCAAAGGAGTTACAAGGAAGTTACAAGGGATCACCATTGACCATCTGTCTGTTGATTAGTCAGCTCACCACCAAGAAGTCTTCCTACATCTAGTACAGACATGGCTCCAAAAATCAAATCAGAAAAGGAAGACGGCATCCAAAGGCTTGTCATTTGAGTAGCCTTTTTGAAGATTTATCTAAATATATCAAATAAAATAAGTAATCAGCCACAGGACAGTCAGTGTCACTTGAGTCATTTCTGTTGAATAGCAGGTGTCAGAATTATGCTAGGTAAGTATTCCCCAATTATTATTTTCCAGGTCACTTTAATCCCTGCTTGGGGAGTGACCAAATTTACAAAGATGTTAAGCTATGCAATGATGTCAAAAAGGAAGTAACTCTGCATGACCCACTTGAAAAAGCTTCAACTTTCTCCCTGATCCAGAAAACCCACCCAAAAGTTGAGACACCTAAGACTCTCTGCCAGTACTGACAGTATTTTCCTCCTCCATCTCCCCAATCTACTGTACTAGTACAACAAGAGATAAAAAATAAATATTTTTAACAGTTTAATCAACATAAGTTACTTTAAAAAATGCAATGCATTTAAAAATAGCAATGAACAACTGCAGCATGTCAGCCTCCAGGAAGGATGGTGGTGGATAAAGCCAAGAGATAAAGCCAAGCCCTTGCAGGAGATGCTATGCTGTCAAACAAGACTCTTCCCACCACAATCCAGCACAGCCACAGCTTGCTACATATCAGTGAAAACATGTGGTAGGCACCAGAAGTGACCACATTGCTCAAATTAAGCATCCTACAAGTTTAACATTGACAGCAGAAGCATCAAAGAAATGCCACAGCATTATCAAGGGGGAAAATGTGTCTACTCAAATATGAGATGCATTTCTTTTCTCATGTCTACTAATCACACAAAGTCAAAATGCTGTGACAGTCTCTCCAACTTGCATCATGACATTTTGCCCTAGAGGCCATCAGTCAGCTTTTGCCAAAATATTAGTTCACAGTTTTGCTTACTTGAAATACAGAACCCATCAAGAGCACCAGTTTTGTGGAAAACATTACTTTGGTTATTTCTGTAGCCCATGGTAGTTATTCCAGAATATTCTCAGAACAGTGGTAGACTAGTGACCCTCAAATATTCCCATGTTTTGGATGCAATTAGTAACAAAAAATACTAGTGACTTCTTCTATGTTGAAGGCTTATAAAAAAAACTTACTGCACTTCTGTGATCTAGTTACCTACAGATAAAATAATTGGAGAATAAAGTTAAGACCCTTGTATCTGGTTGCATATTAAGTTTTCAAAGAAATCCATCCATATTTCCTTCCAGTTTCCCAGAACAGCTCCTAAAAAGTCCTTTTAAGGTTCACCCCACTCTCTCCAACTCCTCACAGCTCTGCTTTACCATCAACACCAGGAATAAACCCAGAGTAAGGGTAATGAGTAAACATTGAGTAAACAACAAGTAAACCCAGAGTAAACAGTGTAATGAGAGGTATTTTTTATGCTGACCAGTGTTCTTGCCACATCCATGCTACACACCCTGCCTTGTTGTGATCACTTTTTAATGCACTGCATTGGACTCCAGTAGAAGACTATGAAAGGTTTCACCCAGACATCTTGTAAACTGATACAGACCTGTCCTCAGGATTATTGTACCAACACAAACACCTGTGTTCAAGAGCAAACAAACTTTTACAGCACCTGATCTAGTGGAGGGACATCCACTGTCACTCATGAGGCCTCTGCTGAACAGAGTAACTCAAAAGCAATCCTGTGCATGTGTATATAAGGAAACTGTGATACAGTAGAAACCAAAAATTATAGCAGGATTTCTGGGTGTATCAAACAGTCATGACTAAGCCACAGCAATTGTGCAATGAAGCATAGCATATCTTTTATTTGTCTGCTTGAGAAGTTAATATTGGTATGACTGACAAACAGCAGCACAATTACAATAGCCACATTAACCTCAGTCTTGTGGCCAGGTGGTGCAAATTAGCCCTCAAAGTCATCAGTGTTGAAAGCACAACTACCCTATGACAAAGAACAACCTCTCCAGGTTTGGAGATGCTTTTTTAAGGCTACTTTTTCTCCATTTGGCTCAGTGAAACAGGATTACAAAGCTACAGAGAACAAAACTTCAGTCACAAATGGCAGAGAAAACACAACCTTTGAAATGACAGCAATACTCCATTCTCTGACAGAGAAATGTTAGGTGTAAAAAAGGAATTAAAGTAGTAAAGCAGCCTCCATGACTTACCTTACCTTGCTGTCTCAAAGGTTCATTTAGAGGAGTATCCCCAGGATGGGAACCTTTAAGCCTTGACATGGCAGGATTAATATTATTTTTAAAAATAGAACAAGTTAAATGAAACTGCCTGTTGCCATAGACTGGTGGAAAAGAGTTTCCCTTAGATAACCTCCCTTTATAAACCTCACTGTGGGTGTGGCTAAATAACTAGCTCCACCTTTCATCCCATTTAGAAACCCTACCCAAAAAAAAAAAAAAAAAAAAAAAAAGAAAAAACATATCTGAAGCAATATAATTATTTTATCAACTACTCATAGGCTGTTTTGGGGTAGGTTTTTGTTTTATTTTAAATAGGTAAAACTTACTTAGTTGACAGTTTCACAAGCTGATGGGGAAAATGCAGACAAAATTAAATTTGTCTCCCATATTTGCAGTTCCTGAAATATGGTCTGGAAATATCTGGAGGGTGAACTTGCTCAGTTGTTTGCTTTTAAAAAGCAGTGTTATAACAACCTGAAGGAAGTCTATCAGCTTTGAGTGTTTATTGGTATTCCATTATATTGAAAAGCAGCATATTTATGGACATGCAGCAATTTCCTATTGCATCACCTCAAGACAAGCCTCCAGCACCAGTGAAGGCCCTTGTTTTCATCACTTACAGAATGAAGATGATGCAACCCCAAAGCCCTTTGCATGACTCATTAAATCACACACATGCCTCCACCACCAGGGACCACCAACAAGAATTAGAATCTGTTCTTTTGCCCTCTAAGTACTATCTATTTTAGAATTCCTCGACTTTCTTTTCTCTCCAGGCCTAATTCAAGAGGATGGGGTGATGGATTAGGTTGTTGCCACTAAGGCAATATTGTCTGCAGAATTTTATATTGCCTTGTTGTGTAACAAAAACACATCTAGTTGTCTGCACTCTTGTCTCTTAATTTTTTTTACTATTAGTTTTTTGTATTCAAGGGTACAAGTATGAGGAACTATAAACATAGGGCCTAAATTTGGGGGTTATTTTTCACGGAATAAATAGGTGAGGTTATCCTGGCACTCCTAAAGGAGGCTGGGTGTGAAATTAGAGTTCTTAAGGTGTTTGGCAAGAGTTCAACTATGCTTCTATCATCTGGGTTTGCTTTCAAGGGAGTGATTAGGAAATTATGTTCTTGTTAACAAGATCTGTGCAAGCAACCACTATTATACCCAACATTTCCTGTATTTAAGCTGAAGTGATTGCTCCATCTTGATACAAAGAGCAGAGGTGTTTTCATGAGAATAAGTGAGTTAGGCCAAATCTTAACTTCAAAGAGTAATACAAGAAGAAGGTTCATCCCTTTTCACACTACCAGACCATTTCTGTCCAAAAATGCTAACTGGTCTTTAAAAATATATATATCCATGCAGAACTATTACTTCAATATTAGACACTCACAGATGCCAGATGAAGGAACCTTTATTGCAACAAGAAATGTTGCATAATAAACAACAGCATTCAAGTTTCACTGCTTTTGTACTTCTGCAGGCAGGATAAAGAGCCTTTGACTTTAAAATCCATATTTAAAGACAGAGATACCTATGGCTCTTGCTGTGGCTGGAAGTCTGTAGTCTCATGCTCTACTGTATGTGAATAAAAACATTCTGCAGCATTCTCCAAGGCTAATAAAGCAGTTTCATTCCTTAGAGAAAGTCTGATGATTCTGAGGAAATGAGAAGTTTCGAGTGTGTTCACAAATTAAACATAGCATGCAAGAGAGAAGAAAGCAGTTCAGTTGAAATGCAGAGCCATGACAAATTGAGACAAGCTCATTTTCCTTCCTATCTGTGAGGTCCTTTAGCAGAGGTGCTCATTCTGGGCCAGCTTTCTCTCTTTCCACCTCAGCAAGGACTGACTAAACAGTCACTTCTGACATTCTTGGCTGAGTTAGCACTTCTCTTGAACTGATGTTCCCAGACAAAATGGGGAAATCCACAGGTGTGGGTGAAAGGAGGAGGAATATCACAGGAGAGGAGCAAGACCAGAAGTCAGGGTAGGAGTACCAGCATGTTGTGCTCAGTGCAGTTCACAGTGTACAGATGCACCTCCACACTGGAACCATGCTCTGTTTAGGAACAGCACTGGGAAGATAGCAGAGATGATGCTTTAATTTCCAAAGGACTTGTTGTTTCAGCTGGTAGTACCTATATCCCAGTACTGAAACATGAAACAGTGAAATGGAGTATAGTCTCATCTGTAGCAGCTTGAAAATAAAATCAATAGATAAACCACTCAGTGCCTGGGATTAATTCCTAATAGTCACTATGCATGGTAGGAAAAAAAAATTAAAAAAAAAAAAAATCTAAAGAAGTCTACTTATTTTCTGAGTATGGCCAACAGCTCTTACAAAGATGATGGCACACCTGTCCTGCCTGCCAGAACAACTTTGTTACTGTCCTAATGGCAAACCTAGCATTATGCAGCTGTAAGTGTAATCACACTTTTTGCCATTATAACCAGAGGAAACTGATAAAAGTTAGTCGACCAGATATTATTTCAACAGCCAAAAGCAGGAGAGGTGAGTACACACCTGCAAGAAAAAGGGCTGGTAAGTTGGTTTTTACTGGGGAGACACTTCAGCAGTACCTGTGCTGATAATGTCACTTGCTGTTGCCAGCTGCTTCCAGGCATGCAAAATCCAGCCTTAAAAACACATTTGCTTTCCTGAGCAAGAACAGTTACAAGATCTCCTCTAAATCTGTCTGTGCTTAGTGAGGAAGCAATGTTTTAAAGCACAGAATTAATCTGCCTGCTGACATTTCATGTTCAGGGGAAAAACTTATGACTGAGTTTTAGTCTTGGTTTGCTTCATAGTCCCCTCCCTCTTCATGGTCCCCCTGGATCAAAAGCTCTTGGTTTAATAAAGCAGCATGTTCAGCCTCTGAAGGCAGAGGCTGTTTCTCATTCCTCTTGGTCAAGCACAGCATTTTCTGGCTCTGCTGCACAGCTGGGCTAACCTGTGGTACCCCTTTCCTACTGAAGCCAGGGCCAGGCTGGGAAATGAGAGCTGTCAAACAGCAGCCAAGGCTCTGCCTGGGAAAAAGTGGGGTTGAAGTGCACAGCAGCCAGCGTGGGGACTCTCTGTGGCACAGTCAGTCAGTGTGTCTGCTGTTGGTCCAAGACCACCCAGGGATGGGGGCTTGGAGCTGGGTAACCTTTAATGGTGCTTTCCACCCCAAACCATTCCATGAGCTCTTCTATGCTACTACAAAAAACGGGGGATCCTTTCAGGCAAAGGCCAGAGGAAGTTAAAAAGCAAACTGACAGAATAGAATTACTGCCAATTTTGTGGTAAAGTCAGGATGCAGCTCAGGGGAAGAGGCACATCACTGATAAAGAATGTGAAAAATCTCATAAGATCATCTTGTAACATGAGAAAGAAAGGGGAACTCCACAGGAGCAGCCTGAGAGCAGCAGTGCATGGATGCAGGGTTCCTTCCAGGCACAAACCCGGCTACCCTGAGGTGGCTGGAAGCCCAGATCTTTTGTTTTCCTAACAAAGTTTTTTGCCATCATCTGGAATTATTTAATCTGCACTTCAAAGGTCTTCCAAGAGACAGCCTAGCAAGAGCTGCTGTTCTGAACTTCACCAAATGCAGTTTTCCTGTGACATTCCCCAGACTGGTTTCAGCTGCACCTCACAATCCCTTCTTCCACAGAAATGCATATTCCTAGAAAATTTCTGGGGCTTGTTAATGAGACATGAAGATGTCCACATCCAATTGCTAATACCTAGTCTCTTTTACCTCTCAATTTCCTGCTTTCTTTTGATAATATTTCCCATTATTATGATATGACCAAAATTCATGAGGGAATTAAAGGGTTAATGGAGTTGAGAAGAATAGCACCGACTATAAAAAGTCTGCAATTAATAATGTCTGAAAACTTGAGCTACAAGACAAAGATGCAAAAGCTAGCAGAAAAGAACTAAATTATCAACCTTAAGTGTTAGTCTGTTTATGTTGGACACTTTGTGTTGGTGGATTTAAATACCCAATAGTTTGGCAATTATTCAGCTCTACAGCAGACCTGCAGGCTGACCTGTTGAAGTAGAACAGAGCTGCAGGAGTGGGATATCCTACCCTGACTACTTACAGCTCCAGGGAAACCCCAAAGCACACAATACTGGGGAGTATCCAATGCCAAGGAAATGATTTGCTCTGTTGGTGCAGTCTGGTAGCTGGAATTTAAGCAGTGATAAGTGATAAGGCAGGAGCTCTCTGCTGCCTCTGTGATTAACTTAATTACAAGCACAAGTCCCCTGTTCTCCTTGTGTATGGGTCTATTAATACTAACTATGTGCTCATGCCATCTGCCAAGGAGCCATTTCCAACTTCACAAAGCACAGCAGACAATACTTGCAGGTGCTCAGAAATGTGTTTATTTGGCCATTAAACCCACAGTACCCAAACACTGCTGAACAATATTTGCATTTGCAGGTACTCCTGCAAGACAGTGTCTTCTGAACCAATGTCAGACATGAAGAATTCCACACTCTGATGGAAATTGTGACAGCTATTCATCTGTTGCTTCCATTTTGCTTCTTAGTCTGTGTTTTTGTGTCTGGCTCACAAATATTCTTGGATTCAGAGCTGTAAGGGATGCCACATTCCCAGCAGAGACAAGTCAGGAGATCCAAGGTTAGTTTCAAGTGCCATATTGCAAAGAAGCTTCAAGAATGAGTTTCTACTTGGTCTGAATATACTGAAGCCAGACAAAACTGGTTGTAACATACTTTACTCACAGTGTCATTCAAATTCTCTGAAGAGATTGTTACTAGTCTGTATTCAACCCAGGATTAATTGAGGCATTAAATGGTTACCAGACCAAAGCCTATTTTAATAAAACTCCTCTGTAAGGAGGAGCCTGAGAAGATATTCAGCCATTTCACATTACATGCTGTACAAACTAACCATGCAGAGAGATAAGAGACTCATTTCTCCTGTGGACTCTAATGATTTTATCAAGATTTACTAGATTGAAACAACTTAGGTGTCTGAAGATTATAGCTGATAGATCTGTATTGTTACATGCTTCTCACCTGTCAAATTTATGCAGGATTTTTATTTTCTGACAGCTTGATATATTTATGTGGTTTGGCATTGGCAATTAGACCAACCTGAAAGTTTTTCATTTATGTGTATGGTAGGTTTTCCAGTGTTTTATTATTTAAGCAAGATAATAAACTTGAGTAAATGGTATATTCAATATCTGAAATTGCCCTGCTGAAGAAATGCTACTGGCTTCTTCCCAGAAAGGGGAAAAGTAACATGGTGAGCCATTCTCAGAAGGGACCAGGTTACAGATTAAGCTCCTCCTAGGAGAAGCACTCCTGAACTTTAAATAGGACAAGTTTGACATCTGGGGCTTTTAAAGGCTCAGGGGAATGAAACTGGTTGACTGTGAAACTCTTCAGCACAACAGAAAAGAGTTTCTGGGACTGAAGAGGCATTCAACCAAAATCACTGAGGCTCTCCCCCCAAATATTGTCATGTTTCATCTTCTCTACCACATGTCCTCCTCCTCCTCACTACCACTGGACATCTTTTTGGACCACTGTGAAGAGCTGTCCCCTCTTTAGGGGATCATATTCGAGCATATTTGCCCCTTCATTCCCTGTTTGAAGCAGTTCTCTTGCTAGAGGGGCTCTGTTAGCAGGATTGCTTTCCTTTGGTCCCTTTAAAACAGTTTTTGGACATGACCAGAATATAAATAGCACAGGACAGCCCTGCTGCTGGCTGCTGACACTGGGCACTGCTCCCAGAACAGGTCTGTGCCCTAATCCTGTCTGTTCTGAGCCGGCGCACTGGGGGACAAACAACTATTTGAGATGCAGTTAAATAATAATATGATAAATGCCTCCCCTCACACCTTTCCTAGAACACTCTTGTTTTTGGGATCCTTTCCCTGCAGTTCTGCATTCTCCTCTCCCCACTTCTGAACCCTGCTGCCAGTACTCCTTCCTGTCATCTGGCTTTCCCAAAGGCAGAACACAAGTCTCTGCCTCTTCCTTACAGGCAGTGAAGTGTCTTTTCAAACCCCTTGAAAACAACGTTTTGCCTGAGGCTCTTTCCCCACCTTTCCTACAGGCAGACTAAACACCTTCTCTTGCCCTGAGAGCACCCCTTGCTCTGCCAGAGCTCACTCTTCAGGTTCACTGCTCCTAGAGATAGATGCAGTGGGGGCTGTCAGCAGGGAGGGTCTGCAGTATACAAGTGGCAAAAGCTGTCCAGGGAATTGCCCACATCCCTTCACCTGTCCATCAGTGGCAAATCAAGCCCCACTGAAACTGCAAGGATTTCACATTAGCAGCTGTAGCTTCGCTCAGAGGAGCTGGGCTTTTATATAAACACACGTGTACCTGGAGTAAAATAAATCATATACATAAAGGTGTTGAAGGGCTCAGGATCTCACTTCACCCAACTCCACTATGTGTGCTATCATGACAGAATTGTTTTTCGGGCCCCAGTGGCTCAGAGCAATGCTGGCAGCATGCTCCCACTGGGACTCTGCACCAGCTGCAGTTCCCCCTCCCATGCTCCATGCCAACCTCTGCCCAGCCCAACTCGGTCTGACACAACCACTTGCAGTTTTTAACATGATATAGTATCACTCTCCAGAGCTGCCCGAGGGAAAAGTGCATTCCACTCACCTAATTGCATTAGTCTAATGTTTCTCCCTCTTTTGGAATTAAGCTATTTAAAACATAAAACTTGACTGTATTAAGGTTTCAATGTTGCAAGAGGCTTGAGGGAAAAAGGATCAGGATAAAAGTTATTCTATGGTAAATTTGGATTATATCTTTCAGCCAAAGTTTTAGTAATTTTGAAAGTCCCCTAAATTTGTTTTTCAATTATTAAATGTCCCTGTTTGGTTAGGATGGAGCTCTTTTTATTCTTGGTAGCTGGTACTGTGCTCTGTGTTTTGGATTTAGTGTGAGAATATTGTTGATAACACACGGATGTGTTGGCTATTCATAAGTAGTGCTCACATTAACTCAAGGACTTTTCAGTGTCTCTTACTCTGCAGGTGAGGAGCCACACAAGAATCCAGGAGGCTGAACAGTGAGGACAGAATATTTAATATTAGTGGTGTCTTATTATTACTGTATTTTGTTCAAACCTTAAATTGTTCCTAACCAATAAAGATTACTTTTTCTTTCCAATCCACTTCAGGGGCTGGGAGCAAGCTGCTGCATGGTACTTAATTGCCTGCTGGGGTTAAACCACAACAATAAATTATTGTGGTTATCCATTTGGGAGGGTGGGTGTGGTGTGGTGTGGTGTGGTGTGGTGTGGTGTGGTGTGGTGGAGGGGATATAATTTGTTTTTAAACTCCTCCAAATGATTCACTGGCATTTGGAAGAATGATCAAAAATAATACAGAAAAATGCCAGATAGCCAGAAGAGACAATGTTAAATAGTTGAGAATACTTGGGCCTATAGGAGCTGAAAGAAACCTGATTTGAGAGTTCTATGGTCAGAGAGTGGCCTTGGATGTAGAATATCAGGCTAAAACTAACAGAGGCCACTACAAACAAAAGCATAAGGCTGAAGTAACTATCCCAGCCCAAGGCTACCAGTCAGAATCATCAATGCATGGGTTATTTCCAATGCACTTTACACAGATTTCATGTCCTCCCAAGTGAGTGATGCCTGCTGCCCTTGTGGACAGGAAGCTTCTCCTGCCTGAGGAGCAAGAGTGATGGCACAAGAGACCCTTTTGCTTCTCAGAGGAAGGAGCATGCTATAGGAGGACAAGAATCACAGAATCACAAAATTACAGGAGGGGCAAGGCTGGAAAACCACCACAGTGGCCATCTGGTCCAACCCAGGGGTCCAACCTTGCTCAAGCAGGGTCATCCCAAAGCAAATGGCACAGGATTGCATCCAGTTCTTGAGTCAGTCTTTCCAGTGAGAGAGACACCACACCCTCTCTGGGCAATCTGTCCCAGTGCTCAGCCACTGCACAGTATAGAGCTTCTTCCTCACATTCAGGTGGAGCTTCCTGTGCCTCAGTTTCTGCCCATTGACTCCTGTCCTATTGCTTGGCATCACTGAGAAGAGCCTGGATCCATGATCTTGGCGCTCTTCCATCAGATACTTACAGACGTTGATGAGGTCCCCTCTCAGACATCTCCTCTCAAGGCTGAACAGGCCCAGCTCCCTCAGCTTGTCCTCATAAGAGAGATGCTCCAGCCCCTTAATCATATTCATAACCCTCTGCTGGACCAACTCCAGGAGCCCCAGGTACCAAGCAGGTACCTGGTAAGTGACCAAAAAGTTTTAAATAAGCAGAAGATACCATCAAAAGACCAAACCTGACCAGCAGGTGTTCTGGTACAGCCTGACAAGACAATTGGACAAGATATACCATCCTCACTCTCGTGGCACACCTCACAGAGTGAGGTCATAGAAAAATATCCATTTTTTCCTGTCTTTGAAAGATGTCCATAAGGCATAGGTGTCATATACATCAAGCCTGCAAGTCACTGACTGCCTCACCTGCTGCTGTCCCTGACCTCTTCCTTTCTTCATGAGCTGATCTTTCCTCCTTAGGAAACTGAAGTAGCTCAGTAGGCTAAGCTTGAGGCAGCTGAAAGAAACCATACTTACCTGCAGGAAAAGTCAAATTCATCAATTGCTAATAATTTCTGAAGCCCTTGGTTGAATCTAGATTTTATAGCATCTCAGTCAGCTTTCCCTACTAGGGACAGTATGAAACTTCACTATTGCAGCAGTACCATAAATCTTGAGTGTTTTTGGAAAGATGGAGAGTTTCCTGTAACTCAAACCTTTACCCACAGGATAAGGCAGTAGGTGAGTTAAAGGGTCATAACCCTCCTGTCCTCGACTTTGGGGATGGTTTTCACTGCAAGGGCTTCACTAACAAGAAGCCATTCAATCTCAGCACTGGTTGCTGACAAACCCTGTGTGAGACAAAGGCAGTTTGTGCCCTTTGTATTTTCTCACTCATTGGGTAAAGCCCCACCCTGCACATCCAGTTGTGTGAGTAAAGATATAAACAAGGATTAAAGCAGGGGTCCCTGTACCTCAGAGAAAAGACACAGAGTGAGTGTGTGTATGCTGAGGATTTGGAGAGCATTCAGCTTGTGATCTGGGCATCCTGACATGGCAGTGTGTACAGCTGCTCATACAACTGGTGAATAATAAATACCTCAACATGCCCTTGAGATGATACTTCTAAATACTTTACTCTTCACTGAAGCAGTCAGAAGCTTGACTAGATTCATCCTGCAATAGTGTTCCTGTCTTTACATGGTTCATTTGACTTTTAAAAGAGATTGCCTTTTGAAGAACAAGTGCAACTTACCAAAATAACCTTTGAGCTGCACGAGGCTTTGTTTGAAATACTATTCTGCTATTCCACTTCTCAAATGTCATCTCAGTCTCAGTGTTTATCTTCTCTTAAAACATAGCAAAATTGTCACAGTGTTTCTTGTAAAAAGTTTTCACCATCTTTACAGCTTTAGATTTCTTGCTACATTAAGTTATGAGCTATAAGTTATTAGCCTCAATTCATTTGCTACACAGTTTGGGATCACAGATAAAAAGCGACTATCCCTTTGGGAAGCGAGTACAAAAAGGACTATAACTCACTCGCCACAGAAAGCACCAGAGGGCTGTTCATTTGAATTATCAGAAGAAGCTGTTTAAAAAGAAAAACTGGTAGTAATTGTTGGGAAGGGGGCTTGTTTTTTTGCACAGCTTCACTCACCTGTGCCAGTACTGCACAGGGAGCTTGTAGCTTCAGGTAATGTTTATATCTGCCCACAGCGCTGCATCCTTCCTTGCAGGAGCTGTCACCCTTGGTCGGTGGATGCAGCTGCTGAATCATCAGGCTTGGAAGAGCTTTCCCTGGAATGGGATTTATTTATCACAAAGCTTTCCTACCACGCAGCACACCGGAGGAAAGCTCTGTTACCAGAAGCTGTTTTGGATGCTTGCAGCTCAGCAGGGACACGCAAACTGGTTATACACCGAAGGATTTTAAATTCATGAACACAGCGCACCACAGAGCCAGCCAACAACTCTTCACTTCCCAACTATTCACAGCAACAAAACAAACACACAAACACGCTCCTAGCTCCTTCAGCCCGCTAAACACTAATTACTCTCTAAGTGATGCAACTCAGCCATCATACTCCTGGGATTTTCCGGCTTCGCTGCCACAGGATAGAGGACTCGGCTCGAGTCAGGAGATTGCTTTAGCACCGTCACAGCGCTGAAATTTCACTTCCTTTTTTTTTTTTTTTTTTTAAGAACAGGGAGCAGTAAGCTCTTCTCTGCCTTCCCAAAGTACTTTCGGCCCACGGGCAGCGGGTGAATCAGCGCCGCCCCCGCCGCCCTGCGCCCCGAGCTGTCCCCGGTGAAGGGAGCGCTCCGGTCCCGCTCGCCCGGCGCACAGCGCGATCGCCCCCGCCCCAGAGCCCCGGGCTCTGCCCTGCCCGGCCGCTCCCGCCGCCAGCGTGGCACAGCCCGGCTCCAGCCTCACCTGCTCCGCTCCCCGCCGGCAGCAGCCGCCTCTTTTCCTTTCTCCCGCCCGCCCCGCTGACAGCCCGGCTTTGTCCGCCCGCCCCGCTCCGCTCCGCCCCGCGGGAGGTGCCAGGGAGCCGCTCCGGGCTCGGCACCGCAGCCCCGGGACAGTGCCCGTCCCTTCCCTGCCTCGCTACGGCATCCCGCACCCCTCATGCCTCACCCAGCACCCCTCATCCCGCACCCCTCATCCTGCATCCCGCACCCCTCATCCCGCACCCCTCATCCCGCACCCCTCATCCTGCACCCCGCACCCTGCATCCCTCATCCCACATCCCGCACCCCGCACCCCTCACCCCGCACCCCTCACCCCGCATCCCGCACCCCTCATCCCACATCCCGCATCCCGCACCCCGCATTCCTCCCGAGCCGCTTCCACCCGCGGGGATCGATTGCATCGACCTGCGCCTGGATACAGTTACTACTACTACTACTATTATTATTATGATTATGATTATGATTATGATTATGATTATGATTATTATTATTATTATTATTATTATTACTATTATTACCATTATTATTACCATTACAATTATTACTATTTCATTGTTCCTTTCTCTTTCCCTTTTCCTTTCCGGGTTCCAGGGGAGCGCATCCCGCACGGTGCAGCTCCCTGGGCTCCCTCCCCGCCGCCGCTCCCGCCGGGCGCTCCGGGCCTGGGATCAGCTCCAGCACCGCCCCTCTGGGCCGGCTGGATCCCCTCGGCTCGGCTCTGGGGCCGGCCGGACCCGCCGGAGGGCAGAGGGCGAGAGCCGGCTCTGCAGAAGGAGATGCTGATTTCCACAGGCTCTCCGAAATCACTCCCCGCGGCAAGAGCATCCCACCTGCTCTCGGAACGGAGCTAGCCAGGGAAGTGTCAGGCCTATCTTTAGTTCTTTGCTCCACAGATGGACTGTTAGTCATGTCCTGCCCACATGCAGTCTAGTGGTTTGTGCTGTTAAGCTCTGTGTCGGGTAGCCATAAATGCAGAGGGGAGGTGATCTCTGTAGGATGTTTTTTCCTATTTTTGTAAGGGTAGCTATCAATTAAGGCTGGGAAAAAAAGAAAAATAATGCAGAGTCTTCCTGCCCTTGTAATGACACCTGGTACTTCCCCCAGGAGATATATTAGGGTACATCATTTACATGAAGATGAAATTTAAAATGGGGGGGAGAGTCCCTCCCAACCCAAACTGTTCTATGATGATGTGTATCAGAGGAAACTCTGCCATTCTGTTCTGAACAGCTCTGTGTGAAGGAGCAGGGCTGAGCTACAGCTTCTTCTCCAATGTTTGTGGGACCTGTCCTGCTGCACAGTTTAAGGGACCCCATGTCCCTAGGGATGCATGGACACCATACAGAACTGGTACAGCAGCTCTGCTGTAACAATTAACTGACAGAAACTGACTGACAATTAACTGACAGATACCCATGGAGTGTCCAACCCTTTCCATTGCTGCAAAAAGAGACCACCTCCTTCTTTAGGAGCATTTAGGGCTGAAGTTGGGGTGCAGGGATGTTGACCACCACTGAGTGGGCTTGGACCCTCTGCTCTGAAGAGCGCAGAGTAGGGCTCGTGGCAGTGAAATCTTTCATGGCAGAAGAGCAGTGACAGCGCCATGCTGCTGATGAGATGATGCTAAAACTATGGAGCTGGGCCTGGAGGCCAAGTACACTCATGAGGTCATAGATTTCCCTTGGGGAGCAGAGGGGAATCCCAAATATAAGCGTTCTCAGGTAATGCAGAATGGTTAGCCCCTTAAAAACCTACCACTCAAACCCAAAGGAATATTCTGCCTTTTTTTTTGTTTCATCTATAAACACCTGTTTTGTCCTAATCCTGTTGCTTTGTATCATAGTGACAAAAACCAAAGGTTTAACTAGAAATAGTTGAGTGCCTGCAGAACAATTAGAGGATTTTAGTGCATCTGCAGACTGCATTTAACTGAGCTTGAAGATCAAAAGATATGCTATTTTTGTATGATCTTCTCTGGGATTCTGCACAGCAGTGTCTGAGGCCCTGGTGGATGATTTTGCCATCAGCATGTGTCTAAGTACTTTAGGAGTTGTAATCTTCATTGTGCAGAAGGGAGGCTGCAGAGCCAAGAGACAGAGTTGAGTTAAAATCACCTCACCCATCACATGCAGTCTAAGTGCCCATGGGGAGATCTGCTGCCTCAGGGGACCTGTGGTCTGGAAACGCAGCTGCAGGTCAGCTCTGACTGGTCCCTCCCTCCTGCTTGAGGCTCCCAGCATCACAGGTGAGAGGTTGTCAGGTGTGTTTGGTCTCAGCTATGGCCAGGCTCTTCCACATCCATCATCACTGGACAGTGTGGGCAGCGTGGCTCACCCTGAACCCTGCACACCTCTGATTTTCTGGGCCAAAACTGCCTGGTCTGATGGACAGCATCTCTCACAGCCTTCAGGTATTGAATGCCCAGAGACAAGAGCTTTAAAAAATGGAGAGGCTTACATGAGGTCCATGTAAGGTCTGGGATTTATCAGGCCCAGAGCATGGAGGCTGCTGTCTCTGCAGACATCCTGACATGTGTTTCCTTCCCACAGACACTTCCCATGTTTCTGTTTTATACCAACGCCAGCACGAGCACAAGAACCACTGCTGCAAAAACAGTCACTTGCTGCTGTAGTCCCTCTGCAGTCAATTTTGTTTCCCTTGGCAGAGAGGTGTTAGGATCATGCACATTCCCTAGCATCACAGACATCCTGGATAGGCTGACAACACATTTGTGGCCAGTTTGGTTTTGTGCCATGTTCCACCAACGGTGCTGGAAGTAGCAGCTGGGGTTGGGGTGGGCTGACAAACTGTCTTTACCTACCAAAACAGTTTTAAAAACTAACATTTTTCTCATCTGTTAAACTGGATGTTTGCTGGCTATCTCTTAACAAAACCTGCTTTGCAGCAAGTGAAAAAACAGAAGGTGATGCCAAGTTGACAAAGGGAAGGTGAAAGCAACACACTTGGGTCCTAGCTTTCCTTCAAACACAGCAAGAGAAGCACCTACAGGTACGGCTGTGACCTGGTCAGAGCCTCAGGGAAGTGCATCCATCTTCAGCTGCACTCTGCTTCCAGGAAGAAACCATGACTTTCAGTTTTTTTAAGAGCTCTTTACACGTGATCTCCAATCACTGATTGAAGAGATGCAGTTAGGCTACAGGACATAAACTTGGCAGAATTTATTACCAAAGGCTTTTTCCTGAATTCCTTTGACCCTGCAACCTCCTTGATGTCAGCCCAGTGCAGGGTCATGGTTGAGGAGGGAATACTGCCCTTTCACTTTCCTTCTTCACAGCTGTAATTAATTCTCTGCATCATCTTCATCAGTGAGTGCAGGTAAAGGAGTAAAAGGGACATCAGTCTCTCTAATGCAGAACTGATTTAGATGCTCTTCTGCCAGCATTTGGATCTGACCCATTACCCAAACCCACAGTGCAAGCTGAGTGTGTGGCTGAGTCTCCTAGCAAGGACATACATCCATGTAAATACATCCATCTGAATATAAAACACAGCATTCTCACTTGCAGGTGCTTCTCTTTTTCTACATTTATTATTCAGTTATTCCTGGATAGTGACTTCTTTTTTACTTGTAGTATCCCAAAATATGTCAGATATTTCTCATTCAAAGAAACGGAGAGAGTTGAAATTAACATATCCTATACATAGCAACAGCCTTTGTTCACAGAATATATAGAAATTTGTCTCAGGGTAAGTAATAGCACTTCCCAAAAATCACAATTAGCTTATACTGTTGTTTTGTAGAACCTGTTGAAGAAAGTGAGTTTTTTTCCCCTCATGCAAAATTTCCACTCTACCTGAATAAAACCTTTTCAGACTTTTTTTTTCCCCTCTCTCTTCTCCCATGACCAACTGTCCTCCCAAACCACATTTCCCACAAAATGTTGTATTTGGCCAAATCTTATAGTTTGGAATCCAGAAACATCTGAGGAAATCCTCAGGAAGCCATCATCTCTCACTATTGCTCATTTCCTTACTCCCTTGTTGGGATGTTTATTTACTTTTGGCCTTCTAACCCAAGTGTCCCAGTGTGGCAGGAAGCACTAAGCAGCCCAGAGGTGGTGACTCTGCCCAGCACCCAGGAAGGTTAATCTGAAACCAAAAAATGAGATAGATTTCCAGCAGCCACAGTGGGCAGAGCAGAGCACAGGCACAGGGGAAGAGATGAGGCTTGTGTTGTGTTGACAAGGTAATCTGATGGATATGTTCCATGGTATTTTTACTGAAGGTCTTTTTTCTGCCAGAGTCTCCAAAAAACAACCCCCAAATGCATTAGTGGGCTATTAAATAGTTTGATTGGATACACACAGCCTGTTTTACATGGTGTGTGTGGAACAGGAGCAATATATCAGCTGTCACTCTCAATATTTTATAGAAATTGTTGGGGGTTAAGTCTGAAAAGTCTCACTCAAGGTCATCACCTTCTGTCTTCTGTTCTCAAAGGCAGGCTCAAATAGAGCAATTCTCAGCTTGTACAGGATATGATCATCTGCTTCTGTTGCCATCCAAATCCATTTTTTCCAGTGGGGCCAAAGCAAGACTTTTTGGCACAGTCTGTCCTCACTCATCTTGCTCGTGTAAGGGAAGGCAGCATTAAGTGGCAATAGTCTCAGCCCAATTCCAGAATTACAAATTAGCTGTATCTACATATTTGCCCACTCCACCAGCCTCCCTGGAGAGCAATCCCTCTTCTCTAACCTTTCTATGGCCCTGATATCCCCTCTCACTAGAATGAATGAATTAGTTTTAAGAGTGCATTTAATTTAAGGGGTTAGGACCCCTTTATGAGGTCAGACCCAAGTACAGCCTTTTAAAATGGTTTTCTCCAGGGAAGGAGTTCTTTGAACTCTGAAATAGTCAGATAGTTGTGATAAATGCATTCATTTAAAGGAAATTGGCAACATTAAAAAAAAAAAAAAAAAAAAAAAAGATGCTACACTCAAGTTCTTTACAAGCACTTATGCAATGGTATCTATAAAAGTCTTTTTCAGGGAAGCCCCTAAGTATGCACCACATATCAGACCCACATTTGTTTTTCTGACTAGGATGCTTTCTTGAATGTATGCCAAACCCCTAATTTCCAGAGGAGTGCAAAAATCCTTCTTTGCCAGTCTTTTCTGATTCACCTTCAACCTTAAAGTTTCAGGATTTGAGGTTGTCTTTCATTAGATGAAAGAAGTTTTTTCATCAGTGAGAGCCTGGCCAATCAAGTTGCTGAAATCATAATGTTAAATCTCTCTGGGTCTGTGAAGTGTGAAAGATTTTTGCAAGGCTAAGGACTGCTTCCCTGATGCCAGGAGGATTTCTGGATTGGATTGTCATTACACAAGCTGGGAAAGAAGCAATCCCCTCAAGATTGATCTAGTATTGTCATCAACAGCAGAGAAAAATTAGCCAGCAGTTGTAGTGGACCAGCAGGAGGTTGTTATTCAGAAGGTGGTTAGAGTGTAA
The DNA here is from genome assembly GCF_029582105.1 of Oenanthe melanoleuca. Lineage (NCBI taxonomy): Eukaryota > Metazoa > Chordata > Aves > Passeriformes > Muscicapidae > Oenanthe > Oenanthe melanoleuca. The sequence continues at coordinate 41,749,486 of NC_079335.1, forward strand.
AGAGGAGCCCCACTGTGCATGGGGACATCCCCAGCTGTTGGCACCTACCAGATGATAATCAGGGGGAAATATGTTGAGAATGTGAAAAGCAGTGAGGCTGAAGATCTTCTTTCCTTGGAAAGTTCACCTACCCAGAGATGGATCATAGTGGTGTCTGTGGGACAGAAGCAGATGGATGAGCAGACACCAGCAGAGGAGACAGACAGTGCCTAACCAAGAGAATCTGGCCCCAATACCCTACAGCACCGTGGGAAGGGCTGTTCCTGAATAGCCTCAGGAAAAGCAGCAAGTCTGACAAATCATTCTGTGACTCTATGGTTCTGTGGAAACGGTTGCTAATGGCAATCTGCCATTATACAAGGTCTCTTCCCCTCTACAGGTGGCTCCCAAACTGTGCAGAATTCAGGAAATCTTCTGTTTTGAAGGGCCAGAATTAGTGTGATTACTACTGGAAGAAATTCTGCTCCCTGAGGGAATAATTAGGCAGCTGAGTTGAAGCTCAGTGTTGAACCAGACTTTCCCTTCACAGTGGCTTTTTTTGGAGCTTGGAGGGTAATTCCTCTTTGAAAACATTGTGCACATCTCACTGTAACAGATGCTGGAGGGAGCCATGTTGCTCTTTCAGTGACTGTCAGGAAGCAATGATATGAGGGGTAAAGTGAGGAACCATCTCATCTGAAAAAAAAATGTTGATTTTTTTTCTTCCTGTAAAGCTGAGGTCACTGTGGGTAATCACACCAGCAAGATGCACTGCCACAAGCAGATACAGGCTATGCACTTCCTTAGTGGCATGGGTTGAAACATTTTAGTTTATGGCATCTGACACTCTTTTTTTTCCCTAAATAAGGAAGCATGAGTAATCAGATATCTCCTGTTTTAGTATTACCATAGAAACAAGCCATGCAAGAAGTAAATGAACTGTGCATACAGAGCTGGATCAGGTCTTATTGAATCTGTAGGAATAAAATGAACAATGGTGGAAGAGTTCAGGGGACTGAATATCCCAGTCAGCAGAGCATTGAGAGCCCCAACATTGTTCAGGCTGCCACCATGTGTTCTTTTGTTCTTGATGAAATTAATTCTGTGCTCTATGTGTGTGCACACATTTGGCTGTCTCACAGTAGTGACTAACAGTAAGAGAACAAAAACCAACATGTTTTCCCTGTCAGAGTGTAGATTTTCTATGAGTGGTTCACAAATTATTTTGATGCATAAAATAAGAGATTTTCTTATATATTACTTTTGAAAAGATATAGCCAAAGTAGTAACTGTTAATATATTATAGTGGCTAATAGAGAAACTGAAGACAAGTGACTGAACCTTTCCCCACGGGACTGAACAATTTGCATAAGCAATGCCTAGCTCCACAAGTCACTTTCTCTCCCACAAAGACAGTAAAATTTAAAGCTAAATGTCATAAGAGAGAAACACTCCTAGAAGGAAATAAGGGAGAAATAACAGACTCATGAGCAAATACCATCATTGTTGATCTTGAAAAGCACCCTGGTTGTCACTCACATAAAATACATATATTTGTGCCATCCTAATAGCACAAGAAAGAAGTGAACTAGAGATCTGTATCAAGACTGCAGATCAGAGTTACAGCTTCAGAGTTTCATTGAAAATCCAGGCATGCTGCTTCTATAGAATGGAAACTTGTGTGTTATTACTGACAACACACATATCAGAGTAGCTAAAGGGATTTTGGTGATGTCAGTGACCATACTTAAACAGGTAATAGAGACCTCTGAGAAAAAGATGGATTAGTATGAGATGGTGAAAGCAGCTCAGTTTATAAGGGATTTAATGGAGTTCTTTTGAAATGCTGTCATAGAAGCAGAGAAGCACAAACCTGCAGAGTTACAAAGGGCAGACTCCTGTGGTTCTGGCCTTGCAGTGCCCTGCTGATGCTGAAAGAGCAGCTTCCCCACTCAGTCATGACAAGAAAATACACCCTGCATCCTTGCCCTACACCACTGCCTCCTTTCTCTCCTGCACCACATGCATGCCACTGTCAGTAAGGGCTGTGGGCAGCACAGCACTTCAGCAACCCCAGCAACAACATATTTTAATTGTCAGGGACTGCATTTTGCAATGAGCTGGATATTTTGGCAGCTGCTTAGCAAGGGGTGTTATCCTTGGCATGGCTTTTGCTCTGCTTACAGGAGCAGGCAGTGGCTTTGCAGAAAGTGCCAGTGAGCCTAAGGGCCACACGTGCTAGAGAGGGAATATCCTGGAATATCCTGGGCAAGATCCAGGCTGGTGCTGTGGATTGAAGGCTTTAGCGCCTGAACTTTGTTAAATGCATTTCTATTTGTGAATGCATGTATCAGCTGGTTTACTTTTTTACAAAATGAATCAATTTTGTGGCTCCTGTACCTGCTGCATAGTGGGGAAAACAGCTCTGTGAGGAAAGGCAGGTGAGTCCCTTCAAAAAACACTCCTGATGTGAGGCAAAACCTTCATGTTAACACAGCTTTTACCGACTAGGCTTGGAGTTTCCAATTTCCACCGACAGCAAAAGGTGAGCAGAGCTTTTCAAATGAGCCCATGCACACCATGCTGCACATCTGCAGAGTTTCAACAAGATCTTAGTTCCCAGAACTTAATTCCCAAAGTCTTGCTTAAGCTTAGTTCAAAAATAATTAGTTGTCCAAAGTCCTAGAATCAAAAGAGACACCTAAATAAGTCCAGAATTTTGTTAATATTTCGCATAAATAATGTATTTGCCTTTACTCTCAAACAGCCTCCAATTTTTGATGATGATTATAATCATTATAGTATGGAAAGTCAGATCAGTCTTTTCACTTAAAACCATCATTCTGGTTTTAATGATTTATCTGAAGACAAAGAAATAAAACTCTTCATGGTATTATTTGTTAAGCCTGAAGTTTGAAAGCAAACATCATTGTAATAGACACTGCATATACATTGTAAACTCAAACACGGTGGGAATAAATAAATTTTTATAAAGACCATAGCAAACATTTTAAAGTTATTTGGATGTGTTGATTTTGATTGCAATAAAGGACATTTTCTGTATTGAAGAGGATAGTTGTCTGGGAGCAAAGCCAGGAGTAGCAGTGGTGGGAGGGAGAGAAAAGAGAACTGCGCAGATATTTTTGTTACAAATTGTCCAAAAAGTGGCTGCTTGTAGTGCTTTAGTAAACAAATAGTACTCACATTTCACTGCACTACAGATGCTCTGATACTAATGAGATCCCATGGAAAGATACACAATAACAATAGCATTGCTTTTTCCTACTCCGTGTACTTTGGGGGAAGTAAATATAAAAAAGAATTGCAGCTAAAACCCTCTCAAGTACTCTTCCCTATCCAACATTATAATGTTTTAAAACTTGGCTGTCCACAAGCTTCTCTCAGCTTTGTCAGCAGCAGAGTCACTTTTGGGAGGAGATAAGCTTTGCCATGGCCCGAGCCGCTGCCTTTGTGCTGGAGTGGATTATCTGTCCTTCGCACACACAGAGCCCTGCTCGCTGTGCCCTGCAGGGCTCTCGGTGCTGCAGACGGAGCCCAGGGAGAGGTGTGGCTCAGGGATGTGTCCATCACTGCTGCTCCGTGCTCCTCGGGATGAGGAGCTGTCACTGGCACGGCAGCAACACCCTGGAGACAAAAGGGGCTGCTCTTCCAGGGTGAGAGGGGTCCCTGCTCAGATGGCCCGTGTCCCAGGGACTGTCACTTGCCAGCCAACAACCAACAGAACCAGAGGACACAGACTGAAGTTGTATCACGGGAAAATTAGGTTGGATATTAGGAAAAGGTTTTCCATGGAAAGAGTGATAAAGTACTGGAATGGTCTGCCCTGGGAGGTGTTGGAATCACCATCCCTGGATGTGTTTAAAAAAGGATTGGATGTGGCACTTGGTGCCATGGTCTAGTTGAGATATTAGGACATGAGTTGGACTCGATGCTCTTGAAGTTCTCTTCCAACCTAGTCACTCTGAATTCTGTGAATTCTGTGCATTCTGTGAATTCTGTGAATTGTCACAAGCCTTGCCAGTGCCCTGGCTTGCTGCTTCTGTGATCCAACAGGGACAGAGTGGAGCAGTCTGAGCTTGCACATCACTCTGCAACGCCGAGCTCTGCGTGTCCCTCTTCTCCACCCATCCCACAAAAACTCAGGAGAGCTGGAAACCAGCTGCAGGAAAGTTGTCACCTGAGCCAACATGACTTGATGAGGATCCAGAAGGAAACACTGCAATTTCAGAGCTTGGCAGCCACAGTAACCTGAGGGCTGATTGCTACTCCTAGCAAGGAGTGTCTGTCCTCAGGCAGGAGTTGCAAAGGAGCCCTGGAGAGCATTTGAGAGTATTTCACCTACAGACACCCAATCAGGTACTTCTGCACGACTTTCTCCTCTCTGTGGTGCCTGACTTTGCCACTCCTGCACAGGACAAACACATCTGTGCAATGATGGGTCTCTAGGCTGGCTTAAATCAGTCACACAGTCATTCTACCAAAACACCCAAAGTCCTGTATGGTAACTGGAGCTATTCCATGGTAAATTTCAGTTTTTGGCATGGAAGAACTTCAGCTGTACAGATGTGCTGAAAAGTCGTTCTAAACAAAGCAAAAAAATATTTCTGTATTTTTCTCAGTACTTACATTTGTATTGAAATAATCTACAACAAGGTAGAAATAATTCAAGTAGAAGCTTGAGAATTTCACAGTGTTTGAGTAGTTGAAGGCAAAAGTTGAACCTGGAACCCTAGCTGGGCCACACCATGGCCAAAACTGACATGTCAGGCTGGAGTGTATAATATTTCCATCATTTCCATAAGACTTGAATTTTCTGAAGCAGGTTAATGCCTATAGAGGGGAGTGTCCCTGCCTGTGGCAGGGGTGGTTGGAACTAGATGGTCTTTAATGTCCCTCCCAGCCCAAAACATTCTTTGATTTTATCATGCACAACATTCTCATGCTACTTGTCATTATGTCATAACATAGATAAATTCATAGTTCATCTGGATCTAGTTTCTCTCTCCCACTCTCTGTTAAAAATATATAATGACAGAAGAAAAGCTACACAAAGAAGAAGCCAGCCTGACCAAAAATGTGGCACCACTTCTGTTCAAGGAGTGACAAATAGACTTTCTACAGCCAAGAGAAAGGGCAAGTGAGGGAATATGATAAAGACTTCTATTAAATCCTGAGCAGACCTGAAAAAATAATTTTGGAGTAATTGTTTGCTTTTTCCCAGAATAAAGAATTTGGGGTAAAACACATAGATTTAGATGGCAGACTGGGAAGAGATGCAAGAACAAACGTGCTCCTTGCACAACAGGTATCTAGGCTGTGGATCTCAGTGCCATGGGATGTTATGACTAAAAGGCCTGAAAGGGTCAAAAGTGATTGAATACATTACTGAAAGAAAAACCCACAGGGGCAGTGGAACACCAAGATGCCATCTCTGCAGCTGCAGTCAAAAAAGGCTGGTAACTATATTAAGAGAATGTTTCTATATTAGTGCCTATTCCTGAGCTCTACCCAAAGTAGGTAATATTTGCTGCTGCCAGAGACAGGATCCTGAACTAGCTGAACCTTGAATCTGGTCCAGTGTATCTGTTCTTGTGATCTTACATTAATTTTCAGCAAGAGAAAAAAGGTGGGGTATTTTAATACTCAGGACTTTAAACTTTGAATCCTCTATGTTCAGCTCCTAGATCTTAGTAAGAAGAACTTAAATCTTATTAATATCAAACCAATATAGAGGTTTTTCAGAGACTTGAGATTCATGAGTAACAAAGCTTTAATGCTTAATAAATCAGAACTTCTGTATGCCAAAAGAGTTTAAAATTGAGAATTAACAATAAACATATTTACAGCTGTTTTCTGATAGTTTTGGAGCACACAATGGATTGCATTATTGTTTTGGTGCAATATCTGATTTACAGATAAGTCTCTGGTAACATTATAAAACAGAAGTCCTTTCTCCACACATTTTCTTTCAAAAATAACAAGAATCAACTGAAGATTCTTGGCAGTTTGTTACAAATTGTTCAGGACCTACCTCTGCTAAGTGTCACATTTGTGGTTTTATGTTATCAAGTTAACTTCAAATGACTCTGATTAAAAATTCTAATTAAAAGATTAAGAATGTGGTTTGTTCTACTCCAATTTTGAATGCAAGAGAGATTTCCTTGGATCACAATGCTGTTAATTTGAGCCACAAGATGGAACTGTACATAGTTTTATTTCCCTCTCCTCTTTCATTTGAAGTTCTATTGATAAGTCATATTCACAAGGATCAGAAAAGGGAGAGAGATTAAAAAATAATAATAAAAAAAAGATTATTGCTTATTATTATCACACTGTACAGGATGCAGACTTAACCATCTCTTTGATTGTCTCCCCTGGCCAGGATGAGATATGGTCTACAGTTCATGGCTTGTTCCTCATAACCAGTGAGGCAGAAGTGCAATGTAATGAAAATTGATCTACAGAACATACTCAATTAGTGAAATATGAGCAAAGAAATTACTTCTGAAGAAAGTGAACATAAAGAGCATGTACCAGCCAGCACAAAAGGACAGATAGATGGACAGACACACACACTGACATAACTTTTTGCTCCATAAAATCAGATGAGGTAAGCACTGGATCTATTCAACAAGTGAAGAGTTTGTTGCTTCATCTACCTCAAAATCTCACTACAGAGATTCGATTACAGGAACAGAAAAATAAAAACTCCTGCTTTATGATTATGTCCTTTCACTAATTATCAGAAGATGTCATTTTGGAAAAGTGAAGAGTAGCTCCACTGCTGAAGAAGACCTTGTAACAAAACGTGTCTTCAGCTCTTTCTTCCATATTTTTTATTTGTAACATATGGTTAGTAGAACATTAGAGGTCTGTGAGAATTAATTTAATACAGGGAGTGCTTTGGATTTCTTGGGTCTGTAACAGCAAAAGAACATGTTGGGGAAATAAATGCATTCCTTCTTATCTGCAATGTGGATCTCTTACGTGGTCACTTGTGTGCTCTCAGCAAAGTAATAACAAATGATTTCCCCATCTGTGCAGGCTCACTGGTCTAGTATGGAAGAAAAATAACTTCTGTTGTTTAGATGAGCAATGAGGGAACATGGATCAAATCAGGATAAGCAAACCTGCCAGGCTAGAACCACACAGCATCCAAGAGCATGCCTAGGCCAAAATGTGCTCATATAAAACACTTATGGACTACTTTAAGAAGGGAAATCATAAAGTTGTTGAGAAATCATGGAGAGAAAAGGGGTCAAATGTTTGCCATAAATTTTTCATGACGAGTAGCACAAGGCATTCCTATGCAATATTTTATAAGGAAAATATTTGCTCCTTTTGAGACTGCTAAGCCATCTCCAGGGATTTTCATTTTCCATGCTGCTCCCTGTTTCAGCACCTACACACACTTGCAGATTTTTGCTGTGATTTGGTATCTGTGACTATTTCCCTGACAGCCTTCTGACTGAAAGCAGCATGACAAACTGTAGGAAGCTGTGTCCCCACAGCCCTGCTGCTGCTGCTGCTGCTGCAGAAAGCCAGCCTGCCTGCACAGCCTGTTTCTGTGCTGCCCCTGAGCCACACTGTGCCCTGGCAGCAGTAAATCAGAATCCCTGCCACAGACAGCCACACTCCTGCCCTGCTGTGCCCATGGCCCCAGCAGCCTTGGCACTGGCCAGAGGGCACATGGCAATGGGGAAAGAAAAGCAATTCCACCTCCATCCCTTCCTGTCACTTGAAGGAATACATTTGCTCATTTTGCCTTTTTTTCTTCTTTTTTTTTTGTACCAAAAATCAGAAGATTTCTTGCTTCCTGATCCCAAAAGTGATGCTGAAAGAGCAGGAAAGCAGCACACTGTAAAACCTGTGAGCAGATCCTGAAGGATGGGAAGCCTCCAGACAATGAGTAGGCAGGGACAGCTCCTGAAAGAAGCTGCTCCCTCTTTGTGTCAGGGTGAATTCTGTACCAAGATCTGACCCTTGGGCTGATCCTTCCATTTGTTTTTTTGTTCCTGTACAACAAAAACCATCTAGAAACCAAAGAACTAAAAGGTGGCTTTACTTTCTCCATCTCAGAGTTGTGTTTTCCCCCTCCCTCCAAGGAACAGGGGAGCCTGTCAACCAGACCCAGCACACTGGCCTGTCCATGGCTGTGCCTGGGCACTGGGATGCTCCCATGGGTTATTTGCAGCTGCAGGAGCTGACACCCCATGATTTATGGTTTGGGCAGTGAGATGTCAGATCCTCTTGATACACAGTTCAGTGGGAGAGAGTAAAGAGCTAAAAATACTGCAGTGGAAGGAACCCACTGAAAAACAGGCATAAAATAGTACACATTTTACATCCCAGGATGCTGCAGCAGCACCCAAAGGCATGTTTTTTAAACCAAACAATTTAAAACCACAGCAATTTGTGCTAGTACAACACCTGACTGTACACAGCTCATGAAATCTGTTTGACACTTCTGCCAGCTTTGAGGTGACAGATGCTTGTTGCTTTTTGTTCCATGTGCCCATAGGCCTTGAGCTAACATTTCTGGAAGCCAGTGGCAGAGTCTCCTCTGCCTGCAGCCAGCCAGGTCCAGGGAGACCCTGGGGCTGATGTCACCTCATGGCATTTGGCCTTTGCAAACACGTGGGTATCTGTCAGAAGGTAACTCTGCTTTTTGCTGAAGCAGCAATGGCTGAAAGCAGGCCAGTGCATGAATACACTGTATTATTTTCAGACCTGCATGCTGGGCCAAGGTAAATGCTCAACAACAGAGTCACTCAGTCTGAACTTTCCTCTGTTGCTTCAAAATTTCACTTTATGTTCTCACAGTATCTACCACTACTGCTGTGTTTATTCAGTGTGCGCTTCAGATTACCCTCCAGTTAGTTCTGAGTTTTCACAGTCAATACAGCCCCAGTGATGAATGGGAGATCCCATGCCCAGCATTACTCATTCCCAGAGGAATGACTGGAGGAGCTCTCCAAGGCCAAAGGAGGCAATGCCAGGTCTATTTCTGATCTGCTTTTATTCTGAACACTTCCACTTACACTTGCAGAACTATTGTTGTCTGGGAATTTTACATGAACTATAAATAAAAGCAGCAGAACCATCCCTAGTTTCTGAAGGAAAGATGCTCTAGGTTGTATCTCAGCATGTGACTGTATTTAGAGTACTGTGAACTTCTCTCCTTTGCTGCCAACGGGATGTGGAGGTAGCTGGACACACAGAGTGGCCTTGTCATCAAAATCTCCCAAATTCACATTTCAATTGTGCATTAAAACTTGTGACTTAACCCCCACATTTCATTCAGTCTTAATTCAACCTGTGTACCTTGCATGCATCATGTGGGGAACTTTTACATTACCCATAGCTTTTGATCTGGGAATCTTCTTTAAATATCCCTGCTAGACATGTGTAGCTGTATTTATGTTGCAGACTGCAGAATCCCTTCTGGAAGTGTTCAGAGGTCACAGTAACAACGTGCAAAAATCACATAGGCTTCAAGTTTGTTTTTAAAGTTTAAGCACTATGGCATAAAGTGTGGACAGATGACAAAAGGACAAGGAACCAGATAAAAAGAGGGAAGGAGGAAAAGAAAGATGTCAGAGGCTCTTTAGATACTGCATTGCATTAATTATACTTGAATTAGGTTGTGAAAAGAGAAGATGAAGCAAAATCCATGGGCAGTTGGTGTACATGGAGATTTGGTGACATATCCAGAGCCACCCAGGAAACCTGGAGCACACAGGATAACCCTTGTCTGTCCAAATGGTTCTTTTGCTTGATACATCTTTTCAGTCCTCTGGGGTCATGTCTGTGGGACAGTATTGCCAGGGCTATAGAGTCCATTAATATGGCTGAGATTCTGAAAACTATTGAAAAATGTACCTCAGAGGACCTTGGGTAAGTTAGTAGTGGAAGGGAGAATAAGCAAAGAGGATGAGCTATTAGTATTAGTGATACCTGTTTGAGCCTTGCAGGTGTTTGGCAAGGCAGGGGTAAATAGCTCAGTGCCTGTGCAGTCCCTGTGTCCTGGGCCATCCCTCTGCCCAGTGAAGCCTCTGGTGCCCAGTGACCAGCAGCAGAACCAGCAGGGCATCTTGGGCAAGCTGGAAAAAGCCTCATCTTGTGCAACTCACTAGCAAAACTCATTCAGCAGTGCTAAGATTCCCCCCAGGATGTTTTCTCCAGGTTTTTCTTGAATGCTTTGCCCCCTCAGGACAACCTGTCTTATGCCTTTCTCCTGGTACATGATTGGGGTGCAAAAGTAAAGTTTTAGCTTCAAAGACTTTCCTCTCCTTGCTCGTTTCCATTCCCTGTGTCTGTCAACAAGGAGGAGTTCTCCTTTCTACCATGTGACCTGAATAGATTTTTCCTTACTGTTTATATTCTAATGTAGCCCTTGAAAAAAATAAAAAAGCATTCCAAAACCAGCACACTTTTTGGGGGCTGATTTTAAAATACAGAAAAAGGAAATAACATTAACAAGATATTTCAGAGCAAGATATATATTTGTCTGACAGCTTCAAGTATCAAAAATTCCATCCTTTTTAAGCAAAACTTCACACCTCCTACAAACTCAGAATATTACCAAACCCAGACTCTCAGAGTGAAGCCATCCTCCTCTCACATCCCTGTCCCCAGATAACTTTGTGCTGATTATCATATGCACCTGTGTAGAGCACACCCTGCAACAACAAGTACCAAGGATTAGCTGAGATGTAACAGAATTCCTGAAGACTAATCTATACCTGTCTGTATCTTTAATAAATATCTACATATCTATTCATTTAGAGGCATTCTAGCCTCCCCAGAGGCAGCCTCTGGCATGAGAAGTGCTTTTAGCAGGTACTAAACTTTAATGATAACAACAAGAACAAAAAACACCAAGAAGAGGGAATCCCCTTCTTAGTTTAGGAATTATTAGTTTTTCTTGCATCACTTGAGTGTAAAGTTATCAGAAATCAGGGAACATGACACCAAAAATAAAAGGAAGAAGAAACGTTCCTGTCTTGCCAAACCTACTTCTCACCAAAGGCAGGCCAGGGAAGCCAGAAGGAGCTCTCTTAAAAAAATCCTATTATTCCTGGACTTTATTCTCCCAGATCTGCTTATTTTTTTTTCAGGAATATATATGGAAAGGCAGTGCCTGCCCAGCAATAAGGAAAAGCTCTGCTCTGTTTCCCCCTCCTCCTTGTTGGAAGCCCCATTTACACACAGCTCAGACCAATGCTGGGGCTTTTCTTGGCTAATTTTCCTCCCTAGGGTGGGTAACGATTTCTCAGAGCTAATACATCCTGACAGATGCAGTCACACCAGTGCTTGCACTCTGCATCTTTGTTGGCCATTGGGGCTGTGCTTTGGAAAGCTGATCCCTTAATCATTTCATCTGATGGATGCTGCCTACTATAAATTGACAGTTGTGTGATATCGACCTCTTCTGCTCTCTCTGATGCAGGAGACAGGCTCTGTGTGGGGCTCAGTCAGCCAAAAACCAGGGGGTTGTGTCAGAGTAGCTGCATGGCTATTTTTTATAGATGTAAAACTGAATTTGAAATTTTTTGGTGTGTTGGGAATTGGTGGACAGCAAAGCTCTGCAGTATTATTGCATGTCCCACCTGCTGTAGAGGTGAGAATCACATAAGTAAGTGTTTACCACTTAATATGTTCTGTAGACATGGAGCTATGATAGATCAGAACAGCTACCAAGCAGTTAAAATGTGAACAACTTCCCAGAATCCAAGTGTTTTCTTTAAGTGAAAATATTCATCATCATCAAAAACTATGTTAGCCTTTACATTTATGCACTAACTTTTTAAAAACAGGTGCAAGTTATCAGCTATAAAAAATATCTGTGGGTTCCTGCCCTATTTCATACAAAGTTTAGTCTGCAAATTGACTGTTCAAAGCCAAACACATTTGCTAAGCAAAAGACAGAAAGCAGAAGAAGGGGAATGACCAGAATGTAAAGGCACAATCAGAAACCAGTTGATATTGAAACTCAGGCAGTATTCTACAGGAACTGTACCTTGTTTCTTTCATGACCCCACTGCTGCTACTTAAAAAAGATCTACTGAGAAGGAAGAACTAAAAAGACCTGTGGATATGGCAGCAGTTTTATGATGTATTAGCCTGAACAGCTCCATGATGGGGAATTTTATCTGGCATGGATGAACTTTTATACAAAAATTAGAGCATTATTTAGAGTAGATAGGAGAGTGTTTACATCTCATTCCAAGGTTAATGATGTAGCAGGAGCTCACAGCCTAACCTGGACTGTCTGCTGCACTGTACATTCCCTTTTTAGAGGTGTGAAAAGAGTGGAAACACCATCTGAGGAGCCAGAAATACATCATTTATATTACTGAAGCAGATTAGTACCAGGAGTTATTTTTCCCTTCCAAACAGGCCTCAAGAGACTGATTTAAATAATTACTTTTGTTTGTACAAAACTGACCTTTCTGCTTCCAGTTCACCCCAGCACAGAGATGACTGAGTGCAAAGGGTGAAATAAATAGAGCTGTGTCTAGAGAACAAAGCTTGAGAACACAGAGCAAGAGATTTGGGTTGAGGGCATCTCTTAGGACTTGTAATCATGGGGTGCAGGTGGCAACCAGGCTCCCTCATGAGACCTCAGGGGAATGAAGACTTAAAATGATTGTAACAGCAGCTGATACAGCAGCAACATGGACTATGGTGCTCTTGAACAGTAAAAATGACTGCACAAAGCATACCAGGGGCTAAACCATTCCTGCTGTAATTCTGCAAGAAATACAGAAATTGCTGCTTTGAATAGCTAAAATTGTAGGCTGCCTGAGAAAATTACTAACCCTTAAAATTGTCAAAATCAAACAGCTGCCTCTTGCTCCAACAACTTCACCTGTTGCTCCTTATTTTGGGGAAATAGGACCTGAGATGGTAATAGACGATTAGTAGGTGCAGTGCAACCACACCACCCTAGCTGAAAATACACTGGGAATCTGCCTCAAGAGGCCATAGAGAGGCTAAATTCAGTTTAATGAAGGACCTGAAGGATTTTCTGTTTGCCTTATTCACTGAGAGCTCCAGGTCTGTGTGGGCAAAGGGAGAGATCTCACAATAGGTTTAGAGCATGGCTGGTATAGGTACCCTAAGGCAGAGGCATTGGCCCCCATGGATGAGTGAAGAATCTCATAATCTGTGTGATAAAGTGTAAGGATGGATTTAATTAGCTTTGTATTATGAAAGGTTATCATGACAACACCAGGGAAGGGCAATGCAAAGCAGGACACAAATCTAGTTTCATGGTATGGTGATAACACTTATTAATTTTTGTGTCCCTGAATACCCCATGCATTTGCATCTATTACTAGAAAATTTTAATCTTTTCCACAGGTGGTCCAAAGTGTGGTCTAAGTACTGAAATCAACTTTTTGTGTGGAGATGTCACCATCTTGGTCTCATTCTTTGGCTAAGCCCCAGTGAGCACAGTGTGTGATCTGTGGTTCCTAGAACTCTTAATCAACTAATGAAAGAGAAATTTCCTTAGCACTGCTGTCCCATCCCATCAATCAAGTTTGTTATTAATAAGCCTTTTTATTGCCTTCTGGAGGTATGAGGGTCACAGTCCTTAATTCACCAAAGCATTTTACAGCAATTTCTTCTAACAAGCATCATGCAAAGGCATTGCAAGGGGCAAAGGATGAGAAATGCCTGTGGTAAAGGATTAAGTGAAAAGTGCAATGGGATTATCCTGTTGAGGATTTAGCTTTTGGGGTTATTCTGGCTTCTGAGAGTACAGGCAGAGCCAGGAGGCAAGTGGATAATTCAGGCATGTTCCCAGCAGAGAAAAGCACAGATATTGCTGACTGAACCAGTTTCTGGAACCTGTGAATTTCGATTCAAGGGAGATTTATTTGGGTTTCTTTATGAGCTAAGCAAGCAGAAATGTGACCAGGGCAGACATATAAAAGCAATTTTGCTGAGTAAGTAAGAGGATGGCATAGCTGGCCAGGGAGCTGATCTCTGTGCTCTTTGGCTGAGCTTTGCAAAGTGTGACAGCAGCACATTACCTCCTGTGCAGGGGAGCTGTGGCAGAGGTGAAACCATTCCCTTATGCATAACTTACAGTCCTAGTCACTTACTCACCAACTGGTATGTTATTCCAGAACAGTGGATAAAGTAGCTCTGAAAGCCTTGGTGGATGCACAAACAAAATAAGCAGGTTTAGCAAGTGCCCTGCAACAGCTTCAGCAGGGCTAGAACAGCTATGAACAAATGGGAATAATGCTCTCAGTGAGTTACATCATGCCTGTCAACAGCCCCCAGCACTGCCCAGACTCCCAAAACCCCCCTCTCCAGCAGCAATGGGTTCACAGAACAACACTGAGCAGTTAGGAATTTCCTTGACCTGGACAGTCCCACAGGAACTGGAAACCTTCCCAACAGCACTGCTCTGGGTCATGGTGCACAGCACAGGTACAGCTCCCACACCCTGCCTTCCCAGCCAGAGGAGGGATGCATGGAAGTGCAGAGAGAGGAGACACCTGCTCTGCCTTCTCTGCCTTCCCACAGGAGCTCTCCATTTAAAATTAATGTATTCTGACTTTTGGATTTCGCAATTTGTGTTTCGGTTTAATTTCTGTCCCGTGGGAATTATAAAGAGAAACCAACAGAAAACAACATATTTGACAGCAACTTGATTTTGTTAATTAGAGTTTTCTCTTTAAAGCTGAAATAAATCTGAAATGCAGAAGGCACCTGAGTGTGCCCCTGTCATCTCCCCAACCATGTGTGCACATGCACCCTGCCCGAGTCAAACATCTGTGAAGTTCTGGACTCATTGCATGCAATCAAATGCAGTTTATTAAAATATTTAGTATATAAAATAATTGTAAAGCTCTCACTTTCAAATGACTTACTACCTCCCTCACTCTGTGTGTGTGTATTTGCTGCCAGTATCTCTCCAAAAAAAGAAATTGTCTCTTACAACTTGTTTTCATCTGAATAAATTTCAAATCCATAAAATAAAACAAAATAGCAACATAATTATTATTAATAATAAAAACAATAGTAATAACAACAGCATCAGCAATAATAATAATAACAAAAACAACAACAATAATGACAATAACCACCCTCCATTATTTTTTCTTACTAAAATGTGCATGCAGAATTGAACAAACAGTGTGTGTGTCATTCAAACAGATGATGATGGTCACCATTCATAGCAAAGGTTTTAAAGAGATGCTGTGGATCTTTGTAATCATTCCTTCTGGTGCATTTTAGAAGCTCATATTACTTGAAAAAGCAAAAACTGTCACTCCCAGTTTTTGCCCTGTGACCTCAGATCAGTGGTGAAGCTGGATCTGTCCTCTTCTGCTTTTGCAGGTTAGCTACAATGATTAGCTGGAAACCTTGGCTGACACAGTGATGATAATAAGAGCTGTGGGCTCCAAACACACTCAAAGGCACTATAAAATGTTAATTTACCACTGCATTAAAGCAGGTATTTGAGAAAATAAACCAGTGAACAGAACTTGGACAAGTTTACAGTCTGTGCCCCAGCACTTTACAAGCTGCCTGGAAGCTCCTCTCCTACTTCATTGTTTAGTCTTGAGGCTTCTCTGAAGCTGTAATTTCTCCAAATTTCCAGACACCTGAATTTTTGAGGTTAGGCAAGGGGTAAATGTCTCATCCAGAAAACAAAGACACTCTCGAGGGAGAAAATATTCAAAGCCATGGAAGTAAAGGCCTTTGCTGAACCACAGTAAGAGCAAAAGGGAATTGGGAAAAGCAATTCCTCTTCTCATGTGAGTCTCACTGAACTTTGAGTTAAACTGTGTTGGAGAAGGCAGTAGACTCTGCAATGGGGAGGGAAGTTGTGGCTCAGGACCAGGTGTCCTAGAGCCAGGGTGGAGAGCATCCTCCTGGAGTGTCCATGGTGGTGCTCCCCAGGCAGATATTTACCCTCCAGCCAAAGGCAGCACATGGAGACCAGCACACCAGGCCTCCTGGCCCCTGGAAAGACCAGGGCTGCTGTTCCTGGGCCATGAGGAATCTGACCCAGCTGTGTCCCACCAGTGAGACAAGCTGGGACAAAATGCTGGTGTCATGTGGATTGACCAGGGCCTGGAGGGGGACATCATGGAGCAGGGATAGCCCTTGGAAAAGGAAAAAAACCAACTTTTTAGGTTAAGAGAAAGAAGGAGAAGAGGAAATGCAGCAATGAAATATGCTTCTTGGTCATAAATTGAAAATATAAGCCAACAGTGGGTTTTAGGTTTGATGTTATGCATAAGGACAAGGCATTAAATATCCCTGATGTCCTAATTAACTATTTGCCCATTAAAAACTCAGGGAAATGTTTACAGTAATTCCAAAGTGATTTTAATTCTTTCCTGGTCTCATTCCCCACTGCCCTGTTTCCACTGAAGACCTGGAGGGATGCAGAACGAATCACAGCACCAACATTTCACACCAAGCTGTACAGTAGCTGGAGCTGTGCTGGGGAAGGAAAGGCTGCCTGAAAATCGTGCTGCATGCCAGTGGCTTGGCTCACATCACACCAGGATTATTGTCCCTACACGCAGTGAAAAGGGCTGTTGAAAATATGAAGCGTGGTGTCATGCCAAAAATCTGTGCTTGTTTTTTTTTTTGGTGTATTCGTCATGAAACATGTGGCACAACTCTTTCATTCCTACAATTATTTTCTATGGGAAAGTCCTTATCTGCAATAAATAAAGCCAGGGCTTTTGATTTTACTTCACTGCATTTTTTTCTAAAAAAAAAGTTCTTCTAATCTTACAGCTTTGCTACTTCATTTCTGTTTATTTGCAAGAAAAAGCCAGGATACAGCTGTTAGTGGAAATGCAGTGGACTTTTTAACAGGACATATCTTCTGATGAACACTGTAAAAAAACCAAAAACATATTCCTCTCTTTCTGCATTCTCTATAATTATTTGAATGGGTTTTGCATTTACTCTTTCTGATTTTCATGTCTACAGGTTTGTGGTTTGTAAGAATCAACCACTCCTTTTCCTTTTTTGTATCTGTTGGATGTTACTTCCTAGATTCTTTAGAAATGTAAGGAAAAGATGAAAAATTCTCCATATTCTAGAACCCAATAGATCAGCACATTGGCCTTGATTCATGCTTCCAAAAATAAGATCTTTGTGTTTTATGTGACTGGGTAATGGATTAGACCAATTAGTCCTCCTTCTATAAGGACTTGTATTAATTTATTTTTCCAAGTCTTGCTATGCCACATGTAAACAAGTATAAATAATGTCAGTAGAGTGTAAAGAGTGTTGCTTGCAACTAACATAGAAACCTTAACCCCTGTTGATAGGTAAAACATGTAGAGAAGACTTTATCTTCCTGTAGGTCTTTGCCCTGGTTGCCAAGACTTTATCTTTCTGTAGCTGGAGTGTATATTGGCTCTGGTAACCATAAAAGACAGACATATAAATGAAGTCTCAACTATGTAGAGATTATTTATTCCAGGATTATGTTGTATTGCCCCTGTGCAGCAGCAGATCTTCATGGATTGTAGGTTTATGTCAGGCAGAAAATACAGGAGGAAAGGCACTGGATGGAGCAAAGTATGGACTGGGACCAGCCTGGGTAGGTACCTTTAATTTTCAGTATGGTTTAATTTATGAACACTTCCAACTTTCTGCTGAAAATGAGTTCTTCCTGAACAACAATTTTACAAGGAAAAGAAATCACACTTACCATAGAGGATAGATTTTAAAGAATATTCAACACCACTTTTATAACTGCAATATGTGAGTGAGACTTCAGCTCCAAAAGCCCATCCACCATACAAAAACCACTTCATATTCCTGCAATTTATATATGCTAATGTATCCAGAAACTGAATGTGGTTATAATAAGGTGGAATCCCCTTAAAAAATAAAAGGATTCTGTTTTATGGCATCACTCTTGCTAATGACTTCCAAATTGGATTTGCATAACAATCTCTCTTTTCAGACTGCTGGTCCAACAAATCACACTGTGACTCTTTTGGTTAAGCTTTGTTCTGCAAGGATCCTGTAACAGTAATTTAGTTGTCAGTTTTGGGGCTGTGGGAGCATAATTAGGTTTATGCAGCTAAAGACACGACCACATGGCTCTGTGGGAAATTAGATGAGGGGAACTCCTGGGTTGGGCTGAACTTGCCAGAAGTCAGACCAGAAATTCTGGAGCAAGCTCAAATAGCTCTGCAGATACACAGTATATTGAAATTAGGTTTTCCTGGGGTTACATCTGTGATATCGCTAAATGATGATGAAATGCATTAATGGGCCATAAAGAATTAACATTTTCATTACTACTGTGCCCTTTGAGAAAAGTCCTGTCTGGATCAGGGGAGCTGCACTAGGGCTGCTTCAATCAGACAAGCCTTGATGGGCAAGAACACCTTGCTGATGCTCCAAAGAGCCACTGTCTATTGGCATATTAGAGTATATCAGCCTGAGGCCAACCAGTTATGTCTGCTGATACTTCAGCTTAGCAGGTGAACATCCCCATCACCTCAACCTTTTATACTTCCTTCATGTGTTTTTCCTGGAGCACCTCATCTCTGGAGGAGGAGAGACACCTGCCTGTGTTTGGCACAGGGACCCTGACTGGCACTGCAACATCTGCACGCTCTGAAGGCACAAAACCAAGGCCAGAAGGTTTGGTGGTCAAAACACCACTGGGATCTCACAAAAGCAGAAGTGGTGCCTGATTTTGAGGCAAGGAAAGGCAGCTCATGGGTGCCATGTCTGGCAGGGAATGGCCAGCAGTGCTGGCATGAGGACACTGGCATGTTCTCTTGTAGAGGGAAGTGAGAGCAGCCTGATCCATGCAAACTGCATGACCTCCTGCAGCACTGGACTCACCCTGAGCAGTGTGGAATGCTGGCCTGGAATGCAGGAATCTCCTCGGGGTGTGTGCATGTGTGTGCCTGTGCCAGGGACTGCACAGGGCTGGGCACACAGAGCTGCCTGGGGGAGCAGGGCACACACAGGGTATCTCTGCTTCTAGGTCATCATCAGACCATCAATGTCTAAATGAGCACAACAAAGTAAATACAGCAGGCCAAATTCGAGTCCCCTTCTCTTCTGCATCCTTGAAAGAGCTTGTTTATCTCGCCAGCTCATAATTCCTAGAAACAAGTCCCTGAATGTTAGATGTAGCTACCTAGGCAACAGGGCATGATGCAGATACTCAACTCAAGCCTTGCTTTTCCCAGTTTTTTTTTTAATGTGTTGGCCAAGTTCTGGATTCAGAGGTGAGACAATAAATATTATAGATATTAGTACAGACAGTCTATAGCAAAGGAAAGGGGAAGGACCTGACACAAGGATTCTTGCTTTCTGATTAGCACACAGCTTGGTGGCAAACCTCACCCCAGAATTAGGCTGGCTCAGACTTTCTGGACAAGGCCACTGGTTTTTCTGTCTCAACTGTTATAGTGGCTAAAGGCATGAACATTATTTCCATATTGGAAAAGGTTTCAGCTGCCAGGGAAAACACTCCATGGTTATTCATCACATTTTAGTAAAGGGCTGAGCAGATGCCCTCCTGCTATCAGCTCAAGAGAGCTATTAGGGCAAATTTCTGCCTGCTGTAGCTCAGCTGTACCTAATGGCCCAGCCATGGCAGGACTGAGCCTGCTGTGTCCTTGTGGCAGGAAAACCACCTGCCACTCAGCAGTGTTGGCTGAGCAGATGAGATGCTCCACTCCCAGCAGTGCAAAGTGTAAGGGCAATAATGAATTGCTTCCCAAGGAAAGCAGCAACTGGCCACTGAGCAGCTACTCAACCAGTGATCTGGTTTTCATTTGTTTCAGTCCTCGGGGTTTGCTCTCGTTGGGTTAAGTGAGGCATCCCCAGCTAAACATAAAACAGTTTAATTTTTCTGCTTCCAGGCACCATCAGCCTCAGCAATCCCAACTTGCAGTCAAACCCAGTTAATTTTTCTGTTGATTATCACTTTGCCAGACAAACAATCAATACTAGAGCTGTGCAGACTTTGTATAACCTCTATAAACCCAGTTTTTAATTGGCAAACAGGTATCTGTCTGCATAGATTTTTCACGAGTGCGACCTTACAAAAGTGTTCTGCATTCATCCTTCTTGCATTCATACATGAGCTCAATTAATTAATTTTTTGGAGCTTAGATCCAAAAGTAGCAGAAAACATGTTTCTGGTGAAGTGTCCTCTGCTCAGCGTGTGACTCAGAGGGAGTGTGAGAGGATTCCCTGGAAACAGCACTCCCTCCAGTAATTACCATCTGCACTGACTTCAGCATCAGCCTTTCAGCTGAAACAAACAGTATTTGAGCCCCCCCATCTGCTGGGGGCTGGGCTGTGAGGGAAAATGAGCTGAGAGCCAGGGTGCAGTTATTGTAGGTGGCAAATGGAAAACACTCCAGACAGCACGCAGCACCATGTGAAAGGACTGAAATACAACTTTTGTACTTTGTGGAGAGGACAATAGAGTCTCTTGTCAGAGCTGAGGTCTCTTGGGGGGATTTCTAAGTTTAATTGCACCTACAAAATGAATATGATGTTGAAAGTGCTTCTTTATAGAGAATGCAATCTCTTGCTTTCTCACATGATGGCAGATGTTAAAGCAATGCAGAGACCTGTTAAGCACCTGATTCCTACTCACAGCAGCACTGTAGGTGCAAAGTCGGGGGGGTTATGCCAGAAGCCTGAATAAACAATAAAGCTAAGGAAGAAAAAAAAAAAAAAAAAAAAAAAAAAAAAAAAAAAAAAAAAAAAAAGTGTAATTGGACTAGGGACCACTGAGGGGTGCAGGATGGAAGGTAACTCTGTGGATCACGGGAGTACAAACACATATGGTTGTTTGGTGAAACCAGGAAAGGATTATGGATGTCCCAAAAGGAATTCTCTATCCTGAACAAGGGATCTCATCCAGGAAAAAACTAGTCTGGGCTCCATAGCTCCCATGGGAAGTGGGACAGGAAGGCAGCAGTGAGAAACTTCATTCCCAGGTGAGCAGCAGCCCCTGCTCCATGAGGAGCTGGATAGCACCACCAAAACCATGAGAAGTGTTGGTGCAGCCTGTCCTGAAATTGCCCTGAGGTGCAGGTGGTGAGGGAGGAGGAGCAGGGATGGATGCTCTGAACCCCTGCCTGGAGTTAGGGGAGGCTTACAAGGGATCTGGGGGCTGCAAAGACCAAAAGCTGAGAAATGCAGGTGTGCACAGACACATCCCCATACTGGAAGCCAGTTTGACCCTTTTTTTTCTTTTTGACAGGAATGTACCAAGAGGGACCAAGACTGAACTGAGCAGTAACAAGAAAATGAGTCAAAACACGAGCTTGGAGGGCACCTCTTCTCTGAGTGTGCTTGCTGGCTGCAGGCAATGCTGGGGTCTAGCAGCAGTGCTGGGCTGCAGCAGGCAGGGGAGAAGTTAACTGGGCAGCCTTCATGGCTGACAATCAGCATAACAAGCAGCAGGCCTGACACATCTGCCATCTGGCCACTGCTGAGTGTTGTGTAAAAAACACAAGCCATGAGCAAATTAATTTGCTAGCAGTAAATTATCTTGCATTAAATAGCAAACTGCATTCTGCAGCATCACATACCAATGACAACATGCACCACGGCCTCCTTCACTGCCTACCAAGACACACTAAAGCTACTACTCTTTCACATCACCTCTCTCTTGGGTCTTTATTATCTCCAAGGTGCATTAACTATCTTAACTTATGCATTTGTACCACGTGGTTGCACAATTCCCCTCCTCCCTTGTGCACATGCCTCAGCCTTGACCTAGGAGCTTGCTAGTCCAAAGCAGTTTTTTTTAGAAAGTTGCAGAGTTTTGGGCCCTCAGAAAAACTTACTCCAGTTTGGGACCTGTTTCCTGGGGAATGGGAAGGCTGGGAGAAGTGCAGCCTCATTCTGCTGCTGTGCCTTTTGCTGCCAAAGGCCTGGTGGTGCAGTGCTGGCAGCTTGGGAGAGTGTCCTAATCCACAGGCAACTCAACTGCTGGCAGTAATTCAGGAGAAAGCAAATGGGAATCCTTAATCTGTGGATTATCTGGGGTATTAGACAGGATGATCCTCAGGCATATGAAATCCTTCAATTTTTTCTTTGTGGAACAATAGAGATTGCTCCTCCTACTCAACATACTGTGTTTGATAAACTCAGCTTCATATTCCTACAATAGTCTCTTAAAAGTTTCACCCAAACCTAAGGGCTGCTTGCAGCATAATACACAACTGCTGAGCAACAGGCCTAAGCAAATTTTGGAAGAGCAGCCATTGAATTGTGTCCTGCTGAATGAAACTCTCAGGTGCTTTCAGAAAATTCCAGATGCTTTTCCAGATTTAGCCAAAGAGCCAACTATCCAGATCTAAAGACCATATTATTATATTATATTATATTATATTATATTATATTATATTATATTATATTATATTATATTATATTATATTATATTATATTATATTATATTATATTATATTATATTATATTATATTATATTATATTATATTATATTATATTATATTATATTATTTTTTCTTTTTAAATGTTATTATATTTTTAATTTATTTTTTAATTTACTATTTTATTTCCTTTTGCAAATGAAACAAATTTATTTTCTCCTGTAAGAGTCCATTTTCCTTGCAAAAAGCATTTAGAGTAACCAAAGGCAAAGAGAAAAACAGCCCTTGCCTATAAATTAGTTTTCACTGTCTCCTTTGCTCCCCAGGGGCCATAGAGTTGATTGTGGGTTAGGAAGCAACACAGCAATTTGGGATTATGCATGGATAAAGCAGAGTTATCCTCATGAGTTTATATGTCATCATACATTACAATCTTGTGGATATGATCTTGGACTGGGACTGTGGAGGCGAAGTTCAGCAGATCTGGCAAACCATTCACAGTGTAAAATGATCATCCTTATTGAAGAACATCAACCTGCAGACAGAGGAATTAGGGCAAATAAACCCTGGTGATTTACAGGTTACCACAGCAGTCAGAGCTGAAGGAGGCAGCAGACTGGGCTTTATCTGCCTCCCAAAGCACAGGGGTATCTGCTGAGCAGATATTTTTGGTGTGCTGCTACTGCTTTCCATCCAACAGACCCCTCCCTGGTGTAACTCACTGGCCAGCTAACAATGCTGTGTGCACAGCTGGGGCTATTTTGGATGTCAGGGATGCAGTCCATCTGCTGGGAAGGGCTGCCACCACACCCAGCTGCACCACTGGGCACTCCAGATGTTGCCACGTCCTGGGGAGGTAGCCCCAGGCACTGCATCAGAACACAAAACTGCTGCTTTAAGTGTGAGCTCTTGCTTTGCAACTCCATCCTCTTTTAGGCTAGCAACCAGTTGCAGTTACCAACTGTAAGGAAAGGCATCTTAAAATGTAATTGGAAAAACAGACTTCATGTTCATCTGCAACAGAACATGTGACTGTGTATGGTAAAGCCATTCAAACGTGCCTGTTCCAACGTTTTGTTCCTTCCAACGCCAGAGAAACACTGTGGTTAAGAAAAAGTGACACTGTTGCAGATAGTTTAGGCTCCTGAGAACCAATACCACCTTCTCAGTTTGTATCAGGCACCTTGTCAGGCCCTCATGTCTTCTGCCTATGGACATTTTCATTGCTGTTAAGTGCATACAGGGGCAGGCGTTTTACAGATGGGGAACTTCATTTTCAGACTGTGAAACTGCTAAAGATACAGAGAATCAAGAAAGGAAGAAAGAAGAAACTGCTTGGGCCACTGAAAACAGATGCTGCTTGGTACCAAGCTCAGAGCTCTGTGGAAAGTGATGTAAGGAGCTCTCTCATGAAGTGGTGGACGAGACAAAGACTAATTGCTGCACCACAGGGACACACTTTGCTTCCCTACAGAAAAAACCTGCTGCTTGGGCTCCATGGAACAGGACATCCAAAACTAAAATAAGCCACAAACATGATGCTCCAGAAATTCCTTTTAAAAATCTTTTTAATGAAGAAATAATTCCATTCCAAAATATAGACACACAATTAAATAGTTTAATCACTTCAAAATATAACATGTCCCCAGTAGGTTCCAACACACACACACAAAACAATACTTAACAGCAATACAAAAACCCCATACAATAGCAGTTCTGTTACAATACCAATGAATATTGTGACATCTTTAGTGTCTCTGTATCTGTCTCAAGTGGTGTCAAGTACAGTAGTTTTAAAAATGCGTTGCAGTTAGTAGCCTCAAGATGTAACTCTTTGTACTTTTTTTTTTTCCTTCTTCTTCTTTTTTTTTTTTTTTTTTTTTTTTTTTTGGTTCAAAGGTAAAAATGCCCTTTATTCTTCAGGACACTGCGTGGAGTGCTTGTTGTTCCCAGCTCCGTCTGCTGAATTGAACCAATGTGATTACAGCAACCCAAGGTTGCAATATTTACAAGGTCTATCTACAGTAATTGCCAAGAACCAATAAGGATGGGAGAAGATGACGACTGAAAGTAAAGGCAGACACACTTATGATAAATTATGATGCAACAATTTGGCTCATGCATATAAGAAAATACATATTATATCACAACAAAGGCCACACACCTTTTTATGCAGTTTAACATTACTACTTACAGACAACCCATTCTCCACCATCGCTTTGGACATTCAAGGACCCTAAACATCTTCACATCCCTGTCTCCTGATTCCAAACCACTGGTTTTCCTCCAGTGACACTAAAACCACCTGGAGTTTTGACAGCTGTGGTGGGCCATTGGTAGTTAAGAAAAGGGCCTTACCAGGGACCTCTTCTGTAACTGTGTTTGTTTTAATGACCGCAAACCACAGCAAAATAATATTCAACAAACAGACAAAGACCAGCTGGGTGAAAATGCAGCCAGCTTAACAGTTGGAAAAATGCTTAAAATAGACATTTGCAGAGCTAAGTAAGAGGTGCTTCACCTCAGAGAGCCAGGGCATAAGGGACCCAGAACTCTAGCTCTAAGGGATCATCTTGTTGACACCAGCCTAAAAGAAAGGTGCTTGATTAATCAACTTC
Source organism: Oenanthe melanoleuca (assembly GCF_029582105.1). Classification (NCBI taxonomy): domain Eukaryota; kingdom Metazoa; phylum Chordata; class Aves; order Passeriformes; family Muscicapidae; genus Oenanthe; species Oenanthe melanoleuca. The sequence continues at coordinate 41,774,492 of NC_079335.1, forward strand.
AGTTCTTACTCCTAGTTCAGAAGCTCTTGCAATGGATTTAGTCTAGTGCATCTATTTTAAGCATGGTGATAATGAGCACGCAGACATTAAGGTGATGAGAGGGATCTATTACTTTGGGTACAGTTAAACATGACATGGGTTGAATTAATCAGCCATTGCACGTAGCTGTGTTCTAGCTTGTTTTCTCCCTGTTCAGGAAATGCTTGCCTGGAATCCTGAGCTGACAGCAATGTCTACAGGTTCACTGGAGTAGCTTAAAACATGGAGTGCTAGGCACTAGTGGAGGCTAACTCATTCCTGAGAGGAGGTTGGAAGAGGGGACAGTGGAGGATATGGTGCTTGCCCTGCCAGGACTGCACATACCCCAGGAGCAAAGACCAGTGACTGCAAAAACAAAAAGCTTACATGAAGATATCTGGATCCCTTAGTATGCATTTGGATGTCTGAGAGCAAGCCCAGGTACGCAAGGATATACAGACAAGAGATCTGCATCCACAATAAAATGACATGGAAGTGAAACATGGCAGCAGCTCTTTCATACAGATACTCATTCCCTAACACATAGTGCCCAGGGAAACAGCCACGAGCCTGGAGAATGCATGCAAACAAGTGGACTTACGGGTCGAGCTACACAGCAATCTCACGTAAATACGGCAGCACACATCCACGTCACCATGAAAGCAAGGACAGACAAGCCACGCTAACCTGCTTTAGATGGGTATCTCATCACTTGCTGTAGGCAAACTGTGCTGGTGTGAAATATCTGTATGAAACACCGCTGTTTTCAGGGCTGTTAGACAGTGTCACTCCAGGTCAGCCAGGTACTGGAAGCCCAACATTGTATTAGGGCAGTAAAGTTACCTTGGCAGAGAGCTGCAGCTAACACTGCACAGCTCAGGAGGACCTGGTGGCCAGCAGGGAACACCTCCTGGTGTCCCTGCCCAGCTGCTGCTCCAGCTGTCCCTGGCCTGGCTCTGGCTCCTCTGCAGGGCAGTGCCACATGCCACAGAGGTGTCACCTTTGTTTTGGAGCAGGGTGCTCTGGGGAGCACTTTGGTGCTAGTTTGTGTCAGTGCCTGCTCAGAGTATCTGCAGGTTTGTAGTCACAGCAGAGCAAACGCTTTTTAGCCAGCAGCCTCACTGCCTAACCCTGCCCAATGGCCAGGTCAGTCCCCTTTCTCCTGAAATGCCTTGATACTGCAAAAATACTAAACCGGACGAAACTCCAATTCTGTAACTATGCCTGTCCTTTCAAAAAAATCCACTGCTCTCCTTGTGCTTTTCACTGATCGCTGTTTCTCCATCCAGCTCTGAAAGAGTCTCACCACACATTTCCAAGAGGGCATGCAGAACATCTGGTGGCTGGCTAAGGCAGTACACATTCGGAAATCAAAAGAAAACAGTTGCAAGCGCACTTTAAGCCTGTACATTTAAAGCTGAAGGCCTCGAAAATAACATTATAGAAGGGGGTGGGGAGGAAGAGGAGGGGCAGAGAGATGGAAAGAGCTGGTTTGTTGAACACATGCTTACTAAAGCTAAAACATCAATGAAACAATACCATGGAGGATTATACGTAACATCAGTCAGTTCAGGGATCTTATGGCACCTGTGGTTTATAAACAGCTTTAGCAACGAGTATTTCAAAACATAGTTCACAGTTTTAAGAAGATCTGTGCTGATTTAAAAACTAGATTCTATATCATTTGAATGTCACCTTTTGTATATGATATCTATTTGGAAAAAAAATATTTACACTAACTTCTATGGCTGATTTGTTAGATTATTTTGAAAGAAACATTCCTAAGTTACACATTAGCCCTAAATTAGAGAAGTTTATTATTATTATTAATTATATTATTATTATTTTAGTACATTTTGTATAAGCCTTAATTTAAAGACTTGCAAACAAATTGCAAATATAGTCTGGTACTTTGTTTTTTGGGCTACTAGATATATACACTCAGGAGTATAATCATTCAGTGTTAAATGCATAATTGTCGCTTTTTATTTCTCCCGTGGGAAAAAAAAAATGTACAGTGTATAGTAAACCAATCTACTAAAATCTCAAAGTATTCAGAAATCAAATTTCTAACTATAAACAGCATTGTCATTGTAAACTGAACAGGTTCAATATCATGTGCAAAGGGTTCACGTGAGTTGTTAACAGCCGCCGTGTGTGACAGCAGCACGCGCGTCAGTCTGTCTGCTTCGCCGGTAATGAGCCATGTTACAGAAGATGTAGCTAATATAAGTTAGCTTTAAACAGAAGTCTTGTTGTCAAAAAACACACACCTACAAACTACAACTCTTAGAACAAAAGTACTGTGCTACAGTCCTCAGAACTTAGTTATGTGATTTTTTTGTCAAGAGACGCTGCACCTCTTGGTTCCACTCTTCCGTGAAGTTCGCAGCTGAGTTTTCTTCGTCGTCTGTCCGAAAGCAGCTCTCCTCATCATCAGTTCTTACGTAGCTTTCATTGTCTGTCTGACTGCAGCTTCCCTGTTGAGAAATGTTTATGGAAGGTTTTTAAAGACTGCTGGTTTAACGTGCTGCACCCATGCAGGCAGAGCAAGTAAAGCCTCCCACTGCTGTTTTATTGAGAGAAAAGGGGGCTGGCCAATTCCTGTGGTTAACCCTCCAGGAGTTAAAAAAGGAAAAAAAGCCATTCTATCTAGATGAGCCATAGGTATTTGAGCTGTAAACAGAAACTTACAGGGCATGTGGGAAGTTGGAAACTTTCCTTGCCATGGGCAAGAAGACTTGCCTGCTCTGCTGCGGGACCTTGTGCTAACTCAGTCTGCATTGACACAGATTTGCAGTGTTCCCATTTTCCCTTCCACCTTCCCCTTCCAGGTCGCTCTATAAATAGACTATTGAAAGTGCAACCATGGTTTAACCCCCTTGTGCAGTGTTCAGCCACTGGAGTTACAGCCACACAGCATCACGAGCCTTCGCTCACATGGAAATGTCTTGTATGTTTTACTGTGTCCAAGAAAGTCTGCAGTTACTTGAAAGGATGATTCTGGGTGCTACAGCTCATGAACAGCCTAGTCCACTGGTGCACCAGCTTCTGCTGGTGCTCCTCTGTATCCTGAATCATCAGTGAGTAGGATAATTCCAGAAGAGGCAGCAAAGTTTTAGCTGGTAATGAAAAATGCTGGATAGGTTACTGCCACTCCTTCTCAGAACCATGTCAGGATCTACAGCCAGGTAATACTGCAAACTTCTGCTTCTGGCACATTCATTGTAAAGACATTGTTTACACACTTAACCCTTCCTAAGTTATGGAATTTATCCCTTTTTCTTTTGAACTAGCTCAGAGAGAAAACCAATCTGCATTGCATGAGATATGATAATCACAGCACAATATTCCACTCCCCACATATGAATTATTTTCTACTCATTTCAGGTATAAAGTTGGTCTAAAAGATGGGACCTGAAATGCAAATTACTCTGGCAAAAATAGTTGCATTAAATCTGGTAAATGAAGAAATGTCAGGTAGCTTAGTTTGCTGCTTCTCCTTCCTGAGACCATTTGATTCTATTAATCATTTAGGCAGAAACAGTTACACCCCCCTCCTTAATACCTAAGCATGCCAAATGATATGATGATTTTAATTTAGTGTCTCCTTCTGTGTGATGGTTACAAAAGACAAGCATTAACATTTTGTTGATAAATGCAAAGGAAACCTGCACTGCAAGTCTAATAAGATTTTCATTAAAAATTTCTGAGGTACATCTTAAATGATGTCTTTTAAAAATCAGACATGCACCTGTACCTCTTAAGTCTGCAAATTAATTTGGTAATCTTATCAAAAGAATGTTTTGTTCTTCATAACACAGACAAAAAAATGCAAATCAAAGGCATGGAAAAGGTCAGTTCTCAGCTGTCTGAGACTGACTTTTACTGAATCAGCTTCAGGGTTATGTAAATAATAGAATCATTTAAGCTGGAAAAGATCTTTCAGTCCAGCCATTAGTCCAGCACTGCCAAGTCTCACCACTAAACCCTGTCCCCAAGTGCCACATCCACATGCCTTTCAAATATCTCCAGGGATGGTGACTCAGGCACTTCCTTTGGTGGCCTGTTTCAATGCTTGGCAACCCTTTTGGTGACAAAATTTTTCCTAATATACAAAAATACAGGAACATGTCATATTTCATGATGGTACCATTATAAACCACAAGAGTAAAACTAAGAGTGGCTTGTGAAACATGGGATGCATTGACAGTAATGTTAAGTATTTGGGTTTGCTTCATATTTTCTGGATAAATTACTTCTCTTTGGTGGACTGTGGGAAGGGTTATTCTAAATTCTCTCTAGGCTTCTCTCTGTTCCACAGCCAGCATGGGGATAGAGATTACAAGAAATAATGAGTACTAATAAACCTCAGAACTTTAAATTAATTGTAAGGTTTTGGAAGTGCCAAAATTAATTTAAAGTTAAGACTCATATGATTTGTCATGATATAAAACTGCTTCTTGACCTCTTCTGTTACTTAATCCACAGGTTCTTTTCTGTTACTTGCCATCCACTGATTTTTCAAAAAACATTGCTGTCACTTGTGTAATTTTAGAAATGAATTCACAAATTTAAGCTCTTTCTTCCCTGTTAACTTGGTCACAGTTTTTTACAGTGTTTTTTACGCCTACATGCTAAGAAGAGGAGGACTTAGGGAGAAAAATAAACCAAAAAGAAAAGAAAACCAAAACATAGCTGAGTGAACACAGCAGACATTTTTGAAAATTACTGTGCTGTTATGCTCCTGTTATTTTCAAATTGAATGGTCCAGATAATGCTGGCTTTTATGCATTTGTTCAAGAAAAAAGTAAAAAAGGCTGGACCAGACTGACCACACTCTCCCTTGGCCAATGGGTTTTATCACCTGACATCTGGTGATATGCCTGATCTCTGCTGGGAAACATGAAAACAGAGGTTTGAAAAAAATGGCAAGAGATGAGAAAAATATGGAAGTGTTACTCAACACAAATTCTGTCCTGGAAAAAGTCAAGGTGAATACACAGTATTTTTTAATAATGCATTCATATCAAAAATTTGAGAGGATTTGGGGTTTTTGCATTTGAAAGAAAATCCACCCATTTCAATACAGACCATTTAGTTAATTTTTCAGTGGGAAATGTCACTCACAGATACCCAAAGCCTAAGACCCCACAACAGTTCATGTTATAAGGTTTAGAGAGAGAGAGGGTTTGGAGTGGGAATGGAATTAAATCTTTAACTGAAATTATTACGTTTTTGTCAAGATAGGGAAAATCACAGTTAAAATGTGAGAACAAAACCTGCAATAAAGCCCCCTCCTTGTACTCCCTCTCAGTGGGTGCCTTAGGTCTGATTTCTATTAGCTTTTCACACCTTCTATCCTGTTACAGTAATGCATATAAATGAAACAGGCATGACCAATTCTAATGTGTGCCAGAACTAAAAAAGCACAGCTTTAGAAAAATCTAGGAAATTGTAGGTCTTGTGAGGACATGTCCACTGCACAAGTCAACAGCAACTAACTGAAAATGACAAGTTCTCAACCAGTTTCTGACATGCAGGCTTTCTGCTCCCACTGGCTACTCTTGGCAAAAAAACAAATGCTATCAAGGGGATAAAGGTAAAATAACATCAAAGTTGCAGTTTCACCTAATGCCATGATCTGCCTAGTACCTCCTGAAAACAAGCTCAAATTCACTCTGTTTCTGTACTAAAAATAAATCAAATATATTTAGCATAAAAAGCAAATTGAAAACATGATTAAATTATGTTTTATACATTACTGGAATCCCTTGCCCTCTTGGGAATTTTTCATACTAGACGCTATTTAAAATCAATTGGAAAATTGTACAAAGCACTTTTAAAGATGCAAATGCAAACAGATTGCAAAAATCATCAATCAAATAACATCAACTTCAGATGAATGAGAAAATGAACAAAACTCTGTGGCTGGCCATCAGCAGCAGTATCACTCATAAGGAGCTACAATAAAACTGATGACATTTTCCCCATGTTTGGTTAGCTTGTTTTTTTTATTTTAATAAGACAAATATAATATTGGTGTGAGATAAGAAGGTCTGTTGGCTTTCTACTTTCTATGGCCACCTAGGGCCATATCAACTGTATTTGTATCATTATTGACTGATACTGATATTGTTATTAACTGATATTGAGCTTAGAAATATAACTCTTTATGCAGCTTCTAAGCTTCAAGCAATGAAAACTGCAGAAGCATTTTAGATACCATGACTGGTATAAACTATTTGGAAGTTTTTGTCCAGTGCTGTGAAATGTAAGTACCAAATAAAATACACAAGATATACACTTCCACATTCACAATGGAGTGAATCTTGAGAAGATTCACTTACCATATGAATATTTATCATAATACACCATAATACACTTTGTTCTTGTGTATATAGTGAAGTGCCAAGTCTACCAGTTTGGGACGCTAATTTCTGTAGGGCTGGGCTTTTATAGCTCCTGGGAATGTTACAGACTTTGGTACTGGCCAAAGTGCTCTCCTGGGAGCTAAAAAGAATTTCACTATGAAAATATTTCTATTTGACAAGGTTTCAAAAATCATCCAGGAGATGAGACAGTATCTTAGTCTCAGATATCTGCTAATTTGAGACAGGATACATATTTGCAAGAAAGCCAGGCTTTTTGGGCAGTATGTTTCCCCAAATCACTATGTTAGCACTGCTTCCCAACAAAAAAGGAAACCTTAAATAGAACTGCCTGAGTTTTGTGAATCTAATTTAAAGTTTAATTTATTATTGCAAATTGTAATTATATTCAATTATATATAAAATTTCCACAATATACATAGTTATACACACATATTGTTGTTGAAAGATGGAATTTCCTTTTCACATGACCTGATCTAACACTGACAACTGCACCAAAACAGAGTAAGAATTTATTTTTCTGGCTATCAATGTTTAGGAAACTCTACGTGGCTCATGTTTTTAACAAGACTACTGAGAAAATGAATGTAACCTGAGGAGCAACGTTACAAGAATTTTTATGAGTAGTTATTTGGTGTTTATAGTACTCTGGGTACTGCAGTTTATTTGCTTTTCACATCCAGTTATTCTGCTTCAGCTGTGAGAGACACTGAGACAGATGCTTTGGAAATACCCACTAGCAGCTGCTTTCACAAGGTACAATTTTAACAGTCAAATTTTACTGTCACCAGAACACACAAACCCCTTTAATCAGGGTCAAGTTTTACCATCAAAATTGCCATATAAATAAGGAGGTCTAGCATAAACATGACACACATAATCTAAAAATATGAGTTCCCGTTAGAGTTGGCACAGGCTAGTTCACTGGTTTTGCTCATCTGAGCATTATCCTGCTCCCAAGCTCCAGTGTCCACTTGATTGTTGACCTGTCCTTGCTTTCAGGAAAGCTGTCCTGGCTTTGGGGAAGAGGTTCAGCCTGCAGACCAGAACCAGACCCCTATTCTGATTTCTCCTCCCTTTCTATCCCCATTAGCCCATGCTCAGTGTCTCAGCAGGATGGACAGCACTATCTCACTGCCATCTTCACAGCAGGGCACTGCACTATCCTAGCAAGTCAGAAATGCAGAGTCCATGGCTTCAGATGAGGCAGGAAGAATGTATGATCTCCCATTCCTGGGCAAATGTTCAGAGTAACAGGCTACTTCATAAAAATAGATGTTGTCCATCTTCCTGAGGAGAAACACAATTGCTGAACTTGGCAATAGTCTCAGTGCTGCACTGGAGGGTTAGCATGTGTAAGGAGCATGACCTGAATATGGGACAGCAGGGAATTTACAGATCCTGCCATATTTCTAAACTGCCAGCTTCTTGGATTTGGGCATTTTAAACTTCCACAACACATCTGAGGACACCTCTGGGGTTAAGCAGCTGGTTTCTTTAATGTTTGCATAAGTATTGTTCCACACACTAGAGTAGATGTTCTGATCTCATCAGAAATTATTTATTTCAGCCACCCTAGGAAGACTAAAGCAGGTCTCCTGAAAGGTAATCTGATTCCTTATCTTCTGGATAAGGTTTCTTTGTACTGGTTAATATACTTGCCACTATCCCCAGGGATGAAACCCACATTCTCACTCTGATGGTCAACAAAGGAAAAATAGAAAAAGGGTGGTGGCTTAACAGGAATCCTTGGGACAGGACTACAGATCCATAAAATAGAACTTATTCAGAGAGATTCCCAACACAGGTTAAAAGGAGAAAGAAACAGCACAGTCACATACATTCAGGTGCCATAAGATGCATTGCAACTGAAATGTATAATCATAAGGATTAATTCCAAACTTTCTTCTAAATTATGATAATACTTACTTGAGAGGAGAGAGAAGAATATTGCACTCAACTTTGCAAACTGACCTGTAGATAACAAAGGACAGAAAACAGGAAGATGACAAATTAAGCCCGTGAGCAGCCAGGCAGTGTATTATTCTGAAAAAAGCCATGCACAAGCCTAGAAATAAAGGGAGCAATTAGGGACCCAGAAAATAAACACAGGGAAAACTGTCTTACACAACATGTCAGCAGAAGACTGTACCAAGAACAAAAGTGGAAAGAGATGTGGGAGGATACACGCTGTTAGCATTTACACTTGTGCATTAAATGTGTTTGGGTTTTTTCTGATACAGGTACTTGTTATTTACAACATGCTTCAAAAAAAAAAAAAAAAAAAAAGAAGAAAGAAGCCTCCTCTGAGGTTTCATGTCCCTGGTTTCCCCATGTATCTTGGTTTTTTCCTACTAATTTAGAGTTTAGCACAAAAATCTTTCTTGGAGACAAAGTGACACCAAATAACAAGAGTGGGTTTGGGCCAACCATCTTTCATGCTACACCACATCTACATGTTTCTCTAAATGTGCTGATTTTATACGAAGTGAGACATTTAATAACACAAAAATGGTTACCAGATTGTTACTGAGGTGACTATTCTGCAACCTCAGTAGGAGTTCCTCCTTGCAGATATTTTTAGCTGACAACTGCATTACAGCAGCTACAACTTCTGACTTTTTTTGGCAATCCAGATGAATGCAGTGTATATGTGAGTACAAACAGTAAAACAGCTTGTAATGAATTCCAATGGTTTGATGCAAATGAGAACAGTTGACCTGGCCTCTGTTCAACAGGATACCCTAAGCAGAAATTTTCCAATTTTCCTTTGTTTTTCCAAGTAGAAAGCTGTGGCTTTTTTAGAATACTCAGTGATATTAGTAGAAAAAGGGACAGAAGAGCCAAATACCACAAATAAACAGCAAATTGAAGAGAACAACCAATGCCAAAGCACATGTTTTGGGATCAATACATGACACTCTCCAACCAGCTCCCCATAGTCTTAGGAGTCCCTATTAACTTAATACTTTTTCTTGCTTCCTTTAAACCCATTCCCTAAGTTTAATGGCATCATGCACACTAGAAAGGACTTCTCATACATTGCCATTACATGCTTTGGGGCTGTGGTATCAACCAAAAATAGATTCTACTTACATGTCATTACTGTCAAAGCACTGCCTGATAGAAGCTGACAATCTCACAGACAGTAAAGTAAATCATGAAACTTCTTTTGAAAAAATGCTGTTAAGCAGAACTTATGTAAAATGAGGACTTTCTATTCCCTCAGTGAATATATTTTTGACAAAAAAAACTTTTCCTCTTTTTTTTTGGCTGGGGGACAGTGTGTATGTGTGTGTGTTGGGTTTTTTTGTCTGTTTTTGTTCCCCTGGTGGAAACAAATAATATAAAACAATGGAGAATAAACTTCACTTGTGTGTAGTCCTGGCTTACCTAAACTCAGGAGTTTTATTCAGATGACCTCCTCCCCTTTTCCTGGGAATATTGGTGGAAAACAGCAGAAAAACAATTTTGACCAAAGCAAGAGTATCACCAAGTGCCATCAAGTGACTCTGTAACTTACCTTGCCCTTATGTGCAGTGCACATATATACTGAATTTTATGCATGTACAAAATCCCGTTGTAACTTGCAAAACTCAAGTAACACTGTTGCCATATATTGTACTTCCATACTGTAATCAAAATACAGTCAAACTGGTCTGTTGTTCTTTCTGAAGAAAATGGAATTCTTAGCAGCAAGAATAACATTTATTATCTGATGCCTGACAGCTGTGACTATTTAGGCACTCCTCTAAACTGACAACTACTTTTCATTACATCAGCAGTAGCTGTTCGTCCTGTTCAGAAGTTTAAAGACTTTGATTTCTGACATTTCCTATCCTGGATAAAAAGTTATGACAATTCTCCCTGTATCACTTGCTGTTGCCTTAGTAAATGATCTATAACAGTCCTGCCCCTTTTGTCATGTCCTTAAAGACTCCTGCAGTGAAATGACTTTTGGCAAGCTAACATGGGCATACACAGCAGGACTACATCACAACAACAAGATGTTCATATCAACCTCAGTTATCTCAAATTTTGGTAAGATTCAATGAATTTCTACCAGACTAACACAGTCTAGCAGCTTTACAGAAAAGAAGACCAAAAGAGCAGCCAATCTTCATTACCACACAAGCCTGTCAGACAGATTATCTACGAAGTGACCAGTAATGAACACTAGAAGAAAATTACCAGAAAAAAAGGCTAGATTTTATTAGCTCCTAGAAACCAGCAGTTTAAAGAATTCCTGCCCATAAATTGATTTTGAACCTCATTTGGAGACATCTGGTCTCTCAGAACATGTCTAGTTTGGTTTCTTTAGCCCATTTAATATGTTCTTTAGGGGTGGGGTCCAAATTTGAGTCAATCATCATGTGGGAACAAAGTTATTTTTGTTTGCTTCAGCTCTGCTCCCAAATAACTGAACCAGGTTTCCCCTCCTATAGACACTACTTCCAACTTTGTAAGAAGTAATGTATTTTAAATTCAGATATTGCAAGTCAGAATAACTGAAAACAATAATCTGCAACACTAGGTAGAAGTGAAGAAGATGCAGCTATGGGCACCTACAGAATTTCAGCTCCCCCTGGCATATTTGCTTTACTCAGACTCCTTAACAAATGGCCTTTGAGAGCTTCCTCAGGGAAGTGTTTAATAACAAATCCCCAGGCTTCTCTGCACCAGATGCTTGTTGAATACTTGGTTCTGGGATACAGTTAGTTTCAGACCCTTTTCTGTACCTCCAGATTCTGACAGTAACACACAGATAGTACTTGAGCTTCAGTTCACACTGGAGAAAATCTTATGAATGTTTTTTGCTATGGGAGAAAAAAAATATATGAAAACAGCAGGACATCTTGGCACCACCAACCAGCACCTATGGTAGTGGGGAATGAGATCTAAGTGACTTGGTAGGCATGGGCAGAGAAGAAGCTCAGAGGCAGTTCTGTCCCACCTGGTTCCCTGATACCCTTACGGACTACTGCTGTGTGCCTCAGGCAGTGTGGTCTTCTTGGATATGCACAAAGGCTGGATGCATGGAAGGGTGTCTGTGGCAGCAGTTTTTGGAATGTTGCTGCTCTGGTAACCCAGAAGAGATCACATGCAGACCCCAGGGCTGGTTAGATGGCCCTGGGCACCTGAGGACCATCATCCTTTCTCACTTATGGAGAAACATGTGCAGTTGGTGTCCTTCTCCCACCTGGTACGCCTCATCCTGCAGCTTCTGCTTCAGGTACTCCTCCATCTTCAGTTCATTCTCCAGCTGGCGGACAGAGTCGTTCTCGTAATTTTCATCATCTGCTCTCACATAAGGGTCTCCATCTTCTGTAACCCTAAAGACAATTATTAATAAATAGCCTCCTGAGATGAATGACATTCAGAGTCAACAAAACTTCCCTTTATTGTCATCTAGGAGGACTGTGGGATACTTTTAGTCTAACCACATGCTCCACTGCTAGTATTCTCCTGGCAGTGGAGAACACTTCTGTTATTTCCCTCTCTCGTGAAGTACACCAAAGGGCATATTCTACTGAAGGCATTCCCCTAAGGAAATGACTAACAAAAGCTCTCAGTAACTTCATACAAAGAGGCTGAACTAAAAATAACAAGAAAGATGCCTATTGTCTCTGCAAGGAAGGACCAGGTTGTAAAAATCAATCTGTTTGTTCATCAATTGAGCAGGTCAATGAAAAGCATTCTGTCTTTTCCATTTACACATTTCTCCTTTTCCAGCGAGCCCCAACAGGTCCCTCAGTCTGGACAAACACTGAATAGGACTGCAGGGTATGTTTGGGGAAACAGCTGTCCCACAGCCTCCATGCTGCCTGAGTGTTCCAGGCTGGATGTGAGACTCCTGAGGGAGCCCCAAGTTGCAGGCTTTATTGTTTACAGAGCCCACTACTACATGACCATGAAGCAGTCCTCACTTGCATTCATGCTCTTTTTTTTTATTATTATTTTTTAACCCGAGTAACTGAGCGGGAGAGGAAAGGCTGTGTGCTGCAGAGCGCTCTCAGAGGAAGGAGAGCTGGGGAAGGTGCCAGCAGGTACCCACATGTCGCTGCGCAGGGAGCCGGTGGCAGCGGCGCTGTGGATGTACCCCGGCTTGCGCGCGTGGATCTGCGCCAGGAAAGCCTTCTCAGATGTCGGCGAGGGAACCAGCTCATCGAAGTGAGCCCGCCCAAACTCGGAATCCACGTTGCTCTCCGTCTCGCTGCCCACTTCTGCAAAGCAAAAAGTCCCATTGAACTTTCACAAAAGTGCATTTGCCTATTTCCTTAAGCATTTCTTTGCCTTTCCAACTGAGAATGCCACCTCCTCACAGTGAATGAAACCATGTTATTCTACTTATATTGGCAAAGCTTATAGTTTTCTTCTTGTGGTGGGGCCAAATACTGAAGCTTTTGCTTATCTCAGCTATTAGGGAGGATATTTTAATGGTAATAATACAGACTGCATCTTACAACAGGTCTTGTATGGTCTATGCTAAATCTTCTTTCTAAAGAGTGAAATCCCACTCCATGTGGAATCACAGACAAACCTAAAGTTTTCACTGTATCCAGCTGCACCACTACATCCATGGCTTTGAGAACTCCTGAGTTCCAGAAGTTGTTATTTAGGGACTTTTAAAATAAAAGCATAAAAAGCTTTGAAGATAAGTATCTTCCTACCTCCCGCTTTTTTTCATATAAACATGTAATGTCACTATTCCCCCTCGTTAGCCTCACTCACCAGAATTTAGTTCTTTTACCAAAGAAGACATGGTGTTGGTGATTGAATCTGCTGCCACCAGCAAATCATTTCTCAAGTTTCTTCTTGCACCTGAAGCAAGAGATGGACAAAGCACAGTGTTCCCATTATTCACACAACATATGTTTTATTGTTGAAAGCAGTTCTGACCCTGCTGAAAGCTGTCACTGTGATAATTCAGGGTATCAAAGTCCTTACGAGGGGCACGTGCAGGAGAGTTCTCTGCAGAATGGCCTCATTTACTTATGCTGTATGCAAAAGCAGAAGCCTGCCCTCATGCTTCATTTAATCACAATGCCAGATATGTGGAGATTATTCATTGCCATCAAGCTTGCATTTGTGTGGTGACACCAGCAGACCAGGCCTGGAAGATTAAATCCAGCATGAACTCATTTACAGTGCCTGTGGGGGAGGAGGGAAGAAATGAAGTGTTTTCTCTAAGTTCCCACAGCTCTCCTTAATAACACCATTATTGCCAGGTATTTGCCAGATAATTATGGCAAATGTTGAAGAAACACACTTGACCTCATCCCTCATCAAGGCTATATGGATTTCTCTTCTCTGCTCCATCTCAGCCTCTCCTGTAGCTCAAGGACTTTCTTGTATATACTATAATTTATTGTCTCTCTCTCTCCCCCCAACCCTCCTTGTTTTTTTTAATAAAGGGATGACAACTGCCTCTTTAAACAGCCCCAGGCTGCTTTTAAACTCTTTCTAATAATGCATCTGAGAAGTGTTTCCCTGCTGAACCTGGCAATATTCCTTTAACCATCAATCATGAGAGATTCTTGTGAGCTGCATGGAATACTCCTTCCTTAGGAGGGGTCTCTGGGTAATGTGTGCTTAACTCCCTCAAATCCCAAACACAGATACTATTGTTGAATAGCTGAATAATCAATATATCCCACAGAATCTCTAGCCTTCCAAATGGAATTATTTACAGGCTACTGTGGATTTTTTTTAACTCACTGAATGCAAACCAATACATGTAAAAAAGTTTCTCAAATCCTAAAGAGGTTTATTTTTTTTTTAATGTATCCATTAGCAAATAGTTACTGAATGCAAATTATAGTAGTCAAACTTTCTCTTACACACACACAGACAACCACTCCCTCTCTAAAGTCTTCCCAAATTTGTGCCTCTGAACTATAGCAAACGCTGTGAAAGAGAAACAGAAACAATGAAGAGAAAACGTTCTTTAACCATGGCTTGTCTGCATTATGTATACACAGGCAGATCTCTATTGGTGCAGCACAGAATGGAGCCATAAAATCTCAGCCCAACCCCCTCACAAAATCATATGTCAAGATGTGACAGAAAGCTGGCTTCAAGTTCTTTGGGTTTGACCTTCCCATCTAGAGCTTACAGTAAATAATGACACAAACCTAGGTATTTATCAAATGCAGCAGTTTTAAAATGTGATCACATAACCTCCTATATTGCTTTTGATCTTGAACAGAACACATTTTTACACTTAAAATGCATTTGCCTGAGGCAGGCTTAGCATTGTTTATGGATATTTTATTGTGGCCACTACATTATTTATCTTACTATTAACTCTTGAAGAAGCTGTCCCATAACAGCATAGGAGCTAGGGCTCCATATTTTTGCCTGCCTCAATTTTTCTCATGGAAGAAAAAAAGGACCTCTTTTTGCCTGTTTTTCTTTTGCCACAAAAAATGATTTTAGCAGCAACCCATTATGTTGAGACAAGGAATTATGCCTATGTTCAATATTTGAATAGACCAGCACTTTAGGAGAAAGTTCTTAACTGCATTACAGATTTAACCTTGTCCAAAAATAAAAACAAAGACACAATTCACAGGAAAATCAAGGAGAAGGGTGGATGAGAGGGCTGAACTGGGTTCCTGGGAAGAAGCATGCTTCCACTGTAGCAGAGGAACTTCTGAGCTTACATTTAAACTTATGTTTAATTTGTGCTAGGGAAAGAGGGAAAAAATTATTTAGATCACAGAATTGCAATTATGTAAATATTTTAAAGAGAGCAGATTAAAAATAAGGAATCTTTCTTCATTTAGATAACACAGACTACTCACTTTTTGTGACATAGTAATTTAATTTGTGGCCTCAGAAATTCAAAACAGTTTAAAATTTATTCTTGCTTGAAAAAAGAGTCGGGAAGCGCTGACAATTTTCTGGAAATGCAAAGAAAGGGTTCACCTAGACTTTCAGACTTGATTCCTGTCTAGTCTAACTGGACTCTTGACAGGCCCAAACCAAAGAGACAAGTGACAGACACAAGAATGTTCCAATCAGATAGAAGGATAAGAAATTGACACAATAAGGATGGGGAAACACTGCAACAGAAAAAAAGAGGGACAGGAGTCATTCAGAACTCAGCTGATAAAGGCCCTGAATGGTCTGATCTCACTTTGAAGCCCTCCTTGGGGCAGAAGGACACAGTGACTTACAAAAGCCCTTTCCACCTGAATCAATTCCATGATTGCATCATTTACTTCCAGCAAAGTCTTTATTTAAAACCAAACACACTGACAATGCCTGCTGAGGTCAATAGCAATTTTTCTGGTTAACAGAGCAGTGATAACTGTTTTTACCCTCTTACATCAAAATTCCTTCTTACTCCAAACTCCATTAATTGGCATCACTGTCCAGTGTCTGCTTACCTGCTTGCTTTGACAGCTGACAAAGTCCATTCTCAATGGCAAAATGCAGTTATCACAGATGTTTTTTGCTTTGTTTTGTTTCATTGCACGCAGCTCAGAAGCTAAGCACATTTAGTCAGTAACCACACGAAACAATGATTGTTCAGTCTCCAGGTGCCTCAGACAAGCTGCTGATGGGACTTACTCTGTGCAAAGGCTTCCTGCACATCTCCTCCCACGCCGGTCAGCGAGTCCTGCGGCGCGTGGGTCGGGGTGGAGCAGGCAGAGGCAGACCTGATGGGCATGGGAATGGGCCGGCTGATGGTGTGGCTGGGCGAGGAGCGCGGGGAGCCCGCGCCCTGCGTCTGCAAAACAACCAGCGCTTACACAGGGCCTTGCAAGAGCCTGCCTGCCCACCCATCCCTCAGCTTAAAGGCACTGTGCTCTTTGTAGAGCAGTTGGTCATGTTAATTTTGCTAGGAGAAATAAACCAAAGTCAGTTGTTAGTTGGCGGCAAGGCTTCTGTGTAGAGAAACAGTAAGTAGGAAAATATGAGTCAAGATCTGACTTCCTTTAAGCATGGGAAAATGTCAGGCAGCTAAATTAAAAAAAAATCCAAGTTAATAAAGACCACGCTACAGACCTCTCTGCCCTCTCCCCTCTCACTCCCCCAGTTCACATGCATGTCTGCTAAACTATAACCCGTTCTGGCTGCGAGAAGGGGACACTGCTGGCACCAGCGTGGCTTCCAGCCTGGGCAAGAACTGGAGCAGCCCCTTTCAGCACAGCCCTGCCTCTGCCTCCCTGCAGGACAAGTTCATGGTAGGTGCAACCTCTCGCTCGCATAAAGTCTGACACTCGCAGTAAATAATACAAATTTCTGCTTTTTATTTGGAACTAGAGAGCTATTTAATCCACTATTAAATTATCTGCTCCACAGGACATACAC
Source organism: Oenanthe melanoleuca (assembly GCF_029582105.1). Taxonomy (NCBI): domain Eukaryota; kingdom Metazoa; phylum Chordata; class Aves; order Passeriformes; family Muscicapidae; genus Oenanthe; species Oenanthe melanoleuca. Next base: position 41,791,225 of record NC_079335.1, read on the forward strand.
AGGCACTCCCAAAGCACTGTGGGGATAGGGCAATATAAATTCCTGCTATGGGTTCAGCTGCTGGAAGTGAAAATGTTTTAACACCAGCCATATAAATGTCATGCTGTTAGCACCTCACAGTTAGGATCACTTAGCTGAAATTCAAGCAGACTTCACAAAATTGCAATTTTTACTAATGCAGCTAGGTGAGTGAAGAGACACAGCACTCTTCTCATCCATTGTTTCCTAGTCCAGGGAATGAGTATCCATGAAGTAAAAAACTAATGCTGGAGCCCACACCAAACTCCACATGGCTTTTGAAACCCAGTGTTTAGCAGATGCCAGGGATGGAGGTGGCTCAAGTTCTTTTAAAGGGGAATTGCAACACAAGCTCCTGGTTGTTTGCAGTCAAAAGTGGTGGTGTTTCCCTTATCTTGGCTTTATTTTAAAAATACAGGAGGATTTCTTAACTTTTCCCATGGCATTTATTTTGACTCTGCTGTTGGTTGCCACTGCAGCTCTGATTATATTTGGCAAATATGTTCCAAAAAAGACAAGAGCAGGCCTTTGCAGGATGAGTGCAGCATTGCCCTTGAGATTTTTATAAATTCTTGGCCTAGACCATAAATAATGTATCAGAATACTAAGCTATTTTTTCTTTTATCCTATCACCCCTTGCTAAGAGACATTATCACCTAAAAGCCATCAAGGGCAAATTAGGTTTATGAGAAATAAGCACATTACTGATGGAAGAATGGAGGATTTAATACTTATAATTTCTTTAATGATTGGTCTTGGAACATTTAAATGATGGATGAAAGGCAAATCAAATACATAAAGGCCAGATGCTCTCCTGTTTCTAGTATCATCTCTACTAGTTGCAGCAGAAATTGAGATATTTAGTCCTCCAGAGGAAGGGCCCAGAGCAACTTGGAGATGCTCCAAGGTTCCTGTTAGTCATAACCCCTGCACATCAGGCAGGGCATCCAGGACCTACAGCTTTCTTCTTTCATGCCCTGATGGAGCACATTTCATCCTCACTGAAACACATTTGCAAAAGCATTTTTGGTTCTCAGCTCTCTGAAAGACAAGTATCCTTTTTCACTTGCCTTTTTCCTTAGCTCCCCTTTGTGTTTGATCTCTGCTCTGGGAACACCAACAACAGTGGGAACTTTCAGGGAAAGATGAGGAAAAAAATGGACAAAATCTGCCTCCCATCAGGTCATATTGAGGAATGAACTTCAGAATAGGCAACCTTTTACTAAAAGTAACAGATGCCCACCAGTACCTCTGGGCTGGAATTTTCCCTTAAGAGATGTGAGAGCTGGTGCACATGCAGTGCTAACCCTCTGTCTGCTCTGCAGCTATGACTGAGATCTTGTGTTTGTGACAAACAACCACAAAATGTTTGGGAAACACAGGAGGAGGAGGCATTCAGGAAAGAACTCCTCACTTTTTACACTATTTGGGCAGTATCAGACAGAACTGATGAACAGCAAGTTGAAATATTAGGAGGGTATTAGGGAATGCCTGATTTCAGAGAGGTGAAAACTTAATATATTTTACTCATCTAGATCCACCACAGCCCAGGTTTGTGGGAATGAAGTGGTATTAGGATTGGATTCCTGCTTAGTGGTTATCAGGAGAATTGTGGTTTTCAAAGGCTGGACCTAATGGCCTGAAATCTGCCATGACAGCCAGTCTTAACTTCATTGTAAGGTCAGCAGGGAAGACAAGCATTGAATTGCTCCCAAACCTTGGCAACTCTATCAGCTAAGGACTAAAGCATGCTGAAAGAGGAGTACCACAGCCACTGTGGGGACTTGGATGGCTTCAGCTTTTGTGTTGTACCTGGTTACAGCTATCAGTGTTCTCATGCCTCCCAGGAAAATTTTCAGGTATTTTATTTAATCCACCATCCCTAGTCAAATTGCTACAGCTCTTAAGTTAACTCTTGGTAGACAGGAAGATTTTCCCACTCTCAAGTGTCACGCTTGCCTAGCATAAAATGCTTGAAATGAAAACTGGCTTTTCAGGAGTTTTAGCCCATTGCTCCCTCTGCTGGGACTGAACTGGGATGACATATGGGGAAATCACACAGCCTCATAAAACGACAGGGATGTGAAGAACCCATTATCCTTTCTCAAGGAAGGGCAATGGAGAGATAGATAATTCATAAGCATTAGATGAATTGCCAGGCTGCTCATTCCAATTGAATTCCTCCAGAAATTAATTTAATCCTGTTTCTCTCAACAGATCATGAAATGGCATAGCATAATGAGGATCATTAAATGGAAATGGGGAGAGTAATACTTTAGCATCATCACCTGGTATTCAGTGAAGCTATTACTCTTAGAAAAAAAAATCTCATAAGAATACCTTGTAGCAGCTTGAAAATGTGTTTTCACTTACACTGTCCAGTGAACATTTCACATGATAAGGTAACTTCTGTCCAACTGGAAGCTTCTCTTTTGTGAGCAGATCTTCAGAATCAAAAAAAGACAGCCCTTACACGGAGGTGGTATTTGGTCAGATTTTTTTATTTTGGTGTGTGCAACAAACTGATGCTCTACAAAAATTAGCCAAATGCTGGTTTTATGAAGGTAAGCATTACCCACAAACTCTGAATGCTGTACCACAGACAGAATACATCAGACTTGTGACTGCACTCCTGCTGATGAAAGCAGGAGGAAGTGTGTTTTGTTAAAATGAAATGCTTTTATTGAACTCATAAATCAGACTGCTATCTGAAAAGTGCCTCTTTTTTTTCTTTTAGCCTAATATATTTCCAAGATCCATTACAATACTGAAAAGCTCCAAAACAAATCAATCTTCTAAAATTTACTATTATTAATGTAATTTTACTATTAAAAGAATTCCAAACTTACTATTTAAATCTTCTAAAATTTACTATTATTAATGCAAATACTTCCTCTTTTTGATCTAGGCTGCAGAAAACATTTATTTCCCTGAAGACTCATGGGACTGTTAACATCAGTGCTGACTTCTAAAGATGTGCACACTGACTTTCTTTCTGGATAAAATGGGCTTTCAAACTCCTTGCCCTTGTCTAATTTAAGCTCAGTTATGTTTTTCTTGAAAGTACAAAATTTCTCATTATGTTTTTAAAATGCTATCTATTTAATTCATATTCTAGATTGGTTTCACTAATTTGAGGTGTGTAATTTAGGGGAGTGAGAAAAAGATTCCTTGTAGCCATGACTCACTTTCTAGAGTGCTAAGATGTTTCATGGTGAAAATTGCTCCAAGAGACTAATGTGGGAAAGAACTGCAAAACTTTAATTTTGCCAAAAGAACACACACACTTCTCAAGCAAAGGAAGTAACACAAAATCACAGGAACACAATCAAATTTAGGAATTAGTAAGGCCTCCAAAGAGAGGGTAACTTGCTACCTGTTTCAATTCTTCTTCCTAAAGAAAAAGAGGATCAGCATATGAGATGAGCCAGGATGCAAGTGAAGAACAAAAAACAAAGCCAAATTTGGAGCACAGGGTTAAAGGTACAATCAAGATAGCTGAAGATATGAGACCAGGTTAAGATCCCACCTCTGCACACTTTGATACACCAGAACAGTGCACAGTGTGCAGAAAGCTGCTGTCATTTCCTACCCCAAATTTTCTTTGTCCAGGCAGTGACTAGCAGCAGGTAGCCTTCTAGTAGAACTGCTAGTTCTGACACTGCAGCTTTTCATGGGCAGAACAAAAAGTATCCTGCCTACTTCCAGCTCCCAAAAATCTGCTGGCTCTTCAGTGGGCTCTGCTGCTGAGGTGCCACCAATGCTGAGGTGCATTGTGGCTGCAGTAGCCTTGTGTCTGAGGAAGGGCAAGTGGCATAAGGGGTCACACTCATCCTTTGATGCAAATGGATCTAAATGGAGGCATGTTGCATCCAAATGGAGGCATGTTGCTAAATGGATTTCAGTGAAACCCCTTCTGCTCTTATCTGAGCCATACTTGACCCAAGCTGCACTGAATTTCCATGAACTCATTTGATCTGCCACAGACAACAACTAAACAGACTCCTATGCTGCTCAGGGAGCTTTCTTCCAATGTGAATTTGTGGCATCATCTATCTGAAGCACATCAGGTAAAACAGGGCTCAAATAAGAACACATCTTCCATCTGACCTTAGTCTCTTTAAAAATGCACATGCTTTTTGATATCTTCATTTTTAACTGAGATACTTTGTTGAGACATGTTTTATCTGTTTAACAAGGTCCTGCTTCTGTATCCCTGAAAATGAAACAAGTGTTGTAGGGAAAGCAACTCTGAGGTGAGAGAGTAAATGTGGCTGTCAAATGATTCATCTGACAGAAACAGCAACTAAGTAAGTTAAAGAAACTTTAACTTAAGGGCAAAGCTAAAGGAACTAGCCTAGTGATTCTATACTGTCAGCTGCAGTGAATAACAGTGTACAGGGCTGAAGGTTTTTTTCTTACAGCTAATAGTTAACTTGTTTTGCATGTGGTTTTCTTTGTCTTACTCCTCTTAGCAGTAGGTGACTGATGATGTAGTGCTGCTACAGGAACACCCTCATCTGAAATTAAAAACCAAGGCAAAAAACAAAAAGGGAGGAAAACACAGCCGAATTTTGTGGGTAGAAACAGGTCCTGCAGAATTCAGTGGTTACATATCCTCCCTCTCCTCTCTCACTTGACTTTGTGTTTTCCTTGGTAGTAGCAGGAGGAGCTCCTTACCTTCAGCAGTTTCATGAGTCCTTCTAGCTGAACCATGAGCTCCCTGCGGCTTTCCTGGAGAGCAGACATCCTCTGCTCCAGCTCATCCTTCCGCTGCCTGAGGAACAAGCACACCTCATCAGAGCTTACCCCTCACAGTACAGCAGCTTTTAACTGCATCATTTTCCCAGCCCTACTATGGGATACATGCCTGCAGACCACAGGAAAGCAAACACACTGTGTGAATTCAGCACAGGGATTAGAAATGTGGCTGTGTGAATTCCAGGGAGCTCCCTCTCCCTGGGAATCCTTGTGGGACTGAACAGTGATTAGGGGAAAGACAGACACTGACACAGACCCTTCTTCAAAGAACAAATGAGGTTCAAACAAGTTTGTGTTATATTCCCTTGTGGAATTGTCTGGCATTTTTAGCTTTGGAACTCTCTAGTCAATAACCTCACTAGCTGTCAGGAAAAATTAAAGCCGTGCCCTGAAGGATAGGAAATTACAGCAGGGGCACTGAACACAGTGAGATATGAGAGAAGCTAAGAGTTTAGAAATTCAGACACAGTGACCTGCTTTTGTTTCTATTTTTTTTTTTTTCTGAAAGCAAGAAAAAAACTATCCTATAGCAGGGACTCAACTGTTTGAAATCAGCTCTTTGCACTCAGAGTCCAATGCTGGTTGCATGACACTGTAAATACTGAGCCACTCCAAGTGTGACAGTCTCTCTGTGCCCCCATAAATCTGAACAGCTTTGATTCTGCACAGCTGCCCTGCACAGGAAGGGGGAACAACATTTGCACATGTTAAATCACTAAATTGTGGGAGGTCCCACATAAAAACAAAATAAAATTGTTGCCTCCTGAAAGTGATGATTTAATCAACATTACTATTGAAAAATATACATATTAGGCATATTTTATACTCTACTGCATTGCAAATAACATACAAACAGTACGTTGTTACCTTTGTACTACCTACAAAATATGACAATTTAATCCTAAATGGAAAAGCACTGGAACCAACAAGACTTAAGTACATTTCCTGTATTTAGGGCAATATGAAACCCTTATTTTGAGCCTTCACTGTGAGTGAGCAACTACAGATATAGTCAACATTGATTTCTACAGGACTGCTCACGTGTGCTATCTCTCACCTCTAATAGGATCACATACAGTGCCAGGTTGCATTTACTCTTCTGAAGGACTAATCTATTTTCCTGCTACAAAATGCCTGTGTTGGCTTTTCTTTTCTGGACAGGTAATGGTTGGAATTGCTATGAACTGTACAAAGGAAGCAGGGTTTAAGAAACTGCTCAGAAAAATAAGGTCTGTGTAATTCAAAGTGGTGGGTCCTAATACAGAGCTCTGCTGGGTGTTAGATTCATCCCACAGGCAGAGAGGATCTAAGCAGACTACTCCTCTGAGGTTTTTCTCCAAAGCAAATTCTTGGAAGTAAAAGGTTTTCCAGCCTGTCTCCAAGACAGTACTGGTAATGTGAAGGAATGCTCTCTTCAGGACCTCATTTCAGTGAGTGTCACACTACAGCAGCTTGTGAAAGATGCTGGGACAGGTACCCACAACACGATTTACAGATTTCAGCATTTCTTAATACAATGTGAACTAAAATTGCTCTACAGCCCTAAGCTCTTCAAGTCTAAAAAATCAGCGGGGTAACAGACATAAATACCCTGAGTCCTGCTGTTTTACACACAAGAACAGCCTCATGCCACCTTAAGTGCCTAGGAATTCAAGGTGGTGTTAAAATCCCCCAGTAAATCCAAATCAAACTTTTGCCTTTCAAATGATGAACATTTCAGAAGGAATGCAAAGCAGATCAGATCCAGATCCACAGATTAAAAGTTATTTTCTGATTCTCACACTATATATTAAATCAGGGAAGGCATAGTTGAGGAATTCTGTATCACTGCCCTAAGGAATTTGCATATCAAGAAATTAAAATAAGGGTATTTATGCTTTAATATGTATATCAAAATTGAAAAGATGGGAAAGTTAAGTAGTCAGCCTACTAACACTGTGCAATCATTCACTTTTTTTTAAAAGCATAATGAATTTCCTTAGTCTACTACTGAAAGTAGTAGAAAGCTGATTTTCTAAACCTACTGAAAATAGACTTTCAGTTTGATGGACAAGAGCTACATTATTTGTATATTTTAGAGTGTACACATTTTCATGACAGTCAGTGTTATATGCCTCACACAATGTCACTTGCCTGTAGATCTCTAGAAGTAATTACACATTAAATCACTCACAGAAATGAAGAAGCTAATTTGTATTTAAATTGGAAGGCCAAAGTAATGATTTGTGAAGCATAAAAATATTTTTGTGTGGAAAACTCCATAAGAAAACTATCAAGTTTTATTTGCAAAGAAAAAAATTTAGCACAATTTCTTACAGTAATTTCCTTTGGATATGCATCAGACCACTAAAATATTAGTTGTGTGAGGAGCAGTTAAGTGGCAAAAAATGTTCTTTAGCCAGGGGGCAGAGCAATCTAGCATTGTTTCACTGGAAAGAAAGTGCTCACACTCTCTTTTCTATTCAAATAGAGCATTTTGAATAGCTCTTATTGGATTGTCTGTCTGGCTCTCTCAATGTGAACTTCAGGACTTTCAGGGAGCCTATGGATCTGAGCCAATGACAACTGTACTCCTTCAATGTGATACACATGGAAATCAGTAAAACCATATCACAACTAAAATGCAGTCACATCCACATTAATGTTTTTAGCTTGATGGGATAATCAGAGGAAGGATCCTCTAAATCCTCAGCAGCTGCAGATGACATTACTCTTCACTCCCCACGTGACAAGGAGATCATTCTGCAGCCTGGTTTTGCACCACGAAGAGAACTGACCTCTCCTTAGAGTTCAACTCATGGGGGAAATTTCTAAAGATTAGCATCTAATTCTGGCTGTATTTTCATGTACTTCTGTATTTTTTTCAGCATGAGCTAGAAATCTTTGTAAAGGCATTTATTCTGAACATTTTCCCCCATATAATTAATGGCATTTGGACCAGCCTGTGGGGACCTGCTCCAAATGACCTAAGGGCTAACTCTGCAAATACTAATACACATACTTAATTTAATGTAGAGGAGTAATATGTGAGATTTCTCATGCACATAGTTTCAGTCATAAACTTAATTACTTCTAGGATGGGCTGCACCAAAAATGGATAAAAAATATACATTGGCTGACTTTAAAAACCATAAGCCAGGCTTATCTTTTATGTCTTCCCTTATTGAGAATGACTGTTTGGCCAGAGGTTTTACTGCTGTGCACTTACCTCAGGAGTCGGAGCTCTGCAAGGAGAGTGGGGTTTTGTTGGGCCTTCTCTGGTGTGGGCTGAGACGCCTGCTCATGTTCAAGTCGCAGCCTCTGGATCTCCTGTAGGATTTCTCTTGGGGAGGAGAATTAGCAGAAGACTGTAAGTCAGTAATTTTCCATAAAACCAGCTCCCTGGACATTGCAAGAGGTGAAAAAGTATGACTGTATTTAGCTTTTAATCAGTGAAGATGTATGTAAAATGACTTGTTTGCAGTCAACCAAAGAAGACCTCAGCAATGGGAGAGGGCTGTGGATATTTTCTAAATGAACTCTTAGGATTTCGCCATAAAGGGAAATCATTCTTCAAAACCCCCCAAAAAACAGCGTTAGACATCAAATAACTCTAAGCTTGACTCAACTGCTCCCTTTTAATTCTTCACCATTTCCAGCACCTCATGATGTTAAAAAAAATGGACATTGCGGAGTATCAGAGAAAATATTTAGCCCTTAAAAATACTTTTAATGGAAGCAGAGATATGAGAGCAGCTGATAATTCACAGAAAAGCACTTTAACAAGACTTGTTAGGACTGGCTTGTGAGCCCTGGAGTGCTGTCAAAAGGCTAATACAAAGCTTCACAGCAGAAGGTTGAAACCTTTGTGAATTTTGTCTCTTCCCCACAATGTGCTGGAAGCAGACGGTCAGGAGCAGCCTCGAACTATGAAAGGCAAACCGAGACGAGCTGGTGGTGCTCATTACACGGTGACAGAAGGCAGTGCAGGGGCTGGAATAGGAAACCATCTGGTCTGGGCTAGCCTCTGTTTTATGGTCCAGCACTAACAGCAGAGCTCTGCTGCCATACATTTCATGGCACCAGGCAGCCTGGTAGCCAGGGCCAGGTTCTCTGCTGTTAACAAACAGGCATCACTCCTTTTTGGGGCCGGCTGGCCTATTTCTCCTGGACACTCTCTCTCAGTCTCGGTCATAGCTGTACCTCCTGTCTCATTTGATCAGCAGCCTAACTTGCTGCTAATCTTCCTGCAAAGCTCTCCCAGGCAGACTGTGTTCTGAAGAGCTTTAATCATCTTTTCCCCAAATAAAAGCAGGGGAGCATAACATTACAATCCTTTTATCGTTTCATGCTATAGTGCTACTGAGAATCCGACCAAAAGTTAATCCACTTTTGAAACAGGACAGGCTTTTTTTTAGGGCTCTTAACAAACAGCAGCTGCAAACAGTAAAGTATCCATGATTATATCATGTCATTGGCCAGTACACCTAGGAAAAGATGGGGTGGCTATGGATTTCAAAGCCTTTATCCTATTTTATGGATCTTTTCGTGCTCTGTTTTTTTGTAGGGGGAAGATGTATGTGCCCGTATAAGCATATTGTACAGGTGTAGGTGGTAAAAAATGCCAAGAAACAAACATATATGTAATATATGGGACAGAACAAAACCAGGTACTGAGTGGGTCCTTACCGGTTTTTATTTTCAAGCTCTGCAATCAGCTGCCTTTGTTGCTTGTTTGCATCAATGGTGAAGGAGATATCTGATGCCCCTCTCTGCTGACTCGGCTGCTGTTGTAAAACAGAGAAGGCTGCATTGAAAGAGGAATAGCCAGCATGCACCATGAGCTCAACACAGATCTGCTCTGTGAAATCTGTTTACAGAAAGTGCAATACCAAGCTTGCCTACACCAAAAAAAGAGCATTCATGTTGTGCTCATACCAGTATTGGAACCATTGCTTGCAAAAGCAGAGTAAGTGCTAGAGTAAATAAGACTCAGTGTTTACCATCCTGTCATTCATTGCTTTTTCAGGCAGCTTCCTCTGAACCTATTGTAAAAGGCAATGACACTGCTGCAGGCAGTTGCTGTAATGTGCCTCTTGATATTGATGCTACAGACAAGAGGAGTACACTGAAACAAAAACCAGTGTCTGCCTCCAGGAAGAACAGGATGTGTTTTCAGTGCAGGGATGCTTTGCTCTCCTGAAAGTACAGTTTTACTTTCAGTTTGAAAGCAGCACTCAGCTTTCAGTCCAGCTTTGTGATCCATTTGGCTAAGTTTTCCTATATGCTCTCATGATACTTCAGGAAATCTCTTTCCCCAGTCCTTTAGGTACAGCAAAATCTTTTTTTCCACCAATAAAATGAGATGAGAATTTGTCTCTCACCAAACTAGGCAGTGCTCACTACAGCTTCCTTGGACTACATTATTTTTGCATGTTCATCAGCAATAATCAATTACTAATTTCCTTGTTCACACCTCTGTATTTCAGTATTGTAACAATGACAACACAGGGCAGGACATCTAAAAGTTTCCCAACTATAAAAGATACCCATTTATTTCTAACTTCAATCTGAAAGAATCAAATATTTAAAAATACCCTGCTGGGTTACTGCTGTGATATGAGGGTTCCTCACCACAAAAAGCCCTGTGAAGTAGAACTCTGGAGTGCTATTTTATGTGATGCCAGGCATCACTCTTCCTGGAGTGGGACCCACAAAAAGGATGAAGGTCCATTTCAATAGCCTAACAAACCTGACAAAGGTTAGGACTGTTTGTGGGGAAAAAGGACAGTACGTTTCCCCTGTAACCACATACTAATTTTTCTGCTATGAACACATTTTCCCATTAACACATCAACCACAGGGAAGCAGAATCATGCATAAAGAACTGATACACACTGGTGGATGTCACCACTCATACAGGAGGAATCAGGATCTTTATCCTGAATGCCCATTGTTACTAATATATTTAATACCTTAAAATCCAGACTGACCATCAGCAAAGCTTTAAAAATTTCCATTGCCCCTACTGGGTGTCACTCTTTTGCTTGGAAAGATTTCTCTCTAAAGAAACTTTCTCTTTTCCTTCTGTCTCTTTTGTTCAAAGAGCAAAGATGGATGGCAATGAGAAATTCAGTATTTTCCTTTAAATCAGCTCTGTTTATGCTTTCCCCCACATCAAGGACACATGTTATATGGAACTGATGACAGATTTTTAATGGGAAATCACATTCCCAATGAAGAATTACTGTCTTTCAGAAGTAAGACCATCATCTAGAGTTGCCTTAAATTTGAAACACTGCGTCACATGTCTGGAAAGGATTGATGTGGGCTGGACAGGCAAAACAGGAGTGCTCCTCTCTTCCCAGGCAGCTGCAGGTAGTGTGGAATCTCTGTGACAACATCTAAAGGGGCAGCAGATTCATCTTCACCTGGCATGAATGTGACTCTGTTTTTACACGATGTGTGGTGCCCAATTTCACCCTTTCAATTGACCCCACAGTGTGAAAATCTCAGTGTGAAAATGTTTCTGGGCACTCCAGGCCAGCTGCTTTTCACTTAACCATCATTCATGTCCCTTGTTCTATCAAATGGTCTGAGATCGAAAAAAGTAGCCAGGCTGACCTTTTATGTACCATTTAAGATTTTATATACTTTGATTATGTTCTTGCTTCATTCTCTCTTTTTCCTGAATGCAGTTAGTGAGGTTTTAGCCTGTCATCACCTTCTATCTTTGGATACAAAGAGCAGAATAATCATTGCTCTGAAATGAAAATGGGAGCCAGGGCTAATGCAGGGGGTCATTACAGTCATCCTGCTGAAGAACATTCTTTAATATCCTTAGTACTTAAGGCCCTAGTGGCTGTGATATTTGAGCTAGAGAGTAAAATGGATTCACCACCCCATTTTTCCAATGCAGTAAATCATTAACCTTTAACCAAAGCTAGTCCAGACAATATTTTACAGTCTTTCCTGAGTTCAAGATGTCAGACTGCCTTTGATGCAATTATTTAAATACCACTGCATTAGTATATAGATTATATGCATTAGTATGTGGATTCTTTGGATTAAATGGACTGCATAAAAGTGTTATTATTAAAGCATAACAGCCTCTGATGAAAAGAATATGGAAAAATAATCCATTAATCATGAGACTGTCCGATATAATTGCCCTGATCTTGCCAAGCCCCTGGAATACGACAGAAGGAAAGTACCTTTCTTTAATGAAAACACTTACTGATGAAGAAGTTTCTGCTGCCAGCCTTGCTGCATACCTGGCGATCAGCTTGTGCTCTTCATCCAGGCGACTCGCGCTGTCAAGGACGCTGCTCGGGGGAGGGCAGATGGGAAGACAGAGTTATACACAGCAAAAACTGCCACTGCCACTGCCTCAGCCAGCCACCCCTCACACCCCACTCAGAACAAGGAGAGAACCTTCACCAAACTAGGAACAGCTGATGTCAACTGAGCAAAGGGGAGAAGGAAGAGGGCAATTTCCCTAGAAAGGTGAGCTCCAAGGGTCTGGGCAGTGCCTTCCCTTAGGGGTAAAACAGCAGTGGTCTGCAACCCATAGTAAAGGTTCTACAGGATGCAATTGCAGACAACTCTGCCCAAAAAGGGTTGGGAGGTGGCTCCATCAGTAGAACCATCAGTCAGCATTTATTTTGCAACTCTAGTTTGTCCTATCACCTGGAAGACTCATTGCTTTTTGCATGGTGGATTAGCAGGAGCCTTGGTGTTTGTCAAGAAAAGCTTTAGAAGCTTTGTCATTTTTACACCACAAAACTGTTTAGGACAGTTTTGCAGGGCATTTATCAAGGCCTGGTAGATCACTGTTTGGAACCACTGATCTAGGAATTTATTATCAGGCTTTCTCTTTTATTCTTGGTTTCTTGCAATTTGGGAATAAGACTCCACAGTGTCACATGATCAACAAGTATGAAAACTGAACAGCAAATATGCTGAATTTAAAAAACTGCACCTTAGTATTTTTTCTCCCCCAAAATATAAAATGCAAATATTTCTCTCAGGTTAATGCTTTTCTAGCTGTCTTTATTTTAAATGGAAGCTACTATTTAGTCAGATGAGCAGGAAAAAAAGTAATATAGTGAGAACCTTCACTATTTCTAAACATTTAGAAGTTTGCAGACAACTGTCAAAAGTAATAAACTAACAAAACCAGAAATTTGAAGAGGACTTAGTTGACCCTGGATAATCATGGGCTTTAGAATCCTATACTGCATTACTTTTAGTATATATAAGAGAGAAAAAATGAAGTCCCTAGGAAGAGGTGAGGGGACTGTGGAATTGCCACATGAAATACAAGGCTGCCTGTGGACTATACCAGACAGAGGCAAGTCTGGCCACTTTTCTTATCCTTTGGAAACTATATAATGGTTTTTGGAAGGGAATCAGGAATATATCTCCCTGCCCACAGGCTCTTCTGGGCATGCAACTGGTTGCTGGTAAATGAGCTTCAAAAGAGTCTGGGTATGGGATTTTATTCTGAATTTTTTTTCCCCCAGAAATCGCACCTTGAACTTGAAAAACCTTCCAGAGGAAAATGGCACTTGTGCCAAAAGCTCTGCTTTTGAAGAACTGATATATTTAAAAGGAATATTTCTTTAGAACTTCTCACTGAGTTCATATCCTCGTGTCCCTCAGGGAATTACAGTGCACATGTGTTGTTTGGCCTGATTAAATCCATTGGGATTTAAAAGTTATGTTTGAAAGATGAGCAGTGGTTGATATTAACTGATCATGAAAATAAAGCTGGGTGTCATGTGGATTTGCTACAGCTTACTGATGTAAGAGGAAAGAGGTAAACACCATCTTTTTCTCATTCTGATAACAACTTGTGAGACCACAAACATGAAGTTTAGAAAAAAAGTAAAGCTCTAAAAAGTGAGACACAGAGAAATTCTGTGTAAATAAAAGTTGTGCTGAGGAGAGCACATAGGAATTCTGGTGGTAGATGAACACTGACTTTCTGGTTTTGGTTAGGTTTATTTTGTTACATATACAGCTTAATTTTTGGCTTACTGAGATTCTGGTGGGATAACTGATATACCTTTGGGAAAGCCCAAAGCTAAAGGCGTTTTTCTAAATTTACACAGTCCTGCTTCTTACATACTCATGCTTACTGTACTAATATGTCATCCAGAAAAAGAAAAGGGTGAGCAACACTTGCAGACACATAAAATTATGTAAACTGAGTAGTAAGGGTTACTTTTATGACAGTTTAATTAATTTTTAATTTTACCATAATGACTAAAACATTGCATCCTAACAGATGGTTGTGAAAACAGCAAGCATTCAGTATCTATTCTCCTTTTTATGGCAATGTGCAGCCGTATTCATCTTGGAAAAATGGATTGTGGTTCCTCTTGTTGGCATAACACAGTCTGCAGCAGAGTTCTGAGATGTAAGCTAACATCTAAGCCAACTGCTTTACTGAATGAACCAAGCCACTGCAGCTTTTTGAGTCTTACTTGTGTTTAATATCTTTGATATATTTTATGTGTGAGTGGATGTCATAAAGTGGATGCAGCAATGCATCAGATTTGGTCTTTGAATGCTGCAAATCACTAACCCCAAAGCTTTGAAAATTAAATTTCAATGTCTGAGATAAATTTACTTCTAGAATATACCTATTCTATGAGACCATTAAGCACAGAAGTATGCACAGCAGCATTAGCCTCAACTGCCAAAAATTTTGTGTCAGAGTTCTCAGATTTACCATAATTCACTCCTGTTTTACTTCACCAACTTACAGACAACCATACAGTGATACAGGAAGGCAATCATACACAAAAGGTTTAAAATATTATGAATGTGTGTGCAGAATTTGGGACCCCAGGGGAATGATTCAGCCACCCTTTTGAGAGAAACTGGACATTTTGCATACAAATATCCTACTGTTGTTCCTTCTTTTCTAAAAAACACTGCTTCTCCATTAGTGACCATTTCTTTAAAGACCTTATAATTATTAGCAATAATTGGTCTGGCACTTGTCACATTCAGATGTAGAGTGAATATCCAAAATTAGCATCTGTACAATAGGATTTCAGTGGTATAAGGTAGCTCCATTAAAAAAAGAGATCTCAAAGCTGCAGGCAAAGGAGTGACTTTGGAGGATCTTTGCCATTTCTCAGGCTTCAAATGTGTCAGACCAGTCTGTTCTGCAGCAGGCACCTGGCAATAGTTGATGCAGATGTTCCTTACTGGTTTTCCAAGAGTGTCACCACTGGTTAGGTAAGTCTCTTGTGAAATTTTTGCAAGAGAGGTATCAGTCCACTCTTCATGACATGCTCTTATTACAAACCCTGGCTAAAGAAATAAACTGCTACAGAAAATATGGACAAATTAAAGGGTTGCTTTCTAAGCCTAAGGACTGTAAAAAAAAAGTAAAAATGGCCTAACAGCAACACACCAAATGTATTCTGAGGACTGTTTAACTGCTACTCTTTTAAAATTGGCTTGATCTCAAGACACTTTAAACCAAGACAAATCATCTGAGTCCTCTGCTACTGCTAATTTGCCATTTACATTCACCAAGATTTACAATCACCAAGATTTTACCACCAAAATATTCTAACACTCAGCTATATGGGAATAATCATAAAAAGGAACTCTGTTCAAGGGAGCTAAATGTCTACACATTTCCTCTGTAGCAACTGGTCTCTGAAGGTTTTTCCTCTTTCAAAGGAAGATAAACCAGCCTTCACACCTAGAGTTGTGCACACCCCCTTTTAAACAAGTCCTAGAACAGCATGGCACTTTTATATAGAAATAGGATTCACATAGTACTATGCAATATAACATAAAACCTCCAGAAAACAGCTCTCTATGGAGCCAAAATAACCTCTTACTTTTAATTTATCCTATTTTTTTTCTGTACCTGAAAAGAAAAAGACTGAAATACATGGAATTAGTATTCAAAGCTAGGCAAAGTCTCTAACTTACAAAAAAAACCCAAAACTATTTGTAGTTAAAAGTTCTTTTTAAGAATTAGACAGTAAAGATAAACTAAAGTAAGTATCAAATATTGGTTTTAAATACTAAAAAAGACTTTGCAATTAAACTATTCAAAACATCTGGCTAAGGGCTATTTTTTCTACCCATACAATTATTATAAATAATGAATTAATTCTTCCTCTTGTTTATTAATTTGCTCTGGACTACTGGCTTCTAAAAAACCCTCAAGTAGTTTATTAGCTTGTGGTAGAAGGAGAGGAAAACTTGTACTTGTGGAATCAAATAACTGCAGATGAAAAATAAAGATAAGCTGTGAAAATTAATTAAATTAATTACAAAAACCCCACAAAGCCCAACATATAAATACCAGCTGCACTTAAAACAGAAACAATACATACTGGGATATATTAGACTGATGTTTAGCTATAAATTAGCCTGACTCAGTATCTAAAAAAACCTAAATCTTGTTTTGTTTTGAAATGTTAGTATACAGCTCTTCAGATAATTTTATGTATTATGCTCACAAAATATCTCTGCAGGTTTTTCTTGCAGATAAAGGTCCAGCAGCAACCATTCCTCTTTTCAGCTTTGGCTGCTAGAAGCACCTGAATTATCTGATGTCTAGGTAGGTGCAGACTGAACAGCAGAGCTGGCTAGCTGCAGCCTCCCCTAAAACAGACACTACCTCATTTTGGTTAACTGCATGCTTGGCTCAGGTTACCAAATCTCCTTAGGCTGCAGGGTGAAATAACTTGAACTCAGCACCATCCTGACACAGGTGTGTGGGGTTTAAAGCAAACTGCATCCAGCCACTTTGGGGCATGGGCAGGAGGAGGTCAGCTTTGCCTCAAGATGATACCCCAGACTATGAGATGCAGCAGCTGAGCTTCCTGCAGGGGTTCCACTGATTCCTCTGGAACTGGCTTCACACAGCAGCTTTAGGATGACAAGACTTTGTGCTTTTTTTTACCAAAATGTAACCATTCTATTTCTCTACTAACAGTCTCAGTTCAACAAAGCAGAAAATGGCAATGCAGTATGGTCTGATGCTTGACTAAGACTACTGTTCCTCTAGGTTATGTTTCTGTCAAAATCTAATTACACTAATAACTCAGATTGTTTCTCATTCAGGATGCTGTGACTGCAGTGATTTAGTCAGTAATCAGATATTATGTACTATACTTTGCATCAGTTGTTTAAACAATTAAGGTTGTTATCAGTCACTCCCCCATTCATTTCTCAAAACCAAATAAATGTTGAGTATCATGACATCTGATTTGTATATGCATATTTGGAAACAAAGGTGCTATGACTTGGTGAGGTTGTCTCAAAGCCTTGAGGGAACAGGTTGGAATATAAAGAATAAAATTTGGAGGATGGAAAAAGTACAGATGAAGGGAGGCATCCACAAAGACGTCTCAGGAGGAACTGGCAGCCCTTATTGAAGCTAAATGAATCCCAAAATGCCATGACTGGCAAACCAGCCTAGCACCAAGAAGTACCCTAAACCATGTCCATTCTTTGCTCCCCTCCTGAACAGCCCAGTCATGGTAGCCAGGGCCACATTTCCTTCTCCCTGTCACACCAGGCAGCATATTCCTATCCTCAGTCATGGGTGGGCAATGATTGCTTTCACAGCCACAGTGTCAATACTCCTCAGCAAGCCTGATTTCTGGAAATGCTTCTTCAGGAATGCAATTCCCCTTGAAAATGTTTTTGTTTAGGATACATGGCTTTCATTTTCCTCACTAAAACCTAGTTTGCCTTTTGAAGTCTCCTCCACTGGCACATTCCAGTGGGCTACAGAGTAGAGAAGCACATCCAGGACAATGGAGGCAGACTTTTTTATCCACTGGTCATGACAAATTGCTCCCATTTTCAACAGGAGCTACATGCAGAAGTGATTTTTTTTTTTTTATTAAGACTGCAGAGAACAATTGCATTCACTCTCCTAAACGAAGCTGCTTGTTGCCTCCTACATACTGGAGTAAATGGAGACTTCTAACCCAGGAAATATTCTGCAGTGGCAGCACAGGAAACTGAAGGGTTTGCTATGAGCAAAATAAGCCTCCTGAGCATAGTTTTGGTAGGAACACTGTACAGTTTTCTGCTCAGCACCATATCTTCTAGGGCCATATACTGCTCACCACCCTGCTGGCACAGGGCTGCAAAGTCTGTGGAATTCTGTTGCACTTGGAGAGGTGAGGCAGCGTTTCCCTTCCCTGGCATGATGGGCTGCAATGCCAGCATCTCAAGTGCCAGGACAGCTGATGGGTTTAGGAGACAAAGCTCTATAATCACTCCAGAAGAAACAATGAATTATGTTCAAGACACCCATTTAAAACCCCTGGGTCTAAATGAGAAAAGGGAAAATTTGTATATAAGATTCAAACAATGCAGAAATCAGGCAGATTTAAAAGCAATGCCTGACATATGTAAAAATCAAAATAAATCTCTCTCACTAGGTAAGAAAATTATTACTATTATTTAATTATTTATGTACCATTACAGTTCCTAACTTCCAAGGAAGGTGAAGCTAAAAATTATATATGATCTCAAAAATTAATACCTTGAAAACATGGGCTTGTTTAATCGTTGATGTGTGAAGATTTCTATACCACCACCATGTCCTGCACTGCCTAGAGCTCAGTCCCAATTTGCATAGCCATTCCTAACTAATCAATACTTGGCAATACCTTGCAATCCTCAGTAAAGAGAACAGCAGTCAGTGCCACAAGGCACCAACTCTGGGAGGACAAACCCCATATTGACACACACTGATGTCAGTTAGTGCTGATGAAGAGCTGGTGGCCAGCAGGAAGCAGTGAAGCACTGGGCTGAGCAAGGTCCCTTTGCTGGGCCCCCCAAAGGTGCCAAACCTGCACTAACCGTGCGGGGCTGCTCTGCAGCAGGTTGACATACACCCCGATGAGCACATGTTCATCAGCCAGCCTGTCTGCAACATCGAGGCTGTACTGCAACCTGGAACGGGGCGGGGCAGGGCGTGGTCCAGACAGACAGACACACAGAGAGAGCAGCAGCAAGAAGATTGTGAGATGGGAATCTAGGAATGAATAGTTCAGCCTTCTAAGAATAAAACAAATTAAAACAACACACCAAGCGCAGAAATTATTTTGTTATTACTGTAATTTACATGTTTAGTATTTAGTGATTTAGGATGATAGCATCCCACCTGATGACAGAGCCAGCCTCAGAAATCAGTGAGATGCCAGATCAGGCCAGAGACTGAAGCTCTGGAGCTGTACAGCAGCATTCATTACAAAATCCAGCAAATTGTGAGGTCAGCATTATTTGTTTTAATGTACTATATATTGCACACAAACATTAATATAGATATGTAACATAAACAACTGATAGACTGAATTCACCAGCTGAATTTACTTGGAAATGTCTGATCAAGGCCTTATGCATCAAGAAGTACATAAATATATTTAAACATGCCTTATTTAGCTCACTGGGTTAATTGCTTATGACAATTTTCTCAGGAAAGATGTATATAGAATACATTAAAATGAGAGGAATAGAGGCAATTTTTTTGGTTTAGCTGTGTTAGTGCATGTTAAGAACATACTCTCTTTTTAACTTACCCTTTGCCTTTCAAGAAAGCTGGAGCAGCCCTAGCCAGCAGTTTGCTCTGCTCTACTTCAGTATTCTTGGAAGGAGAACTAGTTAATAAGAGAGGAAAACTAAGAAGAGGATAATCAGTGATGTCTGAAATTCATTTTAGAACGGAGTTTGGAGAAGCTGCTTTCAAGCTGGGAAAGCTTTACCATAGCAGCTAAATTGCTTTTCTCCACATTAACTGTAAGATGGTTTCAATAATCTATGGAAAGGCATTTATTTGGATGCAGTGATGGGATACAGCAGTTTAATTTTCAGAAGTACTGTTCTTCTGTTGATTTAAAATAATGTATAGTTCACCAAACACATTTTTCCCCCTAATTACAGTATTTAATGGATTGCAGTAGCTGCATCTTTCCCAACACTTAAATATCCATGTTAACAAGCTACCAGTAGCTAAAAATGGGAAACACTGGAAATGTTCTTTCTTTTTTCGTGCTGCAGCTTTTTTTTGATTTAAGAAACAACAAAGCAAAACAAAATTATATTTTACTTTCTTCTTTTTAAAAATTATTCACTTTTTTTTTTGTTTGGGACCTCATGGGTATGTGAGCACGGATGCACCTGTGCATCCAGGGGTGTATGGGTCTGTGTGGGAGTGTAGGCAGATAATGTACAAATATGGTGCAATGGTAATCTTCAAAACATTTAATAGTAGGATAAAGAAGGAATTCAATGAGGCAACCTCCTTCTGGTAGGGCAAGATTGGCAGTGGGGTTCTGAAGAGGATGGGAACACAGGTTGTCCTGAGAACTCAAGCCTATTGATTTATAATAAATTTGTAAGATAGCTGAATGAAATTCTGTACTGCCCAGCAAGACAATGTGCCTGTTTCACATTTCTCTGCCCATCAGCATGCTATGTCTGTTCATTGCACTTCCACTGGGGCAATATCCATGCAGATAAACATGCACCATGCCATCTAGAAGGATGCGTTTTCCACACGTTTTCTTCCCAGTTACAGAAGGAAAATGCACTCACAGGTATAAGGTGTGCCATTTCAGCCACAAATGCAACTTTCAGTTCTAGAAGTGCAGATAAACATGTTGCCACAGTGGGAGACCGAAGGTCCCAGGGCAGATTTTGTGCCTTTCTTTCTAACAGTGTGCTGTCCTCCACCAACCACAAGCTCTCCTCTCCTATGCTCCAGAAGCCACACAATTAGTATGGAGAGACAGGCAAACAAGGATTTTGTTTTTGAGGATTTTTGCTTCACTGAGCAACTGATACCATGTCTATCCATGTCCCTTCCCTTTTCAATTGATTAAGCAAACTTTAATCTTCCAACCTTTTCCAATGAGTTACATTTTCTCTGTTTTTCTGATATTTGGGTGTCTGCTCTGGACCCCAGATATGCTGGTTAGCAGATCTACCCCTGTGCTGTTGCTCTAAACTGCATGCAAACTTCTGGGCAGATGTCTCCTCCTCTGGGGAAAGGGTTTTAATGGCTTTCCAGATGATGTTCCAGGGTCAAATGCAATCTAATAATTGTATTGCTGACTTCAATTAGTTTGTGGTTCATTGCAACTGCTAGATCCTCTTTTAAAATATTTCTATCCATCCAATTATGCTCCCATTTTAATTTGACTATTTGCTTTCTTGCCATAGCACTTTTCATTTATAATTACTGAATCTCCTGTAATTGATC
This sequence comes from Oenanthe melanoleuca, assembly GCF_029582105.1. Classification (NCBI taxonomy): domain Eukaryota; kingdom Metazoa; phylum Chordata; class Aves; order Passeriformes; family Muscicapidae; genus Oenanthe; species Oenanthe melanoleuca. Next base: position 41,812,250 of record NC_079335.1, read on the forward strand.
TCAGATCATCTGGACATCAATTACTACCATTGCTACTGAGCTACTTTTTTTTTATTTAGAAACTGCTCTCTAAGCACTCATTTCCTTAACTATTTCAACCTTTGTACCACCTACAAATTGGATATATTCACTCTATTGCTTCCATTAAGTCACTATGAGAAATAGTGCAGTGTGTCTAATTTAGGATAGCTTTCAAGAATCCCAGCAGATGTCCTTCTCCTAAAGCAACAGCAAGCTTCTGAAAATGTCATTCTTAATTTTCAATGTTGCTCTTTTACTGATTTCCTTATGTCTGTATTTCCTTTGATACTTCTGTGTCATCTGGGACTATGTTTAAAGTCCTTTTAAGGTCAACCTGTATTGTATCTGCTGCTTCTTTCTTTACCTACTGGATCAGTCATCATGTCAATGAAATAAATTAGTTTGGTTGATGTAATTTGTTCTTGACAAATCTTTGGTGGTTATTTCTTGTTTATTATCCTCCAGATGCTTACTAACTCTTTTATAATTTCAGTATCTTTGGATACCAAGGTTAGGCTACCTCCTTTATAATCCTTTCACCTTTGTCCCTGATTCCACCTTCAACGATCCTTCATGTAGAAGAGCTGTTATTTGTCCCTCTTGTTCTTCCACATCTTCCTACATCCTCCACATGTTCCCCAAAATAAAACTAATACTTCAGAGATCGTTCTGGCCACAGTGAGTTTCCAACAGGAACAAACATTTTATAGATATATTCCTGCTAAAATGAAACATCTTGTAAGATGCCAAATAATGCTTCTCCACAGAGACAAACCCTCCAGCTAGGAGCAAATGTCTTTAAGATATAGACCTAACAACACTGGTGTAAATGTAATGCCCTCATTAGTGTCTACCTGGCTGCTAAACAATCAAACATATAAACCTTTCCTTTAGCCAGGTAGAATATCATGATGAAATAAGGCTTTTCATCTTGTTCTGAAAACAACATGCAAAGACAACGTGCAGTTGAAGTCTACCACACTCTTTAAAACTAGGAACATGGAGAACAGCAGCAACCAGAATGTTTTGCTCCAAGTTAGTTGTTGACTAGAAATCTGGCCTAATCTCTTGTTATGCCCAAGTAGAATATCCAATTTCTTTAACTTTTATGTGGAGTTCAAAAAAGGCACCAGCCATTCTGACTCAGCATTAAATAAGTCTCAACTTCTCCTTGGCTATGGGTTATCAGATATCATAGCATTCTTTCTATCTATCACACAATTGCCAAGTCATTTTAAGTTTACTAGAATGCATCACACCATTTATTCCAGTTTATCATCCCTTTAGAAGAAATAAATGCATTAGCTGTGAAGGGGGGCTGAGAAAAATGCAAGGAAAAAACACTCTGTTTCATCTTATCCTACCTAGGCTCAATAATTCAATAGCTTAAAGAAAATATTCATAAAGAAAGAGCAGGAGATTGTACCCATTATTATGGCAGATATATACTTTAAGTCAGTATGACAGACTGCAGCTGGGAAACAAAATTATTCAAGTAAGGAAAAAAAAACATTAATTCAGTGTATAGAGTTATTTCTCTTGACCGGACAAAAATTTCTGGCATTAGCTAAGTTTGTTTGTTTTGATGTAACCTATCCAAATCATGGGTTTGCAAGGGCATTACCTACTCTGCAGTAATATTCCCTTGTTCTGCTGCCCTCTAGGCCATAGGAAATTGCAAAAACAAATGAGAGAAAACCCCTGAATATTAGCTACAGCAAAAGAATTACAGGCCTTGTGGTTTTAATCATGTTAGCTGTCAACACAGCAAATGACCATGCCTTGGTATTTGGGAGAAGATCATAGACTTTTTTGTTCCTTCTTTTCTAACACAAGCACTTTAAAGCTCTTCTTGAGCTGTACAGAGCATATTGTTGATACCAATTTCCACACTGTATACATTTAGAAGAAAGGTGCTTATAATTGCTAAGCTAACCTCCTCATTAAAGGCTCTCTTATGGACTTGCTGGCTCAAACTAAGCAAACAAGCACAGAAATTTTAAGTGGACTTTAATTCTAAAACAGTTTGAAGGAATTAAAAAGCATCACAGGGAAAGCCTGAACCCAATTCCTTTGAGCTTTGGAGTAATTACATACCAACACGAAATCTGTGCTTCGGATGTAATTAAAGTGTAAATAGTATATAATGTTCCATCTCCTTTCAGCTGTCCCTGCAATTTGTCACTGCATTTACCAATTATCAAAGATCTTTCCTCTAACAAGATTCTCCATCTTCCCGCTTAATTTCCACTTTTCACCCATGTATCCAGAAATAAAGATGGTAGTGTGCTGAACTTAGGAGATGCTATCCATTTCCAGCAGCAGAATGAGCTGCTGTGCTGAATTTAACATTTGCTGCTACAGGGAGAAACTGATTAGAATGGCTATGTTCTTATGTGAACACAAATAGATGAAATAAATACCATGGGAATGCTATGAATGACATTCTCTGCCACTTCTCCTTTGAATAAACATTCAAATTACATAAAAACTTCACTTAAAGCTATCTGAAACCTCTGGACTAGACTGCAACACAAATTAAAGTAACCATAAGTTATCTGCAGTGAAAACACCGCCAGCAGAGCTTTTAGTGTTGATTACATCCAGCTAGAAATTTTACTTTGAGTTGGCACCCTTCTTATAATAATATGAATCATAGAGTATTTAATATAAAATCAGATCAATGGCAAACAGAGCCATCAAAGTCTGTTTCTCTGATTTTCAGGAGGGTGAGCTTCCATTAATGAGGCCTGGTTTTCCCAGGGCAATAGTAAAACTTAAAAGTATGAATGAAGATACAGTTATTAGTCTAATCCAGAATGAAGATATTGGCATTTTGCAGAAAAGTACCTTTGTATTGATAATTCTCTCTGAATTATAGTTAATGCTCATGGATTAATAAGGAAAAAAAAGGGAAAGGATATTACACTCCACATAAAAAAGATGTAATTTTGTATTTTTTTAAAATGCAGAATGGAATAGAATCTTCCTTTAGGTCACTGAGATGTGAGGGAATGCTGGAAAAAGGGTGCAGCAATGAGAGGCATGGGTCCAAGTCCAGTGCTCACTATGTAAATGGGAACTTTTCATTAGTTTCAGTAGGACTTAGATCTGCCTTTCCTGTGGTCATTTTGAAAAGCAAAGCTCAGGGGTCTGGGGAGGGTTATTGGCAAGCAGCACTTAGGGAAGAACAGCAGCCACCCACAGCGAGAGCTGAGGCAGAGGAGGCTGGCTGTCAGACCTGGAGTTGTGTCCAGGCTTTTGTGCAAGCCTCTTTCAATCCTTGGTCAAGAACACAACAGGCAAGTCATACACTGATTATGGAACCATAAAGGTGTAGATTTCTCAGTTTTCAAAAGCAGTATTTCCAACTTCCACTGGACACATTAATATTAATCTTACTTGAAAGGGTAAAATGAAAGACTTGTGCTGCGCAGAAGCGAGAGAAGTTGGCAAAGCCCACAGCCAGCAGGAAGTCTATTCAAAAGACTAATTAGAGCCACAGAAACCCTCTAGCCCATCAGAGCCTTCCTTAAAGAACATTTTGAGTAGTTTAGCAGAATTGCTAATGATTTAGTGCATGAGCTACAGAACTACTGTGATTAGTAGGTTAGTGCTGTCATACTGACCGTGAATTGTTGTGAAGCTGATTTACATACAGCTTTATAAGAGAATGCTCATCAGCCACAGGACTGGCTGCATTTATACCCCCAAGTAACCTGAATGATTCAAACAATGAAACCTTGTTAATATCTCAAAAAGAATACACAGAGAGCAGAGTGTTCAGAGAGGGTTCGTAACAATAAATCCAATTAATTTAGAAGAATACTGATTTGGCTGTAGGGTGTTTTTTCTTTCCAATCAAAAGATGCAAATTAAATTTGTAAAAGGTGAAAATAAAAATACTGAGAATAAGCTGTCAAACTCTTAAAATCCTGCCACGTCAATGGAACAAAAGTTACAAAACTTGTAATATACAATCGATAATTCTAGAAGAGCCAGAATGACTGCTGCATCATGGAAAATTTTAACTATGCAGGGATGTCACAGTATCCACTTATAAGGAAGTATGGGTACCTATGCTTGAGGGAGGTGGTACTATTACCTGCCTTCAGGGTTTTCTCATCAAGGAGTGTTTTCTAGGAAAAAAAAGGAATTCTAACAGCTCAGGAAGCATATATGTTTAAACCTGATAGTTAAAGACAGGCAGTTACTAACAAGGACAAAAGTACAATAATCAGGTGTGTTTTACAGGCAAAGAAAGACAAGCAGCACAGTAGACAGTGCTGTGAGTATTACTGCAGGTCCCTGGCCTAAGGAGCAAAGTGTGTTTTTGTTGATCGAGCACAGGGACGTCCTGGGAATGAACAGAATCATCAGCAACACTCCTAAAGAGAGCTGCTTTTAGTGACCTCTCCTGGAGAGGCTACAAATGTATTACCCTGCCTTGCACATAAACCCACATATATTCCAGCAGCAGAAATGAATCTGCATTTGCAGTGTCTCTGTATAGGCAGCAGATCTGGCCTTGGGGCTGCTCTGGGACTGGCTTTCAAAAAGCATCTCAGTCACACCCACTTGCACAGAAATAACACTGAGAATTTACAGTTTACAGCTCGTGATAGCAAAATTCATAAATCAAGGAAGTAGTAAACCATCTCTACTCTGACTTTGCAGTGTACAGTGTGCAGTGTTTGGTTTCAGTTTTGGTGTTAAAATATGTAGCTGTGCATACCCAGAGATTGTGTTTAGTCATTTGGGAACACTGAAGCACTGACACACACAGCAGGAATCAAGCAATAAAATGCACCCAAGGAAGACACATTGCTCATCTTCCTGAAGACAGCAAGAAGCTCTTTTCCAGCCACCTTCTTACCTATGTACATTTGTAGGCTTACATAAATGGGGTCACACAGCTAGCAAATGCTACACACATATTTTGGCTGGATGAGCCAAAATATTGAGTCAAAATGTACACAGTCAGTTGCAAGCACCTTCTCTTAGGGATTTATGTTTCTGATGAGACTTCCCTTGCTTGTTTACTGAAGGGTCAGTCACCATATTCCAAGACTACTCCTTCTCCCTTATTGATTTTAATGAAAATCATAATGGTTTAACAGGAGGAGAAAGGATGTCTTGCTATATCTTGGAAATATGAAGACATCTTCTCTTTGTTCATCCATATCTTGCAGTATGATGCAGGTGCAGGATTCCCAGTAGGCACATCCCAGTTCCTATTCCCATAGTGTTGTTACAAAATGGCTTCTCACCATTTTGCCCATTTTGGGTCCCTCTGGGAGGGTGCCTGGGCTTGCACATGAGCACATTTTAGTGGGTCAGAATGGTTCAAATGAGAGCTGAAATTCAGTGCTCTGCTGTGGGGAGCTTGGGGTGCCTTAACTCCAGCTCTCTGTTCAGGTGTCTGGGTGTCAATCCAAATTAACCAAGGCATTTCTCTGCTCACATCTCTTGGTTTTACTGTGTGAGAGGGCTTGGTTTTTTTTACTCCCATGAGGGAAGTGAAAATTGAAACTTCCACCACTATCATAAAATGATTTGATATAAATAAGGATAAGAACTCACCTTCTGTTTGCAAAGGGACTTCCTGAGGGAACAGAATGGGAGAAGAGTGTGTCGTTCATGCTGGTTACAGGTCGGGGGGGCCTGAAAGGCAAAATACCCAGCTGCATTAATTTTGTACCAAACCCCTCCATCAGCAACAGTACTTACATAGAACAGAACAAGCCTGTGTAAAGTAACTTTGCAACTGGCATCTTCTGCTTTACATAGTAATAGTTTCAAATTATAGATGCTGCAGTTCTAAGAAGCTGATAAACACACACTGGTACTTAGGCCTGGAGGGAAATAATGTCTTTGTGTGATCTGAGGTGAGCTTTAAGAAACCTGCTTGACCTTTTCCCCCTGCTTTGGTAGAATAGCCACAATGCCATTGTTACTTTCCAGAGGTAAAGTCCAGAGCGCAGTCCCTGCTTTAACCAGCCAGGATGGGCATGGACAATCAAGTTTTCTGTGGCACCATGGAGGTCTGCAGCATGGAACTGCCAATAGATGATGCATCTTTTCATGAATTATTCTTGGTGCTAAGCTCCATGCTGCCACATCCACATTGTGACCACAGTGTACCCAAGCCCTCAGCATCCCATAAAATACATGCAGAATTTTAAACTGTTTGATGGCAAAGGTTTTTAACTGGCATATCAAACCCCCATGTTAAAATTTAAAGTATTCAGTTCAAGAAGACCCATTAGTAATGATAATTTTATTATTACATTCTTTATTTCCTGCTTTTACAAAAAATGAAACAAGAATGAATTTTGCTCTGCTTTCTTTTACTGTCTACTCTTAAAAAATAATCTGTGTATAATTTTCTCCTTCTGTATCCATTAAAGAGAAATTTCCCCTTCTTAGCAGACTTCTTATGGAACATTGGGCAAAACATCTATCTGCACAGGAACAACTAAAATGTATGTTATTAAAATCACAGGGCTTTCAATCAGATAAGAGCAGAATCTGAAGCCACATATAATTCAGACCTCAATTTGGTTAATATTCCCTTTAGTCTCTGTGGAAAATCTCTCTTACATTTTGAATTCTGCAGGTGTGCAATTCAAAATATGGTAGCCAGCAAAATATTCACTGGGCTTCAATTGTGCAAGACAATTACTCAACCAAAGCATTTCCAAGAAAACCAGTTCTGCACAAAACTGAGTTATTACTATATATTTTGTCCTGTAACTTGTGGCAAAAAATACGGTATTTGAAAAATTCAAAATAATTTCTCAGCACAGTAATGCCACGCTGATTTTAAGAAGTTCAAAACTGTGAAAAGAAAAGAGATAGGATGTGGAGCATTATTTATGTGAAAACACAGCTTTAACCTAACCCTGCATCTGCAGAACCACATGAAAATGTCCAGTTCTGATCAGTCATGAGTTTGAGAAGCAGTCTTTTGTCTTCCATGTACTTACAGAGAAGTGTTCAATGTTATTTTTTTTGTAATACTGAGATTATCACAATTTTTCAAGCTTTTCCTCCAACAAGTGTACTAAAGACGAAAAATACTCACCAAGTATCTCTTTTGTAGGCAGAATAAAACAGAAAAGAGATCATTAATTAAATTGTCAGTTTAATACATATATGGTCTAAGTAATACATTGGACATAAGCCATTCTTATGACCCTGATTCTGTAAAAAGCATGAGAGCCTCTATGCATAAAAGGTCATTGATCTGTCTACAAAAGCACAGTTACTCTTGAGTACAAATGTCTTTATCCTCCAAGACTCTGCTAAGGTTTCCTGATTAACATTACTTTGTCAATTCTCATAATGTGAAAAATTACATTAAACTAATCTGGAGCTTTCCCAAGGCAAGTTTCTTAAAGGCTGATGCCCACTGTCACAGTCCTCAGGTTCCACTTGAATATCAAATGGATATTTGATAGAGTTGTGTGATGTGGTAAGACAAGAACAACAGACTTTACTGCAAAGTAAAGGAAAACTCAGCTATTGAGTATAAATTATATCTTTCTGAGGTTATTTTTAAACTCCTAAGTGATTAAGCTTTCTGATAAAAGTGAGCTATTGATACTGAATTAACTATCCTCAAGGAGGCAGAAAACACTCAATGCTACTGAAATATGCTATGTAATAAAAGCATGCTATGGCACAACATATATCCACAGTAATAAACCAAATTAAATAGGAGGAATTTTCCAAAGTGCTCCAGGCTGCTCTAACCTGTGTACACTGATGTCAAAAACAATGCTCCCACAGGCTTAAGATGGAAATTAAGTCAGGCCAGTGAAGAATGGATTTGAAAAATACCTCCATGGCCATACTATTTGTCATATTTGTAGTATGGACTTTCTTTCATGTTGCTGTTCTTATGTACAGAGAGGAAAAATGACCCTTCCATCAGTGAGAGGAGCTCTACCATCAGGTTTATGACGCCTTGATAATTATTTCTCTAGATGAGGCTTCAGATGTATTTCTTGCTTAATTCAAAACTTTGTGTGGCACCAGTAAAACAAAAAAAAACATGCAGTTTTTTTGTCTGGTGCCAGTCAAAGGTGGAAGAACAATCAAAATGAAAGTCTCTGTAGTAATGCAGGGAGCACTTGTCCCCATTTAAGCTCGAAGCTAAGAAAAGGATACTGTTTTGTTGCCAAAATTCTTCCATCTAATGAAAATATAACCCCCCTTTTTTGCCTGGATTCCTGCCCAGAACTGTTTCTCCTAACTTCCATTATGTTTAAAAATAAAAACGGTTCTGTAGCATACCTCTCCCCTCAGTTAATTTGTGTCAGTTATACTGTAGATCATGATACCTCCACAACTTACAGGTTTCTCACTCATTCTAGCCAATATGTATTGCCAAGTTATATTACCATCCATCTATGAATAAAGAGAAACTGTCATAAAACAGAATAGATGGTGGTTTGTTCTCACATCCCATCAGTCTAAATTGTCTGTATATTTAGGAATAAGGGGAGGTGTTAATTTCACAGCAAAAATTTGGATCAGTTCCTATTTAATTATGATACCTTCCCCTTGCCATGCCTAAATGCATTTAATCTATTCACAGTAGCCCAGTTTTCACTACCTTTTATATTCTGACATATCCCCAGGCCTTCAAGATCCCCCAGCCAACAGGGAACAGAGGCTTCTCTTTCAGTTTCAAGCCCTCTGTCTCTCTCCATTTCCCTTAAGGATGGCCAAAATCTGCCCAGTGAAATTATCACTGACTTGCCAGCAGGGCCAGGCACAGCAGTGAGGGAGCTCAGCAGATCCAACTCTGGATCATTTCTGCCCAAAGAACAACATCCTCTCAGTATTCTTCTATAAAGAGGTGCAGGGGTTTTAACCGACAATTAAGTGTGACAGGGATTTGGCACTATGTATCTGTCAGAGGCACCTTGTCTCTGAAGACCAGAGCACTCTCTTACACCTTGAAGAAGTTCAGCCATAACCACATAAGGAGGACCATCAGCATAATTCATCCTTACAATGTCAGGGAGGTTGGGTGAACTTTCCAGGTGTTGCCCAGCCACAATGGCTGGTGTGCACTTGCCCTTAAAGATGCTACATACAAATATTCAGGATGAACAAAGGTAAATATATATAATAATTACTGACTAGAACAGTTCCATCAGCCAGTAAAACAGATATGCAGTATGTAAATACAATTCTAATAGCTGCTGCCTGAAATGCTTCAGTCAGGAGCTCTGGGAACACGGTTAAGAAAGATATTTTCTTAAGAAATTTACCAGAATAAGATAAACACTTTGCAGACAGTATTTTTGGAATATTATTTCCAAGTTAATTCTTCTTAATTTCCAACCAATGTCAATAATTTTTCCTTAATTTTATGGGAAACTTAATGTTTTTTTTCCGTTTTTTTTTTTTTTTTTTTTTTTTTTTTTTTTTTTTTTTTTTTTTTAAGGACCCAGGAAGCAAAGGTAAGCCACGTAGATAAATGAGAAAATCTGAGTGTCTGCCACTACGGGTAGTGGAAATGCTTTAGAAAAAAAGCCATCCAAAGTAGTACTTTCCCCACCCTGCACAAATACATTTTCTTTCTGCTTTGGGTTTCTTGACTCCTGCAGAAAAAAAGTAGTGACATGCTACTACACCAAAAAATAATCTTGCCTTCTCAACATATCAAAACATAAGGATAATAGACTCTTTTCAAGTGACTTGGCAGTTGAAGGCACATTTTCTATGCAGACTCTCACAATTCTTCAAGGCTGGATGAAGCCACAGCTCCACTAAAGTCAGTGAGAACACTGACACTGTTTTTTTTACAAAATTGGTCTGGTTTAATTTTTCACCAGTGCCTTGTGTCAAGACACACCTGTGATACACTGAAGTTAAAGAGTCTCTAGATGACAGAACTGATGTTCTCAGCATCAATACATCCCAAAGTGCTGAAACTCCATGAAATTGCATGGACATCTCTTGAGGAGAATGGGGACATTTCAAAGTCGTGTCCCAGTATTTGACTGTATGTATATATCCCACTGATTTTTCAAGTGAAGTCACACCAGAACCCTTTTACACCAAATATCTCTTCCAGCAAATTTGCACTTGTGATGCATTGAGCTGGACAAGCCATATCTGCCTCCTGCTTTGTTCAGAGCTGTAGTATCTACACTTGGTGCAAGCAACTCCTACAACAAAGCTTACTTCATCTACAGCACACAGATACTTACACAATATGAGCCAGGTTTAGAGGTTTTTCAGGCTGGTCAGGGAACATTGGGTGCAAAGGTTCACGGCTGGAAGCACAGCTTAAAGACTTGCTAAGTGCATTAGTTAGCTTCTTAGCAGGTGATTTCTGGGAGGAACAAGGAAGGTAGAGGTAATCTGGACAAGTAAGGTGCATACAGTTTCTGCTATAGGAAGCACAAAACAACAGGAAGCTCTAACAGCTCAGTACCTATGGACTGACATCCCCCTTGCCCCCCTCCCACACCAAGAGTCTGGCAAGGCAAAAGAGTGCTCTGTTTGGGGAAGGATTACTGTTATCTTCAGCAGCCTTTAGAGCAGGCTGGGGGTGTATCTATAGGGACAGTTGCCATGGCTTTTTTGCAATGCTGCACTCAGGCAGTGTTGAAGGAAGAACAGCACAGTTTGTGTTGCCTGGACTGGTGCTGGCTTGTACCTCACCAGCTTGGCAGTGCAAGGAGAATGGATCTGAGGGTGCCTGTCCCTATAGGTACATTCTATGGGACACCATTCCCCTCCTGGATGTGGGCCAGGCACCAGGCTGCTTTGCTCTTCCCCCTCACTAGTATTTCCCTCCTCACCTCCTAACCCTGTACAGTTTAGCTGCTATTACAAAGCTTCTCTTCCACCTCCTGTGGCCGCTGACCACTGGAGAATGGAAATTTGAGACAGGGGCTTGCCAGGAACTGCCCCACTGTGGCAACAGCACTTCAAAAGAGACTGACATACTGTCACTGTCCTCAAGGATGGGGAGGGTCTATGCAAGAAGCATAACTTCCATCAGCATGTAAAAAAAAAAAAAAAAAAAAAAAAAAAATTCTGCTTTCTGTTTTGTTTGGAGCCTATAGAGTTGAGGAATAAATTCAACTTCCCATCTAAGGGATCTCTGAGATCTAAGGTGTCTTTCAGGCTGTGTGAGGATTCTCAAGGAATTCAACTCAGCTCTCTGTGATTCAGTTCTCTGCCAATGAAAGATGGTTAGTGATTTAGTGATCCTTACACTGTCTCCTCTCCCCAAAACATAGCTCTAGAGGCTGAAATTGAAAATTCTTTCTGGAATTTGACAGAAAGGGTTTTGTATTTGTGCATACACATCCTGCATCGACTTATGATTGTCACCAAGTCCATAATGAAATATTTCTATTAGAGAAATCCAACTTAAATATGTGAAGTTAAAGCCCTTTCTCTTTCATTATAAATGCAATTTCACTCTGAATTGAGAACAGTTGATTTCCACTGCACCCATGAACACTTCCAGTCTGCATGTGGAGCTTGATACTGATGCATTATGGAGAATGCTAACCAGGTTTGAACAAATGCTAATGAATGCTACAGAAAGGCAACTTCAAACTTAAAGCAAAACATTTGTTTCTGACAAGGAAACATTTGAAAGCACTACACATGTGGTCACATTTTTGTCTTTTGCTGAGCAGAAATCTTAAGTTTTCCAATTACTTCCTACCTCTAATTACAGCTCCCTGGTTACAGCAAAAAATGGATTTTATAGCACAAATTGCTGTTAGAAATGGAGTCTGAGCTACATAGTGGGCACTTTTCCTTTTCAGATACTAAACTCTGGCCATTTGTGTCTATGCAACAAACAGCAATTAGGACCCACAAAAACAATTACAGACCCAGGTCTGCTGGGATACAGTGCAGGGCTGTATGACTGGCATACAGAGCAAACCATGTCAAATTTAACCCCTGCCTGTTCCATCAACAGAAGACTGAACATTTTAAAAATATTAAACATCAGAACTTTGTTACAAAATAAACACAAAGCACTGTACAAATGGGAGCTTCTGCCATATGCATAATTTTCCTTTTTTTAACAATATACTTTTGAAAAGTTTGAGATTAATTAGGTATTTTCTGCTGATCTCTGGATTTGAACCCCAAAGGGTTTGATGCTCTGTAACCAAGGGGTTCTATCGGGGCTTTGCTCCAGTCCATGCAAAGCTGAGTCCCCAGGTCTCACGCCCTTCAGGGAAGGTTAAGGTTCCAGCAGCTGCTGATAATTCTCTTTTAGCTTAGAAAAAACACTGCATTATTTTGATTAACAACAAAAAGCCTGAAGTGAGCTTTTCTCTGTAGTAAACACGACTGTGATCGAAGCCTGTGACCACGCTCTAATCTACAGTGCCAGGATCATCCCAAATGCTCCGCATATGCTGCAGCCACTCAAGTGAAAATATTGATGAATGAGCATTAAGTATTCATCATTCCATTTACACGTAGCCAAAGCGAGCAAGCCAATGAGGATTTTACCGTCAGTCCTGTGGGAAGGGGAGAAGCTGCCATGAGCCTGGTGCCCTGCTGCCAGCCCCTCCTGCGCTGCCCCCAGCGCGGCACACGCGTCACAGGCGCCCCAGGTCCTCACCCAGGCAAGACCATTCCCACCTCCACGCTCTCCCGATGGCTCCCAAGGCCACAGCCTCCCAGACAGGGTCACTCATCCAAAGTGCCAGCCCGCCTGAGCCACACAGCTGCCCAGAGCTGTGGCTGGGGGCTCCTCCGCTGGCTGGAGGGCAAAGCAGTCTGCAGCGAGGCAGGAGCCTTCCCTTACCCATGACGTGTACTCTTTCATTTGGTGCTGGTTGCTGTGGGAACCGCTGGCATGGCCCCTCCAGAAGCAGTCCTGACAGAGCTGGTAATTGTGACACTGCTGGCAGCGGTAGCGAAAGCCCATCATGCTCTCGCTGTGGCAGTAGGAACACTCGACGGGGTGGAAGACTGCGCGGGAGAAGGAAATGTGAGCCAAAAACCAGAACAGAGAGACACCCAGAAAAAGTTTATGGACAAACCCCAAACTGAAGGGTGTTCCCTTCTTTGTTTAAAGCAATCTGCAGCGTTGCTGACAGCTCTGACCCATGAAAATACAGCAACCTGTGCTAAGCCATGGGCAACGCTTCCTACACTGGGCACCAAACCCTTCTTCACTTCTGAGCTGCTCACAGCAGCAAAAATGTGTGTGCTCAGTGCTCAGTGTCTAACAGAATACATGACAAAGTACAGAGGAGGGCCATGAAGATGAGGGCTCTTCCATGAAGACAGGCTGATAGAGTTGCTCAGCCTGCAGAAGAGAAAGCTCCAGGGAGTCCTTAGAGGAGCCTTCCAGTACCTAAAGGGGCTGTAAGAGAGCTGGAGAGGGACTTTTCTCAAGGGCACATAGGGATTGGACAAGGGGCAATGGGTTCACTGAAAGAAGATGGGTTTAGATTGAGTATTAGCAAGAAAATCTTTACTGTGAGGATGGTGAGGGACTGGATTGCATTGCCTGAAGAAGCTATGGATGACTCATCCCTGGAAGTGTTCAAGGCCAGGATGGATGAGGATTTGAGCAACCTGGTCTAGTGGGAGGTGTCCCTGCTGGGGAGTTGGAATTGCATGATCTTTAAAGTCCCTTTCAACCCAAACTATCTGATGATAGAGGAAATTTGTACATGGGAAAATCTGCTGCAGCTGCACCAGTGGGAGAAGCTGAATGTTTTGTTGTGCTTTAAGCAGCTGAAGTGAGGCACCTTGGAGGAAAAGTCAAACTCAGCTGTATGACTACTGGAAGGATAAAAGTGCACTTAGACATGTTATTGTCTCTTAATTACTGCTGTCTCATCTGTACAAGTGGTGTTATTTAGGTACCTATATGGAGTTGAACATGTAGTTTTGGATGCCCAGATGTGGAAACCTGGCCTTTGGAGGGACCTGTTCTCTGTTCAGAAGCACATAGTGACAAGCAGGCAAGTCACTGAGGACACTAAAGCATCAACTGATGTTTTGAAGCACCTTCCAGGCAACAGTGCTATTTCTGTTCCTCTTTCCTCACTACAGCATGTACCCAATTTACCACAGGGTACTGAACATCCCCTTGTTCTCAGGCACTCTCTGCCTTTCTGTCATAAGGTTCCGTCTGGGAAAATCTGGATTCATGCTGAATGTGTCAAGGGTTTAATTCCTTGCCAGAATTTTGCAGCAGGAAGGGTTTCTGCTCTAGGCTAGGAAACATTGTGAAGCTGGTGAGGGACAGGGGTGGATGACAAGAGCTTGAGGAATGTGGGATAGATAGGTTGCTCTGTAGCTAAAAAGGACTTGGGAACATCACCTTACCCACCCTGGTAAGACGTGAAGAGGGATTTGATTGGCACAGGAACACAAACAACTTTTCCTCCTTTTCCTTTTATTACCAAAAATGGATGCACACCATCCACAGGGAACTTCCTTTTCAGAGGATATGGTCTGGCAGTGTAGACTCAGGAGTAGATCCTTCCTCAGGACCTTCTGGCTGGTGTTTTGCACTGCACTGGACACCTCCTGCTAGGAATTCTGTACGAACGGAAACTGCCAAGCTGTTCCCTCTCTGCTGCCATATGTCATAGCTAATAAAAGTTGTGGTCTTGACAGTTTACCAAATATAAGTGTGTGAATGGATGAAGTCCTATCACTCTTTGCTAATCCAGAGCACAGGAGGAGAACATGATCAGGTTAACTTCCTGAGCACAGCAAAATTTAAGCCACATTGCTGGCTGAATGACCAACAGACTTCCTAAAATATTTTACCAGTCACTGTAAAAATAGCACATGGAGTCAATGAAGCCAGTACAGTAGCTTTTACAAAACCATCTACAGAGTGTGAAAATTGTAACACCAAAGTTTATTCTTGTAACTGTGTTTTGGCAGCATCTCTTTACTTACCATTTTCAACATTTGCCAGTCGATGCAGAAGTGGTAACCACACTAGACACTGTGGTGGGGGATCAGACATGAGAGTATCCAAGAAAGTGTTTAATGTGACTTTTTTCTGCTCAAACAAGCAAACAAACATGCAAAAGAAAAGAAGTAATTAGACATCTCAAAATTATTTTATCTTGTCTCTACAGAAACACTTGGGAATAAGTTTCAAACACTGTTTGCCTGTAGCCCTGATTTACTAAAAAGAACAAGTGATACTAGCAAAGCTTTTCCAGACTATTTTTAGTCAGTACAATGATACAACTGATGACTAGAAGTCACTCTCACAAGGCTGGGTTGGAGACACTCAGCTCCCACTCACTTCCAGACTCTCTTCTACCATCACTGCCTGAAGATGCTTTGTGGTTAAGGGGGGTATTCAGTTCTGCACGTTCTCATCTGTTTTGAGTATTGTGTGACAAGTACAAGTACAAGCATATCGTTGTGTATGACCAATTTTCAAATGAAAAATCACTGCTGATGGTACTTCAAAACAGAAAATGAGAGAAAATACTGGCAAAGGAGTACAAATCTGAAAGAAATATAGGATAAGGAGAGACCAGCACAGCC
The DNA here is from genome assembly GCF_029582105.1 of Oenanthe melanoleuca. Classification (NCBI taxonomy): domain Eukaryota; kingdom Metazoa; phylum Chordata; class Aves; order Passeriformes; family Muscicapidae; genus Oenanthe; species Oenanthe melanoleuca. Next base: position 41,827,814 of record NC_079335.1, read on the forward strand.
AAGTTCTTAGCATAATTGAAGAAACTTTGCTTGTCTGAGGAGCAATGACAACCAGTTATGGGTGAGCTCTGATTGTGGGATGTCAAGACTGCATATGCTTAGGGACTGCAACTGTTCCTAAACTCTTCACGCCTTTAAGCACTCAGACATCTATGCCTCTTTAAATTTCAGAGATTTAAACTCTAAGATGTCCCTGCTGATTTTAAAAATGCAATTTAGGGACTTAAATTTCTCAGGTATCTGGAAAAGGTAATTACAAATCTTAGTTATTTTGTTTTTTTCCATCAGCAACTAAGCCTCCCTTAAATAAGATTTAAGACGCAAAAATATCGAATCCTGCTGAGAATATATTTGTAGATATGTTTGATAGACATACATATTTAAGTAGTATCCTCATGTCCAAAGGGATGGCTAAATTTTCATATCTGATTGCATATGCTTTAACTTGCTAAAAACTGTGGTTACGCCATGAGGAAGCTAAGCAGCAGTTATGCAGTGACACGTATCATCTCTGTGTTGTGGAATTCTTTTAAGAGCTGAGATTTCCAGATGGAGTATCTCTGCTCCATTTATACACAATTACCACCAGATGTAAGTAAAAACATTATTTCTCTTATACACTGAGTGATCAATGGAAAACATTTCACACTGCACCAGTCTCAGGGATGAAATACTCAAGATATTTGGAAAGATATAAAGATGTTTGTCCCTAGGAGAAAATACCTCAGGCTACTGTGAAAATGGGCTTGATTCTTTAATGAACAGAAATAGCCAGAATATGAGCTCTAAATCTCACTGGAACACTACCTTTCCCCACAATAACTGCAGTGTGAAAGTCCAGTCAAACACTACCACCTGCTTGTGGTATGAATTATCTTCCCAAAGATAACCACTTCCCAAATGGGCATCCTATGCTATAAGCATCAGCTCAGAGAAAAGGATCTTTCTTTAGGAGATTTTGTGGATTTCTTTTTCTGCTGTGGATGCTTGGCATGGCTTTGCTGACCGATGCTGCCAGCAAATGTCTGTGTTGTCTGCAGCAGAACTGGAGAGCACAGGGGAACAAAAGGTGGAAGGAAGCCCAGGAAAAGAAGGGACCTCCAGTGCCCCACACTGCAGAGCTGAGTAGCCTTAGATCTTCCCTCTGCTCTTGAAGGGATACACACAACCAGTCTAACAAGCAAACAGATGAGGAGACAAGAACAGCTCTTCCACAATGCAGAGGGCTTTTGAAAGCAGCTATAACTTTAAAATTTGATTGGCACCAAATAAGGCAACTTAGCTTCAATGACAGCTTTATGGCCAAGCTGCACTGGTGATGACTGATTTTATGGATTAGAGAAAAAAGCAGCGTCCCCTAAAAGGACACCATCAGAACAATTTCCATACATTTTCCTCCTGCAATTTTCTTTCAGCTGCTGGGAAAGTTTGAACTGAAAGCTATTTTCTAAATATACACTACACACAGATGGAGTCTAGGTTTGTGGAATAACACTTAGACAAGTGCTAAGAAAATGAAGTTAGTGTCTATCTTTTTAGTTTGGGATAATTTTTTTTAAAGTGGCTTTTACAATAATAACAATACAAATACAGTATAACATCACATCAATCCTACCTATGGGGGAAAGTGGTGATGATAAAACTCTTTTTTTGAGCCACAGATTTGTACTCTGAAACGTTAAGTCACTTGCTCCTTCTGTCCCATAAATTTGCTGATGAGGAAACACTGTTGTTTCTACTTTGAATAGCCATTCAATCTAGCAGCAGTTCACAGGCAGAGGAAAATACATGGTTGGATCAAGTAAACCCCTAGAACTGGGAATAATAAAACATTTCTGCAAAAGGAAAAATCCTTTCAGATGTAAACTGAATGGATTTGACACCATGACCCGACAATTCCCAGAGTTTTTTATTTCCCTGAAATTGAAGAATCTCTATATATCAGGGGGTTGAAAGGCTTCTGGTAAGCAAAAGTGACCCATTGTGAGAACAAGTGAGAGTGCCAAACTTATTCCAAGCTATCAGCTTCTGGTAATGGTACATGCAATATAAGAGAGAGAAAGAACGACTTGTGTGTGACTAAGACTGCAATTACCATTTATTGTGGTGTCATAAATATCTGAATTTTATTCCAAAACTCTGATTCATCCCTAGTGAGAATGTAAAGAGAACAACATAAAGTCAATAAAGCGAAATATCAGATTATAATATAGATTATAATTATGAGTACTATTACAAGAGTACTTGGCTGCCTCCAGATGCAAAACAGTGGCTTTGTAAACCTGCTGTGTACCTACATCAGTCAGAGACTTAACTCTTCTTAGCTCTAAGTGGAGCTTGTAAACAAAACCATCTAATGCCTGCTTGAAGATGTTGTTTCTATTGGTACCTTAATGCATCTGGTCCACTCAGCTGAATGCAATCTCAAAGCAAGTGCCATTTCTGATGGCTACCGAGATAAAAAACGAGGCCTGAATTACATTTTTTCAGGAAAAGGAATTCCTTTTTTCATCTATAATCACAGAATGTCCAACATGCAAAGCTTGAATGCTCTGATGCCATACAAGAGCACTCTTTCATTATTTTAACACAAAACTACCAGAAGTCACTTCACCACATAAATTTTTGAACATAAGACAAAGTGCTGTTTTAAGTCTCCCTCTGTGAAACAAGACTAGTTTCATATATGCAAACATTACCATTTAAAATGAATTGGGAGATGACTCAATAAATGAATTTCAACATCTCCTTTCGGCTGACTGGAGTGCCTATTGATTAGTGATGAAACTGAGAGAATACAAAAAATGAGACTCTATTTTGCATGAAAATGACACTATTCCTGCTCCATTGAACTTACTTGTTCAACACTATGCAGTCAGAAAATGAAAGGATAGAGAGAAGGAAAATACAACTTTATTTCTAACATTGTCCCAGTTTCATCATATTCCCTTACTACATATTTATGGAATTATACAGTGTGATGTGTGGCAAGAGCCAGAGGGATTCTCTCATTCTCCACTGGAGAAGAAGACAACCAGCCACAAATTATGGAATCTTCTGAAATGCTATGTATTAGCTGATGCCAATGTGCTGTGCTCATGTACCTATGGAGTCTGTAGAATTGCAGAAAAATCTTGTATTTTCTTCAGGATAAATTGATTGTTTTCCTGACCCTATCTCACTGGTGTTATTGGTAAGAGACTAGGGATTTTCTAATACATAATGATTCCCATTTACAAAAGAAGCTTTAAGATGATTTTCTTCTCACATCTAAACTTGTGTGTCGATCACTGGGAAAACCTGAAGTTTTTGTTTTTTTTTTTGGTGGAACTTCAGTTTTGTATGGACAAGTTAGTCTTGTGTATACTTATAACAACACTAAGTAGGGTGGAGGACTGCATGTCTTGGGGTATAAATATATATAATACCTAAAGGTATATATGTAACAGGTGCTTAAATTAGGAAGTTCCCTAATTTAGGAACGTGGAGGTCAAGATCCTGCTCACTTTATGACTAAGCCTCTCTCTTTGTGGTTATATGGGAGCCTACAGAAACCAGCTTCCTGTTGAATCCACATGCCAGGAATCAGCGGAGTGCACCTCATCCTCACCCAGCCCTGTGTTTCCTGGGCAAATATGCACCCATGTGTAAGACAGGACGTGTCTTGGCAGGCTCAGGGGGTCGACTGAGACCCCATGTCTCTTCATTTACCTGCTGTGAGAAACAGGATTTTGCTGCCTGCTCGGTGTAACCAAATGAAGGCCCCTCGAAGACAGCGGTGGGCAGCTTGAGCACCTCGCGCAGAAACATGTCGTACCTGCCATAAACCATCACCCCGCTGGAGTCAGAAATCATGGAGAAAATATCTGAGGGGCAAAAGACAAGGGGAGAACAGGAGCTTCAGTGGGAGCTACAGATCTCCTCTGAGTTCAGAATCTCTGATTTGAAGGAGAAGTACTAAACATCTCTGGGTTATGGAAACCTCCATTATTACTGCATCTTTAATTCTGACCTCTTTCAACAGAAAATATTTCAATATTTATGTATTAAGAAATAGCTGATTTTAATACTAAAATATTCCTGATTTGTTTTTCTTTGTGTGTGGTCATTTTGAAGCAAAGTCTGATGCATGGCACGAGGTAGTAATTTACTCAGATAAGAAGGCTCTGATTTGACAAGATATGCTACATCAGCTTTTTGCCTACTGCCGCCACACCATGTCAAATCAAAGTCTTGACAGCGGGTTCATTAAGTCAGTTATTATTGTCTTGGACAGACAAAGCAGTGAAGATCTTGCCAATGTGTTGCTTTTCACTCTTCTCCCTTTTTTATGTATAAAAATATCACACTTTTATTATTGCAGTGATGTCAGTTTGTCAACCCTTACTGCTCTGCTTGTTTAAAATTATCCTCAGCTTAGCAGGAGATCTCTGACTAAGGAACATTTATTGTTTTTCAGGCTGTCATGTCAGCTGCTTCATTTCCAGGAACCTGGAAGGGAAATTCTGACAACAGGATTCTGGGACTGCTGACCCAAAAAATCATCATTGTGCTTCAGCCTTCCACTGGATGGACCCAGCTCCTATTCTTAAAGCAGCTTAGGGAACAAATGGTCCTCAATTTATAATTTATAACTTTAGTTCAGTCTTTACTTGAGTTTCTACAAATCAACACCTGGGATTTCTACTTGACTACTCTGATCAGCAGTAATTTGTAAACTCAGTTTTCTTGGGCTGAGGTAGAAGACTCAGCAGAAACTGAAGGTTTTTTGGTCAAAATGTCTGGAAAATGGTTTTCTGGACCTGAGCTACAGATATCACACCACTAAACAGAAACTCTTCCATTGTATTTACAAGTAAATGATTCCTTTGCTGTTGGGGAACTGGGAATAAATCCTGTGAAATGAGAATCTGTTCACCAAAATACATGGCATAAGAATACCCTGTGGAAGAAAATATAAATAGTACATAAATATATTGTTATTCTATGTGTGAAAAGACATAGACGTTATTTAAAATGATCAGAAAAAATTGTTACATGATACTTCTTGATGTTGAGACACTTATTTGTATTCCAAATTCAATAACGCCAATGGAAAAGAAAAAAAAAATCCACCAATAAGAACCTCACTGTATGCAATCTATCTTTAAAAGCCTCAATGTGAATTCAATCTTACATTTAGTGGGATTTACTTGGAGATATACATAGGGCAACTCCCAAACCCAGCCAAGAAACTGTAGCTTATCCTAATTCCTTCTGTCCTACTTGTACTGTTATTTCTCCAACAATAACAATTTCAACAGGTAAAAAATACCACTTACATCTTAATTTGTCCATGATTTTTCCTCCACAAAGAGTTGCCAAGGCCATTTTGACAGCAAAAACGGAAATTTTTCCATGTCCTTCCCTGTTCAAATGTAGAAAGCAGACATATTTTATATGTTCAATCTGTACAACTGAAATGCATATTTCTGACATCACTTACTGAAATGTGTGAGGTTGACATACAGAGAAGTAAGTCTTTCAAAAAGAAAGTTTGTTTTATGGGAACACACATCAGTGCACTGATGTCAAGATCTCAGAGCAGATTTATTATGTGTATGAAGCTCAGTATTTAACTGTTTATCTCATTATACACTACAGTGATAATTACTACTGCTATCTGTGATACAGTAGCACTGGGAGACACCTATCACACTCATGGTTTCCCTATCCTAAATCCTTTGGGAATTTTTTGGACCTAGAAGATTGCAAGTAAATGAAAAAAATCAGCACTGGGAACAAAAGTGAAAAAGCACAGAGGCCTCACATCATTGCACAAACTTCATCTGTACCTGTCAGTAGGTCCTGGCAACTGCCTTTTAAATGATACACTTCACCCCCAGGAACCTTGAGAAAGAGTTTGCTGAAAAATGGGGAATATGCCTGCATCCAGAATGAGCAAAGGACATATATTGTGATATGGAGAAGAGTTTTGTCCCAGGTTTCTTCAAGATGAGGCTATACCTGCCTCTCTGCTTTCAATTTACAATGCATAAATGCTATTAAACCCCAAATTCACTCAAGAGTTTGTCTTGTGACATAAAGGAACATTACCAATCTTCCCCCAACTGTCCTGAAGCATGGAATGGCTTAACTTTATTATTCCTCTTGCTATCTTCATTCTCTTTTACAGTCATGATGACCCCAATGATCACTTGCCATCACAGAAAACCTGGTTTATCTGAGCTGCATGAGAAAAACATGACTTCACACACTTCATGGCACACTTAGCCCCTAAAACACCTATCAGCCTCAGTTTAATGTTCAGCCCCATTTCAAAGATGAGGATGAACACCTTCTCCTAAGTTAATCTACTTCTTAATGTTAATTTCTTGACATCTGAATGATGAAATGTGTTTTTTCTTGGCATTCTCTCAATCTTACTGTAAGCCAGTAGGAAACCAGAGTTGCACTGCATCAACTTCTGTCCATCATCCAAACTCCTTGGCATTACTTCACAGCTTCCCACATGAATTAATGATATTAATTAATGACATCAGTGAGAATATGCCCTCATGCTTCAAAAAAGGGACAACAAATATTTGTGAGCTTAGCAGCCATATTTCCTTCTAAATTCTACTGACGGGACTAATGACAGGGCTAGATAATGAAGTTCTGTGTAAGTTTTTGGAATAGAGTTTCTGTGATCTTCAGTCTATTTTGCCAGGGAACACAATGTTTATAAGAGATTTCCTGTTTAATGTATACAATCATGTCCTATATAGGATGGTCTAACTGTATTGGCAATAGTAGCATATAGAAATTCAGCTCTTCATCAATATTTCTACAATTACTCTGTTCATTGTCCCTCATAATTTTAAGGAATAAAATTGTGTCTGATCAGAACTAAAAGATGAACTGGTTTGGGAAAGACACAGAGCCTGTGACTGTGCCTCTTTCTCTGCTAATCCCAAACCAGACTAATTCAGTGACACATACATGTAAGACAGACTTGAATGATATACTCACATCTGTACATTGATGTATCCTACATGCTTCACTGCTATGTTCAATAAGTCACTCAGACTGCAGAAAATGAGTCAATTCCCTAAGCTTGACTAGCTAATAATCTTTAAAGTTCATTGAATTAGATTTAGTTATATGTCAGTGTGATCCGTAATTCTAAATATCAATTCTAATTATCCTTTCCACTTATTTAAAATTCTTATTTTGCCAGAAAATCAACTAGAAATACAGGCAAAAAGTAATAAGTTCACTATTTCACTATTTAGGAAAAAAATTTACTGTGTTCTTTTAACACTGAGTTTTGTGCACATTTTTTCATTACATATGTTCCCTTTGACTGCTTCAGATTAAAATAACAGCAGAGGAATTTTCAGACTTCTGTATTTCCATCCTTTGTTGATTGGATTCTGATTTGTGTAAAGCAGACTTAGCACTGTTATGGCTGAGAATGTGGTCCTTTTGTATTCTTTTTGTGCATATTGCCCTTAGGAATTTTGACCCTTAGGAATTTTACTGCACTGTTTCATCATGAGGTTTCCATCTGCCTTTAAAAGAGTTGTTATATTTAAAAAAAAACAAACCCCAAAACTAAATAGAAGCAGTGGCATTACTAAGAAGCAATGGAAGATTTAGAGATCAAGAAAAAAAAAGCCCATGTGGAAATGCTTCAGATTTAGATTATTTTTTCCCAGGAGGTTTAGTTACATTTACTAATAGGATTATATTTTTGCATAGCAGACACATATCAACTTGGCTTCAGCTTTTCACCCTAAAGCCATTGGCTTTTCCCATCCTCAAACGGTTATGGAAAAGAGGAACAGAAAAGGAAAAGATATCATTTATCTCTTCAATCTCTCCACTTGAGTTGATTAGTTTTGACACTGCATCTTGTATCAGTCATTTGAATTCCTATAAGCATCACAAGAGCCAGTATAAACCCAATTTGCTCTCCAAATGTGTGTCTGCGTGTGTGTGTGTGCATACACACATGCATATTTAAACACATATGACTGATGAACAGGCAGGGTAATGGGGCCTAAGAATCCCCAGTATCACTTGGATCATTTGCCCTAAGCTATGTCTAAGCACTACAAATGCCCTGGACTGGCAGCACTGGGGCCTCACAGTGTTTGCTGTGCAGAAGCAAATGCTGAAGCAGCTCCCAGCAGCAGGAAGATCTCAGTAGAAGTCAGCACGCCCTGAAAGCAGCTTTGGGCTGGCTAATGCAAGGAGAAATAAATTTTACTAGTGGAAATAGGAGGGGACAGCAAATATTTTGATTTTATATTACACCTCTCTTACTGAGGTTACTCTTCCGCAAGAAGCAAAAGTGATGTCAAAAGCAAACCTTGAAGCTGATGTGCACTTAACAACAATACTTGGGAAAGGGAATGATGGCCAGGGTTGAAGGTTATCTCCCACTGCTTGGGGAAAAAATACAAAAAAATTGTACGTGCTTTTAGACACCAGAGCAGAGCAGGCTTCCTCTTCTGCTCTTAGCTGCAGAGAGAGACAGCCTGTCCCCAGAGCAAGGAAACTCCACAGACTGCCTGACAAAATCCACAGACCATACAAGGCTGAGTCCAGTTCCAGGGCTTGATTTTGGGTCACCAAGGAGAGTGGTACCAAATAGATGACACTGTCATTTGTCAGGGTCTCCAGCAACACTCATACTGACACAGCCATATGGTGGGGAAAGCTTTCAAGAAATAGCATCACATCTTTAGAAACAGCAAATGTGACCCATGAAAAGAACATTGAGAAAATATAATTTTTCTCACTAATAAGGCTTAACTGGTACTTCTCCAATACTTTATAGCATCTTTTGCAAAAGTAAAAAAAGTTCTTCAGTTACTGGCTACTGCCCATTGAAATCAAGGCAGTCAATTCTGAAATGTCAGAGACTGTAATTACAAATTCCCATTTTCACAATGAGGTTTTAGAGATGAAATTTTATTGACATTTAGCAAGATTCTTTCATGTAGGAGAGTAAAATGCATAATGTCCAAATCTCTGAAATGCATTTTTTTGCTGGACTTCCTTTGTAAATGCCTCTGTGGCTTTCAATTAGTAGCAAAGGTGGAGAAGAAAGGGAATTAAACACTTTAGTGCTCTGAATAGATGAATGAGCAATAAGTTGTATTTCCAAAGTAGATATTAATCATCTTTATGTACTGAAATCAGTACAATTCAAATGTTCATTTGATTAAGCAAGGGCATGAATATCTCCTCTTTTCCCTGCAGAAGTCAAGCCTCCCCCAGCCAGGGAGGTTTTTTCATAGCCCAGGGCCCACAGCTCCATTCATAGGGCAATATAAGTCAAGGAGCAGAGAAAATTCAGCTATTTTCTTATCAGTTAAACTTTGCAGCAGGAATAGCTGGAGATGATCTAGCACAGAATATTTCACACTCTGTTTAAAAGGAGTTTCTTGGAGAACAACTCGACTGAATGAGGCTGACATTCCACCTTGCTGCCTAGGCTTTGACACCAGCCTGGAAGGAATTTTTCAGAGAGGTTTCTGTACTTGTCATCTTTTTACGTAGTACTTGGTGTGCCAGTGAAGGAATTGTGCTATTGTTTCATAAAGCCAGTTAATCACCTTAGGCCTTGAAGCAAAAGCTATTGCTCAGTTTTAACCATGTGGTTGAAAACACAGACCAGGCATGTTTCTGTCTAGATTTTTTTCAAGTCTGACCACCTCATTCTGCTCACTGATTTTGGTCTGTCAGGGTCATCTACCAGATGATGCTGACTCCATACACTAATGATAAATTAATTGGAGAAGTATTTCTGTTTCTGAATTTTGAATTCGTTAGCTTGCAGTTTTATAAAGCTGTACTTTAGTTTACTTTTAGCAGCATGAAGGAACATCACATTCAGTCTCATGTGAAATTCTATACGCTATAATTTTTCCCCACTTTTTCTCCTTTCAGAGTTAAGTAGCAGAGAAATATAATTATCTGTGGGTCTAATGAATGCCCAAGGCCATGAAAAACCCATAAAAAACCTGGGATATAAGCTCAGCACTGGCACTGGCCAAGTTGGCCCACATGCCATGGCAGTACACTGTGGTTCTTTTTGTGTTTTGCTAGCCAAGTTTTAGCTCCTGAGAAGACATCTGTATTGCAGGCCTAAGGAAACACTCCTTGCCAGAGGGCAGAGAAACCTGCCAGCTTTTCAGCAGGCTATAAAAGGAGGAAGAGGCTCTGATTAAAGTTTGAAGGATCTTCAGCCAGTACAGTACATAAAGAGCAACATATATATAAACTAAATAAATGAAACAGTGGCAGGATTGTTGGATTTTAAAACATGAAATAACTTGTCCCTTGTGGTCCTTTCGTATATGTTAGGTCACAGACTCCACTTCTCCACTTTCTCTGGATTCCAAATGGGACATGAAAAACTGTACCACCCTGCACCTGGCCTTGCTAAACCTCATGAGGAGATTCCCATGGGCCCACTTCTCCAGCCTGCAGAGTCCCCCTGGATGGCATGCAAAGCATTGCTTCTCTCTGAACATGAGACCATGAGAAAAGACTCTGCTCCTCCTTCCACCAACTTCTAACTTCCAGCAGAGAATGACCTTTCTGCTGCACTGGAGGGAAGGGAAAGGACCAACACAGTAAGCAAAGACAGCAGCTCTGGTTAGACCCCAGCAGCTCTCACACTGTCCCTGTAGCATGCAAAGCCACCTCCCCCCCCACATTTCCTAGAGACCAGGAAACCTGAACCACCAGCGGCTGTTAAACCAATATCCAACACAAAACTTCAATGATAGGAGTCATACTAAAGAATAGGAGACACTTTGAGAATCAGATGCTTAACTGATATGCCTTTATTTGTGATAGGTGTCTAGAGTTCTCTCACAGTACAGAGAGACCTAGCAGACACATATCTCCACAAAACCTGATCTTAGGTATCTCAGACTGCACCTGAACCTCATCTCGTATGTTTGGTGTATTTAATACAGGGTGATAGGCTGCTAGTCCCTATCTCTGACCTCAGAGCTGGGAGCCTCTTCCTAGGGATTCCTTGGGTGTCTCTGCCCTTCTGGGAAGTGCATCCCATGCACTACACTCAGAAGCAGCACAACAGACTGAGCTGCTGCTTGACACATAGAGTGAGGGTCACAGCTTCCTTACCCTGGGGGGGGCCTGATGGAGCCCAGAAACAGATCATGAACCACAGCACATGGGATGTTTTCAGGGGAAGCAAAACCTTACCCCCTTAAAAACATTCTCTGATTTCCTCCAGGGAACTAAATTCCTCTACTCCATTTTGCTGCAAGTAGCTGTGTTGTGTAACTGAGATCTTTACCCCTTTACAGTGAGCTACAAAATAAGCACACTATCACAGCTCTTGCTTCCACAGTCCAGGGTCTTTCCCTGTGTTTACCAGCAAGGAAGCAGTTTACTTGTGGCATGCAGCAATAAATGCATCTGGTCATTTCCAGCATCCTTTAGTGTGCTTGTCACAGCCACAATGGTATGAATTAAAATGCCCGTTCCTTCTTTTATTGCCCTTCAGGGGAGGAAAACATTCCTGAAGCCTGTGATTTCACAAAGGATTGGCTTTTCTTCCTCTCAGAGGGGCAGGAGGAGAGGTTGAGTGCAGCCTTCTCATGTGGAACACCTACTTTTTCTCCCCGTTGCCATGGTGACTGAGCTGGTCTGGCACCGAGAGGTGCTCAGTGACACCCAGTACCAGGGCAGCAAGAGAGAGCACTGCCAAGAGAGAGGGGAAGCACCCTTATTTTAATGTTTAATGGCCAGGGTTTTCTGTTGGTGAATTTTCAAAAAATAACCCATGAAGTGACAACATCTGCATCTGTCAGACTTAACCACTGCTCTCTAATAACTCAGTTTTGAGGACTGCAAATCCTGCATCACAGGTTGCCAACTATGTATTCAGAAACTGTAATAGGTATACACAGAATACTCATAAATGTAAGTGGCTTGCTCTATCTCAAACTTGCTCTTTTTGTAATATGAGTCCCATGCAGTAATAAACAACATGAATTTCATCACCTCCAGGTCTTTAATCCTATTTCTGTCATGGTCTCAAAATCACGCTGCACTGGCATGAGCCAGAAAAAAAAATTGCTTACAGCTGCAAGAACTTGCAGGGAAATGAGCTCTTTCAAAATAATGAGTTATTAACCCATGGCACTGCTGCAGAGGCTTTGCAGTGGTGTCAGCCACTGGTGTGTCAATAAACAACAAGCCAAATTAGAAGTGCATGTGAATTTGTTTCTGTAGATAATTCTTCTTTGATATAAACTGGAACAAGTCTGAGTAGCTGGATGAAAACACAGTTGTGCTGAATTTGGCTGGAAAGAAAGGGAAGCAGAGCCCTTAATTTAGGTTATCTCCCTAGTTAGCACTATTCACACGCTCGTTATTTGGGACAGAATTGAGCCTGTTCAATCGACTTCAAGAGATATTTCTGGAGGAAGCACAATCCCTTGTGCAGCTGGGGAGGGGGCAGAAAGGCAGACTCACGGATCAAAGGCCGCCAGCAGGAAGTTGAGCAGCAGGCTGATGGACTGCTCCACGTTGATCTGATGGGTGGTGGGCATCCTTTTGTTGAGCTGGTAGAAGATGGTTGAAATCACAGCTTCCAGGCGAGCCACGTTCAGTTCCATGCTGGGGTCCAGGTTGTTCAGGGCGTTCTCCCGCAAGGCTTCGATCACATTCCAGATGTCCACCAGGTGCACTAGGGGACAGCACAGAAACACTCAGCTGGGAAAACCTGCTCCTGAAAGCAACTGAGAAAAAGGGTCACCTCCTCCCACAGGGTGGGGAATAACACAGCCATGTACAACATGCTTCATGAATAATTGAACGAGTTATTGCGTTTTCCACCACTGAATATTGAATCTGGTGAAGGAATGAGCAAATAAAATTAAAATCCCTTAATAAGCAAACAATATATTGATATTGCTAGTTGTAATGAATATAACCTCAGCTTGGGAAATCATTCCTCATTGTATAAATATTCAAATAAAAGTCTCTATTTTACAGAAATCACTGAAAGGTAAACATATGCTAATTGTTTTTCAGAACCATGCCTTTATGAATCCCCATTCAGAAATTACTCTTAGATATTAATTTGCATAGCAGATGGGCTTTTCAGAAGATCCTACGAATACTAAGTGCTTATCACATACTGATATTTTGAAAATTCTTTTCAGCAATTTGTATGGAGAGCAAAATATTTTACAGAAACAGAATTGTAATTGAGTCAGGGTACATTTAAACAAATAACACATAATGAAGTGATCAGAAAGTCATATTTTATTTCTTCTAAATATATTTGCCAAATGACTTGTTAAATCTCTCTCTTTGATGAAGTCCTGGTCTAAGCCGAATTTGATGGGGTGGCCTGTTTGTACCTACAAGGACAGATTAAAGGACAATCTCTGCTCACCCTTCATATTGCACCCAATTTCTGTACCCAACAGAAATCTTGTTTGTAGAGCACTGTTACTGTGGCAGTATGATTGGCTTGCCATGGAATGCCATTTCCAGAAGATGTGCCAAAATTAAAAGAAACCTGATTTAATTTACAGTAATTTAAAAACTGGATTTAGTTTAAACCTGAACTCAAAGGTTCATTCCTTTATCTTAAGTATTACATTCTGTCCTACTAAAACGTCAATAAAAAACAAATCAGGAGGCTCAGGGTGCAAATTCTCTTCTTTTAACCAGAAAAACTACTGCACAGTTCTCATTACACAGCATGGTGATATGTCTTATGACGTATCAAAAGCCACCTGTATGTGGAAGGAGATCCCTGTTTTCATAGATAGAGAAACTTAATTATAATCCTCCTCATTATATTTTTACTTGATTGGTTTGCAGGTGCTGTCTCAGACTGCAATGTGACATGATGGTCTGATGGCAGGGAAATGTAAACTGATAAGAGATGGATGATGTAAGGAGATACAGTCATTTTACTTAGTCTAGAATTCTGCCTTATGATTGGGTTTCTCTTCTTTTGCCTCAGGAGTAAATAGCCTCCAACACCATGCTAGTGCATGTGTAAACCCAAAGAGGAAGATACACCCAACAGATGAGTGGTAACAGCAGCAGCAACTACTTTAGGGACTAGACATGGCACTTTTTCACTTCTGTTCCTAGCAAACAACCATGAAAACCTACAAGATACAGTTCCATGGTGACATTGAAGTATTTATTTTATCTTTGTATTAAAAGGAAACTTCTATAGGCAAACTCATATGCAGCAGGTTGCCTTCAAAATGTTATCCTGAATTAAGCTGATGTTTTCATGGCCAGGTTTTAGTGGTGGGGTGCTACAGGGGTGGCTTCTGTCAGAAGTTTCCCCATGTTTGGCAGAGCCAGTGTCAGCCAGCTCCAGGATGGACCCACTGCTGGCCAAGTCTGCACCATCCAGAAATGGTGATAATTTCTCTGGGATAACATTATTTAGGAACAATTAAAAAAAGGGTTTTGCACAGTTGTAATTACTGCCAAAGAATAGCAGGGTGAGAATATGGGAGAGGAACAGCCCTGTACACACCAAGGTCAGTGCAGAAGAAGGGACAGGAGGTGTTCCGGGCACCAGAGCTGAGATTCTCCTGCAGCCCAGGGTGCAGCCCATGGAGGTCCAGGGGGAGGCAGAGATCACCTGCAAGGCCCCACACCAGAATAGGTGTGCTCCTGACAGGAAGCTGTGAACCTGCAGGAGGCCCAAGCTGGAGCAGGGTCCTGGCAGGATCTGCAGATCCATGGAGAGAGGAGCCCAAGCTGGGGCAGGGTCCTGGCAGGATCTGCAGATCCATGGAGAGAGGAGCCCATGCTGGAGCAGGGTCCTGGTAGGATCTGCAGATCCATGGAGAGAGGAGCCCATGCTGGAGCAGGGTCCTGGCAGGATCTGCAGATCTGTGGAGAGAGGAACCAACAATGGAGCAGGGTCCTCAAAGGACTTGTGACTCATTGCGGGACCCATGCAGGAGCAGCCTGTCCTTGATGGACTGCATTCTGAAATGTATCTGTGCTGCAGCAGCTTGTGGAGAAATGTTGTCCATAGGACAGTGAAGTTCATGGAGAACTGTCTCCTATGGGAGGAACAGCAACCTGGAGCAGGGGAAGAACTCCTCTCCCTGAGCAGCAGCAGACACAGCCCCTAATGAACTGGCCATAATCCCCCTCCTCTGTCTCACTGAGGTGGAGAAGGTAGAGCTTGTGAAGGAAGGAGGGTGGAGAAAAGGTGTTTTTAAAGTCTTGTTTTATTTCTCATTATCCTGCTCTGATTTTTTTAGTAATAAATTCAGTTCATGTCTCTAATTAGAATCTGTTTTGCCTGTGATGTTACTTGCTGGGTGATCTCTCTGTCCTTATCTCAACCCTTTGTTATATTTTCTCCCCCTTGACCAGCTGCAGAGGGGAGTGATAGAGACACTTTGGTGGGTGTCTGGCATCCAACCAGAGTCAACCCACTACAGCTGGGTGGGTGGAGTACACAACCTCTGAACTCTTCTGTTTGTTTTCTGGCTGGTGGAAGAGCAACTTCCCCATAAAAAATCTGGCATAGGTCTCAGATCATTTTAATGCAGTCATTCCCATTCCCACTCAATCAGTTTTCACTGTCACAGAGGTAATCTGGATAAATGGAAGATGAATGATCTCCATGAAGACAACTGGCACATAACTGACCCTTCCTGGGCAGCTTCTCCACATGGCTTGGAGGCCAGAGAATGGAGGAAGTCACCAGAAAGCAGGTCATTGTCTGGTCCAGGAAAAGAGGGTTAATGAGCATCCCACCACACAAAGCAGCCAAGGAAAGTACCAGAAATACAGAGCAACATGCCAGAAGACACAGGAACAGGCTGGACCACGTGCATGTTTTGTGGTGGTATTAAAAGGGAAGGACAGGCAGAGAGCAAAAGGTGAAGCAGGATGTTTCCCTCAAGGTCTGTGGCCATGGGGGCTGTCACTGGCCATGGGGGCTGCCTCTGGTCATTCAGGACAAGCAGATGAAGAAGGTGCTTCCAGCAGCAGTTTGACCAAGTTGGCTTCTGGCTACATCTGCAAATCATCAAACATGAACTACAGAAAGATAATAATGTAAGAAATTACCAAGCATAAACAAATTGCAAAACAAAGAGGAATGCCATATGCAGATAGCTCACTTTGACTTGAGGCTACACTAACAAGAGAGCAAAAACAGGATAAACAGGGGTACCAGCACTACTGACCAAATTTTATAGGACAGCTTTTACTGACCAAAAATTATAGGACAACTTTATCATAAATCCTAGATAAGTAGGTAAAATCAGCAACATTAGAGCTGGTGGAAAAAGAATGAACTAGGACAGGCTGTTTATCTGCAGTGCATGAATGTGGTAGTGGGAAAAACCATGAGAGTGGAAAAGGACAATTTGAAGGGTAACAAATCATGTAATCAGAACTTCTGGGGTATCTTTCAAGCAGCCTGTGCAGGAATTATTGACCACACAAGTTCACTTTTGCAGCCATTGGAAACTGTGATGGTTTCCCCAACCTCAATAAAAGGTTACCCAGGGAGGAAGAACTCCAGACATCCAGACTTTCTAACACTCAGAATTTCATGTTGTAATTAATTAAACTTTAATTGCTGTAGCCTAGTAGTGGAAAATTCTTGAATATGGAGGAAAAGAGCTGGCACTATCAATATGACTGAAAAGGGGGTTGGTGTCTTTATTCTTCACATGATCTAGTACTGATACTATGTGGCTGTCAGATTTTAATGTGGGTTTTTTTGTTGCTTTGTTTTCCTACTGATATTATATTTCTCATAACACAGTCATATCCAGAGTTAGTTTTGATGATGGTCTTGGGAAGGAAAATGTCCAGAGGCTAGTAGACATGGGACTAATAACATCAGTACACTAAACACATCTGAGAGAAAATTACTGGTTTTATTGTTAACTCTAACCTGAAAACCTCATAAGCTTTCCTGATGTTCATTGGTATGCCAGAAAGGTAGGGCACAAGACTAAGAAAATGACTTATTGGAAATTACACAGCTGTAAGAGTTCCCTACCTACCATGAAATATTAGTCTGAAGGAACTGCTGTGTATTTGTGCTATAAATAATTTTACTTGAGCTTTTTTTTTCCCTCCAGAAAGACTTTGGTTCTACCTGAAGCTGAATAAACAACAATCCTACTGCACTATTTTATTTTGCATTTTATTTATTATTTTTATATATATCTAAGAGGCTGGAAACTAACATTTCCTGGAGGAGGAGATTGAAGATGGATGTGAGCCAGACATTTAACAAGAACTACTAATTTTGAAAATACCTGCTCAAATGTCTAGCTCAAAATCACAAGGACATTTTGTTAGGCTGCTGTACAGATGACTGAAGTCTCTGACCTTTACTCAAGTCAGTTGTGACAGACAAGAATCATGCAGCTATATTAAATATAGAAAACTAAGTGTCTACTGTTGACTGGTGACCAAGGCTCCCTCTCATGTCAGTGAAAGAAAAAAGCACCTTAAAGTATCTGTTGGGAGACAGGTGGGTGAGCAGTGCTTTGAATCTGCCCATATTACTTCACTGACTACAGACAAAGCCTAAACCAACATGTTTACATGAGACATGTCACTTCAGAGCTGGTAAGGTTAACTGAGTTGAATCCCCCACTTTCCTCCTTAAACATTAGGAAAAGATGTCTTTTCTAGTCTGACTATGACATGACCTAGAATAATTCAGGTTTCATATAAAATATGAATAATAAATACTTCAATCTGTATGAACAGCTACCAGATCTTGTCACAGTCACTACCTTTTACATTACATGGCTTGACCTTGTGCAGATTACATTCAGGTGTAATGCCCTACTGATCACCTCAAATTCTGTTGTTTTTTTAAGGTTACTCATACAGTAAGCAAACTTTTATGTATTATATCATGCTGCCAAGTCAAACTGTCAGTATTGGCAAAAGGGAAGTAAAACACAGCAGTCTGCACAGGACTCATTTGTACTAATAGAAATTGATGCCTACAGCTAATGTGTATCTGTATTCTGCTCAATATAATAACAGAATATCAACCTTACAAATTTTGCATAAGCTTACATTCCTCATCTTCTCTTCTACCTGTTTTCCATAATACCTGCTATGCTCATTTATTTATTTATCCATCCCTGAGACTGTTTTAATCTCACTGAGGAAGGCATATCTCCTTTGTTTGCACAACACGTAGTGCAATAAACCCCAAATCTGATTTCTACATGCTACATGATGCTAACAAGAAGAGTCTGCAGAGTAACAAAGCAGCATATAAATGCAGGAGAGCTTTCTCTCTCCTAAAATCTGCCTCGAATTCCCTCAAGAAACTAGAACTCCAAAAGTTAGTTTTAAACTTCTAATTGCTGTTGTTGCTTTTGTTGCCCATGTTTTCCACTGAAAAGTGAATTATGCCTCAGTATGTGAAAGATGCCCCTTCAGAAACAGATATGGAAAACTAGAGAAACCTGTCAGTTGTTCCTTCAGTGCCACCAGATGATCACTATGCAATAGGAGTAAAAGCTGCTTGTATCTAGTGCCTGTGGTATAAGGTTATCAAAAATCATGAAGCCCAGCCAACGTTCATGGACCCTTCAAAGAGGCCCCACACTATGAACAGCACAGCTACTCAAGTGTAGATCTCACTCATTTCCCTGATGTCTGAAAAAAATGTAGACAAGCTCCATAAGCAATTGCTAAACTGTTTCACTTCAGATTTTCTGTTAAGTGATCTGTGAAGTCACAGCTAAGCCAGAGCTCTGCATTATTACACCTTCTATGGCGAACACTCTGCTAATTTAACTTCCATGACATGATATAATATTTAAACAGCACCATAGAAGGTTTCGTATTTTAGCATGCTCAGTAACAGACAGTGATTAATGAATGTAAATAAAGTTCAGTGTCTGGACAGAAGTGGGACAACACAGATGAGGAGCATTGCAGGCAGCTGCCATTCACTCCACAGCAATCCCTACCAAAAATGCACTCTTTGAGGAGACCCAGACTGAACTGCAGAGAACTAAGATTAATGCATGAAAATACACTCCAAACAGCAAATGTTATTTCCTTCAATGGACTCCTCCAGCTGTTAAAGTAACATTTGGAAAGTGCCTGTTGCCAGTGCACTGAGACAGAACTGAGCAGCCTCTCCCTGCAGGATGCAATGGAGATGAAGATGGCTGGCTCAGTTTGAAAGGAGTTTTGTATTTCCCTCAAACGAAAAACTTTTCAGATACCTTCAAGTTTTACATCCTGCTCTTCTGGCTCTACCTGTGCTCAGAATGCCTTTTCCTTTTTACTACTTTTATAATGGGAATGAGCAGTTAGTAGTTACAGTGCAGAATTCCATCACCTACAACTCTCTTGACAGGTCAATTTGTGGAAGAGATATACCCTGGATACATTTAGAGAAAACACAATTTAGCAATTTTACATTGCTTATTATACACATATATGTACTGATCTTGATCCTCCCTCTTTTCTTCAGGCATTTTCTAGACTCTTCATTCTTCATCTTCAAAAAAGCCAATGTATTTTTCATTTATTGTAACTAGTAACTTCAATTTATTTGTAATAAGTAATTTTCTGTTTGGTAAATACAGTATATTAATAGGCCAAATGAGAGAGAAGAGATGGACTGCATTCCTTTTTTCAACTCAAAGCAAAGAAATTAATATTTAGTTATGTAGTGAAAAACGAAATTTTCTCTCCATCATGCAATTTACAATTATGGAAAGGCTCTGAGATCTAGATAATCTTGGATATATCATTAATTTCAAAGGAGGCAGATTACTTCAAACATCAGCTGTCAAAAAATGATGTTGCCCTAAGCAAAATAAAAAAGAAAAAAATGTAGCAAAGTTTATCTTCTAAGTAATAAAAAAAAAATTAAAAATTTAAAAACAGCCTGTGACCTTAAGCTTTGTGCTCAAGCTTTCTTACCATTAAATGGATCTACTTATACAAAAATCTTCACCTGCTCTATTTAATTTTTTTGTATTACACCCTAACCATGAACTTTACAAAGTTATCTCTCCATTTATTACTAAATGAACATGGAAGAAGAGATCACATTTAGTCAAATACAGGAAGTGACTAAATCAGGGCTTTAACAATCAATTTTAATTTATTTAACATAAAAGAAGTTTTTAAGTAAATATAAATTAAATACGTCCAAGTGACAGTTAGGACCAAAATTTTCCTTGATATATTTTCCTTTCTTGGTGAATACAAGAAGAAACTTTTAAAGAAATATTAGTTTAAAATATTTCCAATATTTTACTATACATTTCATGAAAATTTTAGCCCAGCAAAGCTCTTACACACATGCTTGACTTTAAGCATACTTGTATTGTCATTTGAAATCAATGGTACTTGACTGCATGTCAGGTATTTCAGGTGGATTTCATTAAAAGGGAAAGATTTATGCTTCCTTGTCTAACACTCCTAAAAACATTATAAAATATGTTAGACAATTCTTCTTTTTTTTTCATTAGAATCTATGAAGCCATCACAAATTAGGGTATTGGAGCCATTTGTCATCTTCATTGCTAAGAAGCCCTGGGAAGTTATTCACATTTTCTATCTGGATCCCTCTCTCCTGCTGCCAAGCAGGTAACAGAGGGCTGTCTGAGGCATGTTCTTCCTCTGAACTGCACCTGCTGCCCCTCAAATCAGTCAGCTGTAGTGTGATCACTGAGAGCTTCACCTGCACATCCCACTGCCATGCACATCCAAGTGCCAGCAATGAAGGCTTGCAGGTTTTTACACTCCCTGGATACCAAATGACGAGATAAAGGAAATGGAGCAGAGTGTTGCTTCTGCTCAGGGCTAAAACGAGGTACACTTTGGTGACATCTGGTGACAGCTGTCACTCTACACACTCTGGCACACCCAGACTATTCACAGCCCAAATTAAGAAGAAACTCCTCACTGTGAGGGTGGTGAAGCACTGGAACAGGTTGCCCAGAGAAGCTGTGGATGACCCATGCCTGGAGGTGTTCAAGGTTAGGATGGGGATTGGGATTTGAGCAACCTGGTCTACAGGAAGGCATCTCTGCCCATGGAAGGGGGTTAGAACTTGATGATCTTTAAGGTCCCTTTCAACCCAAGACATTTGATGATTATATGATCCAATCCAAGGGAGTAGGGGAGATGGAGCCACACTCTCCTCAGGGGCAGGACAGCCAAAAGACTGAAGGAAACAGGCACAAATTAAAATACAGGAAAGCATTTAAACATAAAAATATTTTTCCTGTGAGGATTTTTGAACAATGTGATAACAGTGAGCAATCTGCTGTAGCTGACCCTGTTCTCTCCAGAAGTCCCTGCCAGCTTCATTGATTCTGTGGTGTCCCTGTTTGATCATGAACTTACACTGCAAAAGCACACTAACTCTTACTGGAAAGGAGTCAGTGTTGCCTCACTGAATTTTCTCTAAAATCATTACTCAAGTAAGCTGTGCTCCAAGGCCCTTCTCTAATACATGTAATAAATAAAAAACCACAGAACCTACCCTGAGGCCTCTTGAATGTTTGAGAAAGAGTCCTCCACATCCTCAAGAGGTTTTGTGTGAGGTGTATGCAGGCCTCCACAGCACTGTGCATACTCAGGTATTCTCTTTAGCCTTCCCTTGAAGGCTGAGGGATCTCAGAGGGAGGGCATGGCTCCATTTAATCCCCTGTCAGCTGCATGCATTCCTCCTCACCTTTCTGCCTGTGTTGTGACACTGCACAGGTGTGTGGTGTGCCCAGCAGGAAGCTGGAATAAGGCTATCCACTTCTAGCTGCCCATCCCAGTGGTGAGCAGGAATGCTGGCTTTGGAACTAAACATTTAGACCAGCCAACACAGCTTTTCCCTGAACCAGTGTGCATATGGAGTAAGTCAGCTGCATTTGGACCCACTGGATTCACACAGATCACCTGTCCCCACATGGGACAAGGGATGTCCCAGCCACCAGGAGCTGGGCTGTCTGTGCACATGCCAGCCAGCTGCACACTGCATGCACAGAACACACTCCTGAGTGGGTGCCAAGCCTGGCTGCTGCTTGGTTGGAAATCTGCAGGACACAATGTGTACAACTGAGGCACTGAAAATGTAGGGAAAGTTTAAAAGGTTCCCCTGTCTGCATACTTGGGCTGGCATCCTATTATACTCTACCTATCTTGTGCCCAGAAGGTAAAATGAGCTATTCTAAAACCTCCTGGGATTCTGATCACTACAGAACTTTGATCAAGTGTTACTAATGAGGAATAATCATTAGGCTAACAATACAGTGAAATGTGGTCTTTTCACTTTTAATATGGTACCTGACAAATCCACCAAGGCATGTTATGAGTGTATAAAGATCTCCAGTAAAATTTTTCTTTTAAACATTAATTTAATTTAAAATAGAAGCTCCTTCTTCCCCTGCTGTCAATTCCTGACCATCTTGCCTTACCTATATTTAACCTAAGACTGAAGGGCTCTCTGTGGGTGAGCCATCATTTTCTCCAAGGAGCAGCACTAATGACAGTCAGTTCTCCAAAAGAGAACAGTGAGTGATCCACCCTGAGTGCTGGGCTGGGAAACTGTTGTTATCTACTTGTCACCCAGATGCTGGCAAAGCGTTTCCTTTTTTTTTTTTTAAATGTGCTTTGAAATAATTTATTTGAAATGATGAATGAAGTATGACTTATATATGGAATAATAAAAAAATCTAGCTCTAAGCTTCTTAGTATTTTGATGACAACTAGGAAAGAAGTAAAACTCTGCCCTGTTGCTAAGAAGTCAACAATGGCTTAAATCCATTGACTACACATAATTTTCTTATTTTAAGAGTTAAACATATTTATGAACTAAAGCTCAACGTTCAAATAGCAGACCTACTGCCATGTATTCCATAGTCAGAAATTTTCTGACCCCAAGAAAATGGTATTTCCAGGCTGTGTGTCTCTTATTCTTGTGATCCCTCTACAGAACTATTTTAATGAGAAAGGCTTTATTTGAGGCATTGTGTGATCCTACAAAGGGTTTTGCAAGTGTCAGCTTTCAAACAGC
Source organism: Oenanthe melanoleuca (assembly GCF_029582105.1). Classification (NCBI taxonomy): domain Eukaryota; kingdom Metazoa; phylum Chordata; class Aves; order Passeriformes; family Muscicapidae; genus Oenanthe; species Oenanthe melanoleuca. The sequence continues at coordinate 41,850,882 of NC_079335.1, forward strand.
CAAAGAACTCATGAGGTGATAAGGCTTGGTCAATAGATACGTACGAAACGCAACAGCTTTCGCATTTCTCTGAAGAAAGGTCAGCTCACACTATATTTGAGTTCCCAGGTCAGTTTGTAAAATACAGATCTGGTGAACTTGACAGTGAATACCTGCCATGGAATCAGGGAGACTTCACAGAAAGGTTTGCAGAGGAGGCTCAGAAGCCGCTGAGCGCTGCTCCCGCGGCGCTGGTGCGAGAGAGAAGGCGAGACGCCGGGCGCCGGCTGCTCGCCGCAGGATGGCACTCCTGGGTGCATTTCCAGCACAGCCCCGCTCCATGCAGCGCTTTAACTCTCTCCTGGCACACAGACAGGCGGGAGAGCCGCATCACAGGCGCTGCATCCCCTGTCTGCCTGCCGAAAATGGCCCTGTCTCTGAATTCGGTCGGATCGAGGCTACCTGCGCACTGTGCTGCTGTGTGCATGGCCTGGACAGGGGACCACGGGTGACAGGCAAACAGTGCCAAAGCCAGGCGGGGGAAAAGGCAGAATGTCTTCATGCTGGATGCCCCCATTACAGTGCTAACATCTTCCCCAGCAGTACGTGTCTCCAAATACCAAGTTGGACTTAGACCACATCTTTCTTTCATCAATAATTTCCTCTTTCTCTCCTATACAACCGCTGCCTGCTCCGTCCGTCCATCCATCCATCCATCCATCCATCCATCCATCCATCCATCCCCCCCCTCCAAACACTTCCCATGTCACAGGAAGACTACAGCTTGCTTGGCACTGCTACCAGCCAAAAACAGCCATAGTGTGAATGCAAATTGGGTTATTTACGTTTTTCATTAATTTTGAAGCAGTGCACGTTAACGGCTTAAGGATACAGGGTGTTATCCCCAATCTCATATTAACTGCTGTTTCCCTTAAAAAATAGCTTGTGGTGATAAGGGAAAATGTGACTTAACAATTCTTTACAATTATTTCTTACCTAATAGCTATAGAAAACAAGTTGAGATTACATTATCAAACTTTAAGGTTCAGTCTATCACAAAGGTCAATGAAAAAGAATGAGCACCTATTATACATTTAGAACTGCTTGAAAACAAAAGCCCTCTTTGGCATACATCCTGCTTTTCAGAGTGTGATCCATGGTTACCTTGTTTTCTGTAGTATTATTTTTTAAAATCACTTAGGGTTGGCCAGACTGTAAACGGCAACACAAGGTACAAAATACTAATGAAAGATGAATTGTGCACATTCTTAAATATAAAAGATGTGATATTTTGCATATATGCAAATTCTTAACCTGATCCTTATTCTATTAATTTAAATATTTTCTGACGTAAAGTGGACCGAATTTGACTCATAACATTTTCACCTATTAAAAATAATTAGAGAAATTCTTAAGATGAACTTAATGCTTGAGTAAACAGTCTGACACCACAACTGCATTTTTCATCTCCAGAGCAGAAGAGACATACTAAAGACTATTAACATATGCTTCTCTCTTCTGAAGAGTTTGGTTCAGTTCAGGGAGTTCCTGGGACAAAATCCCAGCACCAACTTCAGCTGTTGAGAGCAAGAGCACTACTATCAAGCAGGATATTCATGTGACACACAGGACTTTGGTGAAAAAGCATCTTATGCCTGAAGTCATAAGGGCAGCTCAGACTGATCTTATTTAACCTTTTGCTGAGGTTGGTAATCAAGGTGCTAATTACTGTCATAGGTTTTAGCTTTCATAGGTATTTAAAATCTTCTGGAATATGAGCTATAATCAGCTTGGAAAGAGGGAAAGATGGATCCTGGTATCTGGATATCCACTCTTTGTTATCAATTTCATTTGAGTACACAGCCTCTTATTCAGAGAAACTGAATATTTGACTAAACTCTGTGTTCACACAGTCTTTCCAGATTTTCTCTCCTGACATTACTTACATTCAAAGCAATGTTTTTGGTCAGTGCTCCACTTCCCCAGCTGATTCTCTCAGTAATCAGGATTCCCAAACCAGAAGGCAACTGCAGTGTCTCCCCTTAAAATACCATGCTCCTAAACCTCACCTCTCTTGAGGAAATAAGGACTAGCCAAGGAGAAAAGCTCCAGTTGATACAAACATAGCTCAACACTGAGAAAGGCAACAAGACTGCAGAATGTGAAATGGCAGATAAATGAGATTTAAGTGAAGTTTCACACATCTATCCTTCCCCCTGTGTGTAACAGAAGCTCTTTAATGATGTTGTCAGGGCCCCTAGATGGAGTAAGAGTCTCAATGTACATGGCCACTTATATGTCATCCTTTATTTTACACACGTAGTCCTTAAAGATATCCTGCAAATCCAAGAGAAAATAAAGAGTTTCAAGGCAAAATAGAGATGAATGAAGCGTGGAAAATTAAGCTTGGGGAAGATCAGGACCTTTACAAGAGATGCAGTATGATACTAGTGTCAACTTCATTTATCAGAAATTGAGTTCAACCTCCTCAAACAATACACACTGAGAGACTGATTCATTCTTTCCTTTGTGCCATACTGATGTCAATGAGTTGAAAAGAGTTACTTTCAATTTACTCCCTGTCAGGAATGGAGACATCCATCTATCCATCCACATGGACAAAGGAAAGGCTGAGCAGACAGAAAACTTCTGTGGAATTAGCCTACATTTTTCCCAGTTAAAGGGCCAAACACCCTGCTAGAAAACCTTTGCAGCCAAAAATAATATCACAGATACAACTCAGGCTGAATTCAGCCTAGGAATGCCTTGATTCAGCACAAAGAAAATGGCCTCTGTAAAGCCATTGTATATCACAAACATTAATGCCAGGAAGCTGAATGTTCATTGTATAGAGATCCAGAACTGTATTAATAACAATACCCACTGAGAACATTATATTGTGCAGTCTCTTCGCACTTATAAAAGCAGGAAATTATTTTTATAGCCAACATCACAATTTGTCCTAGCATACCAGATACTTGATGTATGAAATCTTCCACTAAGAATTAATGAAAATAAAACTAGATGCATTAAAATATGATATAATGGCTAAGTTAAAGCTTCTCTCTGAATATTCTGGGTGTTATGAAGTTGATTTCTATTACTAGAGTTACACAAACTTTTGATGTAACTGATAACAAGCATGCAAAAAAACACTCTTTGGGAATTACAGGAGGAGAGAATTATAATCAGGTCCCACATTCTGACTTTTCTTTTGAGGACTGTTTGCCGTCTTCACCCTGAGGAATTGCACAATCGCTGAGAACTTTCACCACTGGCTGTGGCTGACTCCACAGTGGGCTTTTTTTCAGAAGTTACTGGAGACAGGAATGAGGAATGGCTGCAGATAAATCAGACTATCTGTGTCAGGCTGTGATGGAGACCACAGTTCAGGCAGGAAGATGGTGCAGACTGTGTGGTTAAGGTGGAGGAAAGCTGTGTAGTGCCTACTCCTTCTCCTGAGCTGACTGATGGCTTAAAAAGGGTAAAAAAAGTTCAGCAAAATTCCCAACTTGGCAGATGCAATGCAGAAGGAGTTCAAAACATGAGGAGGAATTTATTTAGTGAAAGGGTTGTTAAGCATTGAAACAGGCTGCCTAGGGAGTTAGTTGGTGGAACTTTGGTCTAGTTGACAAGACAGTGATGGGTCAAAGGTTGGACTTGATGATCTTGGATATTTTTTCCAACCTAAATAATTCTGTTATTCTGTGAATGCAGTACTACAACACACATATTGAGCAAAATAATCCAGTTTATCCTGTCGGGAATCTGCAAGTCCCTTAGTTTCTACAGCAAACATGTATGTACAGACTGAGCTCATGTATGACTCCTCAAGAATAATTGCCTTGAGTCCAGAATGGAGACACAGGGCTTCAAGATAATGGTCCTTAGGAACAAAGGACCACAATCACCAAACTCACTGATTACTGCTTCAAAGATGACTTTTTACTTCTTTTTCCCCTTGCCACATAAACAGGATGTCATACAGAAAAACCCCCATGAGAATGACCCATATGAGACAGGCATTAAATCACACTGCTTAATGCACTCTGACACATTATGGAGGTGCTCATGGGACATCAGGGCAGACCCAGCAAAAGACCCAAACAGGATAGACCAGAACAGCCCAAGGAAAGGGAACAAAGGCTCAAGTGTAAGAGAGGGTTTGCCTGAAAAAAGGTTCTTGGAACCAAGAGAATAACAGGAAAAGAGAGGGCAGACAAACGAATGAAGGTTGCAGAGAAGTCACAGATAAAGCAAATGCCACAGATAATGACATGAAGCTGAAGAAGGGACAGGGAAATAGTGAAGGAGACTTAAAAATACAGCCACAGACCAAGGGAAAACATGAGGGTGAAAGAAGAAAAAGCTCTCACACAAAGAATCAGAAGATACAGTGATTCTGTGATCACCAAGGTACTGGTTGGTTTCAATGAAACAGTACGTCCACACACATTTTGGAATCTGTAGACTGTATACAAGATTATCAAGATAATAATGATAATGATAATGATAATGATAATAATAATAATTTCCTTTTGTTTGAAGTATTTATTAAGAGGACCAATGTGAAACAGGATACAAAAACTTTCTGGCTTGGGGAAACTAAGCCAAAGGCTGCCAGACAAAGGTGAGTGATGCCTATTACCAGAAGCAGATGTTCAGAGACATGAGTGGGGAACAGAACAGACTGTCCAAACTTACACGTTCATCAGGAAAGCCATCAGAAATAGCACAGTCATGGCAGTCTTCACAGAGTTCAGGAGTCAGTAGGAAGAGATTTTCAGCTATGATCCAATTACAAAAGCTGTCTGCATTCAGGCAGAGCTGTGCCACCTGTGTAGCAGAGGGCAGCATCTAGGTATACTTGTGACGTGACCTAGGCCACATGTCTGTCAACTTCTGACTTAAAGAAAGCCAAATCAGTCATTTTCGTCCTTTAAGAACAGAATAATATTAGCTGACAATCTTCCGCAACTCCTGTTTTCAACAGGAGCCACTCGGGATCATGGGGATGTTTGAAAAATCAATCTCTAAGCAACTGAGAATATAAGAGTTTTAAGGTACATATCCTTGTTCCACTCTTTTGACATTAAAATTAATTCCAAATATCCAATGGTTCTTGTCTCAGTCTTGGATGAGACAGACTTGCAGTGGCAGCCTTTAAGAGCAAATACTCAGGGACATCTGAGATAACAAAAGCCTCTTATATAACAAGAGTACACTTCATGCTAACACTGAAGAAAAGACTGAACAGCAGTCCCTCAATGAACATGCCAAATATACAGGTTATATGCCAGCTCTCTAACAGCTATTATGATTGTCAAGCATATTAATAAACTTTTACAGTTGAAAGGAAAAGAAAATCTGAATCTATTTTCAGGATATTGTGCTCTGAGTGAACACTTACAGACTAAGGATTTGTCTGCAGGGAATATGCTAAATCAAGCCCTTTTGAACTTTTGATTAAATAATTGATGCATAATGAAGAATGTATAATATATGCATCCTTTTTCCATAGTTGCCTGGAAACCCATATGGAACAGTACTAGCAATTCCAGAAGCATTTAGTCTTTAAGTCGTTGGTGAAGACAAAGGAACAAAAAAGTTTTTAAAATCACTAACTCATCTCTCTTTCCATTCTTCAAATACTGCAGGATACCAGAATTAGTAACTTACACAATGGTATCATGACTCTTGTAATATAGAGTGGCTTCTCTTTAAGGCTGTATCTCTTGGAGCCATGTGAATAATGTCACTCATTTTAAGGGAACTTTTAAAGCTTGGCTTTCATTAAAATAGAAAACAAAGAACACAAGTAATATTTCCAGCCTCTACCTTTATGTAATAGTAATAAGCAGATCATACAATATCCAAGGTGGTCAACAATGAAAAACAAAAATAGGAATGCAAAAATGGTGATTCTCTTTCCAAATTATAGGATTTTAAGCAAATCTCATATAAGACTCATTACTCAAGGTTTAGAAGAATATGAGGATCCCATGATCACAAATTCAAGAGGCAGATTGCTTCAAATTGCAGCCAAGCAGACCTTTTGCACTTCTCAAGTAGGCAACACTGCTTGTCATTCAGTTTGATTGCTCTGTGACCCAGACTGAAACTATCTTGTGCTTTATTGCTTCCAAGACAAAATGAGAAAAAGGATAAAACCCAACAATGAGAACAAAGCACTAACCATGGAATCTACAAGAGTAGGATGAAGGATTAAATTATTTAATCTAAACGATTTTGTAAATCATCATAATTTGGTAGCTCTGTTTCTGATGGTAAGTATCCTGAGTAAAAGAAGGGCAAGTACAAAATTGCATGGGCTATACAGTTCTTGGGATGTAAAAGGCAGGATAGTGACAGTGAATGCCTCCTGCCATGGCAGGGATCTTCATGGGATTCTTGCACCTTTGCACATTTGTTGTGCACTCTATTTCACATTTGAGAAAACCAATGCTCACTGAGTCAAAGGACAAATGTCTTTATATTACACTGGCAAGAGGTCTCATTTGAGCAAAGAGAAGCAGTGACATGGTCCTAAATCAACATGGAAAGATGAAAGATTTGGTGGTTAAACATCAACAGGACAGACTGCAACACTGTGAGGGTCCTCTAGCTTTCTGTTGAGGGAACTCTTTTGGATCAGCACAGATTTTCTCATGCAGAAGAAGTAAGTTGAACCTGGATGTCCTGTTAACTTCCTCAGCCACTGGATAACACAAAGGTCACGCACCATTTCCAGAGTGGAATCAAGACTTACTTATCCTTTCCTTTTATGACAAGTATCAGATACTGTGACTTTTCATTTTGTGGTGTTGAATGGGATGGGATAAAATGATACATTAAGTGTCAGCCCAGCACAGAAAAAACACAGTCAAACCCCAAACCTTAGCAATTTTATTTAGGTTAAATCAAATAATTTTAAAAAAATTGCTTGCCATGATGATGGGTCCAGTAGCTCATACAGGCTGATCTCATCATTTCATACCCAGATTGTCAGTTTCTAGGACAAACCCATTTTCAGCAGCTAACTGTAGCATTACAGGAGGTCTAAGAGTACAGACAGAAAAGAGCTTTAAGAAAAGCACCTACAAATAATGTATTCACAGTAACTGTCATTCATTTTCATAGGAGATTATTACATTCCAGGAGGGGAGAAATTATTCTAACTTAAAACAAATGTAAAAAGGCAGATCAGATCAGGGAAGCACCCAAAAGCATGTATGGAGGTTAAGCTGACATGCCTACATGCCTCAGCTGTGACTACACAAGCCCAGAGGAAGCAGAACAAAGAGAAGGTGGAGGTGGAGGAGACTGCCTTGGATGTACATAAGGTGTCCATCACAGACATGGTAGATGTGCTCCCTATGTGGAAACTGCTGTACTATAATGGGGATAGGCCAAAAGAATGTAAAAAAAATTAAAAATCACTCACAGTGAACAATATTAAAGGGAGAAACAAAGACACCAATACCCTAAGGTGTTGAGATTAAACAGCCAGAAAAACAAGCTCCCTTTATGTCTGCATTAATAAAGCCACATGTTACCATCACCAGCACAACTTTTGATTCACACTTTCAACTGTCAATGATTTATTCTGATTTAGGGAAATCAGCAAAGTCTGCTTTTGCAGGGACAATCACATAATGATCTCAAAACACATTCAGGATAGTTCATCATGGACAGCAGTAGTTTTCCAGCCATATTGTTCTGTATTAGTGAGTGATATTTAATGGTATGATTATGATATGTTGTTATGTCCTACTCCTGGTTCTTACAATACCCCAGAGGGAATTTGCACGGGAACATGGTATTTCATCTCAGCATGTTAATAAATTCACTGAGAAAGAAGTACTAAAATAAATCAACAGCACAATGATCACTGGGGATAATAATGAATTGTGGGGTTTGGTGGTTCTGGATACTGGTGAATGCTGAGATAGGTCTAACTGCTGTCATTGATCTTTCATTCTTGTTTTAGGAAAGCCTAAGATGCTTCTGTGTCTGGATGCCATGGATAAACAGCAGCAAATCAACCTTGCAAAGACAGCATTTTCCTGGCAGTAAGGGGCTCTGAGCAGGAGTTATGTTTGCTGAGAAGTGCTCCAAAACCTGCTCCAATGCACAGCCAAGTAAAGAACAAGACTCTGCTGTTCAACTTGGTGAGAGCAACATTGGTTCATAGGGTTTTCAAGTTCTATGACTGTTTCAGACCCCACAGTGCTCACCTGTAGTTTTTCCATCTCCCTCCTTGATTCTTGCAGCATGCACTAAGACCATCTTTAAAGCACATTTAGAAAACCTGTATGATAAAGTATTCCTATTTGGTATATTTTGTACAGTACAGACTGGAAGAAACACATAGCAGGTTTGTACCTGTTTCTGTACCTGCTTCCTAGTTGCTTTTATTACCCCAAATAATTAAATTTAACCTCAAATAATTAGGATGCTGCTGTTTCCAAGAGCATATCCAACACTATCCAGCAGTAAAGTGGCCACAGTCAGCTCACACACTCCTGGCTTTACATTCTTGGATTTCAAGATGACATAATCACCAGCAATGTGTTCTCCAAGGTCCATCTGTCCACAACTCTTCATATTTATTTGGAATTATTCATGCCCAAATCTCAACATCTTCTCAAGACTTTAGTATTTATTTGATTTTCTTTTTTTTTGTTTTCCAGAAAAGGCATCTATGTCTTGTGCTGGTATTTATAACTAAGGGAAGATTATAGCTATTGCAACAGGTCTTTTGCTACAGGAATTTTGCAAAGCAATCAGCAAGTAGCCTGCAATTATCTCTTTTTATACCTACCACATTCTCAAAAGTACCTACATTACCTATAGAGTTTCTCTTTTCATTATTTCCAATTTTAGAAATTGTCAGCAGAAATAAGAAGCATAAAATTAGTTTATATTCATGGTGAATTAACAAGGTTTCCAAGCTTTTAGGATTTCTGCATTCAGAATTTTCCATGTCTTCTGCTTTTGGGATTTTTGTCACATATTGCATACCACATTTGGGCACTTAGCAGACTCAGAGGTGTGGCAACAATAATTTGTAAATGTTATTATTATTTATTTGCAGTGTTAACTTAGGTAAAGAGGAATGCTTAAATTTGCAGGAGTTTTTCTTTGAAAGATAACATTTTTCAAATTTATCTACTTTTTTAATTAGTCCTTAAGAAGAATTTCTTGCTTTTCTGAAGAACAAGGCTGGACTGGATTAAATTCCATCCTGTTTGGCAAGTAATTGCAATGACTGATAACTATTTTTCACACTTTGATGATTGTATTTAAACTGCCACTTTAAATACTCAGGGACATTTTTACAAAAGCAATACTTTCCACACACGGAATATTTTCCCAAAGTTGTACAGAATTATCAGAAAGACATGTGTTTGCAATTTTGAAGACTGTTGGCTATATATCTGCAAAGAAATCTTCTTCTTATGAAAATGAAATAATTTCGCAAAGCAAATTATTTGATCAATAGTGGTAGTACTCAAGGTGCAACATATGCAATGATATTCTGGTAAAAGGTGGTAAATTGTCATATTCTCTGTAATTTTAGCCCAGACAATTTTAACTAGTTTCAGGAGAAATTCTACAAGAGAGAATGGCTCTCAGAATATGATTTTTGCCCATTGCACACTGCCAGTAAAACCCAGCCTGCTGCTGAAGGTTTCAGAAAAAATAATATGTTTTTTCTGCTTTTGTACAGAGAGAAGAATTCACAAAGTGAGGCCAGGAGATGAACCTGTGTCTGTGTCTGCATTAAAGGCAGCAGAAACAAACAGTGCACTGTGTGTGACAAGTGTGGCTGCCTGTTAAACAATATGCCATGACTGCCTATGCTAATGGGCACCTCCAGGTAAAAAAGATGGTGCTAATAAAGCCTCTGCTCTGCCTTCCTTGGAACAAACACTTCTGGCACTCAAAGCAGCTCTCTGCTTCCATCCTCATACACCTTCAGCCTGTAGCCAAGAGCAGCTCTCTGCAATTTATTAAGTTAGCTCTAAAAGAACCCCTCAAATACAGTCTTTCCAAGCAATTTTTCCCTAGTAAGTCTGGGCCAGTGTGTCAGGGCAGGGCAGGAGAGCACAGCTGAAAGAAAACGGGTGGCTTGAGTGACAGGAAGTGCTATGCACTGGGAGTGGAGCAGGACTGTCTTTGAGCAATGTAGAATTATATATATATATATAAAAAAGTAGAATTATATTCTACTGTAAATGAACCAGCTCAGATGCAGCAGAAAGGTTTTTTTCCCCATGACCCCTTTATCTTTTTTGTCTCATTACTGTTAGTGGTGCATAATGACAATATCTGTAGGGAAAAAAAAAACCCCAAAACAGTAGCTGACATGAGCCAGAGGTCTGATATTAACCATTTCAAGGGCAGTGCTCAGTTCAGTGTTTCTATGTTTAGCAGGTCTTTCTTGGACAGCCATTGCTTGAATAGCTGTCAGAGAATGAATGACTTCTTTTCCCATTGATAAGAGAAACCCACCTGGGAGAGCAGCAGTCTACTTGAAACACTGAGAAGAAAACTGTACTTGATGATGAAAAGACACATAATCCAGCCTGTTCCAGAGCAGCAGGCATCATTCCTCAAGTTGCACAGAACCTAATATTTAGGATGACATTTAAAGTTTCTCCTTTTATTTATTTTTTTTCCTTAAGAAGAGATTGATACAGTATAAATCTTTAAACAAGATCAGCAAATTACTAGGTTATCAGTAGAGACCAGAAGCTACGTCCTGTCCATGTGCAACTTGGCACAAGCTGGCAAACTGCAGGGCACCTGCACTAATATTCTATGAAGAGAACCAACAGTTCCACAAAAAACAGACCACAGTTGATAAATAAGAGGCACAAAATTAAGATTAACAACCAGGATATTTGCAGCCAGACAGACACTCCCAGCAATAAGGCTATTGTTACCCATTAGGTTTTTTTCATTTGCTTTGCATGCACTTGCATACATGCCTTGCTATCACCATCCATTTAATTGGATACTTTTGTCACCTCAGACTACTGTATTCTGTTAGCATGAAAATGAAGTGAAAATGTCATCCTTCTAAACACAAGATTTAAAAAAAATAAACAACTGAATGCAACATAATAGTGTCTTTCAACACATTTGCTCCTGAATGGGAAAAGCCAGCTGCTGAGCAGGTACTAAACCCCCCCCTGGGTTTTGTGTCTGGCAGACTGCTTATAATGCAACACCAAACCTTCAATTCATACTTCAGCTAAGGACATATTAAAAATATGAGAAGTGTGCTACAAAAGTGATTAAACAATCAGCTCTGTGGCTAATAACACAGTAAATACTCTCCAAAACATTTTTCCATCACAACTTGGCCTCTCCAGTATGTTTGGACAGCTTAGCTAAACATTTCTGTAACACAGACAGATGTAACCCCAAAACTAGGAACTTAACAAGGTGGTAAATTTCTGTCTATAGTGAGCATTTTTCAACATACTTACCACTGTGTGTAGCAGAAGCATAGCCAGGTTGTCATTCTAGTCTATATGTGAGGACTAAAACCCACTTGATTTCTCTGTGTTGGTCCTCTCCCTACTGCTGACAAAAGTGCCCTTGGGTTAGGGTCTTTTTTTAAGTTGGTGCGGAAAGCACATATACCCAAACCTTCCATTCTAAGTATTTGCATACTATTTTGGGTGGAGAAGAAAGGATACACTCCATTACAGATTTTATATGTATTTCCCCTTTAAAGCTCACAGCACATGACTGTGCTAATAGAAAATGCAGCCATAAAGGGAAAAGACTGAATCTCAGAAGAGAAGTTAAAAAAAGTCACTAATCAAGTGGGAAATTTCCCAATAAAACCTAGAGGGAGTAAGACACATATACAGAGATTACAATCAGGTTCACCCTCTCAGAAGAGCTGTGTCTAGCTGGACTTCTGGAAATAGAGAGGTCTGACCATCATTGCACTTACTTTGGTGCAGTCTAAATAGAAGAGGACTATAAGCAGCATTTTCTCACAGAGCTGCTACAAAAGCATTTAATTTGCAGGGCCCTGCTGACACTTACAAATGCTATTTCACAAGAACACTGGAGAATGCACTTAACATACTTATTAATTAAAGTTGTGGCCTGTATCCTGACCCAGCCTTCTATGACTGAATCCCTGGCATATTTGAGGCAAGTTCCTCATGTAAACAGGTTAATATTTGAAGTCTGTGCAGGCACACTAATTAGTGTCCTTTGCAATGCCAGATCACACAGTCCTGCTTTGTCAGTGGTGTGAAGGACACCAGGGAGTGCAGGGGAAAGCTTGTGACAATGGCAGGTGAAGGCAGTGCTGGCATACTTACAGTTGCACTTCTTCTGAACAAATCTCAGCTTGCACGCTGTTCGGTAGGTGGACAAACGGATGCGATCCAGATCCTGAGCCCCTAGTGGAAGAGAACAACGGTGACATTTGGATGGAACATGACCTGTGTGTATCTTTGCTGGCAGGGAAGCCAGAGAACAAAGAGGACACATGAGCTGCCTCCATTTAACAATTTTCAAGGCTCTCTCCTTTGCAGAGACTAGAGAGGAGTAAGGAGTAACAAGGGGAATGTCAGGAGCTACAGTGTTAAAAGAATTTTATAAAGGAAGGCAACGAATAGTCAGCCCACTGTGTCTGTCACTGTGAAGAACAATCTGGTCAAGCTGCAGGCTAAAAGACACACTGGCCAGGCTCCAAAAGCAGGAAAAACCTCAGTGGAATTTTAATATTTAGCCAAAAAAAGCACATAACAAATATCTTTAGCTGATATGCCACACCAGAGCAAGGTATTGCCAGCAAACCAGATCAGAAAACACACTGTGCTGTAATGTAAAGACTTATGGCAATCTGCAGAAGGGGGCAATGACAAGGGGTGTTAGGCCTTTCTCCATTTTGTGGAGGTATATTCTCTGTATATGCAATGCAGACCTCTGAGGGTCAGCTCTATGCTTCACACAAAGCTCAGCCCTGGCTGCTGCAACATAAAGATACAGTAAGATTTCAAAAGCAGCTCTCCAAGAGATGGGAGCAAACAAGGACAGTACACAGGGGCCAGTATGGGGGAAGAACCTGGCACAGAACCTGGCACAAACTCATCCAAACAAGGTACAATCAGGATGTAAAAGGAGAATAATACAGCCCTGCTTTTACACAAGCTCCCTAAATGCTTTAAGATTTCCCAGCTGAACTGCTGAACATGTGGCCACATCTGTAGCAGGACACTCTAAGTGGTGGTAAAACAGCTCAGATTTTCTCCCATTTGCATAAGTTATCAGTGATGGATGGAGAAGGTGGATCACACTGCTTTAGGTGTTCAGGAACACTGAGACCAGCCTGACTCCACAATCCCAAAGCTAAATCTTCTGGGGACATGAAAAACAGTCTTGCCTGACAGAAGTCAGCACTGGTGAGGATGTGGCACACCAAGTTCCTATAAAGGAAGCAACAAGTGATGGTACTGATAACTTACCTAAACCTGCTGAGCTGGCACACATAGGCTAGAAATATTAGACAGACAGTCACTTTACACTATAAAAGCTCAGTTCCATTTTTCAATGGCAGGGACTTCTCACATGCTCCTTCTGGATATATATTTGGCAATTCCCCCTTTGAGTGGGGACACCCCTCAAGGTTTTTCTTTGAGGCCAAGTGGAAGAGATTTGCCTACAGCGTTGACACGGATTAGTAAAACCGATCTGTATTTTATCAAGCTACTTTTGAAATAATTTATTCAATAAATAGTGTCCAATATAATTAGCTATAAATATCTATACTACCTGCTAAATAATCTTGATTTGAAAATTTTAGTTCCATTGTTATATTAATAAATTTAAATACATATTTATTTTATTCCTATATAAAGTATCAATTACCTCTATATAATCCTTAAGAAATAAACTCTTGATCAAGTCTGGGACTAGGATGGGATGGAGCTCTACTCAGACTACTCTCTGGGAAGGAGTTTCCAGAGTGAGGAAACCTTTCTGCACCTTGTGACTCAATTGGAAGGCTTCCTTCCCTGATAAATCTTGCCTGAAGCTTCCATTCTGCCTGTGGCAGCACTGCTCACCCACACTTCCCTAAACAATGTCATCCTTCAGACCAAATTTTTCAAATGTGCTCTGGCCTATGAGATGAAAATGAGAATGATACTCTATATTCTCCCTAGATTTTACTCTTTCTCTGAACAAATTCTCCCACACAGCCTTCCCAGCTACTCCCTTTTGCCAGCTGCACCATCTGCTCCTAGGAGAAATTACCTCTGGATACTTAACATCAGGTATGGGAAGTATTTTTGTGAGTTTTTTCCATCATATCCTTTATTGTTAAAATCATACAGGCTTTTTTCCTTCTCCATTAGTATCTCACTGACAGCTTTAGGAAAATTTCTTTGCAGGTGAAAGGGAGGATAAAGCAACACTAAGTCTTTCCTTTTTAACAAGAGAAATAAGTAAAATGAAGGTAACTTCTCCTTTCTTAACTTTAGTGAAAACTACCAAAAAACTTCCTTTATGAAACTTCAGCCTTTTAACAAGATTTAAAGAGTGAAAGCAAAGTGAGGCTCTGGTTCACTGAGCTTCTGAGGTCTCAGTAATAATCCTAAATAAACAAATTTGTAGGCAGTGTTGCTCTTTTTTTTTTTTTTTTTTTTTTTTTTTTTACTATTTGCACACACAGTGGATGGTATTATTTTGATATTATCTGGGGAGTAGGTGTTGCTGGTAAGGCCCTGGAACAGACAATTTAGTTTTGTCATGATTCACATTTTGCCACAGTCAGAGATCTATTTGTCAAATAGATTCTGTAGAAAAAAGCCATCACTTACATGATGGAGAGCCCTGAAAAAAAAGTAGTGCAGGACTGAGAATGGCAAACAAGACAGAAAATTTATAACTTCCCTATGGGATTGCCAGTGATGTCTCCTTCCTTCTGGCTGCTGGCAGTGCCTCACTCTGTTTCCTTTGAATATGCTCATGTCATGCAACACTGTTTGATGTTTACAAAAGTCACAAAGGGACATACTGCAACTTTGGCTGCTGTTTTCTTGCTGGAAAATATGTGCCAGTGATGTACATTTTGAACTCTTCATCAGTTCTGATGGGCATGTCAGGTCAGACTAAGGTAAGACTAAGACCTAGGAGCTTGATGTCCAATAGAGCATTTTGAGTTATAAGACAAGCTTTAACAACAGGACTCTACAGAAGGGGATAATGATTATGATATTAATTCACAAATGTTTGTAGTTTGGAACTAGAAGGATTCCTCTTCTGAAAGAACGGAAATAAAAAAGGACCTCAGTTCTGAAAAAGAAAGGGACCTCTCAAAATTCAGGGAAAACCACAGTGGTCCAAATTTAAAGTTAGAATCAAATCTTTCTATTCCTTGTTCAGGACAAACTTCCACTTAAAAAGACTTGAAAAGTCGGATTTAATTCTTTTTTCTCTCTTTTCTATCTTGTGTAGTCTGGAACATGACCCACTTTGTAAAATTATTGTGGGGTATTAATCACAGACTTGCAGATGTAGGTCCTAAGAAGTGAAACCACTGGCAAAAGCTGTTACTTCATGAATTTTCTTCCTCTGATATTGGCAGGTTGTGGAGTTTACCTATCACCATGGGTAATGCCCATGTATAGAAGCTTCACATGGCCCACAATACACAGGGCATCAGGAGCACATGGTTTTTGTTAAATATGTTAAATATGTGGGCTTGTACCCAGCCAGGAGCAGCTCAGAATGAACTTGGATTTCAGTGAAGCACACCCTCCACACACACACAGGTATCTGAGGGGCTCTCAGAATGCAAAGTTCAGTGCTTTATGAATATGGCTAAAATACATTTAGTTTTTCCACAAAGACTTAATATTTTCCCCTCCTTTTACCTAGTTGGAACGTCCAGTTCTTTGTGTACATATGTAGTAGGTGGAGGAATAGAGGCAGGCAAACAGAAAAGGGAAGCACACATGAGATAAAGCAGACTGAAGTAAATATGCCAAAATACTAAAATGTGAAAGAAGAAAATAGTAGACTATAACTACTGGTGTACAATACAGGAAAACAGTCCCCCTTCTGCCTCCAACTGCTGATTTTCACAATACCTCCTTAAGTCCTCCAAAGCAATCCAACATCAAAACAGCATTCAAAACTGTGGAAACAAACCATAAATCCTCACAGCAAAGCCCTAAATATTTTAAGAGTATTTCAAACTAATTTGAGTTAATGGTACCTATGCCACTGACTTTAGCTGATAAAAAAATCAATGCCCCTCTGTAATTCTAATTAAAACTACAGTAGGTTCTGATAATGGACAAATACATTTTTTGATTCTGGCTAAAGTACACCACCTCCCTCCAAGGGACCAAGACACTGTACATCCTGAGTTGGAAGGGTCCAACAAGAACCACTGAATCCAATTTTTGGCTCTGCACAGGGTACTTCCAAAAATCACACCATGTCCCTGACAGTATTGTCCAAATGCTTTTTGAACTGTCAGGCTTGGTGCTGTGATCACTTCCCTGGGGAGCCTGTTCCAGTGCCCACCCACCCTCTGGGTGAAGAATCTTTTTCTGATATCCAGCCTAGACCTCCCCTGACACAGCTTCATTCCATTTCCTCAGGTCCTGTCACTGGGCACCAGAGAGAAAAGATCAGTGAGAAATACAAATGAGTTACAACAGCAAGTGCTGTGTGATACTAAAACAATTACAGGGCACAACAGAGCTAGTGGACTCTGTGGAATGGGCCAAAACAGTTCTTGGTCAGCCATCTGAATGGGAAGTCTTTAGTTTGGAGGGCTCAGATGTAGGGCTCACACCCAGGGAACAGTCCTGAGCACACTGAAGTCACCAGCACACACCTGGCCTTCCATTATGCACAAGAACTCCAGTCCCAGTAACGCCATCTTAGTCTCCCACCAAAGGTCAGGGAGATGCTCTGTCACTGTTTACTCTGTGGCAGGGGACAAACAAAAGGAAGCTTAGTCACTACACAAAACTCAGGTAAATCTAGTAACAGGGTGACAGTCTCAAACTTGACTTGTAACAGGATTTCCTGGAGAAACAGTGGATTGGTTGTAAGAGAAATCAGAGGTGACTGTCCAAGATGCAGGAACATTGTTAGCATGGTACATCCCTCACACACTAGCATGCAGGGAGCACAGAACTTCATTAGGAACTATAAAAAATTACACTGAAGTGGGGTATGAAGTACCTGAGTCCCTGTACTGTGTCTGGCTGAGATGCAGTTAAGTTTCTTTATTGCAGTCTGCTTGGTGCTGTGTTTTAGATCTGTGGCTACAAAAGTGTTGATAACACACCACTGTCTCAGCTGCTGCTGAAGAGTGCTTGCACAGCACCCAGGCTTCTTTGTCTCCTACTCTGACCCCTCCCAGGGTTGTCTGGGGATGGGCAAGAGGCTGGGAGGGGACACAGCAAGGACGGATGGGGCCCCACCTGGCCAAAAGGTTAGTGCACACCACAGTGTCATGCTCAGCAATAAAACTGGGGTAGGGAGAGAAGGGGGTGGGGAGTTTTGTCTTCCAAGGCAGGCACTGTTCTGCAACTGGCTGGGCATCAGTCTGCTTTTGAGAAGTGGGGAATAGACACCTTTGCATCACTGGTTCTTGGTTTCTGTTGTAATTTTCCCCTCTCTTTTTATCACCTAATCAAGTCTTTATCTCAAGAAGGAGGTTGCTTGCTTTTGCTCTCCCTATATTCTCTCCCATTCTGCTGGAGGCTGGTTAAGGATTAAGCAAGTGTGTGGGAGTTTGACAGCTGGCTGGGGTCAACCCACTACAGATACGTCCAAGAAAAGATGTAGCTTTTGGAGACCTTTATGCCTCTTCACTGCAACCTGTGTATTCCATCATCTTTGTCTTAAGAAACTACAGATTAAAATAATTTAATCAAAAAATCGGATGTAGAAAACCCCTCTTTCCTGCTTTGGTCAAATCAGCTCATTGTCATGCAGTTTTGGTCTCATGATATTCATTTGTGCAACCGAGATTTGAGGTGGAAAGCTTGCATAAACTGTACTGATATTGCATAGCAACTGGCTTGGTCTATCACAGCAAAACATTTCCAGGAAGTACTTACGCATTTCTGCAAACAGCTGCCTTCTTTCTGCCATGGTATTTCCTCTTTTCCCACAATCTTCAATCATTCTGGAAGACAAAATCATGTGGAAACATTAAGTATTATTCCCAGACTGAACATACATGCATAGGCATCCAAAATGGGTCCTGAAGAACCTTGGAGGTTGACTGGTGCTCCAGGAGTATTGGATGTTTTCTGCCAGGCTCTCAGTGGCCTGGCTTGTGGAGAACCTGCTCCCCAAACTGTCCTCCATCCTCTGGACTCTGCTTTCAAGCATTTGTTTCCCCCCCGCCCCTCTCTCCCAAAGGCAGTGTTCAGTTTTTCTGCTTGATGTAACTAACTGGCTTACATAACACAAGCTCTGAAATTCATTTTAGGTTTTCTTAAATAAGGAATCCTCAGTTTAAATTATGTAAGAGAGAAGAAATCATAAAATATTTGGATATTATTTTATAGTCTCGAAAAGCATGTTCTAGCCAATTCTATGTGGAGGAGACAAAAAATAACAAACAACAGCAATTAAATTTCTACTCCATAACATAATACATGTTATTTACCCAAGCAAACACTCTCCCAATATTCATTCAAATTCAGCACAGTATATCTCTGATTACAGGAGTTTCACAAAAAGACTCTGAAGTAAGAATATATTTGCCTTCTGCTTTCAGATGAAAAAAATCTTTCGACTATTTTAAAGAGCACTACTGCTGGATAGAGCAGAGAGAAAAGTGACAGCTTCTCTCACAGCCAGCATTCAAACCATAAAAGACTAAAGCTTTCAGAGTGAAGATAAACATCTTTAGCAGCACTCAAAAATTAAAACTAGTGTCAGCATCACCACTTCCTATGGGTAATTACCCTGTCGAACCAATATCCTTTCCTGCCTGCCAAGCCTGGTTAGAACTTCTGACCTGCATTTTAATCTACATCCTCATGTCAACTAGACTGTGTAAAATAACAGCACACTACCTAGGTTATAAAGGAAATGTTCTATAGAAGCCTGCAATCAAAAATATTGCACTATATCTCATAAAAAACCTCCATATGTATACTATATATGGATGGAAGTATAAAAGTACTGGATGCTGAAGTCTAAATCAGCAAAGAACTCGAGACAGAAAACCAGTTTCCTTTTACTTCCCAAAACACAAAGGCAATCACGTAAGAGGTGTTCTGTTGTGTGGCCTTTTTTTCCCCTTTCAAAATGCACTGTTCAAATGAAGTACTGGTACATTATAATTGCTTTTTTCCAAATAGCCTATTCAATTCTCAGATTACTGATAAAGTAAGTGCTATCTATGGTGGACATCTTGTGATGTGAGCAGCAGTCCCACCAGGAAGTGGACAAAGGGTATGCATGCAGCCTCTTTGCAGGGATATTCAAGTTCACCTCATACTCAAGCACGCTCTTATTTGTCTGGGAGTGATAGGGATGTGTGCAGAATGGCATTATATATCACTCAGCCTCTGATCTGAGGTAGCTGGTGTCTTGCTAGCTTGGAAGTGACAGGGAAGACTCAAACCTCCCTGCAAAATGAGATACCTCAAGATATGCCAGGCCTAACAGTATCTCAATTAGACAGCAAGAAGTAATATCTTTTTTACATGAATCAGCCTTAAATCTCTGCCCATGAAAGATTAAAAGCAATATAATTCCACTAACCATGGCTTGAGTTCCCCACTCCCTTCTGTTTCTAATGAAACTCATAGTAGGAGATAAATTTGCCATGGGAAATGACCAGATCTCGTAGGACAGGTGGGTTAATAAAGCCCTTTGAAAAGATAACATCTTTTCCTAGGCAGAGCAGTTGAGTGAATACTTCAGAGCAAACACAATTTTTGATTAATATCTACTGCTTGTAGAGTTGGTTACAGGCAATGATAATTTTCTCTGACTTCTCCTATATTCAGCATATTCCACATACAATGTGCAACTTGTTTTCAGACCGTATACTACTTGTGTTATTTGACTTAGATTTGGCTACTTTGATTTTGGCAAAAGGATGACATAATCTTCCACTTCTTGACACAACAGACACTTATATCTTACAAATGTTTCTCCAGTTAATAATTTGCTGTTTTCATTCCACCAATGTTCTCTAACATTTGTGAAATAAATCACTCAGAGTGATTGCCACAAATTTTATCAAAAACATAAGGGGTACAACTTTATTCTCACTTGTCCCATATTGCCACCTGGAGAAAAATATTCCTTAGATATTGCTTTTAAATATCTTGCAGAACATGGAATGTAGCTCACCTGTGACCTTACTCATCATGTAGAAGAATTTTCCCAGTCAAAATTAAATAATAAAAAGTATTTTTCAAATCATGCACATTGTACAGCACTTCCTTCAGAGAGCCTGTTCTAAAAGTGTCCCTTTAGTGGGGGGAAAAAATAATAGTTCTTTAACTGGTTATCTGTTTTCTGCAATTCATCCTCCCTTTACTTTTACTGTTTATATCCTCTCATATAGAAATGCTTCCTGGCCCTGATCATCATTTTTCAGAATGTCCCATTATCTTTTGAAATTGAATCACCCTTTTCACTGCTGGGGCTTATGGGGATTACCAGGCCTGACAAATAACTTTGTATTTATAAACACACAACTCAGGCTTCCTCGGAGAAGGAAGGAACTTCATATTTATGGTTTTAGGACTCTTCTTGCCCTAGATATTTTGCAGATTTCAAAACAGACCTCAACCCAAATGACAATCCTAAATTTCTCTGTAACAGGGTATATGCCATTAAGCTAATGAGAACATTAGTGGTGGCAGTCTTTTCAGACAGATACATTTTATCCCTCTTTCCTATCTTTTCCTGATACAACAAAAGTGATAGATGATGCACATTTGCCAGAGTATTGGTACTTCTGAGTTGCCATTGACAGGAATTCATTCAGCTACATTTTCCAAGCTTTTCACATGCATTTTTAACTCCAGCCCAGGCTCAGCTAATGCCATTGCCAAGGTGCTGGGCATCTCCCTTTTCAGCCTTGTCCTCTGTGACCCAGGTACACAGCTCTACTCTTCAACTCAGATTACAGACTCCTGCTTTGAGCCCATGATGTGTTCACCTCAGTCCCTGGGGCTGGTCCTGAGCTAATTAACTACACTCAGTGTTCCAGTATTTCTCAGTGTGCTCACAGCACATGCCACGTCACAGGAAAAAAAGTACAATTTGTTCTACATGGGAGAAAAGGAAATCACAAAGCAAACTTTTATGTGCTTTAAAAAACAGAACACATTGCCAGACACATAATTTTGAAAAATATTAATTAATGTATACATTTCTCATAGTAGGGATTAGATTATACTTGTCTTCTATGGATTCCTTTCACTATCTTTTTCCCTTCACTCTTCTTCCCAGGAAACAGTTCCTCCACTGCAGGTAGGGAGAACACCTATTGTGCATCTAATTAAAATTCTAGTCACAAGCTAATTAGTAAGGTACCAATTAGAATGGTATTAAGGCCTCAATATATTACAGACATTCCAAAGCAGAAATCATTCCAAGTGTGAGGTTTCCAGCCTCTGAAAAACATTCTGTGAATATTTCATTTTTATCCATGTTTCAAGCTGAAAACTTTTATGACATCAGTAGTGCTAGAAAGAAAAGAATAAATAAACAAAGAATATAGTTTGATTGGAAGTATTTTGACTACAATTTCATCTTCATGCTTATCATGTATCAGAAGCATAATTGGTCAATTTCTTAATATACTTTTCTGGTTTATAAAATGTGGGTGGGAATATCATATAATACGTGTAAGGTGGGAACTAAATACCTCATTTATGTTTCCTGTTGTGCTGCTTGGATTATGAACACTGAAATAACCTCTCTCACAGTAAGTTTTTTCTTGTTTCAGTATTTATAGGGTAAATAATATATTTTATTAACCCCTACTATATGTAATTCTTTCCATAAATAGTGTATTTCCAGTACATTTCCATTTCTCAAGCTGTGTCTGTGCATGATAAAAGGAATGCACATTACATTTAAATCATTGGCTCCAAAAAAACAATCTGTCCTGGTTTAGGCTGGAATAGAGTTTATTTTATTCCTAGTAGCTGGTACAGTGCTGTGTTTTGGATTCAGCCTGAGAGTATGTTGATAACACACTGATGTTTTAGTTGCTGCTAAGTAGTGCTTACCCTAAGTCAAGGACTTTTCAGTTTCCCAGGCTCTGGCAGTGATCAGGTGCACAAGTGACTGGAAAGGAGCCATGACCAGGACATCTGACCCAAACTGGCCAAGGAGATATTCCATACCACAGAGCATTCTGCCCCTATATAAGCTGGAGACAATTGGCTGGAAGGTGCCAATTGCTGCTCAGATATGGGCTGGGCTTCGGTCAGTGGCTGGTGACCCACTATATTGGGTATCACTTACTGTATTGGGTTGTGTCTCTCTCTCTCTTATTATTATAACCTCTGTCTCACTATTATTATATTTTGCTTTGTTTCCATTATTGTTTGTATCTCAACCCATGCATTCCACTTTTTTTTCCTCTGATTCTACCTACCACTGGGGGTGGGGCTGGTGGTGGAATAAGTGAGCAGGTGCATGTGACTTAATTTACAGCTGAGGTTAAAGCACCACACCATCAAAACAAGCAGTTGCCTATATGCCCAGAGAAGGAACTCCCCTTTAGAAAGCCCCACATATGTCCCAGGAGACCCAAAAATTCCTGACCTGACATGTGCACACGCAGTTTGATGGGTCTGAGAAGAGCC
The DNA here is from genome assembly GCF_029582105.1 of Oenanthe melanoleuca. NCBI lineage: Eukaryota > Metazoa > Chordata > Aves > Passeriformes > Muscicapidae > Oenanthe > Oenanthe melanoleuca. The sequence goes on from NC_079335.1 coordinate 41,873,726, forward strand.
ACCCCACTAGCCCTTCCACAAATCCCCATCCCGTTTATCTGTGACAGATGAAGCGCCCCAGGGAGGCAGGATACATGCCAGTGAGGAAAACTGCCCACTGAAATTGATTAATTCTGGCATGAAAAATTCATCAAGTCCCATGTGATGCTTGTGACGCAGCCGGGCGTCTGGAAAAAGAGGCTCCAAATCCTGGCCATGACACTTCTGCCAGTCTTTCAGGCTGGATAAAAGCTGTTTTCCTGTCAAAGCAGGCACACAGGAAACAGAGAAACACCTCTCTCTGCCCCAGTCTTGTCCATGAGTGTGCTGGGGCTCTGAAACTCATGGCAGCATTTTGGGACCCAACTAGATGGAAGTTTTGCCTCACAAGACTGGCAAACCCAACCCTGAGTATCTCCAAATCACTTTTGAAAGAGTATCACCATTTGGTAGAAAATATCAACCAGGATCAAGCATCCTTTATCTGAGCAGTCTGTATTTCCCTAGTGAGGAAATTTTAAATGCCTGATATAGAAGCTATTTTTCTCCCATGAAATGATGGAAGCTTCGATATCTCTGGGAATTAGAAGCATTAGGATGCAGAGAACTGTTCTGGTTTCTCAGTGGCTATTTTTTATGCTGTTGACAAATCTGATGCTGTTTTCTATGCAGCTGGTCAATATTTAAACTCAGCTTTGAGCAGACAGCAGTACCATTTTTCAGCAGCACAGGCTTCTTGTCTGCCACTGCCTGGAAAAGTTTTATCAAAATGCCCTCCATACATGACAAACTGCTGTTTCTTTTCAGTATTTACCAGCATCAGAAATTTAGATTTATGAAAATGAAAGAGCCTGCTAGGGTCTTTCTAACAGTGACTTTATGAAGAAATTAAAAGCTGTAGTCAACATCTAGGATTCTGTTCATGCAGGATTTGTGGCAATGTGAGAGATGAGATTTTCCCCTGTTTTCTCCAATTCAGCTGTGTTAGGCAGATTCTGCTCTGCTAACTAGAACAGTTATGGCTGCTTATTTCAAAGTGAACATGGACTGGAGAACACTGAGTTAAAAAGGACAGTGAGTGCTGGCTAAAACCATATTTCTGACATCACCAACCTCAGCAATCCTTGTAGTTAATAATAAAAATCCTGAAGGGCCATTTCAGAGCCCTCTTCCCCTTAATGGATTTATTGCTGCCTTATGAATGTCTTGTTCCACATGTTCTAATGAAGCCAGTCCCTAATAGGCCTCTCTCAGCTTTACATTCCAGGACTAATCTTTGGTACTGTAATAAAATTGGTCAATGCTCTTTCCTGAGGCTAGCTATAATTGCACTGCACTTACAAAGTGTGCTTGTATTTTATCTAGATGAGATTTTTAAAGAGAAGAAAGAAAACAAAAGCTGTTGCTAAGTTCATCTCCAACATGAGTCTCAGCAAGTCTGACTTCTCATATTTGTTGTATTTTTCAATTTTAATACCACCAAAAAAAATGGAACTTTTGTCTTGATTTATTCCTTTAATGAAATGTGGTTTTGTTTTTAAGAAAGAATTTTCCAACATACTTTTCATCAGCTCCCCTTTTGGGAGTGCTGTATCCTTACTGGGAAACTGTCAAAAATACCTAATAAGGTACCCACTGCAACTCATTTCCATAATGCACAGTCTTCAAGGAAGTTTGAATGCTCTGCAAATCTTATCTCTCAGGTCTAAAAAACAAGTGTGAAGGGATTAATAATAATAATAAAAAAAGCATAATTTTGAGACAGAAAAACTTCATATTTAATACTGCATGAATCAGCACTTCACTAGAGGATACCATGACAAAGGAAATATCAGTTGTTTTCCATGTGCACCAGGAATTATCAAGTTTAGAAAGTCAAAATCTTCCTAACTAGGCCTAAATATACACAAAAATCCTTATTTTGTTCTTTTCCTGGGTACTTGTACAGTATAATTTCCAGCTTTTCTCTGCAACATGAAGAACTTAAAGATTCTTACTACTCCAGACATGAAGGACTTTAAGAAAATGAAACTTTAAGAAAAGGACATTTAAGAAAATGACTACCTGACACTTAAAATAGACATGTGGAACTTTAAAAAGCTGTATTACAGGCATTGCTTAGATACATTTTTCTAGCCATGCTCTTTTTTAGTCAGCCTCCCTGATACTACAAGAAACTACTCTATTGCATGAAATATGGAAAGAAAATCACAGTTCAGTGCTTCAGATATGTTTTCATCTTTTAAGAGCATAAGCTTATCCAATAAAATAATTTTGGTCACCTCTAGAAAACTTTTCTCCAGGGCTTCACTGCCATCATTCTGATAAACATTAGGGGCTGATTCCAGCTAACTGCTACAGATTTAAATGCACAATTTCAAAGTTCTATTCAGACCCAATTAAAAAGTTGTATTTTGTCTAAATTTTATTAATTATTTTAAAACAATCAAGAAGATGCCAATTTCCTTTATATATGGCCCTTCAGAGCCTTAGTTCAACTAAGGGGTAGTTAGAAATAACCTCCACTTAGAGTAATTTATTTTTTTTTTTTTTTTACAAAGAAGAAGCCCCCAAAACTCAAACACAAAACTAATGATACACAATACCAAATCTGATTTGTCTGATGTGTGAATATTTTTATGGACTTTTCCCATGAATTTACTTTGGAGCTGTATTTCACTGACATTGTAGCTTTTCCTTCAAAATATGTTTTTTTAAAACTATTTTTCTAAAAGCCAAGATCAATAAAAAACTGATGACCTTTGAACACTCAAAATGCAGTTCTACTTCTTTCAGTTGGTTAGAGAAGGCATAATTCATAGAGAAAACTGTAATGAAACTCAAGGGATAAAAAATTATAAGGACTTAATCACAGGAAGCATTTAATTGATAATCGGATACTTTGGTAGTCTGGTCCTCTTTCTTTTTTATTTGTCATTGTAGAGGCAAAAAGGAGGTTGCAGGATTTCAAATATAATTAAACTCCTATTTAGTCAAAGGCATCTTTCAGTTCTTCTTCTGCTGCCATAATTAAGCCCAAATTCATTTGAGAATAAGCTGTCAGTGATACAATTGTCTTAGGAAGCATTTCTTGGCTTCTGCCAATTTTAATAATACAAGTTGTCAGTTTTTGTAAATACAGATTTGATGATTATTTGCTGTAGGACAGTAGGTACTTTCATGTCCTCAGTATTACAAAACCAACTAAATAAACCAAATGGTAGCTGCATGAGAAAATGGCATTCCTAGGCAGTTGAAATTATTGAGATCCTTCACATGTACTCAGAAAATCTCACTAAAATTAAGTATTTTTTAAGTATTTTGAGTAGTCAAACAAATTAATTAATAGAACAGCGACTGGCTTTTGTAACCTTACCTGATGAAAAGTTTTGGCACCCAAACAATTAATGCAATAGCCACTGATCCAGAGAAGCTGAAAAAACATCTTATCAACTAGGAAGTTTTCCATTATACAACTGACAACCAAGAAGTATTTAAGCTTTTTTATCTTTATGCCTGAAATGGATGCCTTTGGGTTTTTTCCACTTTTTAATTTTCTGAAATGTTACAACAAATAGATTTATAGAAAAGAAAGTCTGAACTATATCTAAACAACACAGCTAAAAAAAAAAGAATCGTTAAAAACAATCCCATGGAATTTCAAGTCTCTCCACATCTATTTGCCAGAAAAGTTGAAAACAAATTACAAATGAAAGAATGATGAGGCACTGATGAAATTGTTCACATATACTCTTTCACAGTGGTAGCTGTTAATTTGTCTTGAAGCTCAGTGAGAGCAGGCACTAGGACAGAAGAATGGTACTAGGATGGGAATTAAGGCATTTAGGAGCATATCTGGGTTAAGTATATACCTTCTGAGACAAAGAGAGCTTTGATTACTGAGTCTGTATGGATCTCACACAGAGAGAAATCACATCCTTAATGAAAGCAGGAGCAGCCTCCAGGCTGATCTAATTAATATCTCAAGAAGGCATTTTTAGCAATTAGCTGCTTTAAAGGCATTAGGAAATGTAAGATTTTATCTTTTTTACCTGGCCATATCCCTTCTGTCAGTGGCCCTCGAGTAAGAGGGATACAACTTGACTGCATTCAAATGATGATGCTTTGAAAGCAGATGTCAACTTGTTAACTTTAGTCCTGTTTTCAAGTAGCAGATCTCACTGAAGGTCACATCTATGTCTCTAATTTTGTGGTGGAAAAAGAAACTTCACGTGCATTGTTAAAGTAATTTCACTAGGCAACCTCAGCCATAATAAAGTTAAATCCTCAAGATACTCAGTTAAGACACTAACTCTTCTGAAGTCATAATGATTTAAATCAGGGTCTGTACATTCTTATCCCACAACTGCCTGCCTGCATACCCATGGATAACCACACAAGCAGTACAGCAATACAGGCATTATACACAGCAGAAACAGAACAGGTAGACTGGCTGTACCATGTGATAACAGAAGAATCAGCAGAAAAAAACAGCAATGAGATATCTAAATTTGTCTAAAACTTAAGTGACAAGAAATTACAGGTCAATACAAGAATTTCTGAATCTTCTAACAATGAATACATAAAAAAGCCAAGATGAGCTCCAGTTCAACAAAAAGTTTCTCCAACTTGTCCTTATCCTGCAAAACCTTTACATACACACTGAACCCAAAGCTTATGCTTGAATTCCATTGTGATTACCATACTTAGTTGAAGAGGAATGGGCTGCTGAACTGGGCTAAAAGGTTTCCTATTTAGTTCTTAATAAATGTCTAACAAAAAAGGGCAGCCTAAAACCAGCAGGTTACATAAAAGGAAATGTACTTGGAAATGGCACTTCAAGGAGGAGTCAGTATCTCCCAATAAAGATAAGCTTTAGTCACGTAACAGAGAACACAGCTCCTCTGCATGTGATGTGGAAGTTTACAGAGTACTGAGGTCACTTTGAAAGCAAAAGGAATTAAAGAATTAAAGAGAAGGGCATTAGTAAACAGAAGAATCTTTCACCCCTTCAACCTTCTCTTCATTATTTGGATGCATGTTGAGATGCTATTCATGACACTCTTATAAAAGTAAATTACAAAGAGAACTACACTTTATGCCAGTTTCTACATCACTGTTTTTCCTAAAGTATCCCACAACTTAGCACAAGATTTTCTTTTCCAAAACTGTCTTTGATGCAAATGTACTCTCTTTGCCTCCCAGCAAATTTAAGCCTCCCTTTGCTGGAGTAATCTCATACACTATTATCAGACTCTTTCACATTAGTCTAGGTAATTTATTTCAGTGATTAAAAAGATGCAGCTATTAACTAGGAGCAGAAATTCTTGCAAAACTATTCTTTTAATAAATAAGAAGTTAGGCATCTTAGGTCCTCACTAGAACATCAATATGCTAGATTTCAGGCTGTGGAAGGCTGTAATAACTTAAAAACAATGGAAGAAAAAAACCCACCCTTATTTTACAGGTAAAGGATGACAGGAAATGAAAGCAAATGCAAACAAAAAAAAAATGAACAGCTTGATATGCACTATCAGCTAGTTTATTTTCTCAAATAAAAAACCTAATATAACAAATTACTTTTAACCTAATTAAAATCTGACATTATTTTATTAGGCAATAGCATTATCACAATAGCATACAGAAGAAAATGAAATACAATATAATTATGCAGCAAATAGTCTCGTATATTAAGCCAGAATAGAAAGCTAATGCTTGAAATATTGAATTCAAAGATAATGGCTGGTGATGCTTGTAAATGGACACAACAGAAACAGGCTGCTACATCTGATTCACTCTTCTGGGTCTCTCCTCTCAGATAATGCACTTTACCTCTACCACTGGTTGGACCTGCTAAACTCTAGTTAGTGTTGTATATGCTTGAGCAGGAACATTTTTAATGAAACAGTATTAATTATATTGCAGAAGAACATTTAGATGATAAAAATTCCTCCAACGCTGCATAAACACTTCAGCTACTAGAAATGGGCTTGTAAGCAGACTCTTGCCAGGAGGAATTTCAGTGAATTTACCTCTCCCATGGCAAGAGAGGAATGTGAAGAAAGCCAAGGGGAGCACATGAAAGCCCAGAAGGAGCACATCTAAGCAGGCTGGCACTTATGACTGCAAAAATTCCTGATGTGCTTTGAAATCCCCAAATGATTGTTTAAAGATTTTTCTTCATGTAAAATGAAGTAGATTGCTTCTCAGAAATACTCATCTAAGGGTAGTCAAGACAGAAGACACACTCCTACACAAGCATTGCTCTACAATGTACACAATGCATCAATTTTTGTAGAAAAATGACATTTGTATCATTAACAACAGGAAATAAGAGGTGCCAAAACAGGCAAGACACTGTCACACAGCACTTTATGTCTGTATGCCATGTTCCCCCAAAGATTAAATGTCCTCAAACTAACTTTTCAACACCTCCTTCTTTTGAAACAATCTCATTTTCTTTCTAATACAACACAGCAGTTCTAGGAGAACCACCTCAAAAACCACTCCAGGGAGAAATTCAGTCACTGAAGTATGAGCTGTAAAGGTGCCATTCCCAAGAACCACCACACTTAAAGAGTTATTTCACAAAGACCAGTCACCAAAACCTAACAGCCAACAGCTATGAGAAGGTCCCACAGCTGGCAGAAAAGGAAGGGAGGAGGAAGAGGAAGGGAGAGAAGAGGAAGGCAATGTGAAGGCACAGAGACATCCTACAGAAAAGCAAGGAGCACTAAGGTCTCTGACAGCTTGCAACACACAATATACCCTGGGACAGAGAATATCAATGCAAACTGTTATAAGCCAATTTTTATGTGAAATGTGCTGGTTCTGAGCAGATGCTTTCAGCAAGAAGCACTGACCACACCAGCCAGGTACCACAGCAGCCCAATGGCCAGGTACTCGTGGCTGTGCACTCAGCCCAGGAAAGCCACAGTATTACATGAATCCTTGCAGAGAGCAGGCATGTCTACAGGCCTAGATTTTGACAACAAAAATGGACTTGAATTCACTGCCACAGTGACAATCTGGCTGGGCAATTACAGCTCCAGAGGCCCAGTGTACAAGCACCATTCATTCTGTGAGCCAGCAGCCAGCTCTCCCAAGTGAGGGTCCAGCCACACCCTGAACCTCTGCTGCTGGAGGGGCCACCACATGCTCCAGAGAGCAACAGAAACTGGCTCTAAGGAGAAATCCATGGGAGTTACAAGTGCCACACCACTGCCTGGACAAACCATGTCCAATTCCACCCTGTTGGTAAGTGGAGACAATCCTTAAACTGGTCCAGAGGCATCTGAATTGAAGGTGTTTGAGTTGGTAATAAGCAGATTTGAGCTAAGCTGGTTAATGATATTTGCAAACAAGAGTAAGTACATTCACACCTCAGGTGTCACTTGCTTAATTCTGAGACCATGTCTAATATTCTTCTGGGTATTCTGGCAAGAAAGCAGCAGTGTATTTTTGGTCTGCCTTATCAAATGCATCCCATCAGAGTAGGAAGCAAGAGACCTCCACCTCCTGTTTGGCTCTGGTTCAATTACACTCAACTATTACATTCTAGTTTAGGCACCAAGTTGTCTGGAAGGCATTGGCAGAGTGCAAGGAGAGAGGCGGAGAGATGGGAAAACACTCTGAGGACCGAGACCAGAGAGTCTGATTTCTGGGAAGAGAGTAACATCAAATCTGTAGTTTTGTTAAATGCTGATGAGCTGGGAATAAAATAGCTATCTGCTGTTCATGTTGGGGAGAGAATTATAAGGTGTGATATACAGGGTTTAATTAGGAATAACAGGAATAATATTTAAACACAGAAAACGTCTGTTCTCAACAGGGAACACTGAAGTGAAAGATGTATGAGGCTGCAGACAGTCTCCCAAGAGATATGGTGAATGTCCTACAGTCTGTGGCTTTTAAAGCTACCCCAATAAATCTTTTGAAACATAGACTGAAGGCCCAATGCTATTTTCAATGAGGTGAAATGGAGACTCCAGATGTATTTCTGGACGAGAATCTCAGTGGTATAAAATAACATGTAGTAGAGTTTTATCAGCAGAGGCTCATCTTGCATTCTCCGCTTGTGGATATGTTTTTTCTCCTCCTAGATATTTCAGGGTTTAGTTTCTTAACACAGAATGTTCAAAATAGACTATTTCAGCAGCCACATCCCACTCCCCCATTGCTCTTTCTGCCTTCACTACTACCTTTGTTTTGTCCCTTCTCTCCCAAACCATCCACTTGCCTCTACTGACTTGTGATTTCTCAGAGTTGCCCTGTGTTATATCATGGGGTGGTGATGTCCAGCAGCAGAGTGCTCAGTGACAGCTTACCCACTTTGCTTCTTGCCTTAGTCCTGTGAGTGCTAAACAGAGAGCAAAGGAAGGGAGCAACCATTCAGCTGGACTTTGGGCACTGGGCTCAGATCTCCCTTGTGTTAAAGAGATGCCAAAGGCTGACACATGAAAAATAAAGAAGAATTGGAAAACTCCCCTATCACCTGTGACTGAGATGACAATAACACCCATACAACAGTGAAATGCATTAAAGACACAAGCTGACTGTGAGCAGGGTTAGAGTTGTTAGGAAGCTGCCCTTCCCTTAGAAAAGGGGGCTGGCAAAGCCTTTTGGCACAAGTGTCTCCTCAGGTGTTCTTCACCTGCTGCTAGAAGAAGTGCTATTTTTGGACTAAATTAGCTGATGCAGGAAGACTGACAATAGACCTGGAAAATACTTTTTAAGCATTATCTGAAAAACCACTTTTCAGCTCAAAAATTTTCATTTCCAAACCCCAGAGAGACAAAAGATCATTCTGTCTTCTCAATCCATTGCTTATTGACTCAGGTTATCAGTGATCTCAACCAATTTCAGCTCTTCTAATACCTGCATTTCACTACAGATGCCCAGAGGCAAAGGGTACTTAGGAATTAGAGGTGTGAATTCATTTCCAGAGGCACTGAAACAGATTTAATAAAATCCATTGGGTAAATATTTAGCTGCAGGCTTGGTTTTAAGCAATCCTGTGAAACTGTGTTTTACAACACAAATGAATGGAAAAGGGGACTTGAAAGACTCAGAGAGGCAGATTTTTCCCAGTTGCTTGCAATTTTATTTTTTTAAATTTACTGTTTTGTCACTCAATCCTACTTCCAGAGCAGCCAGAGAGCACCAACACTTTGCTGCAGAGTGTTGAAATATTTGGTAAAGGCCTTTTGGTACATACACATCTTTATTCTGCAGTTGAGGACAACCACTGAAAGGATTTCCAATGGCAGTCTCCAGCACCAGGAGGTTTGTTTATATCAAGTGCCAGTCATCCCTCACTATTATACTCACTATTTCAGGCTGTACCCTCTAATGCACAGCATCACAGGGATTTGGGAGAGACAGAACAGACAGAGAGACACTTCTGTAGATAGTATTTGTAGTCAGTGCTATGAGCTGGCTACACCAGCAGGGCTTCCCAGAGCAAAAGCCCCAAAGTGTCCATGAGAAGCCAGGATGCTGATCCTACTTTTAATAGCAGAATCCCTGGAATTCTGGAAACACAGTTTCTGATAGAGTCAGTCAGGCTGGAAAGGTTTTAGCACAGCAGTCGTAGCTATAAATAACCTGGCAGCATTAATAAGGACAAAATAATGAGGGGGAAAAGAAACAATAACAGGATCCCTTCACACTTTAGTTTCATCTAAGGTCTTGCTTTTTTGATAATCATATTAGGTATGTAAGAAACATACTCAAGGTTGAGGCACAAATGACTAAAATTCATCAGATCATTTCAGAGTGTTCTACTGAAATTGTTCTGACTGAAAGAGCTTTGCTCTCTTGAGGGAGACATTAGAAAACATCAAAAAGCTTGCAAGTTTTTAAGATTATATATTTATAAAACTGTAAAAATACATACCCATAAAAATTATAACCTAATGTACTTGAAAATGAGAAGTTGGACAACCAACATTTTTAAGGCCCTGGAAGTTGCTGGATCTGTCAGCAACAGTTTGTGACATCAGCTAAATTCTTGAACACAGCCAAAAACTCAGACACTGGAACAGTTTTAGGTGAGCTACTCTGAAGAGGAAGAATATTGAGCACCAAATCCAATTGAGCCTCACATCTGAATGCTTTCTGTTCACCTCTGAAATCTCAACAGAAAAGGCAGGTACAAACATTTTTTAAAAACTGGCACTGTATCCAACTTGAATATTGTATTTGCTAGGATCAAAGTGACACATCATATAATCTTAATCCTGACTGCTCAGTCCTTGACATGGAAAAGGATTAGAAAAACAATGAGTACAGTACTCTCTCAAATGTCTAAGGGAAAGATGTTCCCATTCTCCTCATGCACATCAAACAAACAGTGGTCACAATTGCATACATTTTGTTACATCAGGATAAAGAAATGTTTGTTTTATATTTGTTTCCCTAGTGCTACAAACACTGACTGCAAAACAGGTTAACAGCTGAATGTTTATGGGATAGAAAACCTTTTAAAATTAAACTTTTTAAGCTTCCCACAGGCAACACTGACTCAGAATAATCTTTTCTTCTCTACTTCTACATATGAAAAAGACTTCTATATACATTTTCGGTCCTTCCAGGGCAAATACAACATCTGGACCATCTGGACCATCTGGACCATCTCTGACCTGGTACAAAGGTAATTTACTTGTTCCCGAAGCTACGAAGCATCAAATGCAAACTCCAGTATATGCATCAATTTATGCTGATATTTATGGGGGAAAAGTACAGATTTGGCAAGAAAGGGACCTTAAGATATACTTTTCAGCCTTTTTACAGTGACTTTAAAAAAATTACTTTTTTTCTTTTTTTTTTTTTTTTTTTCCCTCTGTAAGTAATTCTGTTATATTCCAAGTAGGTAGTTGTATGGGAAAGTAAATGTTAGGTTTTTTTTAAAGAAATTGTTTAGGTTTCTACAGAAGCTGAGACAAAGACACTTAAATGATGGAAGAGCAGGTGCTAAGATTTGCATTTGATGGCTCCTAGCTAGAGTTACCATGAGTCCTGGAGCAAAATATTGTGGTGAATTTCTCTTGTCTGGAACAAACACTGTGAATTTTATTTTGAAAACATGGCATCCTGGTACAACCCCTGCTTCTCCCTTGAAGATGTCCACTATAAAATGCTATAGTGCTTGTTCTATTCCTTGCAGGCCCCCCAGGTAATCAACCTCAGCATCAACACCTGGGACAAGGCAGACATAACACTGCTCCTCTAATTTCTGCCACAGAGACAAAGGGCAAAATTAACATCTCTCCATAGAAACAAACACTTCTAAAAGTCAGAAGCCATTTATTCTGAGCACTGCTATTGCTTAGCTTGCTGTAGACTTACTCCCTTGAGCTGATCTCCAACACAAGCTGCTACAACAATATCCTTTGACAAATGCAGCCTGTGTGAGGTCTTATGGAAAATGTCTTGTGCAGAACTCAAAGCCCCAGTAAATATGTCTAAAATCTCTCCCCTTAACAGTGGGCACTGAAGCCTGTCGAAAGCCACCTGGAGTTTTTTGCTGCAGCCCTGTCAAGTGGAATACCCTCTTGTTTGTGGACAAAAGGCACTGGCTGATGTCTGCAGCCATGCTTAGCCTGCACTGACTGATGCTTCTCTGCTGCTGCCGTGCCAGCTTTCCTACAGGTCATGAACTTCAGAGTGGCTCTTCTCCAGCATGGTACATTTAGAGCAAACAAAAGGGAACAGAAAGGGTGCACGTGTCTGCAAAAGGAAAAAATATCTTCTCTTGAAATACATAGTTCAATCTCAGTTCCACTTAAATCAATGAAAAGGCTTGCAATTACTTCAATGACAATGAAGTCAATTTTGCCAGGATTTTACCTATGTTTAATTTTAGCCATAGCATCTTGTGTTTTCAAAAGTAAGCTATGATTTAGGATACCTCTGTTTCTGGATATATTGTAAGATGTCCATTAGATGTCAACTTTCACAAAAGAATAGTTCTCATTCTGCCCCAAAAGATCAAGCTGGGCAATGAAAATAAACATCATCCTTTGAAAACAGTCTTGTCTGTATGTTTGTTTATTTTGTAGTGTTGCAGTGTTAAAATTAGAATGCTGCAAGGTTAAATTGTAATGTGATCAGATTCAAAATCAAGGGGGAGCCAAGACAAAAGAACAGCAACATCAGAAATAACAATGGGTAAGAGATGAATGACAGCAATGTGGGGATCAGCAATCACTTCTGCTTGTCAGTCACTGTGAGCTTCTCAATGGAAAAAGTGGAATTTGTCACAAACCACAGGATCTGGTTCATCCTGGAGCAGCAGATGTGAAACAGTCACTAACAGAGACTGTATAGACCATTTAGTCAGCTCATTTTTCCCCCACATCTTTATCCACCTTAATAACTTTGGATTTAAAATAATATGCTGTTTTAACAGATATTTATCTATTTTAAAGATAGAGAAGTAACCTAAGGACCTTGAGGTAATAATTTCAGTCACTGATCCCAATGAAAGAAATCTATCTCTTAGCTGTCCAGAATTTTGACATGAAAAGTGTAACCAGCAAACAGTGAATACAGAAAAAAGAGGAGGAAAAGACATAGAGTTTGCATGGGACACTTCCAGAAGAGAAAGACTTAAAATATTCTCTATCCTTATCCTAATCAAAGGATGGAGGGGGAAGTTATTTTAAAATGTGGGCATAACAACTAAACTCTTTTTCTTGGCCTGCTGGTGTTTCTAGGGACCAGCCATGGTCTGTTCTGCCTCCAGCACATCAGTGGGACCTTTCTGTTCACATCTGACCAGCCACAGTGGAAGGGAAGATGGATTAGCATTTTCCCAGGCTGAATGTACTTAAAGCCCTGGTATTGCTTCCCTAAAAGATCAGTTTCAGAAACCAGGATGGGGCTTCAGATTTTTACTATCCCCTCCCAATAGGTACAACTGAACAATATAAATACCCTGGCTTGATAGTTAATTCATGATCAGAAATATCATTATGGAGATGTATTCTCTCATGTGGCAGCACTCAATCTACAATACATCATGTAAAGTATTTTATTTCTGTTAGAAATTATAATTTACACTTTAGGTTTATGGACAAGGGGAGGGCATTTCAGCTAAACAGAAAATGTAATAATACTTTATATTTAAAAACTGGTGAGATCATTGCAATGTTGTCCTTATGCTATTTACAGCCTTTTATTATCCTGGTTTAGGTGAGAATTCAAAATATAGTAATATGAACTTAGTAAAAGGGAGCAAAAGCACTTTTTGCCCCTTGTCTCACTGTTTTCATATCTGTAGCTGCTCTCTACATTGCCAAGTCAAACCCTAAACCAAAGAAAATTTTCTGAACTAATTGCACTGGTGGACTGCTGAAAAGCTTTTAATCTCCTAGGCTTTAGAAGGACAAATGGGAACAGACTGGCCTGGCTACATTCTGAATTCACTTTCTGGAAGGATTTCTTTGAACTTCACCCAAAACTTAAGGGCCTGGGATGTTCTGCTATTCAAAATATATTTCTGAACTGCAAGAGCTATTTCTGCACCTACCTGATACATTCTCTGCCTTACAAAAAAAAGGACTCCTACAAATTCAGTAGTTTAAAATCACATCTCTCTCTCCATACAGCTCAGTTAAATGTGCTGAGATGAATCCCTTGTTTAACTGAAAGCAGAGACCAGGCTGGAAAAAGAAAAACAACCCTGCAAAGAAAATGCTTCACTCTTAGCCATACACAGTCCACATATGTGGAGTTACAATCTCTCCTGCAAGGAAGATTCCCCGGGCCTGAAACCTCCCAGAACCACTGCAAGCCTAAGCTGGTGATACTCCAGCTCACAGAAATCTCCTCCCTGCTGGATGTGCTTGATGGTTTGATGGCACAAGGTTTCCTGTTGCAGCCAGCTCTCTTTGCTTTAAAACCATTAAAAGATCCCTTGTGCCAGAATAATTACACTTAGGCTCTTAAAAAACAAAACCTCACCCAAAATGAATAATTATTTAATTCTGCTTTTAGTCTTTCAGGTTATTTATGTGATTTACAGACTTATATTACCAACTCACAGAAAAAAACCCCTACTAATAGCTAGCTTAAAACATACTCCTTTAGATTCTAATCATGGTTCAAGATTACTCCATTTTCCTGCATTTAATACATCACAGTAATAAATTCACTCTGCAAAGGAGACTCAGCACTGAAGTGCAGCAACTACATGGAAAAGAAGGCATGGCAGGAGCTGGTTTCATAACCTTAGCCATGGACCAACTGATAGATGAGGTTTCCTGTTGCACAAGCAGGCAGTGCCCTGTCTCTGTGCTCACAATTCCCCTATCATCCCCCTCTGTCATGCACCCACAGATTCTCCTTTCCAAAGATGACTGTAAAGTGTTCAAGGTGCTCCCCTGTGACACATTATCTTGGCAGTTAGGGAAGGGACATCCAAGCCTCCAGTGCAAAAGCACTTAAGGGTACTTCAGAAATCAGATGGGAGAGAAGGGAGTGACAGTGCAAACAAGGGAAGGCAGTGGGGATACCAGAGAAGGGAAATACAGGGAACATGCAGCCTGGAAGCTAAGGGGTTCCTATCAGTGCCCTTCACATTGAAATATTAAAAATATTTCCAAAGCCCACAGAGAAGACAGTGAATTGTCTTTGCATACAGAGTTTTCAGAGGTCAGCAGTTACATTTTTAACAGGGAACAAACACAGCAGGCTTATGGAACAAAACAAGAACAGGTATTGTTGGTCAGCCTGCTGATGAACAACACATCACTTTGAAGCAGTGCACCAGAGAAGCTTTTGGGCACCTGCTGGATGGCTGCTGCTGTGGGAGCTGTGTGTGCACTGCTCAGGAAACAATGAATGGCTGGCAGGAAATGATCATCATCAAACAGTAACTCTCTTGCTTAGAGGCCAAAGGACTGGGCTTTGTTTCTCAAGCCACAGGAAGCAGCATATTTAAGATGCTCAGGACTGATGCAGTTAGTTACAGGGTAGGATAATATTCTTTGGAGACTGCTATGGCCACACTTCCAGTGAAACAGGAGGCATATCCTCACATTTGTATCCACATCACTGCCAAACTGTCTTCCATCCTGCAGTGCTGCTAAGAAGTATGAACTCACAAAATCATGTATTGAGATGAAAGCCCCTTTCCCACGTGTCACAAACTGGTGGTTTTGGTATAATACTGTCCCAGTACATCCACCTGTATAACTGGGACAGATGCTACAAGCAGAAAGTTACCTACTAGGATGTGAAGTTTGAATGCCATATAGCCAATGAGGTCTAACTGGACACTTGTTAAAGATTAAAAATTACCATGGTTTCAAGACCTCAGTGCTTAAGTGTATTCCCTAAAGCCTGATGATGGAAATCCTCTCAGGAAACTAACACAGGGGATGAAGTAGAATTTAAAATAGTCTGTCTATTAGATACTGGGGGGGAGGGGTGGGGGGGATCCATTTGTGTTGCTGTTTAGGGCTATAACATTTCTTTGAGTAGGGAATCACACAATACCATTTTTATTAAGCTTAGATGTTTTCAAACATAACTTTTTTAAAAAAAAATCTAATTAAAGCACTTTTCCATGTTTAAACATATTCCAAATAACATGTGTTACTCCTTAGTTTGGAAATTATTGCACCACTTGTTCTGTCTAAAAACCAGATTTGTATTCATAGAGATGAAGTCTGATCAGTTAAATTCTGGTGTTACTATTGCTGTTGAATTTGCCCCCTAGACCAGGAATACAGTTTGACTGTGCTACTTAATTAGGCACCCTTGGAAAGCCAACTAACTGTTCCTTCCAGGAAATCTGGAAAGGATCACATTTTCCCTTTTCTGCAGTTCCTGACCCCTCTCCAATTAGAGAAAAGAAAAAGCAGACAGATTTCTCTAATAACTTTTTCTCATGAGGAGCTTGATGATCATTCTCAAATGGTCCACAAAGAAGACAAGAGAATCATATGATTATCTCCTGTCAGGCAGATCTTACCAGTGCTTCCTGCCCCATGCATTTGCACAATTTGTAAGCTCTTCTTTTTGACACCTTTGAGGACTTCATTGTGCTCATAAATCCTAAAAAACTGCAAAAGAAACTGTGACTGATAAGAAATCATAAAATAATTGTTGTTTAGCTACAGAAAAACATTCCTTATTTTGGAAATATGCTCTTACAGACAACTGCTTTTAAGGTTTATTAGTGGGTATTTACCTTTTGAATACAAGTAAATTTACTTTTTTGTCTGTGGAAATAGAGGCACAACTTTTTTTTTTGTCTTGGTTCTGTAAATACTCAGTTGAGCTACCAAACATTTAAATTGAAACAAATTAACTGTGCCAGTGCAATATTTCCGTTTCAATTAACCTTTTAATTTAAATGTTCATCTGCCTACTTTCAATATAATTTAAGGCTGGTAAAAATCCAAGAAATCTTCAATATAAGTGAAAGATAGCCTGATTAGAATGATAATAAATCCTTAGGTGAGATGTCAGCAATGATTTTCCGAGCAAATTGACAATAAAGAAGGGTGATGCATTTATGAAGTCTAGGGGTTACGAAAATGAAAAAAACATCTCATCCTTTTTTTTTTGCTTTGCTCTGCTAACTTCAGCAGAATTAACAGTCAAGATGTTCCTAGTTTTAGAGTATTAGCATTCCTCAGTGCACCCTCAGCTTCAGTGCTGTTGTCAAAGGGTGCTTGAAACACTAATCTGTCTCTTTCCATTCTAAGAAGCACTCCACACAAAAATACCCCTAACTAGAGACAGCTAACAGGCTTTTAGTCCTCACCTCGTGACAGAAATGTGTGAGAAGGAACACTCCTAATTACAGTTAGTAGGTGGGTGGCCTCTCAGCCCTCTGCAAATCCAGCTGCTTTCTGTCCAGTGCTCAGCTGCAGCTCTCAGTGAGGCTGGGGTCTTGGCCTCAGAAGCAACCAGAGCTGCTTCAGCATCCCATAATAATAGCACACAACCTGTCACCAGTAACAGACTACCTGCCCAGCAAAAGGAAAAAAAGCACTTGTTTTACTCTCCTTCACCCAATCTGACAGCACCTCTTAGGTCACTTATCTTTAATAAAAGAGCTCATGATATTTCATCTTTTCATTAGTCATTTTTCTTTCTGGAATTCATGAAAAACAAAATAATTCAACCCAATAATTTGTGTCTAACGACAGACATGAATTACTTTAAGTGTGTCTGTGTGTTTATTTGTACACACTCACACACATAAAAGCAAGTATATGATGCTTGGGCTACATGGGACAGGCAGCTAGGGAGGCAGGTGTCTTGCCACAGATTAATTAGTATAGCATGAAGTTGATGGAGGAGGTGTTAGAA
This sequence comes from Oenanthe melanoleuca, assembly GCF_029582105.1. Taxonomy (NCBI): domain Eukaryota; kingdom Metazoa; phylum Chordata; class Aves; order Passeriformes; family Muscicapidae; genus Oenanthe; species Oenanthe melanoleuca. The sequence goes on from NC_079335.1 coordinate 41,891,036, forward strand.
TCACAGAGAAGAGCTTTTCCTTAGCTCAGCATCTGGATAGGAGCATTAGTCTTTGATGTTCAGAGCCACAGGCTATCCCAGCACAGGTTTATTGGGTGACAAATCTGTTGGCAGGAGCTGTGCTCCCTTTCAGCTCAAAGACCTAACTTCTCTAAGAGCCACCAGAGGCCCTGAGCTTCTGGCTAAAGGAGCTGATTTTCTTCTTTCATAAGAATTTAATCTGCTACTGAAAATAATAATTTGTGCATATTCCCAAATGCATCTCTAAGTTTCAGGGTCTCTGCACTATATGCCCACCTTAAAAAGCTTTTCTTTTGGCTGCACCTCTACCACTCCCCATCAGGATAAGAGGATTTTCTTCTCAGAATGTCACAACATTTGGCATTTTTTCCTTAGGAGAGCCTTCTACTGGAAATAGGAGGCCGAACAGACTCTTTTGCTCTGCAAAAGAACAAAGAAGTTCTCCATGGTTCACAGCTGCAGAAAACAACATGCAGCAAGCCTGAAAGCAGGGGAGCTCTAGCATCTCATGACTGTTCTGTAGAATAGACTCGTGATCTGTGAGCACTTGGGACTTGGCAGTGTTGAAAGCAAGCTCCTCAGAGGAAAAATTACAGGAAGTCTGACCTAAGACCAATGTGGCCAAATGGCAGCTTTAAATCTGTCCTTCAGGCATTAATATACAAGCCTCCTTTCCTTGCTTGGTGGCAACAGCAGTCCTGGACCAGAGTCTCATTTTCCACAAGCTGTTGAATGTGTTTGACCTGTTTCAGCACACACTTAGAGCTGAAATGGGTCTTGAAGCCAGCCCTACAGACATCTGAGACGAACATGCTGATGCCACAAGCTCTGTGAAGAACTGAATCAGCTTCTCCCAGAATGATTTCATAGCAAGCCTTTTTCCAGAAAGAACAGTTTTCTTTAATTTCCCATGTTGAACACTTAAAGTGGCTGGACCTTTTGGAAATAACTGTTCCTGAGAGCACAGTTCCTGAGTGTGAAGAAGACACTGGACTGCTGCCAGAGCCCACTCAGCCCTGAAGATGCTAGCCCTCCCTTTGGAAATGCTTTTGTTCATTTTGATTGAGCCAGATGAACATTTGGACATGGAGCCCAAGCTCCTAGAGTTAGCATCTGCTACTGTAATCATCCATGTACATATTTATCCCTAGAAAAACATCTCAGCCATCTGATGGCTGAGTGAGGGACTGGGCTGCTCCTGCTGGTGCACATATCCCTGTATCAATTAGTTGCTGCAAGTTGTTCCATACTGGAATTTTGCCTATGTTACTATTTGCATACAAGGCATATACACATCATATCACGTAGCCTTATGATTTTGTGTCTGTTCTGATTCCTACTCATCAAGAGCCCAGATTTCTTTCTTCTCAGAGGCTGACACAGAGTTATGTCAGTTCAATGGATTAATTTTTTTCTTAGTAGTCAAGTCAGTTAGGTATTTCTGCTGTTTTCCACAAATCCAAATGGAGTAAAATGATTATCATATCAATAAATTGTGTGATTTAATCTGTAGGAGTGGGCAGATGAGATCTCCCTTGCAAATCTGTTGACATTATTAATGAGTTACAGTTTTAATGCTGAATAAAATCTGAATTGCAAAACTGTGCAGTAAATTTATTCTCATGGCACAGCAGTGCATTTTAGCAGTTTTCCATGACTTTCTCAGCCAGTTCACGTACAAGAGGCTAAACCTGTAAACCATAAGACTAGAGTTAGTCATATACTAATATTAGTATAAAGAAAATAAACTAAAGAATTATAGTTTGTTTTATTGCACCTTTCAGAGGTTTCAGCTATCAGCAAGTATTAATTGTTTTGAAGGTTTTAGAGAAGATTCAGTGGGGTCCATGAGACAGTAGAAAGTAAGAGGAACAGAAGTCCAAGGGGGAAGGTTCATATGTACTCACAGATTCTACAAATGAATAAAATGTGGTATTGGAAAACACACTATTCTTCATCAAATTGTTACCAGGTTTATAACTCTTAAGAACATTTGTATAGTCTAATATGGTCCTAAAAAAACCTTATGCAATGCAATGCTATTTGGTGAATGAAACCGCCTTTTACTGACAGTTCTCATGTTCCTTCTGCTCATGAGGCTTCACTGAGAATGTGATTTTCCATACCCCTATTTCCATAATCTCTCACCCTTTTCTTAGTCTAGCAAAGATGATTTAGCTGGACACTTTTCAAGGTTGTTTTGCTGGCTTCGCTTAAAAATGAAGGTTTTAACCAAGCCTCACTTCCTTTTCTCCCTTCTGTGTGACAAACTATCACATCTGTGATTCCAAACACAAATCGAGTGGGGTAGTACTCAGTAAGAAGGTGCTCTGTTTCCTTTCATCTAGATTCCTTAATTTTTTAATTCTCTGGGCAAACTCATTCCTAGTGCATCTCTGTGACAGTCAGTTAGATAATGTGTTAGTGGTACTGTGATATGAATCATTTGCATCCCTGGTGCCTTATACTTTGGGCCACAATGGACAGGCTGTGCTAGTGAAAGAGCTCTTGGGTGTTTGAATCAGGTTCCTCATTCACCCAATCAAACAAGGTCCCGAAATCTAGACAGATTAAGCTCCTTGGATTGCTTAAATTACTTGATCTGGACTTCCTTGCTCTACTCAAAGGGGTGGAATCAGAACTAAATCACTGTCCTACTACACTTGAGTTTTCACTTGTACAGCTAATCTTCCCCTTCAAAGACTTACTTTCTGAATCCTCATTTTCAAGAATCCCTACTCAACTTCTTGCAAATCTTTCTCATTATGGGATCAGGGATCATTAATGGTTTATATGGTTTTTTATTTCACAAATTCTTTCCTCTGAGCTGACAGGCAGAGTGGCTGCTGCTTTCTTCAGCAGTGTTGTAGTCGCCCCCTTACAGCCAGGGGAGCCTTGCTCAAACCTGAGCTGTGACTGCACAGTCCCCATGGTGCCACACAAAGCACACTTGCTCAGTGCTGAGAAAAAGCTGCCCATCACTCAGACTTGGCTCAGTGTCCTGGTTTAGGTAAATTTGGGTCTCTGATAACAAACTCTGCGTCTCTTCTCTCCTCCTTCACTCTTGGAACCAGTCTTAAAGTTGTAGAACTTAATATCCAACACAAACAGAACAGACAACTGGGGACACAATCATCATAAAGTCACCCAGGACACTCAGTTATACCCTTTTTCAGACTGTCCCTTCTTGCCACTGAAAGGGGTGAGTGAGGGGAAGGCATGGCCTTCAGACCATCCCTCAGGTTCCATAGGAATGCTTCCAATCTGCCAACAGTGGCAATGAGCCCTCTGAACACTGGACCAACAGGGGTATAAATGTATGTGGAGAAACAGAAAGGTTGAAATCTTTCACTTACAGTGGAGAAAGACTGCACATTTCAACACCCTTAATATGTTACACTGCCTGATGTTAAAGCAGCGGTAAGTCCTAAGAAAGAAATATGTTCTAAGTTGTAGTTAATAGAAAGTATTCAAAATGTTGGAAACCCTCCATGGGAAGCAGGAAAAGTACTAAACCATCTAACTTGAATTTCAGGAAGGCTCTCCATCTTCTCCACTACTGTTTTGGTCCCTCAGTTTTCCCCTTCTAAAGTACTGTTGTCTTCCTCCACCTAATAGATGACACTTGAAAGCCTGTCACATTCAACCTAGTGATGTGTAAAAGCAAAAAAAAATGGTGCATAAGAAACATGAGGGAGTAAATAGTTTCTTGAGTTTGACATGGGTCTGAATAAACATTTAAGTTCAAGGCTGACATCAATTATTTCTCTTTACCTCTGTGGATGAATGGTTAACAGGGTAAAAGCCACAATAACCTGTGGCACTGCTTCCACTTTCATGTCTTTACAGGTGCACTGAAGTTTGTTTAACTGCATTAACAACACTGCTAGACTTAAGGAGGCATAAAACCTGAAGGAGTAAATGACATGAAAATTCATTTCCAAGAAGACTCAGGCAACCTGATGAAGCATATTGGGAGAGAGAGGAAGAAATGTTAATAAATGTTAAAGAGAGCAGATAATTAAAAAGTACTGATAATAAAAATCACTAAGTAGATAATGCCCTGAATTCTGACCAACAACAGAGATGTTCTGTACTACTGTGCAGATAGTAAAAAAAACCCAAAACTTGTTCAACATCTTCAAGTGAAGCTGAAAGAACAAAAACCCCCTACATACACTTTTTGCATTGATTTGAGGACAATCACCTCCTTAATCTGTAAGACTGGTCTCTCTGCAGTAGAAGAGTCTCTCTAACAGTTCCAACTGTTGTCAATGTTTTCACATTGTCACATTAGCAAAGCAACTTTAAAAAAAACACTTGGAAAAGCTAAGAGCAAACTCTCTGGGAAGTTGAGCTGCCACACAGAGGAGGGTTAAGATCTCAGGTTAATCTCAGCTGTACCTTACCTGGTTCTGCAGTTTAACACCTTCCTCTGTGCACAACAAGTACTGGGATCTGGAGCATTTGACCTTCCCCAGCTCTCCAGCAGAAACTCCAGTGCAACCTTTACCTTCAGCAAGGAGCTGTGTTCCTTTCCCCCCTCGTGTTCTGCAGAGCAATCTAATACACCTCATCATGTGGTGTGTTGCTATAGCAGCAATGAATCCAGCTGCTGCAACACAAAAGACTGATAAAAAGTTGGGTTTTTTTCCTGTCCACCCACCCGGTAAAAGTCAGGGTTGTTTTCTTGTGCAGCAAATCTAACCCAGATAGACTCATGTCACCTGTGAGAGCTAAGTAATGGCACAGTCTAAAAAGAGAAACACAATTAAACTGTAGGTTTTGCTTTGGGGAACAACTTGGGGTTTATTTTTAAGAAAAAAAAATGAGTCAGTAGTATGAAATCAACACCCCTTAAGCAGATAATCATTATTTTTCTGCTCCTGCCATTCACTGGTTTCAAAATTTAGGTCCTTATCTCCACAGGAATTGCAATCACAAAATCATGCTCAGCAGTCAGAATAAAATTCACTGGCAATACAGGCACAGATACAGAGCCAGTACAGGTGACAAACACCAGATTTACACCTTCAGAAACAATACAAGCATGAGCTTTGAACACTGTGATCTGTGGGAAAAAAAACTGTGGAAAAAAACTTCTACAAAATTTTTTGCTTGTGAAACAGAAATTACCTGGAAAATACTAAATAATCATTATTAATACTGCCCTACTAGATTAAGCACGAGGACTAACCATAGCAGAGCCTTTTGAGTTAAACATTGATGCTTTACAGCTTCAAATGTATTCTTGCACTACTGAGACATCTCAGTAATACCATTCAAAGTTTGCCTTGGGAAGTGTACTAGAATACATGAATTACCAGGCTAAGGTCCCAGTCTTGTAACTGAACCTTGGAGAACAAATTCTTCCTGCAAAGGAGGGCCATATTCTTCCTCCAGCAGTTTCAGCAAAGAAAAGGATGCAACATGTAATGTAGCCAAGCCTTCCCCCTGCAGAAAGCTTCTGCAAGAGCAGGGACTGAAGTGGCAGCAACCTGATACCTGCCATTTGAACTGAGCCTTGCTCTTCTGAAGTGGTCCTAATGAGGTTTCTCCCAGGCATCTGCCTTCCCCAAAATGTGCTAGGCATTTCTCATTTTCAGGATTAAAAGCCTGTTCAAGGTGTGAAAGGTACTACTGCTCCAGAATGTAGTCCAGCAACTACATAATCAAAAAGTCAACTTTTCTATTTAGTTCTCCAGTTGTCTGAATATAGTGGAATATGTAGAAAAAACAGCCACTGTATTCATGGACCTCAACCCCACTCCGTTAGAGAGTCCAAAATAAAAATAAAATCCTAATCACTAGTTCATTCTCTTTTACTGCTTTATAAGTAGAGTCAAACTCTATCCAAGTTAATTCATAATATTTTTACCCTATTTTCATACAAGACTTGCCAAAGCTGTTTGTAGAATCTGCATCTTGCTGTATCTGTCAGCAAAAGCTGGCTTTGGAGTTGACAGATCTCCAGTTTTGAAGATGCTCAAAGTAGCAGCTGTTCTAAGAGACCTCTGAAGATGGAAAACAGCAATGCAGGCTTCTGGAAGAGTCACCTTACTTAGCCTTGAAATAGGCATTTACCTATTGATTCACGTTTAAAATTCTGTCTGGCACTCTGGGTACAGGGACAAAACACATGGTGCAAGAGGATTCTCCTCACAATAATTTCCACAGTTACTCAATGACATCCCCCTTTCAATACTCAGTGAATTTTCTTCCCCTGATGCTGACGATCAGAACAGATAGGCCATAAAGCACATCCTGAAGTTGCATAATGTGTTTGAGTTTCAATTGCTACACACTTGTTTGCAACTCTGTGTCAAGCACTTTACACACAATTGGAAAAAAGCCCCAAAAGCTGAAAGGCAAGCAAATCTTCCATGCACATCTGTTAGTATTACAATCTGTCTTCAGTACTGTTAGTCGCTTCACTCAGATTCTGTATAGAGGAAAAAAAGTAGAAAAGAAAACCTACTGAAGGAGCCTAATGGACTATTAAACAACATCACCTGTTAGAAAAGAAATGAACACAGGCTTTTGTAGAGCAGTATCCCTCACTTTGAACAACAAATGATCCAGGTCAGACAGCTGAAGCTGCAGTCTGGAGCCCCAGCAGTGCCTCCCCACTCCATGACCAGAGGGCTTTCCCACTCAACAGGACTCGCAGTCGCACTGCACCTGCTCACTGTTTACAGAAGGGCTGACAACACATAGATTAACAGAGCCATAATTTCAATAATTCATGTCTGCTCTGATGTCCCAAGGCCAAAAGCAGCCTCCCGTGTTACTCATGATTTCATGCTTTCACAGTCTTTATCTTTCCTGCTGTGTTCCCCCCAAACCCACTTCTCCTTCATCCCACAGATTTGTAAAAAACTTCAGGGGACCTGCAGGAAAATCCAGACTGTTAAAAATTGTGCCTGTCAGTAATGGAAGATAGTCCTAAACTCTTTGGATTTTTTTAAACACAGGTAGGCACCTGGAATGTGGTGGAAACCAGCTTCCAGATGGCAGTTCCTTTTGTACAGGAAGGGTTGGGCACGGCTTGAAGCATCATCGCGTGCTCACTGTGCTGGAACAGCCAGTTAATGACTACCTGGGAAATGCAACAGGAGAAGGAGCCAATGTCACATGTACTCACAGGAAGGTTACTCTGCCTTTCTTTAAACACCTGTTGGCCAGGGGCTGCCTGACCCAGACAGCACGTACACTTCTAAGCTGAATGGCTATTTTCCCATCAAAACATTTTCTCGTAAGAAACGCTACTGAACCTTATGGAGGGCTCTATTCCTACTGCCATAGGATAACTGATCCTTTCCACAATACTCAAGCCATACAAAATAAAGGTAAAGCCTGACTCCCTCTGGATGAACTCAGCCTGCAGCAGCTGCCAAGACTTGACTTTCCCTTTAAAAGGCAGTGTGAGCTCAAGGGATGGAATAACAGCACTGCTCCAGCACTTCCAAAGCCAAGCAGGAAATGGCACAGGGAATCACATCTCGCTGCCCCACTTGCCTGACAGACAGCATGACTTCTTTCACAGCATTCCTGCCCAGGCACCAGGCAGACAGACAGAAAAGGCCTCCCTGGTGCTGCCCAAAGGGCTGAAGGCTGGGCTGCAAACCCAGGAGATGGTGAGATACTGAAAGCAAACAACCTGTGGTTGGGTCTGTTCGCTGCCAGGTTTCTGAGCCAGAGGTGATCAGAGTTTTAGGCTTCCTTTATACAGAGACCAGTGCCCAGGCTTCTTTCCTCATTTAACTGCTTTCACAAGGAGCCAGGACCATTAAGTCCCATCGATCCAAGATGCATCCTGGCTGAGCCAGCCTCTGTATCTCAGCAGAGCTGCTGGGCACTGCACAAGGGCACCCAGTTGGCTCCTGAGAGGCGTCAACAAGACGCTGTGCCAGCTCTGGCTCACAGCCTGCCACCAGGAGCCAGGCAAATCTTGCAGTCACCACCAGGTGCTCCTCAGGGATCTGGGTTCTGCAAGCTCCAACAGCATGGATGCAGCATGGCTCTGCAGAGCCTGCAGGCCCCATGCAAGCCACTGCATGGGAGGGCAGGGCCAGCCAGAGGGCACAGCTGTGGCTGCAGCAGTGCTAACAAACCCGTCTGGGCTCATGCTGACCCAGATGCCCTTCTCAAATTAAAGTGCCTCAGGCCACAGTGGTGAAAATACAGTGCAGAATCCTCTCTGTGGCTGAGCTGCTTCACAACACTGCAACTATTTTGTTCCAGTTCCAGCAGTGCTGGGAAGGCAGAGAAGAGGCAGGAGAGAGCAGCCCCAGATTGGCTCAGGAGAGACCTTGCACTGAAGGCAGGCAGTTTGTGTTATGAAACTGCGCCCTTATCTCGTAATAGCTGAAAAAAGGTTGTGACAACTAAAGTCTTTACAGCTCCTCCTTCCCCCTATTCCCTCCTCCCTGAGGATCCCACTATCTGGTAACTGGCAGTGCATGCCACTGGCAGCCAAACAAACACTCAAGCCCTATGGTGCGAGAACCCACAGTGTCCCAAAAAAATTATTTTGATTGTTTGATGAGTGGATTTCTCACACAGTGTCTGCCTCTGGTTGAGATTAAACTCTGAATGCAAAATAAAGCACTTCAAGCAAAATAGGTCAGAATGAACAAAAACTCTTTGAAGCCTGGGCTCAGCCTCACTTTTTGCCTACCAGCAATGGATCCCTGGGGTGGTTGGGAAGACAGGTGTGCCACCCTGTACACTGCCACACCATGCCAGATGAGGAACCCTGCCTTGGCAGAGAGCAAGTGCAGTGACCCTGCCTGCACACACCTCCATGGATGCCTGCAAGCAGCCTGCTACCTTCTCAGCTGGCTCCTACAGGATTGCTGAACTGAGAAAATCCAGATACATGGGCAAGGAAAGAGAAAAAGAGACGAAGCAAGCAAGCAAGCAAGGAGGATGGACATAATTTCCAGCCTATTTTTCATCATTCCTACCTCTTCCCCAAGAGTGCCTAGGAACTGGGGGGTTTGACCTGTGTTCCCCATGCTGCTACAAGCAGCACATTCTTTCCAACACAGGACTGGTCCGTGCAATCCCCTTGCTAACTTCTGGTGGGCCATGTGGAATTTTTTTCTCATTACTGTGAACTGTTTCTGTATTTCTCCTTCCTGCGGAGAATTCATGGGCTACCACAAAACACTCAAATAGTTGCCATCTGTGTCTAGACTTTATCAAGTCAGGCTTTGCAATTTTGCTCTCTCTTTTAGGTGCTTGACATGCTCCTTGTCTTGTCCTGCTCCCCTTCCAGAGAACGGTCACTATGGCACTGAATACAAGGCCAGGGATGCTGTATGAAGCAACACTGTAACACGGGGGAGGAACAAATGTTTGAAGACTGGACTACAACTCCAAAGCAGTGACAGCTCCAGCACTTCCAAAGCAACACAGCAAACATGCAAACACAAGGGGCCAGGGAGCAGTTTGATACAACAGCCCTCTTCTAATGGTTCTCAAAAGGATATGTTTAAAAAAACATCCACAAATAAACTGGCAAATAGGTTCCCTACCACCACAGTCACTTCTACACTCCTGCAGAGATGGTTTTATATGAAACACACTTCTTCATTATATTTTCACATATTTCTGCAAAGGCAATAGCTCAAACTGCCTCAAAAACCATTGGGGCTAAATCAGCCCAGCCACTCACCCAAGAGCAATGGGGCTGTTGCTGGTCCTGCCCAGATGTCCTGCTCTCTTTTCCCCAACCACTGCCCACCCATCACCTCAGGCCCACCCCCAAGCAGCTCAGGTGAGAAGGATGTGCTGGGGGCACACATGCTGTAACTGGCTTGCAGTCATGGCCCAACACAGATGCCCTTTTTTTACACTGGGCAGACAATTTTAAAGGAGTGCAAGGTCTCTTTCAGCAGTTCAATGGTAAATCACCTTTAAGACATAAACAGACTTAAGCAATGGACAAGGTGAAGGCAGCAGACAGTCTGAATTTGCATATATTCTATTTTAAGCATCTAACATGAATGACCTGAATTGCCCATGTAGAGACACCTGCCCCTCTACAAGGAAGTTACTGGGAATTGCTGATCCTAACGCTGTCATCTGAAATGCATCCAAGTTGGATGCTTAAAGCAGATGGTATCAGTACATCTCCTAAGGTTCTGCTCTAAGTAGACAAACCATAACCTCTTTTAAAATGAACAAAATAAATTACAGGAGTGCAGACTAAAACCCAGGTGATCCAGGGGCTGTAGGGACCTTTTGCAGGATCCCCTTATGCTGGAGTGGTTATAGCTGCTGAGAGAATAGTGATGAGGGCATCTGCCTGAAGCTCTAGGATACTTCATCCATATATTTACCTTTACCTCACCTAACCAGCACAAACTGAAGAACGTCAACCCAGTACAGAAAAACAAACCTTGTGGGCAAAATGGAGGCCAGCCAAGGAGGTGGGTGCAAGTCAGGAAGTGCCACCCTCCCCTCTGGGTGGATGATGAGTGACAGTGGATGTTCTCAGAACCAGGGCTTTCAGACAAGGAGCTGAGCAGTGTTTCTGATCACCTATCATTATGAGTCATGCAGTTCTTCTCCACAATACTCTGCCCTGCAGTACTGGCCAGATTTTGTTACCAGTAGATGATTTTGATTGCTAAAGTTTCCTCAGCAGTTTCAGTCAGGCACAGCAGTCTTCCTTGCCTTTTGATCCTAGATCCAGGTTCCTCTGATAGGAATGGGTATTAAGATTCCTGCAAATACAAAGCTTTAAACAGTCTCCCAGAATGCTTAATCCCTATGATTATTAGGGATATATTTACATACTGCCATTATCAAATTTTGTGTGGTTTTGTTAAGTTTGAGGGAGTTTTTTTTTGCCTAAATCTGTCACAAAATATAAAAATTCTGCCTTGTAAGAGATCTAAGGATTTCCTTTTTTCAGCTTAGCATAAACTATACATGGTGATGTTTGCCTCTGTAGATATGTGGTAGAAATCCTGTTAGCATTTATGTATGCCTCCCTAGATACTTATTCCATGCTTTAATTAACCCTAGGATTTGAGTATTTCATGAGAAAATTATCAAGTAGGGCCACTGTAGTGTGATTTAATCACTCAGCCAGAGGAGACAAGGATATTTTATTTTCAAAATTACAAAGGATATGCCAAAAACCTTTTAAGTACAGTAGTTCACTGGCAGTTATAGCACCATGATAAAACCAAAGCCATTGAAGATAGCACCATGACATTAGTAGTTGAAAAACTAAAATGGCCTCTCTGGCCTGCTTTGTTTTACCTAGTTTAAGGGTATCAAGGGAAATGTGCCATATATATCTGACAGATTGCTTTTATAACCACAACCTGGCCTTTTGTATTTACAGCTTGGCACACACTAAGAGGGAAACTGATGTGCAGCACTCATCCGGTTCCTCAGCTGTGATAAACATTAAGCTGCCACCAATTTCAGAACAGCTAAGCATCTCTATTTGAGAGCAATGCTGCAGTCTGGCAGGTATAGTAGGACTGGAGCAAAGAGGCCCCCAGCTAATGAGACCTCAGGACCACCCCTGATGTCACCTGCCAGTCCCAGGCCCTGGGGACAGAAGCAAGAGCGCCCATCTCTGTGCTGCCTACCCAGCTGGCTGTGTGCTTAGGAGGGGTTTAGCTACCTGAAACACCACTCAACAGATAACGTACACTTCACCACCTGGAGCTTTCCTCCTCAGCCACAAATGCCAGAAACCTTATTTCAAAGAAAAGAAAGAATCCATATGTTTCTCATCCATATGCTACTGGGAGCTGACCGCCTCTCTGAAGCTGAACCTGGCTACAGGTCAGGTCTGCAGGTTTCCAGAAGACAGGGGAAGAACCAGACTCAGCTGATAGGTGAAGTAAAGAGTGTCCAACACCATGGCAACGAGAACAAATTCCTAGCTATCTGCTTTCATTCATACATGTCTCCTCAAGCTTGCTGCTGTGCTCCTGTGCTGCCAGGCAGCATGAGCATTCTTGCTGTGGGGCTGCAACAGCATGCCTCTCTCAATGCTATGGAAGTTATTTTGCCCTCAAGCAACAGAAACCCCAACACAATTCTGTTTGACAAGGCTTCTCACAAAGAAAAGAACCACAGTATTTAACATGAACAGTCCTTTAAAAGTACAATCAACTTTTTTTTTTAACTAATCACATCTTCAACTTTCAAATATGCTATTATTACGCAGTATGTAAAATTACTTCAAATAAAAAAATTCTATAAATAAGTATATTTTTGTTTCCTTTTGTATGCTTTATAGTTTGAGCAGCACTTTGTACTTCTATTTGTGCAGCTTTTTAATATAAAAGCAGAGGAGAGTAGTAACAATAAAAGTAACATGGACAAGAGATTAAGGGAAATGCATTAAGCTAAAAGTATTTTTAACTCTTACTTTAATATTTGATTACACTTCATGGCACTTATCTACATTTTTGAAGGAAGGCAGAAAGTAGGATTTTGCTGCAATTTTACATATTGCTTTGTTATCTTACCCCCAATGTTTTCACTTCTAGTGCTTTGCCAATATCCTCTTTTGTCCTTTTTAGCAACTTGTGTAAATGAGTCTGGGAGATCAGCAGGAAGCAGCACCATGCCTGAGATACCTCCACCTCCTCACTGCTCTTAGCTGAGTGAACATTTCCTGGTTAAGGGAGAAGAGCCCCAGAATTCTGGAGAGGATCCAAAACCACATTCATGCATGGACTTTAGAGAAACACAGACTCAACATTGCCTTACCTGGTCCATTACCTTGCTGTTTGTGCTGGCCCAAGGCTGTCTCCACCCACATCACAGACAAACCAAGCACAAGGTAAGGCTGTGTGTACAAGCCTAAATCCTCTGCCATTTCATCCATCAGATTTTCCAGAAAGCATCTCCATCACCAGCTTGACTTCCAGCAGGCAAATCAGATGTAAACTGGCTCTTTGAAGGCCCTGTGTTACATCTAACAGAGCAGTATTTCTGAAGACACTCACTGCTGGAGGTCACTGAGCTCCCATGCAGCCAAAGCACAAGTGAGGCTCACAGGATCTCCTGAACCTTAGCTGGCTCCTGCACCCCTGCTCTGCTGTGGAAGCAACTCTGCTTTTGAATTCAGTGAGTCCAACTAAGCACATTCCTAAGTCCTGGGGGAACTGGAAACCAATAAATCTTGCATTGACAGAGATGCAGCTGTTTGAAATAAAAACAACTCTTGATTTTCAATTATGGGCCTATTAGCATTTTTTTTAATTCATGCACTGGGATGTAGTGGTTTCCCTCTCCCTAAATCTCTTTGAAAGCATGTTAATGTGTCTTCTTTTTAATTTAGCAAAAACAAAAATGGACAGATTCAGGAAATCTATTACTACACAGAAAGAAATGGTGTGAACTAAATAGGGCACCATCAACAGTTACAATAATATGTAGGTATAACTGTGTCTATCTGCTATTGGTGTGGAAGGTAAGTACAAGGAACAGAAGTGTGATGAATGTAAAAGCCTTCCTAGAGAAATCTTCGAGGAAAATGTGATTATAAACAGTAGGTAAACCACAGTGCAGGTTTTTACATGACTTTTACCAAGGCAAGCCTCACTTTCCTGGAGTGTGCTGAAGTACAGTTATATAGGGAACAAAAGGAAAACTGCATGAAGACAGAATGAAATAAACTTGACCATCATGTTTCAGTGAACTTGGTCATTGTGCAGTACATGAAACACTCTCCAGTGGCCAGCTGAGGGCACTGCAATGGGATATCTTGGCCAAACAATACACATTCCAGTCTCCAAAGAGCTCCAAGTGCAAGTTGGGACCGCGTTCATAATACCCACACCTACTTTCACTTTGACTCATTTAAGTGTGAAACGTGCAGGAAACTGAACAGCATCCTGGCTAAAATTAGTCAGGTTGGATGCCTGCCATCAACTCAGGTGGCTGAACAGTGTTCTGGCTTCAGCTGCAACCTGTTTGTTGCAATCTTCAGCCATGAAGCCTGAAACAAACTTCACAATTATTGTAACAAACTTATTCCCAAATCTCAACCAGGCAAGTGGTTTCCATTTGGTGGGCTCACCTGGAAGACCCTTTCCTGCAGGCACCCTCTTTTTCCCTGTGCATGGCTCTGCAGGGGAGGGGGTCCCCGGAAATGCTGGGAGAAGCTGTGGGCAGCTGCCCCCTTAACAGTGTGTGGAAAGTCAGCCAAGAGCAGCTTGAAAATAGAGGGACAAGATGGTGAGAGGGAGTAGGAACTAAAGTAGCCAGGAGAGGCATCACCCCTGAGCTGGGTTGCTGCAGAATCCATCTGGGATTGTTGGACAGAGCCAAGGCTGTGGGTAGCACAAGTACTGCTGAAGCCAGCTGTCTGGTTTGCCTTCTCCTGACATTTATCCAACTGATTTCCCTTGAAAACATTCCATACAGAATTTTGGCATAAAGCATTCTGGCAGAAAAGTCTGTAAAGAGTTAATACGTTTGGTTTCCAGCTCTGGCAGGCTGGATTCATTTCCTACTTACATTCAAATGAAAATCTTCTCCCTCTACTTTCCCAAAAGAAGTTCCCATTCCATTTGAGTAGATAGGCAGCCTTTTGCTCTGGAGAGGTCAATGTGGGAAAGCAAAGGAATGATGACGATTAAAAGAGGCAAAACAGTCCCTGCCTTCTTGAGGAGACCTACACAATTCTTAAAACACCACACTAAAACAGCCTGAGCAGGAAGTTCATTTTGGAAAAGTGACTTTCAGGATTGGGTTACTGATCATTTAAAAATAGAGCACCAACCCAAACTGCATTAATTTCAAATAAAACAGTAGTTTTAACTGAACAAGGAAATTTCTGAATTTTATTTTGAAGAATGTGGTCAAATATTTCACTGTTGCTGATTTAAGCTCTAGTTTTAGTACCAGCTGAAAAGTGAAGTATTCTTAGTTCATAATCTTTGTTTTGGCAATATCTTATTTCCTTTTTTTCCTAAATTTAACTACAGCTGTTTTTCTTTCAATAGCAACATTTGGTATTTGTATCAGACAATCACCATAGTAAGAAGGTATCTGTAACATTGAACCCAACAGAAGTGTTATCAAAATAGTTTCTGAAACAATGTTTAACAATTTATAAAATGCCACATATTACGACAATATTCAGGCTCATGCATTTCCCTGGAAACAAAACAAATTAAAATTAATTTTTGGCTAAAGTTACAGAAGATAAATGACCAGTCCTCCTTGCCTTTTTGTCTGGTTTTGTGACTGTACTGAAGCTCAGCATTTAGATGGAAGCATGATCCCTAAGTCTTTGAATTTTTCACTGAGAATATACAGGAATGCCATCCACAGCACAAAAGATGAAAGAGGACAAAAATTATAAAATAGGGAGGGTTTTGGTTTGTTTGCATATGAAAGATCAGCAGAGGCATTTGGGAAGCCAGATCTCCCAGTGCCATGACACGTTTCACCTATGGATTTCCTAAAACTTAGCATTGTGTGCTACCACCTTCTTTCACTGTCAGTTGTCTGATCAATGAGCTACATCTAACATTTTTCACTTCACCTGCAGCCTCAAATTTCCCACTCCAGTTCTACTAAAAGATAGATGCCAGTATGAATGCACCACCAAACTTGATTAAACTCCCCTTCTGCCTGTGCTCTGTGAAACCATCTTTTACCTCGTGTACTGGCAGGTGGGAAGAGAGCCCAGGACTTCAGTACTCACTTCCCCACACCTGAGAGACACTGGAAGTTCCTGAGTGTGTATGGGAGCTGGAGGACATGCAGACCTATTCCCTTCCAGATCCAGCCCTTTCTGAAGACAGAAATTTCTAGTCTCCAGGCTAGTGCCCTGCCTGCAACTTTACTCATTTTCCTGGTACATGGATGTTTAAGGTATAGTGGCATTTCTTCCCAGGCTCATGCAAGAACCCCTGATCTTGCCTTTATTCCAGATGGAAATCAACAAAACACATTTATATGACAGGAAGGATTTCTCTCAGCTACTATTCACCAGCAATGGAAGCTGTAAAGCACCCCTAAAAGACCCTCTAAATCCTGTACTTATCCTAGGTTTTGTGGGATCCATTCCTTCTTAGCCAGCTTTGAACATATGAAAAACAATGTCTGTTTGCATCCCAATGCAACTTGTTCTTCTTTCTAAAGCACCTCCTCAGCAATTTTGGACAAAAGGAAACCTGAGTCACTGGATGTTTGTATAAGGGGGAGAGGATGTTCATGATAGACAAGAATCCTGATATATTATCACCTGCAGGCAGAAACAGCAGAGCTTGTCAGGTGACTAACAGGTGTGTCCATTCTCAGGGATGATTCTCCACATCAAGCACTACAGGAGAAAACCCTCTTGACCTTAAGAGTTAAAACTCTTTATGACCTGAACATTTAAGTGCAGTCTGGTCCAGGAAATGGAGGTGACTGCCCCCATGGAATTCAAGCACTTGGGAATGACTGTTGCATTACACTGTGGACCTCCAACTGAAGCACTTGTGTTAATACAGATAATCTTGGCATTATCCTTATCTATCTTTACAGATGTTATTAACATATCTACAGATAAATGCTGGGGGAAGATAGGATATTTGTATGTGAAGGAGTCAAGCTGAATGCAGCTGCAGATGATTAAGCCAGTTTTAATTAACTAGTACCGAGCCAGTCAGCATTTGGGAGCAAGAATGCAAATAAAGTGTTTGTGTGTCCTGGGCATCTGGCCTGGGCAGCCAGGGCAGCAGCCACTACAGAAACTGCTGAAATGTCTGCAGATCATAGAGCAACCACAGCCAACATGAGCATGACAGCTCACTCAGCTGTGGTGAAAAAATACATAATGAAATGGATATGGACTCCTGCATTGGAAAATTAAAGCTTTCTAGGGTGGGGGAAGCAAGGCCCAAAATGCAAACCACATGCAACAATATTTTTATCTCTTTATATTGTAGGAGAAGGGACAAATATACCCTACAGCTTAAGCAATGTGACTCTACAACCATTCTGAATGTCCTCTGGTAGCTTTAGTCCATCAGACCTCTTTGATTTGCCTTCAGTGGGGTCTTATGACTAACTATGACAAACTTTTCAGAGAAACTGTCATTAAAAATTGGTTTTTAAAGGATTTGTCTACATTTACCTTGAAAATACCATATTCAACCAGTTACTTAAAAATCAAAGCTACTGATGTTCAGGGAAAACTGTGAATTTCTGCTTTTACTTTTTCCTTTGAAATTCTGCACCTGAACTTGCCCCAGCTAACACCAAAACTTTTATTTCTTTCCAGTTCAGTTGTTTCTCTCCAGTTCAGTAACAACGAGGTTGCTCTCCATGTGGAAATTATTTCAATAATAAAACATACCAGACACTTTGCAAAAATATTTCAAAATGAAATGTAGCTTTTAAATTATAGAAAATTTTTAATTTATATTTTGGTATCACTGAGAACATTGTATTTCAAAAATTTTAAGAATTAAGAATTGTTCCAGCAAGACAAGTTGTAAAGTCTTAAGGAATACAGTAAAAGCAACACCATTCATAACTGGGTGTATTGTTTTTGGTTTACTGCAGGAAATTGGTTTTAGGAAAAAAAAAAATTACAAAAGGACATTCATGTTACAAATGCACTCAAGAATTTGCAATAAATAGTTAAAACTAGTAGCTGAGTGTGGAGGAAATTTTCCAGTTCTGCTGCCATTCTTTATTTGAGCTGGGCTCACAGGGGATCCAGGGCTCAGATTCTCTTGAGCCTGGAGGAATGGGTGGGGAGGTGCACCTAGGACTTGTTTCCAGCATCCTGATCCTCACCACACAGACATGAAGGACACAAAGGTTTCTGAGAATATGCCAGGCACCTGGGTACCTCACCTTGTCTGCAGAGAGCAAATGGCTCACAGACAGTGCATGAGAAAGCCCATGTAGCTCTGATTTTCCAAATGGGAAGCTTGCCTAGGAGTTCTTCTGCTTGGTCCATTTTTCTTGCTTAGTAGAGTTGGCAGGAAGGAGAATAAACCAACTGAGAGAAGGGCAATCAGGACTCTCTCCTGTGTGTAGTCAGCCCACACCTGGCATTATTAGTAGCTCAGTACTGCAACCTCTGTTTCCCTTGAGGGCACCTCAAAATCTTTATTCAGTTCCTGATTTATTCTCCTGTGAGGTCAGTTTAAACCTCCATTCTCCCCAGCAGTGATTAACTTCACTTAACTTTTGCTACAGCTGAATCTAGTACTGGTATCTTTAAATAAATGTTGGGGATTTTTCCCCCCCACTAATGACAGCACTGAAAACAAATAGAAAGCAGTCAAATAAAAGATAATTGAAATCAGCTAATCTGCTCAGATACTGCAGCCAGCATTACTCAGAGATTTCAAAACTTGCACCTGAAATACGAGACCTTTTCTCACAATGTACTTTGAAAAGCCAAGTTGGCTGTGACTTTTCCCAATAGAGATCCATGGGCTGGAATGGGCTTTAAAGATCGTGTAGTTCCAATCCCCTGCCACAGAAGAGACACCCTTTACTAGACCAGGATGCTCAAAACCTCATTCTGCCTGGCACTGAACAATGCCAGGGATGGAGCATCTACATCTCTGGATAACCTTTTCCAGTTCCTCAACACTCTTATAATGAAAAATTTTTTCCTTACATCCAACCTAAAGTTTAAAGCCATTGCCTCGTGTCCTTTCACTATGAGCCCTTCTAAAAGGTCCCTCTCCAGCTTCTTTGAGACTGCCTTCAGGTATGGACAGGCTGCAATAAGGACTCCCTGGAGCCTTCTTTTCTCTAAGCTCAACAGTCTCAACTCTCTTGGCTTGTGTTCACTGGAGAGTGCTTCAGCTTTCCAATTATCTTCGTGGCCTCCTCTGAACTCGCTCCAGCAGGTCTGTGTTGCTGCTGTGGTGGAACCCCTGAGCTGGACACGAGGGCAGAATTCCCTCTCCCACCCTGCTGGTCATGCAGCTTTGGATCCTGTGCAGGACACAACTGGCTTTCTGGGCTGCAAGAGCACAGTGCTGGGTCTTGTCCAGCCTCTCAGCTGCCAGCATCCCCAAGTCCTTCTCCTCTGGGCTGCTCTCAATCCATTCTCCACTCAGCCCATATTTGTGCTTGGGATTGCCTTGACCCAGGTGTAGGACTTTGAATTTGGTCTTGTTGAGCTTCATAAAGTTTGCACAGGCCCAGCCCTCAAGCCATGTCCCTGTCCCTCCAGCATCTTGACTGTACCACATGACTTTGTCATCTGCAAGCTTGGTGAAGGTGAACTCGATCCCACTCTTCATGTTGCCAACAAAGATGTTCAGCAGTGCTGCTCCCACTTCCAACCCCTGAGTGCCACAGGTCACTGCTCTCCACTTGGACATCAAACCACTGAACTCAACTCTTTGAGTGTGACCATCCAGCCAGTTCCTTTTCCACTGAGTGGTCCATCCATAAAATCCATCCTGTTTTCCCTTTTTAAAAATCGGGGTTATGCTTCCCCTTTTCCAGTCAGTGGGAACTTCATCAGACTGTCACAACCTCTCAAGTGTGATGGATAGTGGCTTAGCCACTGTCATTTGCCAGTTCCTTTAGGACTCACAGATGCACCTCATCAGGTCACATGGACTTCTGCACCTTCAGGTTTCTCTGACAGTCTAAAACCTCATTTTCTCCTACAGTGGGTAGTTCTTCATTCTCCCAGTCCCTGCCTTTACCTTTTGTGACTTGGGTGGTGTGGAGGGAGCACTTGCTGGTAAAAATTAAAGAAAGTAGCTGAGTACCTCAGCCTTCTCCATGTCCCACATAACCACATTCTTTTGCAGTCATACTTAAAAAACTACCCAGGCAAACTGAAACAAAGAGCATATTCATAAAGATTGCATTATTCTCCTAATTTGTCATTCAGGAGGACTCTGGCTTAATTCCCTGTTTGTTCTGATTCCAGTCCCCTGTCTATAAAATAGGATTAATAGCACATCTTATCTCACAGCATTTTTCTGGGGACACAGACATTTATGAGCCTGGTGTGATAATAAGATCACATAGACAAGAAGCTTAAAAATATCCAAGACAGACCATTCTTGCTAGTACTGTCTGGACAATAACCAAACAGGATCAGCACCAGCCGGATATGAATACAAGGACTACCTTGTTCCTTTGAGCCCTGGGTCAGTGTTTGTTACAGCAGAGGGGAGTGCAAGCAAGCCAGACAGAGACAGTTGGGAGAAAGGGGAGTTCCTGGGCAGGAGAGTGGCCTGGGAGACCAGAAGACATTGGGGAGGTGAAGAGAAGTGGGCTAACAGGTAAAGGTAAACAGGTAAACTTTACCTGGTAACAGGTAAAGACATGATGAAAGATTGGATCAGAGCAGGAAAGAAGGGAAACAGCAGAGGCAAATGATGATGAAAATAGAGAGGGGAAGGTGTAAGCAGCTATAAAGGAAACTTTTTTGCATGGCACACATCCCTCGCTGATGAATCATAACTATTATTAACAATCATTAATTCATGCTCACATGAACCTATCAGTAACTCTTGGAGCTGTTCAGTAAACCCAGCCTGGAGTCAGTTCAGGTTTTAATGGAGATTTCCTCAGAACTTTTAGTTCCTATGTTCCTTGTGTCCTGTAACAGCACTGGCAGTGTCACCTCCAAGCAGCCTGAGTACTTCACATTTCTTACTCCATGCAAACACACAGAAGCACAGGTAAATTATCTCACATAAATACCATTCCTTCTTAACCTAAGACATCACTCCCTCCATCAGGATCAACATAAAGATTAGCTGTGAAGAGTATGAGAGAAACTGATTGACTGGCTGATTTTTCACTCATCACTCATATGATAACCATATGTCCTGAACACTCAGCCCTTAACAGTTCACCAGTTACACACCTGTTAGCCTCTCTCCAAACTGTTCCTTAAATAAGGAGATAAGAAAATAGCAACAAGCATTACAACATGCCTTGGATTTCACTGCTCTTTGTGAAAAAATAAATGGTCTGCACATAAAGGTTGAGCTGGAGATGAGGGCTCCTTCTTTCTCTCTGTAACTCACAAAGTATAAAAGCTTTCAGACATTTCTTCCCTCAACATGAAAAGGATAAAGCAGCTGTTAACACAGGCTGTTATTTGGGAGGCTGTTAAGAGAAATCAGGCAGAAATGTATAGCTCTCCCTTCTCTCACACATCGGTGTCAGGGCACAGTCTAATAACTGAGCAATAAATCAAGTGAGCCAAAAGTCCAAACATCCCACTGTCTCACTAAAACAACTGAACCAGTTTTCATCCTTCTGCCTAATAGTGCTTAATCCTCACCCAAGTGACATGAAAGGCACCATTTTCTGAGGAAGGAAAAGATTCTCCAAGGAATTCACCCAGGTATTTGCTAGGACCAAATACAATGCATGTGTCTTTGAGAAATCTCTCTCTTGTTTATTTTGACAGCTTGACAAATTTATCTGCTAAAACAATAAATGTAGCTCTGGCATTGTTGTATAGCCCTTCTAAACAGTACAGGCTTTTGTAGACCTCTTGTTGTAGAGGACTTCTAAATGCTACAGGATTTTTTCGTAATTTCCAGTATCTTACCACAATTTCCAATCCAATCACCTCAAAAACGAAATGGTAAGACACAAATTGAAAGCCCATTTCACCAAGCAGAGACCTTCAGATTAAATTTTTAAACTGAGCAGCTACAAATGCCCTTGGGAAAATCTCTGTTTACTCTCAATACTTTTGTTTGTGAACGCTGTATGTTTCACTAACTACTGCACATATCAGTACTTCAAATGTAGGGCAAAATAGTACTTGCCAATGTTTTTACAGACCAGGTTTCCCCTTGTCCCAACCCCCAGTTTTAAATACTGTTCACACACATATTATTATGTTCTTGCTATTTCCAGTAAGGCCTTAAGATTACACTGAACCTTGGCCACAGAGCGAAAGGAAATCTATGACTCTTCTCCCAGTCTCAGAGCACCTGGCTGCAGGACATGCTGTGCCAATGCACACCCAAAGGCAAGTGGACTCAGCTCCTTATTAACAGCAGTATAAACATGGTCTTGGTACCTATTTTGCTGTGGGTGTTTCTGGTCCAGCACAACTAAGCCAAAGGGCTGCTAACTTCCAGAGGGTTTTGTAAAGGTGAAGTAAGTCAGAGTAAAAATGTCTATGCTTATTAGACTGGGCAATTAAAATTTTAGGGGGGATGGTGAGTGAGAAATTAACTATTGATACACTGCAAAATGTGTAGCATCAGGACGTCACTAATACTGAAGAGTAGGATTCTTACATCAGAGAAAAAAAAAAGTTAAAATGAAGTACACATTTCTGTGCTGGTGATAACACCCAGGACAAGATGAGGGAAAGCCTTTCCTTTTGTGTGGTTTTTTTTTCCCCCACAAAAGCCCACTTGATCCTCCTGCTGTGTGTACACAAAGTGCTGAACCTGCTCGCTCCACACTCGAGCTGATGCTGGGATGCCACGGCCACTGAAGCAGCCTGTGACTGACAGGTCACTTTAGCAGCACAATCCTGAGTGCATCTGAGACTGTCACACAAGCACACTGCTGTCAAACCTGCCTCAGCATACAAGGCACAGCTTATGTTGGCTTGACACTGTGCACAGGAGATCACCCTGCTTTTTGAGTGACTCTGAGCCTCAGAACAGGGATCAGTGTTTTGCCACCTCCTCTCCCAGTGCGAGGTGTGAGATACCCTGAAGCTATTTCTAAGAGCCAAAAGCCTGATGTGCTGTACTGTCAAACAACGGGGATAAGCTGGCCAACACCTGCACAAGGATGCCATCGATGCTGTCTGCCTTCTTTGATGCACTACAGCTTTTTGATTTTTACTCTTGATCCAGTAAATGTTCCTGGGTGACAAAAACTGTTTGAGGCTTTTCTGTTAATCGTTTCTTGATCCCTTGAAATGGGAGAGGACAACTCTCCATGATGCTGTGTATTGTGTTTGTTGGACAGGCTTTGGTAGAGGGTAGGCTACAGGGTTGGCTTCTGGGAGAAGCTCCTACAAGTTTTTCCCCTATGGCCAGTGGAGCCTATGCTATCCAACTCCAAGATGCTGGCCAAGTCTGAGCCTACCACCAATAGTGGTAGCACAAAAAGTGACTGCAGATGGAGAAAGGAATGAGAATATGTGAGAAAAACAGCTCTGCAGACTTCCAGGTCAGTGAAGGAGTGGGAGGAGGTGCTCCAGGGTGAGACAAGGCTCCCCTGAAGCCCACTGAGGTCCACGGTGGAGCAGATATCCACCTACAGCCTGTGGGGGACCCCACACCAGAGACAGGGGGATGCTCAGAGGAGGATGTGACACCATGGGAAGCACATGCTGGAGGAGGACTTGTGGCCCTATGGAAAAAGGAACCCACACAGGAGCCAGACTGCTGGAGGGACTTGTGAACCCATTGGGAGACCCATGCTGGAGCAGTTAACGAAGAACTGAAGCCAGTGGGGAAGGACAAATGCTGGACAAGCTCATGGAGAACTGTCTCCCATGGGAGGGACTCCACACTGGAGCAGAGAGAGTATGAGAAGTCCTCCCTCTGAGGAGAGACAATGTGCAATGAACTGACTGCAGCTGCCATTCCCCATCCCCCTTGTACTACTGGGGGAGACAAAATGCAAAAAAATTGGATTAAGCCTGGGAAAAAGGGAAGGGGAAAGTGTTTTTTAAATCTGGTTCTATTTCTCATTAACCTCCTTTGATTTGGCTGGATAATTAATGTAACTAACTTCCCCAAGTGTTCCGTGACAATAACTGCAGAGTGATCTCCCTCTGTCCTTATCTTGACTCCTGAGCCTTTCACAGTGTTTTCTTTCCCCTGCCCAGCTGAGGAGGAAAGTGACAGAGAAGCTCTGGTGGGCACCTGGAGTCAATCCAGGATCAATGCACCACATGGAAGTGTTCCCTCCTACATCAGTGTTTGCATGGCTTGCTCTGGTGCCATCTGGCTACAGCCTGGGAAACCTTATGGATACAGATACATTCCCAGGGAATTTTAAGGTCCAGCTTTGCTCAGTCAGGCCTAGGCAGTCCTGGGTACAGCATGACTATAAGGTACATATCAAACTCCACCAGTTCCTTTGTATTTTGCTGTAGAGAGAAAATGGAGAGGAAAAGCACCACTTAGAACAGAGACAGTCAAGTCTGGCCCAGAGAAGGAAGGCTGGGGACATTCACATCACCATGTCATCATACTCTAATACTGTTAAATGTGGAGACCTCACCTCTGGCTCAGAGACAGCAAACCACAGTCATCTTTGTGCAGGAAAAATATTTTGAATGACCATCAGCATATCTTCCCAACTTCTGGCACCCTGATGAATGCATGTATGACACCTCAGGGCTGCCTGCAAGCTCTTACATCCACAATATGCACAGCTGCACATTACTGCTGCTCCAGCAGCAGATCTGGCCTTGCAGCTTCCCAGAAGCTGACACAGCTGTGAGGATGGTGGCACGAACAGGGCTGGGCAGAGCGTGTGGGAGAAGGGATCTGCCACTGACAGTGCAGCAACACGGGCCCAGAGCCCACAAAAGCTGTGCTGCCAAGTGCAGGGCAGCTTTTCTCCCTGCTTATCAAATGGAGAACATGACACCTGTCTTGGGACGCTCCCTCGCCTGTTAGTGACTGTCACACACCCCAGCAGACGTTTCAGGCTGTGCTGCTGACGAATCTCTCCATGGATAGGAAAACAAATCCTTTCTTTGCCCCCTGCCAAGTGACTTTGTTTGTTTTAAAGAAAGAAAGGAATTCTTGCTCTTCTGCTGAATGAGATACCTGGTATTCAGCAGTGATTTGTTTGTTCCAGCGAAGCAGAAAGGGCTTGGGATAAGCTTACTACGTTTTAGCACAGCTCAAACACAAAGGATGCCTCTTCAAAAGCTCTGTACAGCCTCCCTCAAAGAGTGGATCCAGTGCTTTTACATATTACTGAGTGTTTTCCAAGGAGGCTCCATCTATTGTGGCTGTTAAAAGGTCCATCAGCTAAGGTATGAAATCAGGATTATTTTTAGAAAAATACAGGCTGGTGGAGGAGGCAGCATGCGATCAGAGATGCAAAAGCCTTTCTTGGCAATGCATCTTGACTCCACAGGCTTAAAGGATATGGCTGTTACAAGAACTTTTTATGCACAAAACCAGGAAAAAAATCTGGCTCAACCTACAGGCCTGTTTTCATGGTATTTTCCTCTTCTCCTTCTATGGTCCAGTCTGGTACTCTGCTCACTGAGCAGCTAATGCACGCCTCCCTTGGTTTCAGAAGTAAACACTCAAGAAATATTAGTTTTTAAAAAGCAATCTGCATTTTTAGGCACTATTTGGTAGAAATCCTAGCAGGTCTGCCTCAGATAGTCTCAAATTAGCTTTCTCACAAGGAGCAATTTCTCATTTGTCTTTTGATAGAAAAATCCTCCTTACCTATTATTAAGGGCTGCACGCTGAGAGGGTCTCTGCTGTGTGATCCCACTCACACAGGAAGGAAAAAACCAGCATAATCTAATAAATCCATTAGCTAAAACCATGCACTGCCAGTAAGAGCATACACTCCCCTGGAAAGTCATTCTTGCCATCCATCCTGAAGAAGCTAAACCTGTAAGAAACAGGCTTCTGCTGTACAGGGGATTGAAAAGAGTGCACTAAAACCTAGTGTCTGCTTTTACTATAAAGTTGAATGAATTATAACCCATGTGTCTTGTGAGCTGATTTCAGGCACTAAACGACTAAATTTTCTCACTATCAGAAAAAATTCATGTTTCCATTTGAAAGACAACTGAGCTTTCAGGAGTATCTCAGGAGGCTAATCTGCACCAAATTTCTGTTATAAGCTTGGTTTAGGCAAACATTTTAGACATGGCCCACCCAACAAGCTCCTAAGCCTTCCCAAATCTGAATGCATATGGGTGGCCATGTTTAAAAAGATTTAGTCACTGCATGTCCCCTATAGCTTGGAGACCATTCAGATTTCCATTCCTAGTTATGACTTTGGTTAAGACAACAAAACCTCTTTTTTTTCAGGCACAAATGCTCCTTTCAAAGCTAAACTTGCACATCCCATTTGGACAACATACAACAAACAGGCCCAGCAACTTACAGCACTCACTCTTTGCAATTTGAGATGCTGTATCATTCCAGTGCTGTATCATTCCAGTGTCCAAGAGTAACAGACCCTCTGCCATGAGAAGGACCAACAGGTTTGAAAATAACTCCCATGGCAAGTTATTTCTACACCACTGAAAAGCCTGCTTTCAGTCTCTTCCTGATTGTTAGTCTGTTTCTTTGGCCTACTGATTCAAGTGTTACATAGGAAGAAATGTGAAAAGAAAATGCAGTCCAAACAGAAAACTTGCAGGTTAAAATCCAGCACTAAACTGCAAAAACAAGCAAGCTGGAAAACAATGAAAAGTCAAATATAATTTGCTTGCTGTTTCTCTCAAATACAATTTTATGCAGTTTTCCTGGCCATATATGTATATATATTATACATACATACATACATACATACATACATACATACATATATATATATATATGAGCCCAGTCTCACAAATCTCGAAGCTCTTTCAAGTATCAGAAGAAGCTTCTGATTCAAAGTCCTTTACATTGGAGGTTTTTCAAGTAAATAAGCCAGGAAGTGGACAAGCAATACAATTTTTAACGTCTGTTATGCAAAATCAAGAGTACCTTTTACTTCTACATGAGGAAGTGAAACTTCAGCTATATAAAATATTTACCTGACTTCAAAAATTTAAAGGATTACACTTTCAAAAGGTTCCAGGGAAAAAATCTTGGTATAAATTACTGTGTTCTCCTTTCTGGCAATATCTGAACATAGATCTCTGAGGGGGAGCGAAAACTGGGGTGTCTCATGAAGATGTTGCCCCCAACTTTGGCTTTCATTCTGGTCCTAACCTACTGCATTTTCCAATCACATATCTAAAATTAAAATGCTGCTACCTAACCACGTGTATGGGTTTTGTGTGTTGCATGGCAGTTTTTAAGGAAAGACTGTCCTACAACCACTACCCAGTCTCTGATATCACAAGATCTTTTCATGAAATGTCATTTAGGGCATGAGTGAGTGCTGTATTAATTTAGTTTAGTAGAAGACAGCAAGAAGGAAAGAAACCAGTATCAGCATTTCACTACCACTGCCCCCACAATCAAAGCCATGGCAAGCGTGGAGTGAGTCGTGTCTGGCCTGTCCTGCTTCCTTTGCAGCTGTGCCCTGGCCAACATAGAGACACACAGAGAGCATGTGAGGTTTGGTACACACACACCAACAGTGGGAATACAAAGTGCTCAGATGGTCACCCACAACTGGGGAATGCCTAACTTGTCAGGTTACCTGGCACAGAGTGGTGTGAACCTAGGGCCAAGAAGATTGGTATTTTCAGGTACTGACAATGCTTACCCTACTTCCTAAGCTAAGCCTCTCTCATGTCTCCACATCAAATGTCTAGATGCAAAGCATCCACGAGAATTTTAGATGGCAATTTTTTCCTGTCTGTGTAAAGACAGACACATTAAATCAAGAGCTTTCCTTGCATTTGGCCCTTGTGTGTTCCTGTTGTCGATAGAGCTCTGCTCACTTGCCCTTGTTGGAGAAACAAAAGTTTACAATGGAACAGCAAAAGCTGCCCCTTTACCATTCACTTCTGATTTTGTGATGGTTAATTTTGATTCCCATCATTCCTGTATATGGAAAGCCCCTCACTTTTTATATGGAGTTGTGTCCTCCCTGTCTATTCCTTCGCTTTGCCCTTTGGCAGGCGAGACACCCTAAAATAATCTGATGGACAGAAACACAATTGCTTTTACAAGCACAACAGTTGATTATATATTTGTTTTGAAAACAGTTTCCAGAGCCTAAAGTATGTCAGCAGAAGCCAAAGAAAGAGTGTTGATGTTGTTACAAGGTCAGCTCTTCAGAGACAGTAGGCAGCAGTGCTGGCACTCTGACAAATTATCACCATGGCAAAGATGGCAGCTCTCAGGCAGTGATTCAGCTGCTTTGACAATACCAAGGCTCCAGCTAAATGTGAAGATAAGTTACTCACACTCCCTCACACGCACATGCCCTCTACCTTGGGAGTTCCTTAATGTCTTTTTCTCTTTTTAATGAATTTGCAGGGTTTAGGAAAAATAGAAGCCATGTGCTTAAGGCTGACAGAAAGTTCTTTCTCCTCATACACATATATTCTGTGTATATATACACCCACCCACACAGACACCTCCTGTTGACAGGATACTATCATAAACAAGCTTTTCCTTAAGCAGTTGAAACAGTGAAATGGGATTCTCAAAAGACTTCCTTCCTCTGTAGGTAATTTCCATCTTGCCCTCTCAATAATCTAAGGGCTTTTGCACCTTTGTTTGTGGGGGGACAGGCTGCAACAGCCTTCCCAGGCAAGAGACAGCATGCACAGGGGCTGCACACATGGGGATGGTTCAGTTCCCAGAGCCAACATCTAACTGCTCAGTCCTGCTCCCCTGCTCTCTGGGGAACATAGTTTGGCTTTTCCCCTGTGCTCAGTTGCCAACATTTCTATGACAGTAATAGCTGCAATGTAATTTTGTAAGTATTTTATACATACCTTGTCCTCTTGCTTGTACACAATGAATACTTGTGTCTCTAGTGTTAGCAGAGCCATGCTCCTGTACTCCACATGGCACCAGAAAACTTACTGATGGAGAGAGATGTTTAGAGGCCACCCATAAATCGCAAGTCTTCTTAAAACTACAATTTGGCTTTTGGAAGCTGCTCTGTGAAAATGTACGAATTTCACTTGGGTGTTTTTATTGAGATATTTTGTTTTAAAGTCATTGCTTTTGTTTAATTTTGTGGCTCTGGAAGGACAATTTAAAATTTGCAGGAATGAAAAAACAGCTTGAGATAAACTACCTTGAGTAAAGCCTGCAGACTTATTAGGAGACATTGCCAGCATTATCTGCTCTGAAAAGCCTTTTTCCAGGCTGGAAAAAGCTGTAAAATTCACTTTGCTATACAAGGTGCTTTGTTCTTAGTCTTGATATTAAAAAAAGCCTTTGTATCTATGTGTGCCCTGCAGCCTTGTCCTCGCTCCATGTTAGGGCAAGAATGGGGTGTGCATCAGCTGCCTCCTCTGCCTCTGCCTTGGCCTGCACCCAGCAGCTTGTAGCTGTTCCAGGGGAAAGGAAACCCAGCGAAGGGAGATCCCACGCACCCTCACCAAGCCCCAGCTGCGACCATGTGGGGAGGATTCAAGCCTTTATTTACCATCCAAGATGTGCTCCAACAGGGAAAATATTTCAGCATTTCTGTGGGAGCAGGTTTTTCCCCAGGAAAGATACAGAGATGGCTGCTGAACTGCATAGGAGAGCATGTTCACATGCAAGGGCCAGGACCAGGACAGCAACTGCTGCAGCTGCTGGGGTGATGGGCAAGCCCACACTTCCCAAGCACACAGCACAGTGGAGGCTCTGCTGCTTCCTTCCTCACAGGAGTTTATCCAAGGAAGAACTCTATCTTTGAAGCATGACATGACCCAGCTAATCAACCTCCAGGGCAATGTGGATCCCCACTGCTCTCTTTCCACTGGTAGCCCTTAGACTGCAGTGGGTACACAGTGTGAAGCAGGAGAATGCAGACATCTGGCTGCTGATAAAACAGCAGCATTAATAGGGTTTTCCTAGCAGTTGCTGATTCCAGGAAGTCTCCTCAATTTCCTACGAAGAGCCATTATGAGGAGAACATTAAAAAATACTCAAAAGCATTTAGAAACATAAAGATCTTTTTCTGGAAGTACTGGGGTCTTGGAATGGTTCAGAACTCTCAGGAACAAATCACTGTCTAATGATAATAAGCATCTCTGTGATCTTATGCATTTGATACTGAAAGCTGGAATTTTGCACAAAGTGCTCCTGCACCAACAGCTTTAGTATGTGCACTTCTCCACCCATCATGATTGGAGGTCATGCAGCCATGCACTCACTGCCCTGTTGCTCCCTTATCCTTCGGTGGTTTTGGTGCTTGTGAACAGAACAGGCTGCAGACAAGCACATCAGAGCTGAATGCTGTGCCACTCTGCCCCTCTTCTCCCCTTCCTCCTCAGGATGCCTTTCCAGCAAGACCTGGACTTCTCTGGATCAGCCAGTGTGGGTTTCAGGAAGGTCTCAGTTTGCTCAGGCTGAAGCAGCATGGGGAGCAGGCAGAAAGCCAAGTCTGCTGCAAAACTTGGCTGTTTTTCCAAAGGAGAGATTATCACTCTTTTTCCCCTTTCAAGAAGATACTTGTCAAGGGAGTATTAGTGGAAAATGGAAAGACAGAGCTGTGTTCCTGTGCCTATGATCAGGTATGATTACAGACAGAAAAGATAAATGTACTTTCAGTGAGTGCAAGGGCCACTGTCAAAGCCACAGGAAAGGTGGAAGCATTCTCCCATTAGGGGAATACATAAAAGGCAGGAGAGAAAAGTAAGCCAGGCAGTGTTTTCAAAATGAGAACGTACATATGGATGCAGAAGTCTAATTTTAATCACCCACATATGAAATGTCTGGCCCAGCTCCCAATCTTTTCTGAGCAGGAGCAGTTGTGTAGGATTCCCTTTCCTGGCAGGTGTGCAGGTTGTTCCCTCTCCTCTGCAGTGGGGTCCAAATGAGCACTCTTGACTCTTGTCAAGGGGAGAAGAGATGCACTAAGGAGAAGCTGCCCGTGCAGCAGAGCACTGGCTCCCCTCTGGCAGTGAGAACAGACATCAAGCAAGACTCCCAGCCTGCTGGCAGGTGGATTCCCCTCCCACCACCATCACTGCTCTGCAAGCAGGGGGCCAGGTCTGGAGGAAGCCTCATTTCCCATCACCCACACACACACAGATGCCAGTAATACTCCTTTATCAGGGGGGGAAGCAACCACTAACTCCTTGAGCTGCAGGAGAGTCTCTGAAAGGGGGGACTCCTCCTTGTTAGGGGTGCCATATGCTGCCTTTTACTTCAGAAAACTGTAAATGCACAAAAAAAAAGGACTCTCCCTTTTTTTTTTTAAACCAAATACCTATTTATCCCAGACATGCTGTTCAACACACGCTGTTTACAAGCAACAGCATTATTCTGTTATTATTCTTACAGGTCTTGGGCCTTAAAATAAAAACCATCCATGTATAATGAGGGAAAAGATACTACAAATAACTACAAATTACATTGCCCAGATGCAGAGCTTCTCCTTTTGTTACCGTCAGGCATCAGTCTGAAGATCAGCAGAAACGTGTTTGCTAAAAATTGATAATCACTGACTTCCTGTTTTATTTTTAATACATGCTTTGCAGATTGTCTTACCCATTCGAGGAAATGATAGCTCTCATTTCATTGCTGCTGACACTGTTCTGCTGCCTCACTGGAAAGAAAATCAAGGAAAATAAGAGCAGTCTCACAAGGAGGTTAAGATGTATGATTGTTGACCCAGGAGTACTGGACAAGAGGGGCAAGTATTGACCAGCAACATCTTGCAAGCCCATTCATTACCCAGCTGCTGGAAAACCAAGTATCATAAATATTTCATTGATTTTCAGGAACCTAAAGCATGAGCCATGGTACTGACGTTCAGAGACCTGGGAGGAAGGGAGAGGGAAAGGCAAGAGAGGCTTTTTCCAGCACTAGCTATGAGTAGCTCATCCCATCTCTGCTTAGAGATTTAAGGCCTAGTCACAGTAATACTATTGAAATCTTGGATAAAAAAATCTTACTTTAGAAAAATTAGAACTCCCATAATCTAATGGGAGCCAAAATCAAAGCAAATGGCAACAAAAGCAACTCTGCAATAAAAATCTGAAAATGCTTATAGATCCTGAAAGCAAAACACACCCAACTATATACAGTGAATCACAAATCACTGCCAGCAGCATAAAGTATTTCAACACTTTTGGAGTTTGGACTCAGCTCTACTTAAAATTTTATAGGGGAAAAACAATTTCAGCAATTCCCCTTTGTAAAAATAAATTTCCACAGTCAGGCAAGTCTTGGGTTAACCAGCTCCAGGACTTCAGATCCTGCCTGAGTGAGAACATTTTCAGAAATCAGATATAAAGGAACATTAAATAACTCTTCCCTTGCAAGCTAAAAATAAAACACGTGAATTCCTGCTTCCTTTCAAGATGCTAAAGCAAGCCTTCAAACAGTTACTTGAATCAGTGTTTCACTGGTTTGTGCTACAACTCATCCTTCACTTCAATTTATTTTCCGTCAGTCCTTGGCAATTTGTACAGAAAGTTCAAAAATGACTGGTGTGGGTATTTGCCACCTAGGGAACATACTGCCCCTCCCAACTCAACAGAGAACTCTTGCTGTGCTTGTTGTATGAGTGGCTGCAGAAAGCACATCCAGTTCCCCATCACAGGCACGCACTGTGTCAGTGTCCCAGCCTCTAACACGGGCAAGGCTCCCCTCTCTCCACACCATGCCCACCCTGCTCTCCACACCCAGCACAGGAGTTGGTAAGTGATCTGACACATCCCTCATCCAAAAAACGCAGGGGAATTTTAGTGTCCAGAGCTGTGCACCAGCCCCTCAGCCTACACCAGGTATGTCTCTCCCCACCAGTAAAATCGTGTTTATACGCAGAATGGTGGTATGCAGCCTTTTCCAGCATGTCCATGCAGCTGAGTGTGGATTCTCAGTGCTGGAATACTGCAGGGGAGTCTCCTGATTGCCTGCATGGATGCGAGGAGCACCTGGCTGGCTGCCTGCAGAGCCCAGGTGGAGAGGAGAGCTGGAGACAGCTGTGGGTCTGCCCTGCCTCCCTGCTGCCAAGCCAGCACCAAAGTGCTCTGAAATCCCAGCTAGATCTCCTCTGTACACAGCCCAGGGAGGAGGGGGTCAAGGCAAGAGCTGTGCCACACCACCCCAGAGCACAGCTCTCAGAGGCCACCAGCAGCCCTGCCAGCCCCACAAGGAGCCAACCCACTGAGCAGATTGATGAGGAGGCGGAGGTGTGTGTGTGCTGCAAGCAGATAAACCCTGTACCCTCCTGATTCACAGGCTGAGTAGTAAGAAGCTTTCCAAGGCTGAACATCGGTCAGAAACCATTTTCCTTAATCGCCTATTTATTTTGCCCTTTAAAAGTATGCTGTCAAGAGAAAAGGGGGAATTACAAAAACACCTTATCTGTGTTTTTCAAAGATGTCATATTACTTAAGGGACTGGTAAATTTAGCTTTGCACACTGAATATTCAACTGACCTGGTCCATTTAATCTGTGAGACTATTCAAGCATATACAAGGCTGTGCTAGAGGCCCAAATCCTAGCCTATGAAAAAAACCCATAAAGTTGATGTTAAAAATGAGAAAATAATTTATTTTCATTTCCATTTGGTTAGAGAATGAGGGTACTAAATAAATATCTTCTAATTCAAGGAAACTGAGGACAAAACATGACATTTAGGAAGGGCATTTGAGCACTTCTTTACTATCAGAGTTAATCACCTGGACAGCGTAAAGCACATACCAATGTGTTTACAAGATCCTTGGTGACAACAAAAGAAAAATGCTTGTAACACTATGGATACCCCTCGTGCTACAGAAGAATTCAGTAATGGTTGGATAAAATCAAGAACTACTTTGCCATTTTTAAGGACTACACAGATGAACACATTTTAATACTTTTAAAATATTTTTTTAAAATGCTTTCTTTTCTGCTAGTTTTCAGGAGTGTCTCGCAGTCTTCATAGTAAACTAGGTCTCTCTCCAAAGTATTTATCTGCTAGCAATGTTGTATGCACAGTGGTATCTAGTCTGGGGCTAGAGCTACACCAGGAGAGAATGAAGTGATGGGAGAAACAGTCTAAGATTTAGTTAGATCTAAGATCCATTAAATTTCAAAAACAATGGAAAACCAAATGCAGTACCAAATAATTTATTCTTCAAGAGTTAATTAACTCTTTTCTGAAAAAGATAGAGTTTCATATACCACCCCCCTGCCCCTTACATTACCCATCTTCTAAACAGTAACTTGGATAAATCTGGTGAGGAAATAGCAGCAGAAACAACCCAATTTCCATCTTAATAATAACAATATACATAAATTTTTCCAGTCTGAACTTCACTCTCTGAGTAGTGGTGATAGTTGGATGTATCCCCTCTTGCATTTGGCCTTAATAGCAATTAAGTGGATTGGGTAATGACTCCAAAGCCATTACAAATGAAATGCTCAGGACACCAACAGGGCTTGGAAGTCACTAATTCTGTAACAAGGAAAGCAACTACAACACTCTGTAGTGGTCAGAGATCAGCCACATGAAATTGTGAAAGAGTTTCTTACTATGTGGGAAGGTCCAGTAATTCCCTGAAGGTAATTCAGACCTCCAAAAAAAAAAAAAAAGAAAAAAAAGGCAGCTTGTGTAATTCTTTGATGACTCAGGTTCAATAGAATGGAGCTCAAGTGGGAAGACCTGGTGAACTGATTACCAGCTGTAGCTGGCAGGGACAAAACTTAGCAAGAGAATCCCTCCCATTCAAGGGCATTGGGTAAAATGGAGAAACAAGTCTCTTCCCTCCAGACCTTCCACTTAACACAAACAAACAAGGGCCAGAAATAATATTCCAGAGGGGAATGCCTTTTTTCTTCTTTTTGGACTATACTGGAACACACTGGTTTACATCCTAGGACCCAGAGGACTTCTCCTACAGGTATTATTACTTTTTAAAACCACTGAGGTGGGCTGTTGTGCAATGTCTAGATCCCCCACAACCAGCTGAGCCATATGGCCACACACCATGGTCAGAGAATGCAGATCCAAGGTTTCCTTCAGAGACAGCGCCACCAGAGAGAGATTTTGAGTTACAATCTTCTTTCTGTCAACTATGGAAACAATGGAAAAATTAAGCAGGTGGTTAACATCCATGCTCAGGTGGCTGCTCTCACAGGAAAAGGAGCTATCTTGTGGAGGCAGCTACTGAACTGTGTCACAGACCTGCAGAGTGTGGCTGGGAGGGACCTCTGGAGGTCATCTGCTCCCACCCCTGCTCAAATAGGGCCACTCAGAGATGCTTGCCCAGGACTACTGTGTCCTACCCAGGAACTCCTCAGTCCTTCCTAGCACAATAGTACTACATTTACAATATCATTCTCAGGGTAAATTTTAAAAGCAGGAACAATACCAACACTGATGAAGAACTAAAATGCTCTTCAAAGTTTAGTTTTTATGCAAAACAGATGCTTCACAGTGCCACAGTTCAGCTAAATGTCCCTGCACAGAAGCAACAAAAAGCTAATTTTCTGATTTGAAATAAATCGTGTTGTTGAAGTTAAATAACAGCTGAACCACAGAGAGCCCAGGAAACAGGGCAGTCTATTTAGAGCATTAATGACATTTTGTTTATTGCTTAGGATGAATTCATTGTGCAAACAGGCCAAAGTGAGATCCTGGCAGGCTCTGAAAGTGCTCAGAGAGGCTGAGGCCAGAGACATTCTACATCCATATTAGGCTGTGGATCAAGTCCTGGGCTGGATACAAGAGTTCTGCTCTGCCTGAGACTTTAAAAGTCTCAATTTGCCCAATGATGGCAAATTACATGCAGAATCACCAACATCCAAAAACTTTCTTGATCACACTATGGGCATGTTAACCATAGAAACATGAAACTATGAACACTGCACTGGAAACCAAAGCTCCCACATCACCAGACAGAAGGAGGATGAGCAGAAGGACTCCTGTGCCCAAGGAAAATGAAAATATTTGCAAATTAAACTAGAAACTTTACCCCAAAGCATGAATCTCATATATATGTCAAATCAAATTTTTGATTTATGCCAAGGAAACTACAGAAGTAGCCTGCTTACTCAGCACAGAATTTATTTCTAAGAAAAGAAATAAATCTACCCCCCTAAAAATGTCACTATGTTTATTGTTATGATTAAACTGCAGAGTGCTCAGCAGTTTTAGCTGGCCTATGCAGCAGTGAATTTTTCTTTCCTTAAGCCTTTGGATATTGTAGGCAACACAGAACTATGGAATGGCTTGTGTTGGAAAAGGCCTTAAAGATCATGTAGTTCAAACCCCCCAGGCCATGGGCAGGGACAGCTTCCACCAGAGCAGGCTGCTCACAGCCCCATCCAGCCCGGACATGAACACTGCCAGGGATGGGGCATCCACAACCTCTCTGGGAAATCTGCTCCAGTGTAAAAAATTTCTTCCTGATATCTAATCTAAACCTATACTCCTTCAATTTAAAGCCATTCCACCTTGTCCTATGCCTACATGCCCTTGGAAAAAGTCTCACCCTCTCCAGGACTCGCTTGCAGGTCCCCTTTAGGTACCAGAAG
The DNA here is from genome assembly GCF_029582105.1 of Oenanthe melanoleuca. Lineage (NCBI taxonomy): Eukaryota > Metazoa > Chordata > Aves > Passeriformes > Muscicapidae > Oenanthe > Oenanthe melanoleuca. The sequence continues at coordinate 41,927,329 of NC_079335.1, forward strand.
GCTGCTCCAAGGTCTCCCTGGAATTCTCTCTGGGCTGAACAACACCAACTCTCTCAGCCAACCTGTCTTCATATGACAGGTGCTCCACTCCTGTGACCATCAGTGAAACAGGTGCAAAGAGGACAGGCAGTTCTATTACATGTAAGCTTTTCCACAGTGCCCATTATTATGGTATTTGAAAACACTAATTTGGGCAACCACAAAACAGATCTTCACATTACAGTTAGAAATGCATCCAAACTTTGCACACCTAATTTTAGGAGTCTGTGTGGAATTAATTGTCTGCTTAGTATCATGCATATGAACAAATGCTTCCTTCACAGCCATGACTTAGGAAAACTCCTCTGAAAAGGAATGAAAGCTGTGCAGTGCTGGTCCTTCAGTCTACCTCCTGAATGATTTCTCTCACATCTACATACAAGCACATCCTAACACAATTTGATCTACTGGATCTACTGGAACCAATGCTGACAAGCCCTGGAAGCTCAGTCTCCTTCCAAAACCAAATTTGTTCCCATTTGGATAGTTTAGCTATTTGCACACATGCATCAGTAATATTGGCAACTCTGGGATAACAGAGCTACATGATGTTACCCAATCCACAGTAATATCATGTTATATACACTGAGGTACCAATAAAAGGTACCAATAAAAATACATCTTTAGAAACAGAGAAAACAGAATGCCAGATATAGAGGACTTTGAAAAAAAAAATTAATGCCAGAAATTAGGGCTTCAGTGATTTACTGCAGCACACCAAGTACTGGGCCCAGGAGACAAATTTTTTTGTATCCAATGTCAAGATTTCCCCACAAATATTTTCATGGCTTCTGAAAGCAAATGTATAATGAATGTGTCTTGAAAAACCCCGCTGACAGCAAGATCCTGCCCAGCAGAAAACAGTCAAGCTGGGCTCTGGCTTTTCCCAGGGCAGATTTGTTCCAGCTTAACTCCAGAGCTGTTTAGGGGGACAGATTGCCCAGAGTTATTCAATAACCTATTACAGCGTTCAACAGGGTTCAGAACCACGTCTTGCAACACAGTGGAGAGTGACAGCAACCAAACCACAGCTTTTTCTTTATTTGGTCCCATCTCCCTGATAAGAATATGTCTGTATTAGTAAGTGACACTGGGCACTGAGTGCTCCCGAGAGCTGGAGCTGTTGTCCACACTGCTACAACACCACAGCATCCCTGGCAAAGTTTTGGGCATAAACAGCCCTCCTTCCTCCAGTGGGCTCCTGGGCAGAGTTTGGGAGTTTGCAGAGTCCAGAAACATTGCCAGCAGTCTCTCAGCTTGTGGCACTCAGTCCAGAGACTGAGTTCAGTGGCATGAACACGTGCTGTGCCATCCCAGCTTGTCCTGGTGCCAGAGGCAAACCTCTGGTGTGTTCACTACAACAGTGTCAGTCAGTGAGTTACTTGGTATGTTGAGGTCTCCACCTCTTCAGCTAGATATATGAATCTGGATGCCAGAGCTCTTTCCAAAATGATGTAAAAATGACACGTTGGTTAAAAAAGCTCAATTCCAAATCAGCTTTTTCCCTCTGAAGTATTAATAATAATAGTAATCAGATCAGCTGATTTATCTGAAAGAATTGCAGCTTTCCTTGTAGTCTCTAATACATGTCCTCCTTAGTCATAAGTAAGAATCCTGACAGGTTGCTCAGACCTAAAACTACATTTACAGAGATTATATCCTTTATACTATGCTATTTTTTTTAATAAGCTAAATACTAAGGTGCTCTTAGAAGCCAGAATCTGACCCAATTAGGGCAAACTCTGGCCTTCTTCTCTAGCACTGACCATACACTTGGAGCAAGAAACAAAGATAGAAATCACCCCTGTCCAACAAATTGCCATGCTTTGGGATATATACAAACAAAACTGTTTGGCAAGCCAAAGCAATGCATAAACAGAACTCATGCTTTGCCTCATAAAAGGTAAACTTCAGTTTTAACAGTTTCTCCAAGAATGGGTATTTTACATTTGAATATCCTTAATTCCAAATAGAGGTTATCAAATGAAAAGAGGTGGTAATAAGGTAGGACACATCCTAGAAGAGTATGAAAATAAGAATGCTCAAAAAAATACTAGTTTCTACTCCTGAGTGTAGGAGGACTGAAAGTACCTTTTAGCAAAAATGAAAAACCTCAAACAACACAGTATTTTTCAAAGTAGTTTTGATATATGCTGTGCTGCCTATTAATTGATGACATACGTCATGGCACTTCTTATGAATGAGCTGCATTCCATTTCTTCATGGAGTGCCTATACTGTGTTTTCTGCTCTGCTGTGTAAGGTGCAAATTCCTGGGATGAGAAGCACATCTCATGGTATCATATATCCTGAGAATTATATACTTTATCACTTTATCATGGAGTGGGAGTTTTAGTTCCTTTATCATGCAGCCAGAGGCAAAGTTTCATCTCCAAAGTTATGCTTATTGTCAATAGAGTGAGTCTACTTGAGCTGACATCCCAACTCCACTTCCCAGCTTATAATCTGAATGGTTTTGTTTTTTTAAAGGCCACTTGATTAATATGATTGGAGAGTAACTGTCACAGAGTTTTACTTTCAGTTGCACAGCCAAGATTTTAAATCTTTTTGGACCTAAAACTTTTTTTTTCCTCTTTCTTTTAAGCCTTTTCCTCTGAACCCATTTGTAGACAGAAACCTGAATAGAATCATAGAATGGTTGGGTTGGAATTAAAGACGATCTAGTACCAATTGCTCTGCCAAGGGCAGGGACACCAGGTTCCTCAGAGTCCAATCCAACCTGGCCTTGAACACTTACAGGGATGGGATTCACAGCCCCTCTGGACAACCTGATCCAGTGCTTCACCATCTATATATTTCTTCCATATATCTAACTTAAATTTTCCTTCTTTCCATTTGTACCCATTGCTCCTTGTCCTGTCACTGCAGTTCCTGATGAAGGGTCTCTCTCCAGCTTCTCTGTAGGTCCCTTCAGGTACTGGAAGGCTGCTGTGAGATCTCCATGCAACCTTCTCTTCCAGGCTGAGCAGTCCCAAATTTCTCAGCCTGTCTCCACATGGGAAGTGCTGCAGTCCCCTCACCAACTCTGTGACCCTCCTCTGGACTCACCTCAACAAAATGCTGTGGTGAGGCTCTGGTCAGAGCTCCTGGGATGCAGCAGGACACCAACAGAAAAGTCCTGCTTGTGCTCTGCTCTCCCACTCCCCTCTGGCCCCCAGCAAACACCCAGCAGCTGCTCCTCCTCACAGACACAAGGATTTGTACCTCTGCTGCTCCTTTTTTAAGGAGATGCCTGTACACTGCATTGTATTTCAGACATCAAAGTGAACACTGTGCATCTCCATTATGGCAACAGCTACGTCAGTCTTGGGGTAAGTGCTGGCAACCTCAGCACCACACCAGCACAGAAGATGGCTCTGGCACCCAGCCTGCCTGCACAGCAGTTATTTCTGCACACATGAAACCACTTGCAACAGCAACAGAAACTCACAGTTGCTGGTACCTGCACATCAGCTCGTGCTGTTCAGCACCCTTCCTTTCTGTAACATGAAGTTAGCAATTTTCCTGCATTATGTGGAAAATATGTTTATCCATGGAATTTACCAGGTACTCTCGTGTCTTAATTGAAATATTTTTGTCTAAGCAGCTGGTAATCCATTTATTCAGGTAGGATTTAAATTGAAATAATGACTGAGTTCAACACAGCTCTCTGAACCCCTTAATACATTGCTATGCCAAGGCCTGTGGGTCAGCACACAAATTAGAGTATGCAAAACTGACGGTTTCCCTGAAGATATCAGGAAAGCAACCTTTGTCTGGAATAAATTGCTGAGATATAGGATGTCTTCTTTTTACTTGTTTGCAAACATGTAGTGGGAAAATCTGCCTCACATTAATAAAAGGCTCTTTAATGAGCCACTCAACTGTGGTACTTTTAGTTGTCCAGTTGATAAATTATTTTATAACTTTGGAAACTGTTTGTAGAGTGGAGTCACTGAGATACACTCATACATTCTCCATGCTCTTTATGCCTTGGCCAGGACATTTCTCATTGAGCATTCAAAAAATACGGGGTCCAGTGAAGTGAAATGCATAACAAGCAAACAGAAAATCTCATGAAGGAGATCACAAAAAAAATCCCAAAGCCTTGTTATTGCAGATAACTGAGGGGAGGATCTGTTGCTTTATTCATCTCTTTAGGATACTATGACTCCCACTTGCCAGAATTTTGTTCATGTTTTCATCAGGTACAAGCTAAGTTTTTTAAAAAAAACCACAACTTCCTGCAAACTTTGCCTATTATTTATCCTTAAACCATTACTACCATAGAGGAAACTGGAGCAGGAGCAGTGAGTCTAAAAGCAAGAAGGACTATATAAAGATGATCCTTTGAGGGGAAAGTGATCTCACAGCATTATAAATTGCAAAGTTATTTTCCATCATAAAGAACTTATTTAGGCAGACCTAAGAGGATTGGGGGATCAATAGATAAATGTATCCAGAAGTATTATGCAGCTTGGTAAAAAAATATTAACTCTATGCTAACTCCACCAGGCAACAGTCACATTGATCTCAAGCAAATCTACTTGTGAATAAAATACAGTAAGCATAGGACATTTACTAAGTAGGAAATAACATTCATCTGACCACACTGAACAAAACAGACATTGAATAAAAAAAAACCTTTCTCTAAAGAAAAGGGAGATTGCTAAAAGAGAACAGCAACAACAAAAAATGCAGAGCTGAACAGAGGTGTAATCCTAACATCAAACACACTAATGACAGCAGGATTATTTTTTACTCAGTACTGGCCAATGTGCCATAACAGAAGTTTTGAAATGTTCACATATTTATCTTCCTTCTGTTTGTCTTTTTCTGACATCTGTTCAGCTAAGGGCTGGAAGTATGGCAAAACCCAGGAGTTTTGAAAAGCAGTGCTTCATAAACTAAAATGGAAATGAACTTAGAATGTGAGCCACTTTCTTTCCCCTGAGACAGCGCTGTCCAAGAACAAGCAGAGTTCTGCTCCCGCCCCCTGCCTGTCCTTCCAGAAGCAGAGATGTCATGCATACTTCATGTGAGAAAGATGGGAAAGCCCAGTGTGCTTCAGGATCCTCAATCAAGCTGGTTTTGAACGCTAAGCAGTGTAATTTCTACAGAAAAACTGGAGGTTCTGTCCCCTTTACTCCACAAAGCAAGGACCATACCATACTATATGCAGAATTATTCCTGAGGAACTCAGGAACAAAAATGCTGTGTGTTTGCTTTAGCAGTCCCAGCGTTTAAGAGACTGCAGATGTCCAAGTTCAGGCTGCATTCAGCTTTGCTCTCAGTGTGTGCAAGACTTATGGGTACAGCATTTGACTTCTCAGTACACACTTGTGCACCTGAATTCATGTGAAGACAAATACAGCAGAAATCTTGCCAACTGCTCAAGTACCAAGGAATAATTTGGGTGCCATGAGCATACTTGGAGACTCCCCAGCACCCATAGAGAGACTGGCTCCATCAAGGATCTTCATCTGCAGCTGATCCTTAACATGGATAATCTGTTCTGGGTTTATTTTCCCCTGAGGGCTACTGTATAGGCCAAATGGGCAGATTTCCACAGAGAAGTACTACTCATGCAAAGTTTATATCCTTGTTCCAGTGTACAAGAACACTAAAGCACACCAAAGAAAATAACCCAAGGTTTTCTTTAAATGTAAGGAAACCCAACCTATTTTTATGCCAGTCTTGTTCTCAGTCTTACTGAATCACTTTTGCTGAAATATTCCAAAAATACTCAGGCTGAGCAAAACAGCTGGCTAGAAAAATTTCAGTTCAGACATTAAAAGTTTTACAAATACTCTGAAAAACTACAAGGTACTATAATGGCAACTGATGGGCAACTTTTCTAATTGGTGATGCTACCAATCTATTACATAGTCAGGAATTTACATATTTTATTTATCACGGACTACACTATCAACTAGCCTCCACTGAGCTGAAAACAGGCAGTAAAACAAAACCAGGAGGGAAGCAGAGAGCAGGCAGAGCTGCCAGCTGAACCTGGACAGGCCCAGTAAAGCTGTTCTGTGGCCAGTCTGGCCAGTGAGAGACACCCAAGGACTGTTTCTTGTGTCTGCCATGGCATTACAAGGCTGTACCAGACACATGCACATTGCCCCAGCAGAGAAAGCTTTCACAACATGAATAGTCTGTACCTCTCCCAAGGTCATGTGCCTGAAACCCACAGCCAGTCAGACTGACGCTTGAATGCGAGTGGAGCCGTACAGGCTGTCGAGATAAAATTATCCCAGCCTTATTTCAGCAGATTGAAAAGAAACCTGAGATGCATGTTCAGATTAGCTGCAAGAAACAGGATCCCTGGACAAGCAACAGGCAATCCTATCAGCTTGCTGTAAGGAAAACTTGAGCAGGTTTCACACAAACCAACCTCTGGAGAAAGAGGAACAAAATAGTTCCTCCTTCTGAGGCAGTAAATGAGTGTTTCCAGAGCCATGTGACAGTGTGGTCAGGACTGTACCTCCCATCTATCCATGTGACTACAAAGAGCACTCTGCATTGAAGTCCCCTTTCCTAATTCACTCCTAAAATGCTTCTGCAGTGACACACATAGGACACAAAAGATCCCACCCAGGAGCTAATTTCTGAATGTACTGTTTACAGTTCTCAGAACAACTCCAATGAAGTGACAACTGGTGAAGATTTAAGAGCTTGACTTGTTTTTGCTAATTTCAAAATAAAAACCAACCAACAAGTAGGTTGCAATATATTAAAACACTTCAGTGCAATTGTCTGTGTGAGCTATGACAAAAAGACAAAGTTTTAGAATAATAGTGGGTATAACAGGAATTTGGTATCTTCAGGCTGGGAAAGACTAGATTTAGGATTGTGATAACCTACTTAATTTCCTGAGGTCATAAAGTTAAGCTGTAAAGTCCTTGCATCAGGTCAAGAGAACTCCTAACACACCAGAAATTCTACTTCATGATGAATTATGGTCAGATAAAGCTGTCATTTGAGAGACTATAATACCCATGTTCTACTCAATAACCATACTTGTACAGGATGCTGCTTTTACGTCTGTAAGTGGGTTTTTGCTCTTCTTACCTTCAGTAATGTGTGATCCTATCTTTGGATTGCCTGTTACACTAATATGAAGTGACACTTCCTTACCAAGGGTTCAAATTTTAGTCGACCTTCCATTCTGCCCTGGACAGGTGAATGAATCGGACTGTCAATTTTGTAATAGCTAGTTGAATTTTACTTTTAATAAGATTTCCAGTGCAGATTATTTTTGAGCCATTCTACCCATCAATTTTTTTATAGGGTCAAAAGAACTGTTGTTCTGGATCATGCATATGACAGCATAAAACAAGGATAAATTACAATCACAAGATGTGATAACTAGGAGACAGAAGATAAGGAATTCACCTTCAATAAACAGTTGAATTGTGAGTACTAAGGTCTGGCATTGAAAATAGAACAGAAGATACCTGGTAAAGAGAGTGATGTGTGACTGCCATGTAGGTTTTTTCCACGGCCTTCAGAGTTAGAGATGCTCAACATCTCTGAAAAAAACCACAAAGGGTAATATTGCATTTAAAGCCATGGAAAGTTTATGTATGTAATGCACTTTCTCCTACCACCAATACTTCTAGAGCATAAACAGGGTTATTTATGAGTGAAAAAGGAATGAATTTGTGAATGAACAGGTGTGCTTTCCAAAAAGCCATTAGGGCAGAGGGCAGTAGCTGTCAGAAGAAGGGAGGGGTTTCATTTCCTAACACACAGACAGTGTGATTTCTTTTGGAATTTGATCCATGAGGAAAGCTAAACCACAAAGCCATCTTGGAATACCTTAATTTTGGTCTTTCCCTCCCTGCCCCACAACCACATCATCCAGTTTATTCAAGAATGCAGCTGGCCAGGTGAAAACAAGAGGGAATGCCTTTCTCTCATCACTCCCCAAGCAGACAGTCTGTGAAAGGCACATACCTATACCACTTTGGCCAACAGAGGTATCATGAAAATGGGAGAAACTGAAGAATGACTACAGAATGAGCCGAAAGCACAGAGCATGAGCCACATGGGATATTCACCACAATGGGGCTGAGGATGGCCTCACAGCCAAAAGAAATTTGGTTTAAATTGAAAAGCTCTCATGGTATCATCCCACTGATGATAGTTTTAGCCAAGTTTCACTAGACAAACTCATTTAAATATGCTTGTAATTTTAAATACTGCTACAGGAATCACAACTGCTGCATTTTCCAGCATGACAAGTAGAATGGATTTAGGTTGGAAGCAACTTAGCTGTTACACAGAGTTTTCGTTCTAGAAAAATGGCAGTTTCTTTTGCCCAAACTTTAGCACTTAAAAAAGAAGACAGTTTAGAAGTGTTTAATCTGTTCTCCTGCTGCTTTTGCCACATCCTGCAATATTTGGAAAGTCTTGCTCTTTATTTAAAAGCTGAGTTATCAGACATTGTGAATAATTCCCCAACACATCTATCTGATTTGTTGTCTACATCAACACGGGAAATTAAATGACCCAGACTGTACCTTCATTCTACTAATGGAGTGGAGAGCTGCTTCAAAACAATTACAGTCTGCAGCTGATCCTTTCCCTTGCTCTGTTTCCCCTGCAAAGCAGGGGAGCAGAGGCAGAGATGCCCAGGGGAGAGTGCTCTGCATCTCTGCCCAGTGGTGACAGAATTCTTAAGGATAATATTTCTGCTCCAAAAGCAGGAGTCAGATCAGACCCTGTGCTGGAAAGGTCTCCCACTCTACTGGTTTCACCATAAATGCACCATCCCAGGAATGTCTCCATGGGCAATCCCAGTTTCTCTGCTTCCTCCCTGAGCTGTGCAGGTACAAGGCAGCTCTGAGATGGTTTCAGCTTCAGGAGTTGCTGAAATGCTGTGCATCATCACTGGGCATAGTCTGGTGCTAAGTGAGCTCTGCAGCTCGTGACTGGCACTGGAGCACATCCCACCAGCCTGGGGAAGGGACAGAGCAGAGATCATGTTGCTGTCACAGCTGATACATGTCCTATGTTTGAATGGGGAGTGGGGACACTACAGCTTCACACAGGCATTCAGAACAAGATTTCTTGGGGCCCTTTCCTTTCCCTTTCCTTTTTCCTTTCCTTTTTCCTTTATGTCTAAAGCCAACTGCAGGATAAAGCCTTGTGAAGAAATGACAGCTCAGCTAGATTTATCAGACTTCTGTTCATTTGAGAGATCTGCTTACAATGACCACAAACCTTGACTGGGAAAGTGTCTCAGCAGACAAAGTCTTTGATCATGAGCAGTTCTGTAGAAATACAGAAGCACCAAGCACACTGGATTTCTCTTAAAGACAAAAGTTTGTTGAATTTATCTGTACATATGTATCTACATAAGTGTATACACACATGCATACATATATATATATGTACTCGTAGTCTAGAGCCAACCTGGAGTCACCCAAACTATATTTGAGCTTTTACTTTCCACATCTGTGACAAGAATGCGAGGATGGAAGCTTAAGAAAGTTTCAAAAGCCCACAAACATCCTCAGTGAATAGGTTTGTCACATCCTCACATCCAGAGTATTAAAAAAAATATATTTTTAATAACTGAAATCCTTATAAATGATTAATGTATTGTATTGCATGTAAGTGCTCTCCTGTTTCTAGGAATATCTTGTTGGGTAATATTCTCATTTGTGATTCATTGCATGCTCTTTTATAATTGCAGTGAAACAATGGTTTCTGGGTAAGTGGTTTTAAAAAGTTTGTTGGGTGCTACAGGAGATCAAAGAATAATAAAACTTACATGGAAGCAAAAGTCGTGCATGAATAACAGCACCAGCTTTAACAAAGGACTGAATAAACACATGTAATTCTAAACAGGATGGACTGAATTTTTCATCCTGTCAATTCATCCTGGAAGGCTCCACTCAAATGAAAAGGCTGAGCAGATAAGACTGCACATATCACCACAACCATTTGCTTCAAAAACACACACACACAAGCCTGGGTTCCCATGGGCAGGGGAGCTCTAACTGAAAAATGCCAACACAGACCTTTATATGCAGAGTTTGGGATCCTTCAAACAGAGTAAGTGCATGTATAAAAGCAGCCTCAGCAAACAGTAATGACTAAACCAGGCAGTCTTTATTTCAGTGAGCAGAGAGGTGGCCACAGCAGCTGGGATGACCTCAAGTTCACATCCCAGCACTATTAAGAAGCAGAAAACAACTGCCAAATACATCAGATATGACCCTTCAAGATCTAGTCACCTGTTGTTTTGGTTTAGTGAGGGAAAACATTGAGGCAGTGGTTGGGAATGAAATTTTTCTTTGCTGTCGGAAATAAAAGGAAATATTTTCTGTAAGCATGGAGTAAGCAGAGCATGGAACAACTCTTAAGAGCAGATCACCCCAAAAATTCCTCACAGCTTCTCCAGAATTTCTACTACTTCCAATATAATCATGGTGGGGATTCCTGGATCTCACTTATCAGTCCCAAAAACTAGGGAAAAAAAGGTTTTTCAGCTTAGCCACCTGCATTTGGAACCAAAATGCTCAGCTGCAGGGCTTCAGCATTTTTGACAGTAAAAGTAAATTGCAAATGCAGTGATTAGTCAGTGAGCAGCAGTCTTTGTGGAATTAGCCACTCATCCAGACTGAACACAGAACACTTAGGTTAGCTTATTGCTTCCCAAACATCAAATAAAAATAAAATATGAAAAGGACAGACTAATTCTGACTTTAACAGTGAAGAAAAAGAGCACAGAACAAAATGTGTCAAAAGTAAGGGTTTTTTTCCCAGAAAATGATACAGTTAGATGTCATAAATTTGTTCAGAAAAAAAGGAATACAGCAAATAATATATTTTACCTATGTAAAGTTTGGTTTTGAGCAATTTTACTGAAATGCAGTGTTTTGAATGCAATATCCAAGTATCACAATAATCCATTAATACAGAGCTATATGGCTATTATTTTGTCAAAATAAACTACAGAATGGAGAAATCTTAGAGGCTTAAATTGCTCTGGGATTTCTGTACAGCCTCTTTGCAGAAATACTAACCTAAAACGTAATGCGAAAAAACCAGCAACTAAGGACATTCAGACTGAATGTCTTTCTTAATTCCCAGGTGAACAGAAAGCCTCATGACTTGTGTCCAAATATTTTGAAAGCATCAGTACAAAGGAGTGACAGGCATTAAAGACATCACCTATTTTCCAGGATTACATGAACTGTATCAGATTGAAGAAATAAAACTTTTTTTTCTCCTTGCAATGGTAGCTATTTTCATTCCCCTCAATAGCAATCTAGTCTTCCATGGAATGCAGTGGCATTTTAAAACCTGAAGTGTGAAGGTCATGAACTGAACACAAAGGGTAAAAAATAATTCAAAAAATGTAGTACCAGTATTTATACAGCAGTTTAACAGCACATAATCATTATGAAGTCTGTGTAATTGTTTGTGTATATGAAGGGCTTCAGGGGGATGAAAACTGTAGTAAAATTTGATGTGCCTTGTAATCCCTGGGTGAACTGCAGGGCTCTGCCTGCAGGAACAGCTCCTGCATTAGGAAATTCTGTTCTGTCACTGGGAGAGATATGCAGGTGAGACTGCCCAGCCATGCCTGGACTATGGGAGCCAAACTGCCACCCCACAGCCTGGGACACACAGGTTGGATCACCCCTACACCCTGTGCTGTGCTGAGGGAAATCCAGGAACACCAACAAAGCCAGAGAAGTGCTGCATTCAACAGGCTCCTTGCTGTGGACAGTGGAAGGAGCAGGAAATGTGCAAAATGTGCCTGCTGTGCTGCTGGCAGCAGGCAGGGATGTGAGGCTGGTTCTCAGCATGCTGTGGGATCACAGGTAAGGGATGGCATGTTGCATGTTGCTGTGCATGCTGCATGTTGCTGTGCATGCTGCAGTGTCCCTGCTGCCCTCTGGGGTGTCAGCTCTCACCCAGCCCGGGTGCAGCCAGCAGCATCACCCTCTCCCCACTCCATGCCGCCTGCACTTCCATGCTCTACTGTTATACAGTACAAGTTTTCTGCTGAGGCAACGGTCAGTACAAAGCTGCCAGAAGGACCCCAAGCAAAAGCCACTCAGAACAACAAAAGAATTCAGGGTGCACAAAACAAGTCTACATTGTTAACAGTGTTGTGTGAATAACTTAGCAGCCTTTGTCTACCTCTACCCTTTGTGCTTTAGTACCAATTAGGCAGGATTCAAAACACTTCAGCTTGACTATAAGAAGCTAAAAATCTTAACAGAAATTGCATATGGAATTCCTTTTCTTTTGTAAGCTTCAGAAACACATGCTTTGAAATCCCCAGTGCTCTTCCATCAATGTGGAGGTGACTGAACATAGCAAAGAGCAAAGGCCAGATTCTTCTCTGCTTTTCATTACATTGTACAGCTGCTCACATCTGTACCATGAGTTCAAAGCTTGAACACAAGCTGTTACTTTCTGACAAAAACTCTGCACTGTGTATCAGGGCACTCAGCCACATTTTCAAATGCTTTTTATCTCCAAGAAGAATGTTTTCAGACATAAATGGTATTTCCCCAAGCCACTGCCAGTACCCAAGCATACCCCACGAAGACAGATAACACCACACCCTACCCGTAGAAATGATGCTCCTCCGATCTCTTGCTCTGTTCCCTGCTTCGTCTGCCTCAGAGTGCCCAGATCAGATCCTGCCCCGGAGAAAAAGCAGAGTCAGAGGCTTGTGATACTCAGGGCCGAGGCTGCAGCAGGATCAGGAAGGACTGGGCTGAAGCAGCATGGGTGGGAGATGTATCAAAATATACTATTGCTCCATCACCACCCATAGGTACTTGAGAGCATCTCTGTTTGAAACTGCTGGTCACCATCTGGTGATAAAATACAGAGATGCCAAGTGAGTTAAAACAAGCTTGTGCATACAGCATATTTTAGTTACACTCCATAATGAAACCCATCATCACCTTCATTCCTACTGTGGTGTCTGTCCCAGCGTTGCAGTTTCATACAATTTGTGCTAACTTTTTCTCTCCTTAGCTTCCATTACAAGCCAATTTCATCTTTCCATCACATATACATAAACATAACCTTCCAATTCAAGACACTTCTCATATGAAAGAAAGCTAAGTGCAAAAGAGAGCAGTTGAGACCTACAAAGTCATGCCACTCCTAAAAACAGGCATAGAAGTCAAGCATTGGCATGAGTTTGCTAAATGATGCAGAATTAAAGTGTTAAAGAAAAAGACAGGAGTCTGGTCCTTCCCCTGCTTCACAACTCTTTGGTGTGAATTACAGAATCCTGGGACAGCAGCAAGATGAGGCCTAGCTGACCTCTAAAACAATGAATAATTTCCTACCATGGCGAGATGTTTTAAATATATGTAACAGCTTTAAACACCCAAAGCGCTCTCCTTTTCATTATTTTTGCTACATCTGAAATATTTGAGGAAAATGTAGATGATATCTCTTATTTGTTAATTACCAGCTGGCTCCTACCATGCATTATTAAGCTACTATGGCAGTGACTAATGCTTCTGACAATACTAAATTACCAACAACACCTTGTGGAGGAATGTGACCTGAGCAGCCTGGAAAGGACTACCTGCAGGTGTTTATTTTCAGACAAAGATGGTTTATTAACTCAGGCATACGACAGCAAACATTAAGTACCACAATAATGCCCAAGTCTAGAGGAGGAGGGCTCAACCCAAACCCCACATGCTGCATACCCCATGAGCACTGCCATGCCCTGTGTCTGGAGTAACCCAGACATCTGCATCTCGCTCCCTGCTCATGGCACACATGTGGAAGAGGAAGAGCACACAGAATTTTTCCCTGGAGGTGCTTTAGCTGCAGCCATAGCTCCCTGCCTGGCTTGGGCAGGGGTGTTGGATGTGCACCTTGTTCAGGACTCCTCCACTTCCAGCCCAGTGGTCCCAAAGGCTTTGAAACAGAGAAGCTGAAGACAAAGGAAATGTCATTGCCCACAGAAGGTCCCTCAGCACAGCTGCAGCCCAAGCACTGCCCTTTTCCTCTCACCTTTGAATAAAGTCTTTATTTATTTATTTATTTATTTATTTTTCTCTCTAAGCACTTTCTGCCAAATTGATTAAACTAATAGCATTATAGCTTGGACAGGAACATACACATCTTTGTTGTATGTGAAATAACATTACTCTCCCTTCCAAACCCTCCTGGAGTGGTTAGGAAATCCAGTCTTCTCTTGTGCATTTGCATTATAAAACTGCTGAACAAAACTATTCTGCTGTAATGGAAAGGGACACATTTTCTTCCCTACTCTAAGTAGGTCAATGAAAACATGATGTTGTGAGGATGAAATTGTTTTCCTCCGTCTTCTTTCCCCTAATGACAGTTTCAAATAATTCCAATTTAATAATGTTTCTAGTGTTAGCATAATAACACTGTAAGGTTATTAACAACTAATGTATTGGTGGTCCTAAAGTCTGGGGTTTGTACTGTCTTGTGGGCTTATTTCAGCCTTAGGTATACACATGCAATTCCTGCACATGGCACATCATGGCACAGTTAAGGAAAGCCTGCAAAGAAATCTGCATGTGAAATGCAACACATTATGAGGCACAAAAATTTAACTCTCAGCTCTGACATTGACACTGAGCTCCTACATAAATGTGATCTCCTTTTTAGGATGACATTCTATCACCTCCCCTAAATCTGTGACCAGTGAACCTGCTCTGAATGAGCACTGAAGTAAACAAAGCCAGAATATTTCCAATGGAACTAGTACAATTCATAGCACCTGGAGACCTCTGCATGCATTTCATCAGGAGAGATTATCCAGTAGCTGCAGAAACATTCAACTTCCAGCTATAGTTGTCTGAATACTAAATGCAAACTAAAGAACACTGGCAATAACAATACTTTTCGGGGGAGAACACCCCTCTCCTCAATGAGAAAAAGGGAAGAAATTACATTACACTAAAGAGAATACAGAGTGCCAAAAGTGTTATCAAAAGAAATATTAAACAAACAAAAAAAAAAAAAGAAAAAAAAGAAAAAAAAAGGACGCAGCTTTTCTACCATCTATTTCAGAACAGATGGTGTGAATTAGTTTTGTTTACATTATCAAAAAAAAAAAAGAAAAATATTAATTCACCTCATATAATGCCTGTTGCATGCTCTCACTCACCCACACAAGAACCCCAAAGGCCTCCTTCTGCAGCCAAATGTTTGTCATAGTAAAGGTTACACGCTCTTACAACCCACTCCTTGTATCCTTGCCCTGAAAACAACAGGCCTGCCTAGGACAGTAAAGCCAAGCACACACAACTGGACATCACTCTGTCCTCAGTGTGAAATTTTTACCCTATGAAACCCCATGACTTCAAAGGAAACTCAGATTTCATCCGAAGAATCCAATTACATATTTCAGATTTAGGATGGACTGTCAAGTGCCAGCTGACAAAGTGATGTCCCCAAGTATTTCAGGACAATGATATTCGAGATGAAATGCAAAGCCAGCTGTTTATGCCTTATCTAAGGAACATTTCAAAATGAGGAAATTATATGATGATAAAGTGCCTCCTCCACCTCAGCAAAACACATTCCACTCTGCAGAGATCTTTGCAACCAGAATTTAGAAAGAATGTCTGTCATTAAAATAATTCCATGAGCAGTATTATCACCAGTATCATCAAATCATAGGGATGGTAGGAGAGACATGTAATCCACCTCCCACCATGAGATAGAGTAAGATACATTTTGTTCATGTTTATTAAAGTCACTCCTAACACTTCCAGTGATGGAGACTCCACAAGATCCCCTGGCAGGGTATTTTGTGGATAAAACTGTCATAGGGTTTACCTCCTCTTCCTTGTTTCATTTTAGATCAGTTTCTCTCGGTCCATGGCACAGAAAAGAGATTACTGGCCCAGTCTTTGCAGCAGCCTGTGCTGTGCTGTCTGTGCCTGAAAACCTGCCTTTCAGGGTTTCCCCCTGGGGGAATCTATGGATCTCTGGTCACTTTTCCTGCCCTCTTCTCCACACTGAAAGTGCTCAGCATTTTCTTCAAGAGCACTGCTCCAAACTGAACACAGAACTCCAGCCTCTGTGCACCCAAGAAGACAAAAGTGCCCTGCAAGGCTGCTCCACAAAAGACTAAATTGTGTGTAGTTTTTCATCAGCACACAGTGCAAAACACAGGAAATCCATCAAGGACTGGGCCAGTATTTGCACAAACTTCCCCACTTTTTATTTGCTCTATCCACCAGGAGCAGGGTAGAAAACCAGGTAGGACTATTTCCTCCAAGGCTGAAATACACAATTTTATGCCCTTGCTCTGCATAGAGCCTGTCAGTAGAGGTACTCAAGCCTAGTACAAGGCAAAGCACTCACCTAAAGTGGTGCTTAACAGAAAAAGGACAGACCTGGCTAGGCTGGGGCTGCTTTCTGGCAAAGCTTGGTTTCTCTTGGACATAACACAATGGATGACTTATTTAGTACTTTAGTACTTAGCAAAAGCTCAGGCTTCGTGCACAAGGAACTTATTTCCTCTTCCTGAAAATGAAAATTATCAGTCTACCTTCTTAGTTGATGACTTTTTCACAGAGAATACACTGTTTCAGTGAAAGTGGATATTAAAAAGAGTAACAGCAAAGATTAGGCCCATTCAGCCCAAGTTACCATCAAGTTGTGAGTAACTGCACATGACACTCAGCCACCACCTCTTCTCCCTTCCATGGAAATGTACTGTCCTGCAAAGAGTTCACATGAGTCTAGAACTATTATTTTTTCCAGAAGTCTTTAATCTCTAACACTTTTAATTCTATTTAGGAATACATTACCAGATTTAATGTAGATTAAGAACTTATATTTGTTTGGATTCTCTCCAACCATCCACTACCTTCTTTATTTATTTAACTGTATGACTTCTGAAATCATATTTACTATCACCTAGGGTCACGTAATTGCTTTTTGCCATTATCAATTTAGCAATTTTCCTCTGTTTACCCCCACTTCCTACTATAAAATCTTTTTTTCAGTTGCTCTGCTAAATTTTATGGCTGACCTGAAACTTTATATATCAAATATCAGAGTGAGACAATATTTACCCTTTTTCAGCAAGTTTCAAAGCTAAAGTTACAGAAAAGAAATAGCTTCACCTATGCTAAAAGGAGTAATTTGCTGAGAAGCCTTCATTCCTTCATTGTTCTACACACAAAAATTCTGCAGGCAGATCCAGCTGTTGCTTTCCTGTCACTACCATTGAACAGCTGCTGAGTTTATCAACAGAAGTCACACCTCATCCCCAAGGATGCTCACAGGGAGCTTTAGAGCTCAAAAGTACAAGTGATTGCTCTGCCAGAGAAAGGTCAGCACCTTTGCTGATAAATTCTGTTTTGAACTGACGTGGGTCTATGGGAAACATGCTCAGGGGGCTCCTTGGAAGCCACACGCAACCTCTTGTATTTGAAAATATGTCTCCTCCAGAAATTTCCTCCCTGAGACTCTCTAGGTAAGCAGAGGAGATGGAGCAAGGACTGCTGCTGAATTCCCACTTCTGAGTGTGCTGCCAGTCTGCCCCACCTGCTGTGACTGGGTTTGATGGGTCATCCAACTCTACCTGGAATCAGGGGGAAGACAACTCAGAGCTTTGGGTGAAGAGCCCTGGAAGGTGGCAGAGAAAAAGAGGAAGCCAGGATGCAGAATAAGTTGTAGGGCAAGTAACATGATAGATAGCATTGTCAGAAGTGGTTGGTTTTTTTTTTGTTTTTTTTTTTTTTTTTTTTTTTTTTTTTGTTTTTTTAAAAAAAAAAAAAAAAGAACATGGCTTGTTTACATAATAGCCTGGCAGAGAATGTAGCTTGACTCTCAGCTTTGTTAGGTTCTCCCTGCATTCCTGTACCAACCAGCATAATACAACTTATAGCTGATGTGATTTATTTTCCCTAATGAGACATGGAAACTGATTGAAATTTTAAGAACAAAACTAAAATCATAAAACACTTTGCATTTTGTTAGATCTGTCTGGAAATTTGTTTGATCTGTTCAGAAACAGATTGTTGGTGTATATTCACAGAAAAGTTAAGTATTTGCTATCATAAGAGCAACTAAAAATATACATCAAATACCATGATAAACGACTGGCCAGCTCTCCTAGACTAACTTTAATTTTTCAAGTAGGTGAGAAGGTTCCAGTCATACAAGATATTTAGGATTCTACATTTAAAAAGTAACAAGATTTCAGAATTATCAACTCAGAAATTAAAAAAAAAATATTAAATCAACACGTTGCTTTTGTAATTTAATGTAAGTTTTTTCAGATGTAAAGGTAGTCATTCTCTAGTCAATTTATAGGAAAAAAAGAATGACCTAAAAGTAGGGAAAGGATTGTATTTCCGTATCACACAAATGATATTGTAGCTCTCTGAATCCAATATAAATGAGTTATGAATTAGAAAATAATTCAGGCAACAGAAACTTGTGATAGCCAAGTAATCATTGCTTTATAAATCTGGAAAGAATGAGTGTTCCCTGATCTTCTTCCAA
This sequence comes from Oenanthe melanoleuca, assembly GCF_029582105.1. Classification (NCBI taxonomy): domain Eukaryota; kingdom Metazoa; phylum Chordata; class Aves; order Passeriformes; family Muscicapidae; genus Oenanthe; species Oenanthe melanoleuca. The sequence continues at coordinate 41,945,880 of NC_079335.1, forward strand.
GGACAATGTTGCATTAAGAATGAAGACACACTGAAAAGGTAGTAATTACTAGAAAGCACATACTTCCGTTACAAGAGGTATTTTTAAAATGTACCAGGAAAGCCCAAGATTAGTAATTCTATCTGCAGCTGTTACTTGGTAAAGAGTACTCAAGGACAACTTCACTCCAAGTGTGTTCCTCTGTGCTTTGCCTTTGCTTACTTTCACTGTGTTTAAAAAAAACTAGTCACAAATTGTCATCAAACTGCCTTGAAAGTCTACTTGATGACAGACTTTTCTGTCTCTGCTTCATTTTTATTGCTCTTTTTTTTAGGCTCCACTTCGTGCAAATTTTCTTATAAATTTACAAAGAGGTTCCAGACTAGTTTTATCCTTACCATAGACATAAAAGAAAATATGAATGCAACATGTAGGTACTACTTTTCATCCCTTGACCCTGGAGCACTTCACTGAACAGGCAAGTATCACCATCAACTGCTCTCAGAATGGGATACACCAAACCCTCTCCCTCCATGGCTTGACAGAGATCACAGGCACAGAAGCTGGCTTGCTCCCTCCACTGCCCCAGGGAAGGTTATATTCAGCAAACAGCTATCACCATGCCAGCAAATGAATTAAAAAAGAAAGATTCATGATGTCCACTGCCTTCCTATCTCTTTATTACTCAGAGTATAATCCCCAAGCCAACTTTTATAGCAAGAGGCCATGTAATTGGTTCAGACAGGGGAAAGAGACAGTAGAACTCAGCTTCCTGTAACACCCTCTGCCAGGAAGGATGATTTTTCAAGACTGTTAGGTGCTAGGCATTCTTTCAACTACCTCAGCTGCAATTAGATGCATTTTTAAGCATCCTATTAGTGGGAAGTATTGCTGTGTTTCCAGGTAAAGTCACTGCATATCACAATCGTTAGCCAGGAAATTCTTTATTTCCTGATACACCAGGAGCCAGAATGAATAGTAAGTGCAGGAGATCTGACATCACTTGAACAGACAATTTCCTTGGGTTTCCACTCATGGGATCAGAGGTGATAATATGGCTGCATAGGACATAATAATTGCATTAGTTTGGGGGTTGGGTGGGTTTGTGTTTTTTGCAGAATTACAAAATTACAGAATTGAGGCTTTCTACAGTGTGGTGCACCATACAGACTGTCATACTCTGCCAAAACAAATCACTGGGAGAAGAATCAGGAAAGGAAAATAAAGGAAATTTTATCACTATAAGCTGCTGCTTTGGAGTTCAGAAAAATACCAGTACATTGTCAGGGAACCTTGGGGAAACAGTCCTTAAACTCCCTTACCAAACAGTTCCTGATGACACTTCCATTTTCTTACTTATGGCAAAATGACTACTGCAAAAAGCTTGAAGATGAGGCTAGAAGTTTTACAAAGGCAGAGAAGATAATGACAGAAAGAAAATGGGAACCATGTCCAGTAACTGTAAAATCTAGCAAGGATGGATTTCTAATACCCATAAGCATAACCTTGCCACTGGTTTGCAAAGAAAAAGGTGTAGGGTCTATTAAAGGGGAAAAATGCTGCAAACTCATTTTCACCTCAGAAAGAACAATGCTTTGGAACTCTCATGACAAAGTCACTTACAACTTACTGGTACAAAAAGGAGGGACATGACCACCCTCCCTGAGAAGCAGACATGCTACCAGCCACGATAAAGCAGTGCTTCTCCCTAGGAGACACCAAACAGCCAGCTCCCTGGAGCAGGAAAGCATGGCATGTGCTAGTGATGCCACTGTACCAGCATCAGAGCAGCACCTCACCCGCTGATATGGTACCTGAAACCAGGAGGCACCAGCTTCATCAAAGTTCTGACCCCTGCTGGATCCCCCTGAAGATCAGCACCTTCATGATCTCTCCTCTCTCTGCAGCAGCAAGAGGCAAGGGAGGGGACAGGCTCCCTCTCACCACCCCATCCCCTCTGTCTCAGCAGCACTTCTACATTTCCCCCTGTATGGAATTGTGGGGGTCCTGGGACATCTGAGGAAGGGCAGGGAAAGCTGAAGTGAGGAAAGAAGTCCAGAAGATCAAGAAGAGGGTGTCACCATTCCTAGCAACACCTTGTTACAAAAGCCTTTAACAAAGTGATGCCTGCTTCTCTCTTCTTCCTCCCTCCCCACTTCCCAACAAATTCTAGTCACCTAAGGAGCACAAGGCTAGTGAGGGAGAATGGGCAGGGAGAGGAAACAGGGTCCAGTCTCTCAGTCTGATAAGCCACCACACCCTTACCCAAAAACCTCAGTATCATGCTGCTGTGTAGCACCCTTATCACTGAGCACATGCAGTACCACACTCACCCTAACCAAGAAAAATTTCCTCAACAGCTAGCCAAGGATTTTCCACTTCAGTAAATATGCCAACATTATAATAATTTAGAATTTGTATCAAATACACGTACATTTTCTATGAAAAAATATCACTTTATTGAACATTTTCAACTTATTGCTAGGACAATTGGAAAATATTATTGCAGGTGGATTAGGTAGACCAGAACACTTTTTAAAGTCAATCTAATACCACAATGTAGTTCTCTAACCTGGGAACATCCTGTTCCAGGGTCAGATGCTCATTCCCTTCCAGGAGCAAGGTTTTTGAGGCAGCTTCACTTCCCAGAATTCAAAGCATGTTTCTTTGTGACAAAGCTCTCCAGTGCCTCTTGGACATTTAATTATGGGAGAAGGGTCTCAGATAATGAAATGGGAACATCATGCTCCTGAACTATAACTTCTGTAAAGCAATACACTGTGGTAGGGAAATGCAATTAAATTTTGAACTGACTCAGGAATTTCCCATGGAACATTAATTCTATTTTCTGCTCACCTCTGAATGTCAGTCTATTTTTCTCTTTCAGTTTAGGAAGCTTATAAAAGGTGCACTGAACCCCTACTTCTAAATTTGTGGATTCTCCCTCCTTGGGGAAGAGTTCCCACAGCCATGGGAACAGTGCATCTGCAAACACAAGCCTATTGTGTTAAACCTTATCAGAGGCGATGCCTAGCCTGAGGAACTGCTATCTAGATTCCCAACACAGAGGAATAATAAAGGTGTTTTCACCCCCTTCCAACCCCTTCTGGTCTGCAGGGGCTTTGAGAGCTCACATGACTTGCCTGAAGCTGCACAGGACCCTGTGCAAGGGCTCAGAAAAGTTAGAAACTAACCACAGAAAGATAGAAACTAACCACGACTTCACCAAGACTCACTGCAGTTTTACTCATCTTGACATTTTGTGTCTCAAAGGTCTTCCACTTAATACCAAAACAAATATTGCAATAATTCCTTGAAGTAACGTCAAAAAATTCCTTCATGTAAGCAACTGGCCTGGAAATTCAGAACAGGACTGAAGCACTGAGCTAGTCCGAGCTACTTAAGAGAACACCCAGCTATTACAAACTGTAAAGAACTGGCTTGAATTTCATTTCTCATCCCTGCACCCGTTTTTTATTCCAGATTTGCCTTAAAGGTTATCTATCTCTTTCTTCCTCATCCCTTACACTTAATCACACAGAAAACACTTCACAGCACATCTGCTCACCCAAACACACCCAAATGTTTAGCTAAATTCAGGGAAGCTGACCAACAGGGATGAACTCAATCAAATGCCAGAAAGATACCAAAACATGCCAGACACATCATCTTTCCTTGAAACAGAGAAACTGTTTCTATTTTAGTTCACCCACTTTCACATACTCTGCACGACACAGACTGCCATAACACACATCTCTTCAGCACTGATATCTATAACCAAAAATGTCAGGCGTTTCAGGTATCCACAGACAGCACCTATTTCCTAGGCTTATTATGGGCAGTACTAACACGTCAGGAATTCTGAGTATGTTTGGGTGAACTGACACCAGATCCAAAGTTAGGAGCTCCTCTACTACTAGTGTAAAACACACATGCCCAGAAAAAATGGCAAAAACAATGCTGGCATTTAGATAACACACACTCAAAGTCCAGAACTCTCAGACTACAAGTTCTTGCTATATAACAAATAACAAATGAGTTGCTGTATTTTAAAATCCTTTTGGGTATAGCAACACCACAACTTCACCAGAAATGTTTCAGAAACTTCCTGAAAAAGACATTGATCAATGAGGCAATGTATCTACCAGATACTGAAATTACTTCTGATAAGTTCTAGGAAGAACATCATAGCCTGTATTTCCTTTTTTTTACCCACAAATTCACTATCTAAGTGAGGACTACCTCACTTAGGGTATCTGAGCAAGGGAATTCACAGATTTTTAAATTACTGCTAGAAGGACTTTGTTCAAAGAAAATTACAGCCAAAATGTTTGGTTTTTTTGTTTTTTTAAAAACCAACAAAACAAAAAAAAAAAATTTAACTCCCAGTAAAAGCATTATTTGGGAACAAACCAACAAGAAGGTTAAATTTAATTAACCCTGTGCTGTGATCAAATTCACCCATGAGGAAATAGTTTGTAAGTGAAACCATGGCCAAACAAGCAAACAAACATTGATTACATCCTTTCTAACATGGAAAACAACTCGCTTTTCAATTTTGTAATAATAAGCAGAACTTCAAACAGCATGTCCCACTAACACAGAGCAAAGGTAAAAATAATCTATTAGGAAAACAGCACTAAAACTGTAGGAATAGGAATAGGAATTCACTGAGGAATACAGTTCAGATGCTCCAAATGGGGCAAACGGGAGAGTAAATCGCCCAGGGTAAGCATATTCTAGTATCCACCTCATGCTAGAGAAGTGCCAGAGTGCTCTGAAGGCAGCAGGAAAGCCCAGAGGATCCACCCCAGCAAATGCATGCAGAGGCAAGCTTCCTACTTACCCCACCGTATGCACCATGATCTCGTTTGCCACCTTAGTAGTTCCCAAGTATCCAGAATGTTATGTTTTTAGGGAATATTACAGCTGCTAGAGGAGACAGAGGCAAGCTGAGAAGCAGAGCTTTGCGAGAAGCCAGGCAGAGAGGGATGAATTTAAACCTTGGCTCAAGATGCTGTGTATTCTGCGTCTATCTTTAACTTCTAAATGATTTGGTTTCACATTCCTCTGAAGTCCTGCTGGCAGATGCCTCCGTGGAGCTTTACCAATCGCAGGCACCGGCTCCCTCTCCCCCTCTATCCCTCCCTCCCTCCCATCCTCCCAGGCTGCCACTCCACCCCCTCTGCCCCATCCCCACCTCTCCTCACTCTCCCTCTCTCACACACACACACCCAGACACACACACACACACACACAGACACAGACTCACAGACACAGACACACAGACACACAGACACACACACACACACACACACACAGACACAGACACACACACACAGACACACACACACACACGGGGTTGGCTGGCAGCGCTTCTCGGGCTTCCAGCCTCGCTGCCCGCCCCCGGCTGAGGGAGCGGCCCGCCCGCCGCGCTGCGGGCACCGGGCCGCGCGGAGCCTCCGGGAATCGGGGCAGCACCTGAAATCACAGCTTGTGCCCGCTCCGGCAGGTCCCCAGCCCCGGCGACACCGGACCGCGGTCCTTAACGGGACCCCTGGGGCGCATCGTCCGCAGGGGATCCCGGGCACGGCGAGCTGGAGGCCCGGGGCAAGCAGCAATTCACCCGCTGCAGGGCCGAGGCTCGGCAGAGACTCACATCCGCAGGCTCACAGCACTGCTGACTGAAGCACAGGGAGCTTTACCGAGAAGGGCACTTCAACAAAAACAAAAACAAACAAAAAAACCCACAAAAAAATCCCAACCCAAAATAAAATATATGATAAAAAAAGTTTGTACCGGATCTTGACTACAGAGCTTCCAAACTTCCACTCTTACTCCGCGGCTCTTTACAGTAGCAACGCGTTGCCATTTGTTTAGACTCTGAAGTAACAAGACTACAACTAATGATGGCATTCTAGGTGACTGAAGTAGGGAAAAAACTCCTTCCACGTAACTCAGAAACTCAGTATCGCTACCAGAGGTTGCTAGAGTTGACACAAACCCCTGACTCTAAAGACCAGCCTTTCGGAGCAGCAGATTTTAATGCCCAAATGCTATTCAGCTGAGTACTGCTTGCCATCAAGCCTGCCTTCTGTCAGACATGGGTGGGAGCGGAACAAGCCACAAGGCTTTATGTAAAATGTATGAATTATTGAACACTTTCAACAGGAAAATACCAATTGCCAGGCACACCAATTCAAACAGAGTAAGCTGGTAAATGTTTCTGGTTTCTTACAGTCTTCAGCCTTTGTCTGAGCTGCTGCCAAGAGGGGGTTGTAGGAAGCAGCCAAGCAAGCATCGAGCACAGGTTGGGGCAGAGGGGGCAAGGCCAAGCTGTGCCCGGAATCCCTTGGCCAAACACACGGTTTGAAAATGCCTTGGCAATGCCCCATTTAATGGAGCATTACACTTTTCAGAACGCTGGTGTTGAGAGGCTGGACTGATACAATAGTAAAAGTGATCAAGCATTTACTTCAGGCTAATGAAGGAAACTGGTAAAACTTGGAAAAGCCCCAAGGCGGGGGGGGGGGTAAAAAAATCAGCCAAAGGGCTGTATCATAGTGCATATTAAGAAAGTCTCCAGATGTCCTGCCTGCTTGATAGCATGCATAAAAATATGTGTTTGAGAACACATATAACATATATAGTCTGACGAAAAACTCCACAGTAATTTTCGTGGTCAGTCTGCACACACTGAAAGGCAAGAGCTCTTCTTAACCTGGATTAAACTCAGGTTTGTGGGCCTGGAAGTGTTGCCAGCAACACAGAAATATTAAATAACAAATCAGCTGACAACTCCTGAAAAGTTTAAAGATTTCTTTTGAATCACTAACGTTTGTTACTATTAGTAAAGCCAGACCCTAGTATGTTCAATACCTGCCTTCCAGAGCAGCTGAAAAACTCCAGCTAAACATGCCATGGACTTCCTGCCAGACGAGGGAAAATGTCACTTCACAGCTTTTCCTCAGGATTCCTGATACCACAGTTCAAGGCATGTGTCTATTTTTAGGTTGAGGAGCTGCACAAACTGCAGGAAAGCTGCCTTGTGTGGCACTCCTTTCTGACAGAGCCACCTCTAACACAGCTGGCTTACAAATCCCTCAGAACACAGAAAATCAGAGCCAGAAAACTCCCGTTCAAATGGTGCAATTTCACATAATGCAATAAGTACATCAAGTAATACTTTTTCCCAATTGTTTGTAAAGATGTCAGCCTTGAAGGGCAGATAATCACTAGAAGCAGAGACCAACTGCTAACATTAGGTTTTAAAAAGCACAGTGCTAAGATGCTCAGAGAGACAAAAGAACAAAGGAAAGTCTTTGTGCTTTTGTTGGCAGAGGGCTCCTTTCTAATTAGAGCAACAAGGAAGGAAGAAAGAAGCTCCCCGTGGAAGAAGGTGTGATGGACAAATGTGGTGATTCAGAAATGAAGTCATGAACAGGAAGGATTAGGACTGAGCTGTTTATAGGACTTCAGCCTACCTCTAGAGAGTGCTTAAGTGTTAGGCAAAACAATGGCAGGGAAATCCACGGAAGCACATCCACACTTTTATCTAAGCTTGTGTGTTTCCTTTAGTAGATACAGAGGGAAAAGGGATTTGGCTTTGAATCCTCTAAAAGGCTACTATTTGCTTCCCATGCCTCCTAAGAGTGTATTTAAAAACCTAGGAGTGTGGGGAGGGGAAGAGCTTTGAAAAATGATGCTGGAAGTTACTGGGAAACCTTGGATGTCAACATGGACAGCATGATCCCAATCCTATGAATGAGACAGTCAGAGGTCATATGTCCAAAATACCACATAAGCCAAAGGAGAAGACAAGTGTCCAGTTTCCTCTGATGAAGAGCTGTGCAGTAATACCAGCGTCTACAACACAGTGTACAGCTGCGAGATTTACCACTGCTGTGACAGGGAATACTACACTCTCAGCAGGGTCTGTTGCTTATAACCATCATCAACTGTAACAGATCTGTGACATTAGATTTGAGATCTATGAAAACATATTAATAGTAAGTTCTTGTGGAGGAGGGGGAGCTCGAGTTGGAGCTGGCATGGGAACAGACAAGGGAGTGGCAGAGAGGGGAGAGTAATTTGGTACCAGTGACAAGTGTAAAGAGGTAACATGTTTGGAATCATGTAACTTCCTACCATTCCCAATTTAGCCAAGTGCCTAAGAGGCATGATCTGTCCTTTCATGTTTAGCTATTTTTAATGTGCACAGAATTTGCTCTTTGTCTCCCCTTGTCTGTCAGTGTCTTCAATTCATTAGTCTTGGCAGTCTTAACATTTGGGCTTACTGGGACAAGCAACATCTACCCTACGGGCTCAATCCTTCTAGGTCTTACTCAAGAGTATTTCTGCTTTGGAATGATCTTGTTAATCTCTGCAGATATTTCAGCACAGGTTTGTTCACGAGTAAGAGCTCTGGCGTAGGGACTGTAATTGCATTGACAGGCATGCAGTTCCTGCCCATCACAATGGATTCAGCACTGTTTATTCAGTATTACTCAACCTGCACACCCCTCACTGCCCCAGCCGACCTCCAGCCAAGCCTACTCAGCTGCTTACTTACATCAAAGAGTTTGGCTAAGTGTTGATCCATGTGCTGCTTTTCTCTCCTGCCTACCACTTTTTTTTTTTTCCCCCTGAAGAGGTGGGGGACAGCTATTGCAGCAGTGGGGACAGGGGGATCGTGGTGGCAGCCCCCAAGCACCCACTCCCTTGCTGCCCCCCACCACGCAGCCTCCAGCACAGCAGGACACATCTGCCCTGGAAGGAAACCCAGGGGATGGACATGGGCTCACCCAGGGCAAAACACTGCCCTGGTGTTCCAGTGTGGAGTCTGACTGCTCTGGGCACAACACTCCTACCATTTCCATGAGCTCACTGGGTAATGGCAGGAAGCTCAGTCAAGGCAGTGTTCAGATGGGTGAGCTCTGCTATTTGCAAAACACATGCAAATTGTTTGAATTCTTAATAAGCATTAATACAGTAAATGGGGAATACACTTAGTACATAGTCTGCAATCAGTTTTGCAGCATCAGAAGATTTTCTGTGCTGGCTTTTCTGTTCTTGATTTCTATGTTTCTGTGATTCAAGTCATAGGGAAAGAAGGGAGATCATCCTTGGTCACAAACTGAAGCTTCAGGAACAAATCATATTTTCAGCCATTCCATTTTACTGAATAAAGGAAAAATCTATTTACTTTTGAACGTGTCTTTCCTTTTGCTATGTCTTGTATTGATACTTCTGGTAGGAGTTTTTGGTATGAACTCATGGCTTAAACAAGTATTTATCATCATATATAAGACTGTCACATCCAAGAGCCAGGATATAAAGACTTTGGCTTTATTTTTGTACAAAAGAGCAAAGGTTTAACATTAGTTATGAAGAGTTAAGCAACTTTTGAAAAACTCTGTGCCTTTGCCTTTACCAGATGCATTTTCAAGCTCACTTGAAAAATACCTAAGGGGAGAACTAGAAAAATTCTGGTTCCATTTACCTTAACACTATATACAGGAAAAATACTTTCTGTTAGGTGCCCAAACTGATCAGCAAAATTAGAATCTGAGATATGATAAAATGAAGAGAAACTTTTAAAAAATGAAGTTTTGTAGGTAAATGGATAATTTTACCAGACTGAAAAATATTTTTCTGAAAAGGTAAACAGGTAAACCTAAGCCCACACAAAGTGCTGAGGCCTGGAAAAGTCTTTCTGGACCTGGTAGTGCTCCTAGACAAATGAAAAGGCTGCTTTCAGACTTTCTAATATCATCTATTATTTGTTCTCTACCTGAAATCACTGAACTTTCAAGGTTTGAAGTGACAGCTATAGTTCATTTAAGTTGCTTGGTGAGCAGTGCACCTAATGAAGATTGTCTTCCTCAGGATTTATGATCCTCTGCTATTTATGCTTCCATAAACAGTAATCCCTGTTTCCTCTAAGCTCTCATGACCACTCCTGCCCCTCAGGATAGGAGAGCTGCCCACCTCTGTTTCCAGCTTCATGCAGCCAACCTGCACTGCCACCTTCATAATTATCCTTTTCATTTCCCCAAGCCTCCATGATTGTTCTTCTAGATACTGCCTTCAGCTTCCAGTATTCCCAACTCCCTTCCACCTCCTCTTCTGTATTTTCTCCCTACCTGTGGAAAAAGCAGAAAGCAGGCTGTGCAGCTTGATTCAGAGCTGTGTGTGCTCAGACTGAGCAGCCAGCACACATGGGAGCTGCTTTAGGAGGGGAATATTGCATGTCCTGTTCCTTTGGGTTGATATCTTGGATTCCACTTCAGGAGAGTCAAGGGGAATCAGTATAGCTGAGATTTCTTCCTAGGTGTTTAATTTAGCAGAAGGTGTCTAGTGAGTTCAAAACTACTGGCTGTGGCCAGGAGTGTGAGACAAACAAACATAGCATGATTGTATTCCCTCAAAAAACCAAACTCTGAAAATAAAATAAACAAACAGCCTACATGCCAGCTACAAAGATTCATGACACAGTCTTTGCTCCAGCAGGAGATGCTCTTTGTCTTCTCAATTATAAGAACCCTCTGCTGCTTTAAAGGCTTTATGTCTGGAATAACCAAGTATACAAAAGCTAGAGAGCTGTGCTAATTAACAGAGCTCATTGCAGCCTGTTCTTGAAGATGAAAAGTGCAATGCTTGTGAAAGATCGCAACACCAAAACTTGTCTTGTCACAACATTCACTGGAAAACAAAGTCCTTATCCCTGATTTTGATATTTTAATTACAGAAATGGCTCTGTTATCCTGTCTCACTTCAGCACCTTGGTTTCACTGAAATGCTAAATTCTGCACTGAAAATGGTTTCTAGTAAGTTTTTTTACAGAAATGCCATAAACCTTACCTCTTTCTATTTGCCTGGACAGACAACCTCAAGTTTTTTGTGGAAATTCAGCCACAGTGTGAAGTGTGCATGTAGACAGACATGACTGTGGCTGGAGTGACACACACACTTTTTTCAGAACTGGAAGAGGATAATCTATGAAACAGAGTCTCTGTTCAGCTGAGCTAAAGGTAGGAACGATCTCCTTTCATTCATCCCACATCCCACCAAAAACCACTCCTGCTCTCAAATAAAACGCATTTTATTTCACCCTCCAGATGAAAAACTTGAAGAAAAAAGGAAATTACTTTTTTTTTTTCCCACCATGAAGAAAAAAATGCACGGCTAGAACACAGAAGGAGGCCTGGAAGTCTCCAAAACTGCTAATGAGAGCTGGAGCATTAATATATAGGCCAACACCAGGAATCCCATGGGATCAGTTATGTAAAAGGCAGCAGCGCCTGACTTGCTCTCTGAAATGCATCAGTGCCCTGCAGGGCTGGGGAGGGAGGTGTCCCTGCACACATTTCAGTGCCCTGCAGGGCTGGGGAGGCAGGTGTCCCTGCACACATTTCAGTGTCCTGCAGGGCTGGGGAAGGAGGTGTCCCTGCACACATTTCAGTGCCCGGCAGGGCTGGGGAGGGAGGTGTCCCTGCACACATTTCAGTGCCCGGCAGGGCTGGGGAGGGAAGCGTCCCTGCACACATTTCAGTGCCCTGCAGGGCTGGGGAGGGAGGTGTCCCTGCACACATTTCAGTGCCCGGCAGGGCTGGGGAGGCAGGTGTCCCTGCACACATTTCAGTGCCCGGCAGGGCTGGGGAGGCAGGTGTCCCTGCACACATTTCAGTGCCCGGCAGGGCTGGGGAGGGAGGTGTCCCTGCACACATTTCAGTGCCCGGCAGGGCTGGGGAGGGAAGCGTCCCTGCACACATTTCAGTGCCCTGCAGGGCTGGGGAGGTAGGTGTCCCTGCACACATTTCAGTGCCCGGCAGGGCTGGGGAGGGAGGTGTCCCTGCACACATTTCAGTGCCCGGCAGGGCTGGGGAGGCAGGTGTCCCTGCTGTCCTTCCCCCCGTGTGCGCTGGCCCAGGGCAGCGCGGGTCCCGGGTCCCTGGCTCGGCGCGCCGCTGCTGCCGGGCACGGGACACAAGAGCGGGCAGGGCTCAGCGGCCCGAGGGCTGCGCTGGGCCGCAGCACGCAGGGAGGGCGAGAGCCTGGGAGAAGCCGGTCCTACTGCTCCCTCTGCTGTACCCATCCTGTGCAGAAATCCCAAATGCAGCGCGGAGAGCTCGATAAGGCACGGCAGCGCAGGCTTGGGGGAGAGACACGGTCGCCGGTGACGAGGCAGAAAGCAGCAGCACCCTCAGGAGATGGCATGGCGCGACCAAACCCAGCACATCTCCTTGGCTCTGCACCTGCCAGGCCTTCACCTGTGCTTCCAGAACGGTGCAGGGGAACAAAGGCTCTCCCTGGCACCATCGCCTCGCTGCGGCACACCCATTTAGATCACGATCCTTTCAGGATTCCGGGTGTCCGGGCCAGCCCCAGAGAAAGGCCCAGGAAGCTCCCTTGGCGTGGCAGCAACCAAGTCCCACATCAGGAATAACGGCAGCAACAACCAGTGTTGGAGTCAATGAGACAGGGGTCTCTCTGAATTCTTCAGAGAGAAATCAGAGTGCAGGGATTGAATTAAAACATTGAAGTATATTAAGCCACTCATACATAAAGTAGACATTTAAATTAGTAAGTTTTAGAGTGAGTTCTAATGCTTTTACTAAGTGAAAAGGTCTGGATTCCACAGTAGTAGTTCGAGTTCTAGTGAGGGTTGAAAACATACTGATATTTTCAGCAAGAGGCTCTAGGCCCATAGTAGTAGACAGGACTCAAGACATAACAGAGCTATAGTTAGAATACTGCATACATTTTTTAAATAGAACAAGATAGATTGTATGAGTAGTTGTATACGTAACCTGGTGTGCTAAGAAATTAAATTCTAATAGTTTAAGGAGTGGTGGTCTGAGTTTGCATCTTAGCTTGTTGGAAAAATCCTATATAAGAATATGTTGTTGCTTTTAGCCAATTGGCTTTTTAGCCACTTGCTTTTAGCCATTCGCGTATTGCCACTGCATTTGCCATTGCTTGTCTGTGCTTTTGAGACTGATGTGCTTTGAAATAAGATGTGCTTTGTAATAAATAACCTTTTCAACTATTAGATGCTTTGCTTATTTAAGATAACCCAACGAAACAGGAGTCTAAGAGCTCCAGAGCTGGTGCCTTAGAGCACTGGAGGTCAAAGAACCCCCACACCCCAGCAAAGGGGGAGAACAGCCCACCCCGAGTCACACCAGTGCCACATATAAACAACAGGGAGCACAGGGGAAAAAAAAAAAAAAAAGCAGAAAGGAAAGGGGGAAAGTGGCTTATGGTAATGAAGTCAATTACTCATGCAGTAATTAACAATCTGATTGTTCTAGAGAATGATTTTTTTCTAACCAAAAACCACCTGAGCACAACTGCAGTCAATAATCCCACCCAGTACCCTTATTTCTGAGGGTTGAGAATCTGGCAGAACTGGATACCACCTATGGAAGACATTAGCAGCTGCCATGAAAGCATTTATTTGAACATAGGGAAAACTTCTACCCCAAGGAAAATACATATTCTCAGATACTCAAACATTACAATGTGCTTTCTGCAATCTTCATAGCAATATTTCAGTTACTCCACACTTTCCTCTTAGCACTAATTTATGGTAATCCAAGCTAGAGAAGAAACCATTTCAAAGGAAGACATGTCTCTCAAGCACTTTTTCTCTGAGAAGGTGCACACTCATCAGAATAGAGAGGAATGATAAGAAGAATCAGCACCTTCAGGAAAAGTGGACATTTTCCATAATAAAAGAGGGGATGAAAAGCTCGAGTGCAAGGTTAGGGTTTTGAAAATTCAGCACTCATCTTAAACCTGCTGGAGAATCTCAGGAACTTTACACAACTTGTACCAGAAACAAAACAACCCTTCCTAACAGCAATATGAGACTAAAAAAAAATTAATCAGCGAGTTCCAGAAAGGCAGTATTAACAGAGAGACTGCATTCACTTTTTTTCTCCACACCCCAAGTATTATTTCTTCCTATATTACAGAACATCTACCAGCTAATGAAAATACAGTAAGCCAGACTTTATGATATAGCACGGTGATAAAATGAATTATATTTAAATGTCAATGGAATCTATGAAATAGAGCAAATTTGGAAGAAATCCATGCAGTAATTTTAAAGTTGTGCATAATTAGCATGGCATTTTCAAATGCATTTGGTCAAATTCATGACCTAATTCTGTTCTAAATTCTTTAATTTTAGTTTTTGCAAAGCTATATTAGCCATGCAATACTACAGTAGTATTAGAATGCTGCAGCAGTAGTGAGTTGTGCTGAAAAATTCTACCCTTAAATGAATGACTCCAGCAAAAGAATGGGACATGGCAATTTTGGGCAGAATGAAGCCCATTCTTTCCAAAGGCAGCGCTCCAGTTTTTCATAAATGCAAACAAATGCAGTTTGACCTCAGGACTGACACAATGTACCTTATTCCAACTGCCTAAGTAAATATGGCAAGAAGAAGCTGGACTGGAGATGAAAATACAAACCAAACAACTTCCAAGGGAAAACTGAGATACTGAAAAGCATTTTATTTGTAGTAAGCCCATAATAATTAGAGATCATTTTGACATTGTCCTGTTAAATCTCATGATGAACAGCCACAAATATACCAAGTGTGAGGCACAGAGACCAAGCACAGTCTGGTCATAACCTCACTGTGAGATGCCATAAAGCAGCTCCTTTTTATAGCATCTCCTTCCATCTCACTGAATTCATCATATTTATCCCCAAATAAAAGAAATTATGGGTTGGGTTTTTTTTTCCTTTGTTCAGAGAAGAACATGCTTTATCCAAGAGCTTCAGACATTCCAGTGTAAATTATTTGTACTTCTTGCTAGAGAAAGTCTTGCTCCAGGACTTTGTGACAACACTGACTACCTGAGGGAAATCAAATTAACAGCAGCTGAGACAGAACTATTAAAGGCATGTTTTCCCCTATGTACAATAGTCTGCTAACGTATCCACAGGCACAGAGAGAGTGAGGATAAAGCAAGGACATTTCTCTGAATCATCACTATCTTTCACATTACTGTCTATTCTTGTGAGGGAGCTGTGGATGCAGTGATATTGATAGGCACTGGGGTTCCTTGAGCCTCAACTCAAGCATGCAGATTTTACAGACATGCACACTAGGAAGACAGTAGCTTCCAATGTAAATCAAGCAAGCTTTTTGCTTACGACTACAGAGGTAACTGCAAGGTTGTTGCTAGTTGTGAGTGCAATGACAAGGAAGTGGTGCACCTAAAGCCTCTCCTCTGCCCTCATGCCCTCAGGAGGCACCATCCAGCCTCCAGAGGAGGAGATGGGTTTGGGATGGCACCCAGCCTCTTCCTGCACAACCTGCCAGGGCAAGATGCTCTCAAAGGAGCTGCACTCATGCCCCTGCATTAACTCCTGCTGCTCAGTGAGGGAGATGACATCTCTGCTCTTTCCAGACATGGGCAAAGACAGACACTAGCAAAATACTCCGAGTGGCAGGGTCCACATTTGTAACTGGGATTACCACTCTGAAATGCAGGCAGGAGACCACCACACCATGCCCATGCTGCTCAGGCATTACCAGAGAGGTCAGTGTGGCAGGGTTTGTTGTTAAACACCATGCTAGCAGTGGTGGAGACCAGGTCTCAGCTATGCCACAGGTTTGTTTTGTCAATTTAGGAATTCACACATTTACTTCCTCACTCCCACTTCTCATCTGCTTTGTCTGCATAGCCTTCAGTGGTTTTAAGGTGGGTGTCATGTTTCTAGGTGCTCACAGCAACTAAAACTCTGAGTACCTTTGACCTCCTAGCACTACTGGGGCTAAATATTGAAAACCGTTCAAGAAACATTTTTATTCCATTTAGTGAATGGAAAAAATAACGGAGTTGAAAGAAAAATGAACCTTGCTTCAAAAGCCTCTTTAATCAGCTCCAGAATCTGAACCAATGCTGAGCATAAAGATTTAAATTTGGCTTAATGAAAACTGAATAGACCAAAAAACAACAAAAGAAGTCTCTTTACAAAAGGTATGGATTTGACCCAGCCAGTAAATAATTAAAGCTCCTCTCTGTTCCCTTCCACTTTCTATTTTAAGGCTTTTCATTATATGGGATCAAAGTCAGCTCGAGTTGGAGAGAGTTAGACAAATCCATCACGGAGACAGAATGAATGTATGATCTCATCCCCTGTGACAGCAGCCCGACAGTACCACCTGTTTGAACTCGGCTCATACCACTTCTGATGACACTGGCAATGTCAAGCAAATCACTCGAAATTCAAGGGGGTGGGGGGAGCACTCTCCACCTAAGCAAACAAACCAACAAAGCTGTAAATCTGGCATGAGGAATGCTTACAGGCAGCCAGCGCTGCAAAAAGAGCAGCCACAGAAAGAGTTCAGACCCATGAACATAAATCACTCTGGGCCTCAGAAAATCAGTTATATGAAGAAAGACTGATTTCTGTTTGGAAAAAAGTTAAATAAGAGAGCAATGCAACACAGCTGTATAAAAATTATAAACATTAAAAAGAAGGGAAATTAAACATCCTAATTTATTTTCTCAAAATTAAAGAAAAATAATGCATTGAAGCCAGAAGACAAAATGATTAAGAGATATGAAAGACAAGCTAAACAGGGAGTTTAAAACTGACAGACAGATTTAATAGAGATTAAGAAAAATTCTGTTCTACCTTTTGGAACTTAAAATGTAAGTTTACCCTGTGGAGCTGTCTGCAGCATAATATAATTGGGACCAGAAAGGACTATAAAAGAAAATATTCATTAGATTGTTAATGAATACCTGCATGTTCCCATTAGAAACTCATCTGTTTTAAAAAGAAAACATAATCCTTAATGCACCTTGCTTTTTTAAGCAATAGAAGACAAACATTTATACTTCCTGACACAAACAATGATTAAGTGTCAGGAATTAAGACATCACCCTTAAGGGGAATCCCCAAGGATTAAGAAAATCCCCCTCTTGTCACATTATTCCGGAACTGTCAGCTGGCCAGTTCCTGAGTACTGTCAGGAACAATGTCCTGGCCCAGATCCAACACACCAATGTTTGGTTAACACTACAGTTCAGTCAAATGATTTGTCTAAAATGCTTGTTTAAGGAAAAAGATGACAGCACTGTGAGTGTACTCATTAAGCTTTGTGTTCTAAACCATTTTTTGCTCTGACTGCCAGTAGCTAGAAGCACTTTAAGATGAAGGCAGCAAGCATACATCAACTCTACTTGGTTTGGTGTATAAAACCACTTTGGTCTAGACCTGGGTCAAGATGCACTATTTCCCTTCTTTGAGCTGCTTGATGTGTTCAATACAAACTTGACTTCAGGTCTGCCACTGCACCAGGCACATTTGCAGTTCTAGGAGTTGCAGGATATTCTGGCTGATTAAACTTGCAAACTACACAGATATGAGAGTCAAACTGTAAAGTTATTTCAGATATAAAAAAACCCTCACTGCTGTGAAATTTATGCCATTTTCTTCTCAGTCTACTAAGATGAAAACAAGGAAGCAGTTTAGCACTTCAGTAGCTGAAAGAGCTATTTCAAAATGTGCTCTAGATTAAGACTGCATGGCAGGACCTTTTCCCAGTAAAAAAACTTACTCTGGGGATGAGTAGAGGCTCCCAACAACAGTGTTCTTTTCGGTGAGCTCATTAGCACCTGATGTGTAGGAACATCTTTAATTATGTGATTTTCCCAACTACCTTGAAATGGCCCTTTAATCAATCTCATAACATTCTCTTCATTTGGTACCAAACAGATAAATAAACCAATGCTATTCAGGCCCAAAAGCTCTTCAAATGAAGGAGGAAAAAAAAAAGCCTGTATTAAAAAAAATTAGCTTGGAAATGTTTTGATGCTCTATGTGGGAGTTAGCTGTATGCAGAATTGAACTGTGTTTTCTTGGTTTAGCTGAACTAAGCTGTACTGACAAGAGCATGCTGAATTAGATCCGGTTGTAACCCGAGGTGAACCTGCAGGGTAAACCTTACGTCACTGTATTGCTGCAGTTCTTTCTTTTTTCCACAAGCAAATGTGGCTCACTTCCCTCAGTCTCTGAAATGCCATATCGTGTGTGCTGGCCATGGGGTAGAAGTCTAAATAGAGCATGTTTGGATTTATTCACTTCAGGCCTCTGGGAACGGAACTGAGCTACTGAAATAAGACTACAAAAGGCACGAAGGAGGCAAATGTGAATGTAACGGGGTATTAGAATGCACCCTGTATTTAAAGACATTTACCCACAATTCTGATTTGTACTTTTGGGCTTTTGCCTACCCAAGGCAAAACCAGCATTATGTTTCTCTCTCAAAGCCACACAGGGATGTCTTATCTTGCACTGTAGGGTAACTGACCCAAACAGGTGACAACGCCAAGCCCATCCTGGCACAGTAACAAATACTTAATTTCTAGAGCACCATCCACCAACTTTGCAGGACAAGATATAACTCTCTTCCAAGAGCCTGGCAACTCCTTAGCATGAAGGACAATGAGGACATATGGTACATGGCATGACAATCCCCTCTGCCAAGCTTCCATGACCACATTGCTGCTTCAGAGACCTAACTGAGCAGACAGAACTGTTTAAGTTCTGCCTTACAGCCAGGCCTACAAAACGTGCTCTGTGTTCCACCTTCAGGCACTACTCTCTCTCTGCCAGAACCAGCTGGAAGCCTTGGTGGCACAAGGTAGGGAGGTGGGCACGTAATCCTCTGTTATCTCACTGCCTGATGGCTCCTTTCTTTGCTAGCTTTATCCCTGATGTTCTGTGGCATAGCAGACCACATAGGAGCCCTCCCTGAATTAATCCATATACCTGGAGAAAAAGCAGCTCTATTTGCAATTGCACTAGATAGGCAATAGACCACTGTCTACAACACAGGCTCTGAAGCCCTTACCTGCAGCCCCTGAAAGGTGTCCTCTGCCTGCTCAGCTGGAATGGTAGGACACTGTAAAAGGTTTTTGCTTTCTTAAGTGCTATGGTGCTAAAATGTAATTTTCCAACTGTGTATAACCATTTTTTAAAAGAAATTCAGGTATGACCTTGATAATGATTTTTCTTCAGCTCGTATGCAATGGAGATGTTCTAGAGACACCATGATTTCACTTAATAAAAATATAAATCTCCATATAATTTCATCACTTCAGGCCTTGAGTAACTGGAAATCCTCCTCCTACAGAATTTGTCATGATTTCCTCTCTTTGAGTTCAATGCAAGAAGTGCACAGCTAAATTATGCAGGACTATAAACTTACATAACTGTTTGTAAGATAGAAGCACATAAAAAATAAAGGAGCCTTAATAGTAAGGAATGCAGAAAAGTCCAACATAGAACTGAGGAAAAAAAATTATTTATCATTTGTTCTTCAAGTAGACAGGTTTACTAGTATTTAAATAGTATAAAGAGAAATCAATCTGAGAATGTACTGTCATTTCCTTAGACATATGGAAACAAAGAGCTGGCAGAACAAATCATGAAGCAGCTACCTGAACAAACATAAATATAATATGCAGAAAGGTGTGTTAAGAAATCACCCATTTCTTGTCTTAGGTGTATTTACATTAAGAGATCACCCATCTCTTGCCTTAGTTTTCCCTCTTGAACAGCAGTCGTGTGAGGAAGGAAGCACCAAAGGGGATGCACCCACATGGCTCACTGACACCACTTGCACACAATCTTGAGTATCAGGCATCCACAGTAAGCATATGCAATTCCTTTCACTGTCTGCCTACCAGGAGTTCCTCAACAGTCTACCCCTTAAGCCTTTTTTGTAGTTTGCATTCTCCTTTTCTTGGAGCAGAGTCTCACATTACCAGGCAGCCTTCTACTCTCAATGCAAGAATTGGGAGGGAAATAAAATCCATCAATCCTCTGCCTAGTTTAGTAAATCCCTCTCACACTGTTCATCATTCCCTGTGGTCCTGCAACTCGAGCTGTGGCTCTCTGCTTGTGGGGCTCTTTAATCCTTTAGCTTTCTATCTGGATGCTCAATTTGCCCAACCCCTGGTCTCCTTTTCTAAGTCCCTGGTAAGGGTCTTTGCTCTCACTTGTGGTTTTTTTCTCTCCTGCCTCTGCTGAAACAGCAAAGAGCCTTTTACAAGGTCATGTATGTACACTCCTTATAGTTAGGTGTTCTTTGGCTTACAATGAAAGCCACAGGACAGCACAAATGAACCTGAAAGGGTTCAGGATGCAAGGCACTGTTGTAAAAATTATACTTGGATACAACCAGAAAGGGGGTGAAAAGTGGATTCCTCAGCATATGACAGCTTTTCAGCATACTCCAAGCATGTGCATTTGGAAAGTCTTGCTGCTGCTTCTCACACAGATAACAGTTTGCAGCTCTCTTGCACTGTTCTCCCATTAGGTGTGTGAATGAAGCATAGAAACAATTTATTGCCTCCACTCTCACAAAAGAATTAAATTAAAAATAGCAGTATGGCATCACTTTTAACAGGGCAGTAAAACAGAACTATAATGGTGCAGGCTTGCTCCTTCCCTCCTGTACCAAATCCTGTAGTGGGAGGGAGGTTGCAGCTCTGCTTGGGATCCTTCTACTACATTTTGGCCTGAGAAAAGATTTGTTGAGAGGGAGGTCACTGTGGGGTAAGTGCCAAAACCCATGTCTGTACTACTCTTGGTCCTCAGGCCGTTTGGTTGCAGGAGCTGATGATCTGTTTTGCTGTTCCATCTTGCTGGCAGCCCATTTCCATGGTGATGCTCTTCCAGAGAGACCTGCCAGCCAAGCAGCATGGAGATCCATTTTGTTGAGAAAGCTTCTCAATTTATAGCAGCTTCACTGTAAACCTAATACAGGTTGCTACTTTTTAATTTTCACTTTCCCAGGGGCAGACAGTGGTACCAATATCCAGTTTGCCCATTTCTTTTCTATCTTACAATATGTTACAAGTCTGCACTTCAGGACACTGAGGGGCTAGCAAAATAGCAGGACATGGCTTGTACTGCTGATATCCATTTCATACAACTACATTTTTTCAAAACCACTGAGCATCAGTCAGGTCCATGGAAAACTGAAAACAACAATCTGAGCTTTAAAAACCCAAGAGACTAAAGATGTCTGTGTTATGCAAGTAATACTCAGCTATCAAAGCTCTTCAGTTGCTCCCTAAGATACACAACACTCTGCTTACTGTTGGATTTCAACAATGCACAAAAATACTTATCTACATATCTTAAACTGCTGTCAGATCTAGATGAATGTTACTGGGGCTAAAATAAGGAACAGAAACAACCTGTAGAGGAATATGATGTTTTGGCTTATTTAAATTTAACACTTTATACTTAAGGATATATTTGGCCCCTGGTATTTAAGGATTTTCTCCACAGAACACTCATTAAGTCCTACAAGGAATGTATCTGTGCCATTTCCATCAATACTACTGGATTTACAGGTGAATGAAGATTCTCCCCTGGGTTCACAACTCCAGCACAAAAGCCCTCGGCTTCACAGAAGACAACAGATGCGCGGAGGAGTATCAAGGACAGAGGAGCTACCCAGAGATACTTCTCTGGAGCTTTTCAAACAGCACTTGGAGGAGATGCTTGCCCTCTGCAAAGAGGCTGCCATAGAGGAAGATTTGGGAGCAGGCTAGGGGCTGGATCACAGGACCCAGCAGTCCACAAGTCCCAAGCACAGAATTGCCAGCAGCAGCTGACTCCAACCATGAAAACAGCAGTGGAAGAGCCAACCCAAAGTGTTAAATCTCTTCTAGCCCTTGGTCAGTGATCTGCTCAAATACTACTCTGCACACATTTTGTCATGCAGGAGTGGTGACCCTCTCTGAAAATTTCATGCTATGCATAAGAAAGCCCTTTAACATGCTTCCTATAGTTTTATGTGCAAATGCCTAGAGCTTTTCTATCTAATACATACATAAATTAAACTTCTGTGACTGTGAGTTTTGTTACTAGGAAAAAACCCTGTGAAACAACTGAGTTTTTCTAATGCTTCTGCCACATGTGGAGTAAGCACTATTGTGAGAGCTGTGTGCTTAGAATGTGTTAATTGCCAGGTCCCAGGAGCATTCCCTTTAGCCCATTCCACATCTTCTTATATAATAGCCTTTACCATATTGTGATGAGAGTCACAGACCGATATTTTGGAAGTTTAAGCTTATAGCATAATCATTAAATATAAAGTCATTTTAAAATAATATTCTGCTGTGGCTTACTACAATTCTACATCAGTAGCAAGTATTTACCTACCAAATACTTTTCCTATGATGAAAAAGGTCCTTTTCACTAGAACACAAGCATACTCAAGAACACAAGATAACAAGATAATGAAGATGGCAATTACAGATTTATTTGTACCTATATCCTAAAACCTTCTCAGCTGCCATTTATTAAAAAAATATTATGAAGAAGCCAAAGAACACTACAAATTCAACCCTTTAGTGCTCTGTTTTACATCACTGTTGGACAAACAGCATTAGGACATGAAAGCCATTAACCTTTTTTGTTGAGGGTCATTGCATTTATGACATGACAGACGTACCAGCATACACTTAATTGTAAAGGCTGTTTGCACATAAAATAACCAAATGGTCAAACTAAAACAGCTTCCCAAACTCTGCATCTGTAGTCTATATATTGCTCTCAAAAACTTCCATGTCAACTTCCTAGTAAGAGCTTAGAACAGTTTTCAAATTCATAGAAGTTTAGAGAAAGGAAATAGGTGAAGAAATTGTTTTTTCTATCCAAAAAAATTACATTTTATTAGTATGCGACAGAATTAATTTCTTCCTTTGTAAAAAAAGTCTGTTTTTCTTTATACATCCAGATCGGCAAATGCTTTTATTGTTCCACTGAGCTGTTCCATAATATCTTAAGAAGAAATTTTCTGGGGGCAAACTAAGAGAGCAAATTACTTTAAAAGTAATTTTTCCTGAACCATTTTGTATTTTAAATTGTAGATAAACATGTCTTCACAACTGCTCTTCTCAATTTGACCCTTTCCCTCATACCTCCAATGATGTCATTGTCCTGTATCTTAATTTCTCACTGCACTGAGGTCACAAATTTTTATTACCCAACTTCACCACAGAATCTGAGGATCAAGACATGACATCAGAACACGACAGCTATGTCTCCTGGTTAGAAATCTCAGCTCTCTACAGTCTTGCAGACATTTCTTCTGCTTTTGTTTTATGTTTTCTCAAAGCCACTGAATTATTCATCTGTCAACATAAATGTAGAGTTCATCATATAAATATGCAAAGTCACCATTTTAGAGCAGACATCCAAGGACAAATTCATATAAAGGCTTTTTATAGATTATTAAACCTGCACAGCAAAAGACACAATATACCACAAATGCAGTAGTATATAGTAGGACTGAAGTTGAATGTAACCTCCGAGTAGAGCAGCATTGCAGCCTACTCTCTGCTATACTACTTTTTACAGTGTGGCTTCTTTCTGATTTGCAAAGCCAGTTCCTGCTTCTTGCCTCAGTTGATACAATCCCAAAAGTGACATTCATCTCAGCAAACTATTAGACTGTGCTATTTCTCTGTACTAATATTTGCTTTTCATGCAGAGCAGATACTTCCTAACAGGTATTTTCAACCTGGACTATCTCTTGGCAAGAAATCTACAGATCTGAGTGAGACAACAGTAAGGTAGATCCAAATACTCCCAAAACACCCAGTCAGTATTTTTACCATTACAGCATGGATACTGTTAAGACTGCTAAATATAGGGAATTTACGTATGTTCTGCTTACCTAGACTTCAGTGAGAATAAAGGGGACACAGGACTTATTTGTCAGTGCTTAATTTACTACATGAATTTTATGCATGGTCAGTTATACTACATAAAATAATCCTAATGCTGGTTCATGCATTTTGCAGTCAGCTTTATCAGATAAAGTCTGAAGAGTCAATTATAATTTAGAAAGAACAATTACTTTTTAAATAACAGCTTGAGTTAACAAAAGGAACAGATTCATCACTCACTGGCAATAAGACCATATTCTAGGTAAAGACAGCCTGAGCAGCTAAGCCATGGAAAAACCTGTTCAAAAACTCAACATTTGACAGCAGTTCTCATAATAGATTCACAGTAACCTTAGCAATGTCAATTCGAGAAAATATTGGGGCAAATCCCAAAAGACTGATTTAGTTTTGATTTTCATTTAACTCTGTTTTTACAGACCAAAATCACACACTGGCTTTTGAAAAGGAGTGAAGATAGTACACTAGGATTTCCTATATCAGAACACAGTGTCTCCTTTCCATTACCTGCAAGTAACCTGAAAAAGACAGAAGTTAGGATGGCCAGTTTATATTAACTGTACGATCTGTATGATCATCTTATCTCTTATTGCTCTCATGTCTTCCCTGGATATTTAGACAGGAACATTGAATACACCAAAACAACAGGAGATGTCATTTGCAGTCTTCTCACTGGCTTCAAAGGCCTGATAAGCTGGCCATTTGAGATGTAAATATTTCAAGAAGTGAGACATACTGTTAAGCAAAGAGCAGAGCTGTGTTTGCCATCTTACTCTCTGCATTGTATTTATTTCGTGCTCCATACTCACGACTACAGAACATGTTCTGTAAAATCAAGTTCTGTTTATCCTCAGAAAACACCTCCTTTTCAAAATCCTTGAATTCTACTGTAAGCATTTCCTAGGGAAATACTATTATATAAAACATTGACACTTCCTGGAAATGAATGACAGATCCTTAATAAACTGACAAACTCAAAATTTTAGAACAAGCTCTCTAACCTGCTATACCAGCTGGCATCCAGTGTACAATATCATGGCTGACACTTTGTCCCAAGCAGAAGATGGAGTTTTGTGAACTAGAATTACATAAGAAACTCAGCAGAAAAAGGGCTGGCAGTTAGGACAAGGTCAGTGCAACACAGTCCAAGAGAGAGTGAAAAGAAATGGATGCTGGAATCATGCAAGAAAGCATGCATGAAAGCTGTTAATGAGATCTAAAGTTTGCAAGGAAATTAATGATGACAAATTTCACAGCAGAAGTGTGGATACAAGACTTGTGCAGCATTCTGTTCAGCAGAGCCACTTAAGTACATGTACTTAGAGGAAGGTACTGTAAAGCCACACATTTAAGCCAGATTTTATTCCTAAATGCAGAATCCAGCAACACAAACCTGTTTTGAGTTACTTCCACTTAAGAATTACTTTTTTTATTAAACTGATACCTACGGACAATAGGTTTAAAGTCAGGTGAATGAGTGATGAGTTCTGATACAACTTGAGCTAAGCTATTTTCTCTTATCTGAGGTGACAATGATCACTTGAATGCAAAGCAGAAAAGCATACCTTAGACCACTACCTTGTACCACACACTTGTGATAAGCAGCAAGTGCTCTTCATCCATTTCAGGGCAGAACTGCAAGGCAGCACAAGCCAACACTGTCTTGGGTTTAAAGTTTGTGCTGAAAAATCTTGGGGAAGCTCAAATGGGACTGTAAATTCCATTAGGAAACTGAAAATTCTTCAACTGCCTGAAGTATCCTACCAATCCTCTAGATAAACTAGAAAACTCAAATCAAAATCGATGTCTACATGAGGTTTTACTTTAACTCTGTCTACTTAATTCAGGTAAATGCAACCATTATTTTCACAAAGTGGCCTAGGAAATCAACTTTCAGCTCACATGAAGCTTTTAGCTGTTGTTTGTAATTACTTCTGGAGCTCTTGCAAAGACGTGTTGGTTTAAAATGAACCAATTTTAGCAGTTTTATTGCCTTACTACTACTAAACACAGGCCTATATAGATTAAGTTTTACCTGTTCGTATATGTTTATAGTAGCTGAAAATAAACAAGACACGTTTGCAGGGTGCAAGGCTTAAATTTCAAAGTGAAAACATGGGAAAATGCACAGAAGACGCTAATTAGAGCAGTGAAATAAAGTTAATAAAAGAAAAAATAATACCAGGAAATGAGTATCTTTCTTAACAGCAGATCTGTTAATGCTCTGGAACATTTTTCTAAGGGAAGCAGTGGGAGCTCCATTACTTCGATAATTTAAAATTAGACTGACAAAAAAGTAGCAAATGTACAGCACAATAAAGAGTAATTCCATACAGGAAGGGGAATGAAGTAGGTGACTAATAAGTCTTTCTTTCTAACAGCTATGAATCATACAAGTGCAGTGGTGGCTTGTATAGAAGCTGGAGTCTCCATACACAGATGGCAATGCAAACTGATAACTCTCACACAGTACTTGCTGGTAATGGTTGGAGGATCCAATTCTTCAAATATCATAAACTACCAATACACATTATTAGACTATATGCCTAAATTCTACAGAGCTTCCTAAAGCATGCTTTACTTACCACCCTCTCTCCCCCAAACAACAGAAGTTTCATTATTGCATGCACACTCATTTTGCTGGGACAGAACTTCCATAGCTAAAAGCTACTGGAGCTACTTTATGAACTCAGTGTTTTACATGTAACCAGGGTAAGAATTTTTGGTCTCAGGTCACACCATGTTTTACTTGAGTTCAATTAATTCTCTATTTGAAGGCGTATTTAAAACAAACATTTGATCTGTTGAGTATGAGTTCAGTATTTCCTGATCAAAGTTGAGAGAAAGAATGAAACACAGGCTTTTTATTTGATTCTTCTGTTTTCCAATATTTTCTCAAGTACTGTAGACAGACAAGTGTTATTTGAACTAATCTTTCCAGGCCATGCTGTTTGACCCAGGTGCTTTTTTGCCACTCAAGCCTTCACAAGGGCTGTGCCATGACAGTGACATGCTGCTCAGAGCACAGACCGGGGGTTAAACATTCACCACTGCAAATCAAAAGAGGCAAAAGTAACAGTTTAAACTATATATAGGACAGTATCTTTGATAAATATGAACATGATGTGCTTTAATTTTTTTAAAAAGTGAGGCTGTCCATTAAAAAGGGTATTGTAAAGCACTTTTTGCAAAAGGATCACAGAAAGTGAAACTTACTACGATGCCTATTCTGCTTTTTAAACAATCATCTCCAACTACAAATTTGTAAACAATGTATCAGAGAACAAAGGCAGTAATTTTCCACAAACCCTGTTTAGGAATTAGGAAGAGTAGGAGACTATGTTCAAATATTTTTAAATCTTGTATTTCACCATTTTTGGAAAAAAAGAAAACTCATTAAAAAACCAAACCAACCAACCTCCATGTTTCTTCAAGATCCTGTCATTGGAGCAGGCTGAGGATGGTCTACCACACATGTTGTCTGGATGGAAAGTAGCTTAACAATAGGAGAAGAGTAGCAACAAGTGCTACTTACTACACTTTGGACACAATCTGTTTCCTTTGCTGGCAGGTTACTTTGCCTTCCCAGTCTCTTCCCAAAGAGTCTAAGCTGTCTGGAATATTATTTTCCAATCACCTTGAGTGACTATGCCTGTGTGTCACTGTTCAAACAACTTAATGATCAGAAAATGATTCAGGTTTGGTATTGGAATCAGCTTAGATGATGCAGGGGTACTACTGTGGATGCAGTATAGCATAAAGTACAAAATTCTGGTTTTCATTATCACAGGAAAACACATACCAGCATATAGCAACTAAATAGTAGTCTTTTCCTTCTTGCATTCTCACAGTAGCACAGGAAAACTGAAATAACACAAAAATCAGTAGTACACCATAGATATTTACCCACCTTCATCTCAGAAGAATGACTAGCATTAACTGTTAAAAAGACTAACTAACTAACCAACTGTTGTGCTGTCTATCTACAGCACAGGGAACCAGGACCTTGGGATGCTGGGCTGGTGACCAAATCCATAGGGTGGTCCTGAAGGGAAAATCAGGAGAAAAGCAGGATAGGGTTAGGATGGGTGAAAACACCAGCTGCTGCAGTACTTAAAGGCCCCCCTTCAGGTGAACTGTGGACTTCTGCTGTACACACAAGCACACCAGGACAATTTCACATGTGCAAGGTGGGGAGTACCTGTTGCAAATGAGTGGTTTAGGGTCACTTGAAGAACTTGTGAAGGGAGGGGATCTATGACCACAATATCCCTATGAGATCTGAACACCCTTTTAATTCATTTGCCATAGTGGGACCTGAAGCTGCCTCAGCATTTCCTGTAACTGTCTGATGTCATTATCACGCTAAAGAAGATAAGGAAATGTCACATGTGTAAACAATGTTTCTCTAAAAAAAAGAAAGGCCTGCACAAAGCAAAGAAGCAGCACAGAAGGGGAAAACAAGTGAAGTCTCAGTCTGACCTCAGTGGCATAACCCACTGACCTCAGACAGCCTTCAGACATGAGCTGTCACTAAAGTGACAAAGCAAGTTCTAGTGATTAACACCACAAAATGCATTACTTCTACATTATTAACCTTGCATATTTTGCTACTGTGAGCTAGAAAGCATAGGGAAACTCTTAAGAGTCAGAAGCACTGACACCCTTTTTATACTGACATTTCTGACTTTGATTATCTGATGATAGCTTTTTCTTACATGAACGGCTTCCAAGGTACTTCCAGGATCACTCAGACTCCGCTTGTTTTATCGATGTGAGTAATCCCAGATGTTCAGTGCAGTTGCTTACATTAATAAAGACACACAACTCTCAAGTGGCTGTAGGATCAGAGCCTTCAGGTTGGGAATTGTCATTGGCTTTTCTGCCGTTAACAGGCCATTGATGAACTGCAGCTTCCTTCACATCTGACAGAGGGATATTAAGGTACACATCTATCACTGCCATTTTTCTCTTGCAACTTCTTAAAATGCAGAATCACATTCAGAAAGCAATCAATAGCAATCCAGTCGCAAGCACCTCTAATGAAGCGCAGCAGAAACAATTTAGTATTAGATTTTCATCTGGAAGGTCTCAGAAAGCATTTCTCAGCTCCACTTTATCTGCCCAAAAAGAAGACCAAGGTGTTTATTCCAGGATTTGAGCCAGTGAGGATAGACACATGCACTGAACTGCCTACAGCAAGAAACTCCACTGTTCAGGATAGCACAGCTCTTTGCATAAAGTTACTGCTGCCATAGAGTGCTTGTCCTATTCACTCTGTTCTCAAATATCTGTGTCCAGAGCTCTAATTATTATAATTAATTATAGCTGAAAGGACAATGAGAACTATCAATTCTTAGAAGTATTTCCAAAAGGAATTAAAAAAAAAACTTCTTTGACAATTGAAAGTCTCTACTAGGGCACCTGTGTATCTGTTAAGTTTTTAATTGATGTTTGTGAATACTGATAGATTGGTAATGATAGATGGTCAAGTTTGCACTAAACTTTTTCCACACTCCTCCCACCATGCATAGCAGCTCTTCTTGTTCCTTGACTTCTAATCCATCCTCAGCAAGGTCTGGAAGTCACAGCAGATTTATATTTTGTGAAATATTGAATAACATGATTAATCAGGAATACCTCCTCCTGCTGTGGGAGCAAAAGATAAAGGCAGACCCAGCTCGTCAGCTGACTGAACCTGTTTTCAGCTCCTCTTCCTTAAATAGAATTTTCAAACACACATCATAACTCTGCAACACAAACCATCCCATTCACAGCATAACTCACAAGGAGGACCTAGCAGTAATTTTTCACTTATTTTCTAAAATACAGTTATTATTTTTTTACTTTGGGTGCTCAGTGAACAACCAACACTGCTTGAAAACCAACATGATTCCCATTTTCAAATACACAAGCTAGATGAGAAAGGAATAAAATCACACAATAATTTTCAACAGATGTATGAAAAACACTAATAAGCATATACTGATGTAAATTGGCTTGTATTTCCAGCACCCCAACTGAAAATCCATTATCTTTGCTCATAAAGTAGATTTGTGCACTTGACCTGCACTTTTTAGAATCAATTAATTCAGACTAAGGGATACTAATGCATAGGCAACTCTAGTCCAAACTCCTACTCCTAACTGGTAAAAATTACTTTATTAAGCCCTAAACATCAAACAGGTATATGGTATGGCACTACTGAAATGTTTAACATGAGCTGGTTTGGTGCCTGATCTGATTCAAAATTGGTAAAAAAAAATAAAAAATTTCAAAACAAAATGGAGAATATCAACACAAATCACCCTGAAATCACAGTACTGACTCAAAAAAGCGCCAGCATTCTGAGGGTTGGTAGTGTTGAAACAGGTGTGCAGAACTCCATCTCCCTTGTGGAGAAGCCAGCAAGGGCCTGAATCCCAAAGTTTTTGAATTCATACTTCCAGTTCACCATAAAACTCTCCCAGAAACTGTTCATTTACATGGCAGCAAGGCAACAAAGCACCATTTTATCCAAACAATTGAGTTTCATCTCAAACCTCTCACTTTTCCAAGTATGCAGCAGCAGATTGAGCAGCTCTAAGAAGCACCTCTCAGGTCAAGCATCTAAAGAACCCCTGAGAAGCAACTCTCTGAAAGCTTCAGGTACCTCCCATCCAGGGAGATGAGCAGCTTCTAGCAGTGGGAGAGTGGGAGCAATCCAACTGCAGGCTCTTCTCCTGGCACCACTGTGAGACAGCACAGGGCTTTAAAAGGCAGCAGCTCTCCTGTACAGCTTCCAAACCAGGAAGCAGCAAGATTCTTATGAAAATGGCTTGTTTTTAATAAAAGGGCTTGCAACCTCCCAAAAGAACACACAACAGTAGCCAGCCAGAAAAGCAAATTAGAAAGGAGAAAAAAGAATGACACATCTCATTTTAAAAAATGAAAAAATATATTAAATCTGGATTTAATGAAAACAGAGAGAAATCACATTCATGTGGCAAATCTTTTAAATTTATTTTGTCAGTCACATTTGGGAGCAAAAGAAATACCATTCCCCAAAATGTTCTTTAGAATGAAACCAAAACCTTCAGTTGCAGTAAACTGGCAGTTAAAACAAAATCTGAAATTAAATGAGCTGCCCTTCTACATATTTTGCAACCATCAAAAGCTTTCAATATATTTATCAGTCTTTTCTTCTTCAGCTGAAATTTTGCTCTTCAACATTCTTTAATCCTAGCTCTATACACAACCCCTTCTAGGATCTTAATTGCTCTCATCCTACTTTCAACTCACATTTTGTGTTGCCCTGGAAGAAAAATCGCTTGTTTAACAAGAAGAGCCACAAAAGGATTTTAGCCTATTCTAAAACAACATTGAACTATTCCTACCTTACTTTCATTAAATGCCTTCACAGAGGTAATTTTAAAAAGCATGTCAAAGGAAAGCCAGTCCATCAAAGAAAATGCTAATAGACATATAGGCAGAATATTAAGATTGCACAAATTACCACATTCTCTTGTGTTTACATGTATTTGCATGCATTCACTCACTTATTCAGCAATTCTCTGCTGCAGCTTCATGACTTACAGGTAAATTCAGAGCTACAAGGATTACTGGAGGGTTGGGAGATTTCATCACCCAGGAGGTGAGGCCAAGGGAAGGACGTGGGTGGGTCACATCATCCATGGGGTAGGGAACAGATTTTTTTTCTGGGATTCTACAGTCTCTTCAGCTAGAAGGTGGGGGCCAGCTTTGAAAGCCTGTCAGAGACCATCAGACCCAGAGATACTGATGAGGTGTTCTTGGCATCCGGGGGAGGTCTGCAGCTCATCCTGCCTTGCAGAAAGGTTCAGCAGCTGTGGTGTGGGTAGGGTCATTAGTAATGCTGCATTCATGACTCATCTGTGGCTTATTCCTTAAATACACACACAGGCAGGAATTTTTGTTTCACTGGGCTTCAAGTTGGTCAGGACCTTCAATATAAATCCGCATATTAGTCTGCAAGGAAATTTATCATCTGACCTTGACATGTTTCTTCCACTTTGAGAAAGAACACTGGTTCCACAGCTCCCTGCTTGTAAGAACAGGGAATGCATCTCAGAAGAAAAGCCTTTACAACAAGGGTATTTCCCAGTCACAACCCATGCAAACGAAGACTAAGAGAGTCTTGGAAGTGACTTAGTCAGGAGAACAAAAGCAAACAGCAGAAATTTTAGCACGGAAGTGCTTCAACTTGAGCTGAAAACTGAAATCTTCCATCAGCAAAATCAAATGAAGTACTTCATTAAAAGCCAAGTTTAATTCATGCAGAGAAAATGCATCACTTTCAAAACAAGCTGAGTGTTTTTGTTTTGGGATAAGCTGTGTCTCTCAGAGCTGCTGGAGGATCTCAGCGGATTTCTAATTTTGGTGTCGTGTAGACTGGACTATGGAGCTGCTTTTGGACAGCAAAATACAACCTCCCCACTGGGCACAGAAGCTGCATAGTGATGACATGCCAAGAAAAAAGTATCTTCAGGCTGGGAAACCTGACACAGTAGGAGACTGAAAGGATGAAGTGCTGCAGTGGCTCAGGAAGGAAAAAAAATAAGTTCAGACTGAGGTAAAGAAAACAATTAATTTGGCAACATTAAAAACTTTTGATTGGTAACTTTTAAATGAAACATTTTTAAATATCTGAATGAGAAGTACTGGGTTTGGCTACAGTTTTTTGTTGATCAATTTACGCAGAAAGCAAAAGCTTTTAGCAAAACATTCCACAGCTCTGAAGATTAACTTTTTCTTTCTATTTTTCAGTCATGTCAATTTTCTGCTTTTTAAATCAAATTCTATATATGCTGTGCTAGAACAAAGAGAGGCACAATGAAGTTGCTCTTTGTATTCAGTGATAGAATAGAAGTTGGACTGGTCTGTTCTGATGCTTCTTAGACCACTTACAAAGCAGTGTTTATTTCAGTATCAGTACCTCATGTCTAAAATTCGCTAGTACTGAATATTAAATCACATCTTTTTCAGAAGAGGAAAAAACTTCTGGTTTATTCTCTGTGAAAACCCACAAAAGTAAGAAATGTAAGTCAGAACTGACTTTAAATCTGTTTGTTATTAGACTAATGGGTATAGCTGTTAATTGTCTAAAATATGAATAGTAGCTCAAAGATCTATTTCTGATCTTTTTCAGAGATAAGACATGGCAAATTCTGGGGTTTTTCCCCTCCCCTAACAATGTGGGTTTGGTTCTTTAAAGCTCTGTTTTGGATGTGTGAGTTTTTCTTCCTCTCTTTTCATAACAGCTGCTTTTTTCTTTGCCTTGCTTTTGAGAACAGCCTATGCAATTTTTAGAAAACAAGCACTGCAAATGAATCACCAAATGATAGTAGTTAAGCTCCAGCCATTGTGGATGCTCCTACTGAGGGGGAGCACAAGGATTTGCTCAGGAACACGCAGAGTATGGGGTGGGAGACCTTTGGTGTGGGCTGTGCAGGCTCAGGAGGTGCCTCTCCTGCAGTCCCTGCACATGGACAGCATCACTCAGAGAAGGACAAAGCAGAGGAGAGCATCACTCACTGACATGTTCACATACTTCTGGTCATCACAAGCTTCAGTAACACCAAACACCTGCAGGGAAAGAACACTACCATCTGGAAGGAGCCCAGTGAAGTTACCCCCTGGCTCCTCAGGAGCCTTGCAGAGTTGTGAAAAGCAAGGTCACAATTAATTCAGCCAGGATTGCATGGAAGTACTGTGCAATGGATTCCTTTCAGCCCACTAATATCCTCTCATGGAAAGGGGATTGTAGGGACTTTTTGCAGACACAAACCTCTCCTTGTACATATTACAACCAAATCCCGTATCTGGATTTAGCTCAGCATAAGCTAGCATAATCTTAAAGTCCTGGTGTATGCAGCAAAGCAAAAAAAAAATCTTATTATGGCAGTAAAATCATGGCTGAGGTAAATATATTCTGCATCTCTACTTTCAGACATTTGCAACCTTCTCAAAAATACTGTCCTTTGGTCTAAGGATTTCTTGTCTTGTCAGTTCAAGACCACTTGAAAAACAAACTAGAAAAAATGTTTGCCTATTATTTTTGATCATCTGAAGTGCACAGATAGGAAAAAAATGAGGAAATAAGTGTACAAAACATGGAAGGATATAACTTCTTATCATTCGGCCTTGAAGCCTTCCCTCTGCACCCAGGGGCTAACTTGGCATCTCAGTCATGCTACACCACCTGGGATTGCACACAGAAATTCCCACAGAAAGTCAGCTCTAGTATCAGCTCCCAAAGTTTTCATGATACCATTTTTTCCTATTTGTGCTGCAAGAGCTGTGAAGGAGGTGTACTGACAGAAATAGAAACATTTTTTATTTGACAATGTTATTAAATACACTTACATCTGACAAAACCAAATCATTACTTTTAGCAGTGACCAGTGTTATCTGGGAATACAATAGTCAAATACTGAAGAAGACAAATTTATATGGCTAGTAAATAAAACAATGGAGGAACTCCCACCTCTTTGGAACTTAAGAGCCCCACAGTGAGACACTGGCTGACTTATGAGCTGACTTAATATACTCCAGTTACAAATGGGAAATGTGTTCATCCTGAGTCAGGTCACTGAGAGGAAGAGAATAATTCTTGGATTTCAAAACATTCCCCCCCCCCCTACTACAACAAGTCTCTCTGAGATTAAGGCAGGCAAGGACTCCACACCATTTGAAAGGGACTCTGACCACTGCAATCCATGTTCTTAGGACATTGTCTTACTCTCTGCAGCTGTGTTTTTGTGAGACACTCTACAAGTAATTCCAAAAAGCCTGTTGTTCACTCCTTACCTTTATTTTTGTTGTTGTTTGCATTACCACTGGCTCCTCCCTCACTGACTGTCCCCAGTACTCTAAGAAATCCTGCCACCTCACCTTTGCAGACATGCATGTTTCTATATATTCAGGCACCTATTTCCCTCCTCTGGTGCAGCTGTGGTTTGATCCTGCCCCAGTGTATGCACTGTATACTTCACAGGAAACACACAGGGAACAGTCATAGCACATTCCCTCAAGAGTGACTTTAATGGAGCTGTATGAATTTCTGGAGCTAAGGATTTACTGCCTAGATTATGTTACACTCTCCTTTTAGATAAGAAGGCACAAATTAGCTGTACTGCTTTGTATTTTGCTTAAAAGGCTTAGGAGCTAGGATAGGTTTTTTGCTATATTTCTTGATAACTGTTCCATGTATTTTGTTTTTAAAAGGGAGACTTAAAAATAGAATATTAAAAAACCCAGTGGCAACAGTACAGTTACAAATGCTGAAGTTTTAGAAGGAACTGCTAAGGGAGTTGCTGCTAGGAATACTTGCCAAGTAGAAAAACACAACAGTTAAGAATACAGTTAATACAGATGCACAGACAACACAGACCAGAACCTTGCCTTTCAAAATCCAGCTAAACACCTTAATATCTAATGACATTGATGATTCACAAATAGTATGCAAGTGGGTGTTACCACTTTCCAAAACAAAGTCACATCAAACACTCAGTTCTTGCAAGGTAGGGGAGGACTGGCTTCTTTAAAAACAAAAATAAAAGGAAACAATAGGAATAAACTCTGAAAAATAAGCTGTGAAAAAAATAGTAAAGGCCTTTTCAAGGTCTGAGCTTCCAGCCACACTGCTCACATAACAAACACTAACAAATGTTTTGATAATTCAAGGACTGTGTATGTGTGTGTGCTGGAGCTTCAATTTAAACACTCTAACACCATTTAAAAACTTTTCCTAAATTATGTTCCAATTGCTGTTGTGATCTTTCCAAATACAAGTACAATACAATTTGAGGTAAAGCATAAAAAGCAAATATATTCTTAATGAATTTTTAACCCCGTGTTAACAAGGGATTCTTTGGACTCAGCCAAGCAGACAGCAAGAGGTCCAGGAAGTTCCACTGCTATGAGGCTGCCAGAGACAAGGAAGTGATAACCTTTTGGTTTGGGGTTTTGCAAATAAAGCAACACATTGTTCTTGATTACTGTGTTTGAAGACCACAAGAAAAAATGTAGATTGGCCCAGTATCTTGCACTCCTTAAAAGGAAATAGATGTGTGAAGAGCTAACTACAACATGCAAGCTTTGCTGTCATTTCAGCAGAAAGAAGTTAAAACAAAGAAAAGCAAGGAAAGGAAGAATACCACCATGAAAAACCAAACACCCTTCCTCCTCTCCCAAAGCCCCTTGACAGCCATCCAGCTAGATGCTGATAATACTGGGTAACTAGATCTGATGAAACAAGTTCCTTTGTAGCTTGGCATGTTGGTTTCAACAAATTGGGGTGTAAATCATAATACCAATGGGACAACATCACTTTTTCTCTCTGTTAAGCAGAGGCCATAGAGAATCCCCTGGAAAAATAGCAGTTAATTCAAGTTCCCTGGTTGATTTCCAAACAGCACACTCAGGAGGGCTAAGGTCAGATGCTATATCCCCCTCTCCTCTGCATTCTGAGTGAGGAGGCAGCCACAGGACCCACCCCACCAGTCAATACTGTCCCCTCTCAAGCATTCCAGCCTAAGAAAATGTGCAGCATTTTGGGGGAAAAAAAAAAAAAAAAAAAAGAAAAAAAAGGAGGTAAGCACAGTCCCTAGCTGCCTATGTTCAAAAGAAGGATAACATCTGCATCCTGCAGATCCTCAGTGGTACACCTGCACATCCCCACCTGGCCAAAGGGGCAGCCAGCCCAGAGGTGCTGAGTACCTGCCTGCAGCCCCACAGTTCCCATCTGCAGCACCAGAGTCATGGAATGAAAGGTTCATGGGCTAACTGTGACATTTGTAGCTCTGGCAGCAGCTTTCAGCTCTCCTTCTCCTTGTGTAATTTCAAGGTCTTCCAAAACACACGTCAGTGTATGTGAGGGAAATCTGGGTTTCAAGGACAAACCTTCTCAACACCTGAGCAGCAAGATGACATTGACTCACAGGCATAAGGTCTGCTCTGAAAGAATTTTGTTTTTAAATCTTTTTCCTTAGTTTTGAGCAGCAAATGGCAGAGACATATGGGACTACTAAGTCTTCTGCTTTATTTATTTATTTATTTACTTTATTTATGTTTCTTTTTCTTCCAAACTCCCCTATTTTCTTCCGCCATATCCTTAATTGGATATTCAGATTAAGGTGAGAGATGTATTAAAAACATATAAACAGAAAGATCATCAAACACACTATGTGCAAAGTGGCAGGTTTTAGAAATATTCACTGCTAAAATTTCAACTGTTAAATGTGTTTTGGTAGGCAAAGAAGACTCTGCAGCTTTTTTAAACATGAGGAAATCCAAAGGATTACATCAAACCATGTTACAGACACTGACAGATACAGGCTTTCAAGCAAAACAGCTGTCATTAAAGCTCCTGTGACTGCTTAGAATACACTGCTGCAGTCTCCTAAAAAAACCCCAGGTCCTTGGGAAAAAAAAAATACCTATAGCCTATACTTTAGCTTCAGAACAGAAATGCAGCACCATCTTTCTTCCCTTCCCTATGAAAAAATAAAAGCAATATGAACCATTTCTACCCATGTGGTCACCAGCAAGAGCCAGAAAGCCACAATATAGCCTGTAACAAGTATGCTCATCTCACAGCAGGGACTACAACCTCACACCTTCTTTCCTAGGGCAGCACTTTGCATGAAGTGTGTCCATTTCGTTCTATTTAGCATTAAGGTCTTCCAGATACAACATCACTTCTCACCTTCCATAGGTTCTCACTACTTGTGACAGTGGCCACTGGGTAAAAAGTCTGAAAGAGCAGCTGGTACCAGCACAGCTACTAAAATGCTGTTGTGTCATTCCTTTCCTCGGACACTCCTACAAGCTGTCCCGACAGTCTTTGGTGACAGCAACCTGCCAAAGCCACCAGGGTTTGTGTCATTCTGTGTGGCAGCCAGTGCAATTAATTACTGAGATGATTAGCATGTTCATGGGCCATCCACAGCCAGTGTGCAGCAGTGGTTAAGACAGCAGCTTCAATGCAGGTGCCACTGGCAGGACAGGAAAGGGTCCTTGGGATGGCAGAGGGCAGGAGCAGCTGCAGGGGGAAGGAGGGAGGCCAGCGTGGGCCATGAGTGTACTATCCCACATCCAGCATGTGGGGGATGTTTCTGTGTGGAGCAGCCAGGGGAACAGCTGGGTCCAGCACACTGAAGGTCAAAAGGAAGTACCTAGAAGTAGAGTGACCTCTAAACCAGCTTTCTTACTGCATTTTTGATTACTCTCACGGCCTAAATGTGATCAGGTTTGAGCAAACGTTTATGCCATTATACGGCAACCAAAGGAGGGCATAGCTCATGATTTTTTTTAACCTTCAGCACTCAAAAACATTGTTTAGGCCTGGTGTGACCTTTCCCTATCTTATTCTAACAGGATGCCCAACTTTCATGGCTCCCAATTTTATTTATGGCATAATACTTCCACAGAAATACAAACACATATTAATGCCTTTAAAAGTAGTTTTCACAGGAAATGCAACACAAATCCAGCTGTGCATGTCTTAAACCTTCCCTGTTCACACCCTGCCCAGAGAATAAGAGTCATTTATTGGGAAGCACATGCCTTTTATTTCTGCCCCTCTCCCCAGGTCAGTATCCTCAAAGCATTTCTTCTCGTCTTTCCATTTGGCTACTTGGTGAACTCCAGAAGCATTTGCATTGATGGTGCAGGACTTAGCACTAGATCTGTCATATATGGTTAAGCTGCTGCTGGGCTAAGCTCCCTTTTTTTATCCTGAGTGGTATTTTCTCTTTGAACTTTAGGAATTTATACAGTGTTTTATCCTTTCAAGTATCTCTACAAATTCTTCACAGGATCTACAGCATAGGCAGGGCCTTTTTATGACAGAAAGACACAGTAGGTTTTCATGCTTTGCAGTCACTGTAATATAACCCACTGCTTCACTAAGCCCACTAACATTACATTCATTATTTGGAATGAAGCTTATGGTAAAGAAGTCATTTGTTCTGATAGTCAAGTGCACCATCAAAAGTGTGATTGCCTACAACAAATCAAGAGTTTTATAAGCCCTACTATGTGCTTTCATATGTTGAAAGAAAAAAAAAAAACACAAATTGTGCAGAAATAATTATCTTTCTGCCAGCTCATTTTTAAAATGAAGATAGGTAACACTTATGTGTAAATGCAAAAAGCAGGGATAATATGGAGCTCCTATGGTATCATAAAGGTAGCATTCCCTGTGGAACAGAAGAGCACTACAATGGGACAAATGGAACATACCTTTCACCAAAACATGAAGATATTCTACCTATTCTTCCGCTTAAGGATGACTGGCTAATGCAGAGAAATGCACTAAGTAGTTGCATTTTAAGTTACTACCTTGTCCAATAGCTATTGTGCACCTTTTCTGTGCAAAAAAAAATCCATGCAGTTGTCCATAATAATTTCAGTCTTGATATGACTAGATAAACAGGGGTCATGAAGGAAAAATTAGCCCAGTGCCTTTTCAGAAATGCACTGACTGTTTTAAAATCTTCTGTATCTGTCTACAGAAGCAGGGACTACTTCTAGAGTCACTCTAATATTGCAGTATTTACAGTATGTGTCACCTTTCTCTGCAGAAGGTTATACAGAGCACAGTGTGATGCAGTTCAGCTTCCAATGTCCTTTCTGTGGGCTTGAAACACCCAGCAAACTGACCCTGCTGCTTTTAACACTGGTCTTCTCCAGAGAACTCCTCTTGTAAGTAGTCCTATAAGGTCAAATGAGACTCTTTGCCAAATAAGCCTTTGCAAAATCAGTCGTGCTCTGTCATGTTTAGAGAAAAGGAACCTAACTGGAGCATGTACTAATTTTAATTAATATAGTACATCCTTCTCACCAGATGATTGGGGTTTTTTTTCCTCCTTTCCTCTCCCTCTCTCTTTTCTTTTTGCTGTTTTCAGGCTTTTTTTTTCTTTTTCCTACCCTTCCATTTTGCATATTTTTTCTCCTTTCACACACTATTTTTCTCCATCCCACTTTCCCCTTTTAACAACCCACCTCCTCCTCCTGCATCCTGTTTTTCTTTCCCTTTGTCCTCTCCCAGTCCTTTGAAGGACTACACCTGTGTTTTCCTAACAGTCTCACCAGAAGCAGCTGAATGTAAGTGATAAGAAAACTGATAAAAACCCCTTGAGACTTAGAGGCTGTATTCCAACTAGCCTGCACAAAGAGAAATGGTAGATTCAGGCTAAGGAGAGAGGGATTAAATGAGTCAAAACTTGCAGAATTCCAACACAGGGGATTTAAATTTCTGTAGTACCCATTAACTAGTGCACACCATCATTAAACTGCTTGTTCTGGTTAATATTTAAGAAGGGAAAAAATTAGCAGAGTCACATGGTAAATGTCTGGAAGTCTAAAAAAAGAATAAGAACTTAATAAAAGTGTGCATACACGTCAGACATCATACTCAGACTAGGAATGGTGTTATCATTTCCATTACAGGAGCAAATACCTGCCTCTGAAACCTGCAGGAGTTTTAAATGCTTTTTAAAATCCAAGCCCTAAGAAATTACCTCATTATTTCCCCTCTCCAGAACATTGCTTTCCTCACACTCATTTTGGACACCTCGTCAGGCAGGTCAGTTCCCAACAAAAGCCTGGTCCCATTCTTTAAGCCAAAACACACTCCCTAGGTCTGCCCCAGTGCATTTAATGTGCTGGCTTGCAAAATTTCTCTGTGGACTGCGTGCACTTAGAAATCCGAAGTACCTGATTTGGGAGTCACACAAGCAGCTGCCATGTCTTCAGGTTAAGCATAAAGGGATTACATTAGATCTGGCAAATGTAATTTATTTCCAGGATTTGAGAAAAGATTTTTCTTATCCCAGTAATTCCAGCTAATCTAACTTAAGGATCCTAGAAAGATAAAGCTGAATCTCTACTTTTATACTGAGAGTATCCAGAGCTCATTACGGATTTTGCCAAAAATCACAGATCCTTGGTTTGCCTTATCAGCTCAAAAAACCCAGCATCCACAGACCTTCAAGAATTTTAAGAAGCCAATGGCAATTTCCAGCTGGGTATGTGATGCTATTCATCCTGCAATCCACAAGTGCTCTGTCCTAGTGAGAGCTGGACCTTCAAGCAAGAAACCTGTGTGCCCTGAGACAGCAAGGTTGGGTGATTCTCCAGCATCACATCTATAATATTAGGGAAATGGGCTTTTGCAACCAAATTCATGTGCAGAAAAGTTCAAGTCACCTAGCTTTCCTATGTCCTTTCCATAGAGATGCAACTAATCTTAATGTCTTCAAAAGAATTATATATATTTAACTATCAACTAATATATGGCCTGCATGCGTTAGCTGATTGCCATCCATAGAAGGGGCTTAGCTAGGGACTCTGGCTAAGTACACAAAGATTTTGGAAGCTATGACCCATGCAGAAAGTTTGGTATGTTTTGTACTGATAACTGATTTCCATACAACTCTTGCTCACGATAGTATTTCACACTTTAAAATGCAACTCAAAACAAAAAGTATGGCATGCACAAATTCCCACAGATCTCAGGCTGTACTGGTAACCGTGTTGGTGGAATCTGAGCTGGTAGCAAGCTCCAAGTGGTTTGTAAGGAAATTCACTGCAGTAAAGTGTCATTTTCGACATTCCCAGTTGTAGTTACACGAGTGCCTAGATTCAAAAGACTAAATAGCCTCCTTTGTTTATTACATAATCTGCAAAACTGCAAGCAGAGAGCAACAGGGAAAGCACAGATCCTTCCTCTGAGCACTCTCACATGCCCCCCTGTCCAAAAGAAGTTCTCTCTGCAGGCTCCTTGCTTTGGTACTCAGCCTTTGGCTTTGGCACTTTTTTCAAACTGCAAAGATGCCTATTTATTATGCCCATACATACAATTATCTACATCCACACACATGTGTGCGCTCTGCTGGCTGCCCACATTCAGGCCCATCTGCCAGGCTGGCACTGTGCCCACCGAGACGTTGGTCGGTCCATTTCACTAAAGCAGAACTGTCAGGCAGTGATGGACCCTGCTGGGCAGCCAAGAGCCCTCCTTTCTCCAGGGATGAAAGCCTCCCAGCGCCACTCAAGTTTGTGTGGCACACCACAGGAGCACGACCATTGGCATGCATGCCAAAGCAAAGAAGATTTTAAAGAGGAAAGAAAAGAGGAGAGCTGACTGGTGCTTCAGACTGTGATCCAGCCCTGCTTTGTGGAGGTGATTATAGCAGGCAATGCTGCTGTGGCTGAGCACAGGCCAGCCATCATTTAACTTTGACTTTGGCACCAGTCAAGTACAACACGGCAATTGTGAGACAACTCAATAGATGTAAATAGCCACTACACAGGGATGTTTGGTGAGGCTTAAGGGCACAGACAAATAGCCTACAAAAGGCAGCTCCTTGCGTGCAGAGTGGTGAGTAACTCCAGCTGGCCAGGAACCATGAGTCAAGATCAGAACTACATGCATCAGATCTTCAGTTCAGCCCAAATCTTTCCAAGAGGATCATCTTGCTCATGCTGCTCCCTCTCACATTTCTGTTTAAAGCTGACCTTTACTTTTACACTTGCACTGCATGAAGACAGAGGTGGGTCATGGTTTGCACTGGGGTTTTAACCTCTCAATGACAACAACAACATGCCAGGAAATGTTGCTTTATCTTCTACTTTTCTTTTCCTCCAGGAACCTGTGGACTTGGTCACTAGAAGCCTGCTTTAGAACCTCTCGATGTGGCTATTCCTCCTGGGTGGAATCAGCTCACCCATCCTCACTCATGCCAAGTGGGATGCAAACACAGCTCTGTCTCCCTGAATGAGCCAAGATGAACAGTTCAACGTGGTCTCACTGTTCAATGGGTCTATTCACCCATGAGTATGACAAGAAATTCTGGCACTAAACCAGCAGCTCCTCTGCTCCCCAGGAAGGCCCAAGGGCAAAATTATATCATGCTTTTATTTAGATCAACATGGTCAAACTTCACTATGGAGGAGTTTTACCAGTTAAATGAGCTTCCACTCACACCCACTGTGTGAGGACTCAGGGGTCAGGAAGAAGTCCCAGCTGAACTTTCGAAAAGCTGGAGATAATGCTGAAAAATTCTTTCCCCTGTTGATTTTAATCAGGTCAGAAAAATCGTATATTATGATACCTACATCACAAAACAGTTTATAGACATTGCTGTCACATGACATTTTAATTGCTGTTACCCCTTTAGACAACTAAGCCAAGGCAGAGCTTGTCAGCACCAAGAGAAAA
The DNA here is from genome assembly GCF_029582105.1 of Oenanthe melanoleuca. NCBI lineage: Eukaryota > Metazoa > Chordata > Aves > Passeriformes > Muscicapidae > Oenanthe > Oenanthe melanoleuca. The sequence continues at coordinate 41,988,855 of NC_079335.1, forward strand.
GAAAATCAAGTGTGCTTCTGAAGTCTGAATTTCTTCTTAAGCAAAATAAGCAGACATCCAGACCACTACATGAGGAAATTCCACATGTATCGTCTACTTCAATTTTGAATGGCTCTTCTGACATCTCTTCCAGCTAAGAAGATTAAAAAAGACCACATTATTTGAGATATTGCATTGCTTCTTGACATCAGTCTGGTGAAAGATTTAACTGAAAAGAGCCTTTATTTTTGTACTTTGTATATTATAGGATGGAATTCTGTTAAGTTGTAATCTCTTTTGAAAAATTACAGAAATCACTGTATTTCCCTTTACAGGCTGTTCTGCCTATACAGAGAGAGCATCCCTATAAAAATGCAGCCTCTGTACAATAAAAGGTATGGCTCAGGATTTCCCTCTGGGTCCCTGTGGCATATGCACATGAACTGTTAGTGGTACTTCTCACATAATCAGTACAAATACAGTGGTTCCAAGAGGAGATGACGTCACACATTTTAGAGCAAAGGCACTGCATGAAACAATTATAGTCCCTGCAGCAGCTGTGGATACGCCATAGGTAAGCCTAACAGTTGTGATCTCCTCCTCTCTTCAGTGGGATGGAGAAAATACACAAAGATTGGATTTATGTCATCATAACTGAGGCAAGGATTTTGCCCCAGACCTGTCTGTCCTAAGCAGCAGGCCAAAAACCTGGCTCTACTGAAGTGAACAGCATCAGGGCAATTAGACTCAGATTTGGTCATCTCCACACCAGCACACAAAGACCACTGAAATTTCCAAGTTCTCACACGTGGCTTGGCATTTTATCTCAGTTGCTGAGACTGCTAAACCATCTCTACTCTGATTTCTCCACTAGTGACACTAGATATCTATACATCAAACGAATAGATGCATCTAACTTAAAAACAGATGAAGTACTTACGCTTTAATTGGAATTTGTTCAATTTAGACCTAAAATTGCACATTTTTCCTGCATGGTTTTCCATATGTCTTCATTGTAACAGTTTTCCAATTTAAGGCAATGTGAGAAGACAGAAGCTTTTTTTGCAAGCCCATGAACACACACACACACACCCTACCCCAAAACCAGTGCTAACATCTGCAGCAATCACAATATGGTAACTGGCTACATACAGGAGATTAAAAATACACAGATCAATAATCTTCTGCGACGATTTTCAAATAGAAGCCTCATGTAATTTTTTCCAAACACAGTCCCTCTAGTAGCTTTTGTGATGACACTGGAGAGGCAGACATTGAATTACACTCTTCAAGCCCTTCTGATAGTTCCACATATAATTTCCCCCCGCCTCCCCCCAGTTTTCAGCAAAAGTGTCATTCTTATGCTTTTTGTGTAAGTGGACAGAATTTCAAGCATCTGCGCCCAAATGATTATAAATCAAGGAACCTTCATGCTCCATTAGCTTGAGAAGATAGCGTTATTAATGACTGCTATTCAAGGAAGTTCTCAGTAAGTGTCTAAGTGAAGACACCTCTGATGTAAGGCTTTGTTTTGTTTCTGAAAACAGCTGCGTGGGCAAATCTTCACTCTTGCTGTTTAACATATTTCGGAGGCTACCACTTCTAAGAAATTTCAATTATTTTCATTAGCTGAGCAGTTACATCAGTTTCCTCTGGAAAAAGAAACAATACTGACATTCCACAGCAATACTCATGAAAAGTCATTTAGCTTAACTAATAGCAGGGTCCATGAAGATGCAACACTGCTCTTACTCTGCTATTCTTTATCCAGTTCCAGTAGTCTGAAAAAGCTAATTCAACTCTACAACACAAAAAGTGAAAATTTAAGTGTTAGGTCATATTACATGGACTTGAAACAATGTAAGAAATGACTGGGTACAGCCTGGCAGAGCTGATTTGCTCCACGGGTTAATACACTGTGATTTCCTACATGATCCTAACTAGCCTTTCATTTCCACAGAAGTAGGACCAACTCTGCAAAGAAAAGGCGAGTCAGAGGTCTGATTAAGTGAGTTTTCTGCCTGTTAGTTACTTGCCTAGGTGCACAATGAATGTGATGCACCCCATGCATGAATACCACATAATACCGAATTTAAAGATAAGAGATCTGACTCATCACTCCACTGCACCAGTTTTATGCCTACGGGGCTCCATGTTCTTCCATGGTGACTCAGACCCAAGACTCCCCTCTCTCCAGGAAAAACATGACAAGTCATGCAGTACATGTCAGGCTTACCCATCAACTATAATCCCTATTTGCCCTGCAAAACTAATTGGAATGTAACATTCCATGCCAATTACATTTTTGTTGTTAAAACTAGAGATATATATAATTAATATTAAGAGCAGCAGTTTAAAATATAGTCATCGGAATTAACCCTAATACACCTGGCAACATACTCAAGGAACTCTGTTTGAGAAAGCAGTCCTTTCAAAATGTTAATAGTGTCAATATGGGCATGCTAAGATTAACAACATGGAATTAAGGAGGAGATTAGTCACAGGAACAAAAAGTTTCTCTGAAACAGTTCTCATTGCAAGACTGCTGCCTTCACTTTTCTAACCCAAGGCTGCTGAAACACAAGAAACTTTGAACAACTCTAAGGTAGGCATTGACTGTTTCTTCCCAAAAGGACACACTGTGTTTATGACAGCTATTTTTGGCTTCCAGCTATACAAATATAAAACACCATGAGGTCCATTTTCTTCTCAGAGCTTCATGTCTGCATATATTCATTGATTTCAGTGCAATTATATCTGATTATTTGCCTGGAATGGAAGTTAGATCAGTGCTGACCCTTACAGGCAATTTTGAATGGATTTATACTGGGTAAAATGTGTAAGAGAAAGTCTACTCTGCAGTGTGACAGCATACAACTGTAGAAATCAAGGAAATAATTAATAAAGGAATAAACCTTCAAGAGCAAAACAAAAGGATTCATCCTTCACCTTGCTCTAAACCTTAAGGGATTGGTATCCAGCAGTTTACCATAATGTACCTTGTGCTTTTTTTCTGTTTTTTAGTCACAGAATCAAGTGGGTTACTCTAGAATGCAGAGATCTCTGCCACAGGTTTGTTCTCAGGATTGGCTCCTGAGCTACTTTGCAGAGAGCTGAATCTAAGGTAGTTGGTCCAGCTCAGCCATGCTGGGCACTGGCACACACAACCAGTAATACACTGAAAACTGCTTGTGGAAATTATTATATACCACTGGGGAGCCACACACACTGAGCATTACATGCATAAACTATCCACTTCCTTGAGAACACAGAGGGCACAGGTATGCAATTTTAAATTTACTACCACCACTGCAAGACGATAGCATCTCATTCTGACTACATTTATATCCCACTGAGAGGTCAAGCCAGGAGGTGGTATTATATGTGTGCTTTTCTATAGGAAAGCAAGATTTATTCTAAGACATTCAGTTGAGTTTTACATCTGTCTTATGAAAAAGAAAAAATAAAATCCACAAAAAACCACAAAATTGTCCACTGCAATGAATACAGCCTTTGAATAAATACAGGACCTTGACTGCAACAGGAAGGTGAAATCCAAAAATGTGTCAGTAGGATCATTCTCTTTTGAGGAGCAATATAAAGACATGAACTTAAAATAGACATGGCATTGGCTCTTATCTCATGCTCACTTACCCTCTGGCAACCAGAAACCAGGCTGACTTAAAAACCTAGCACTTACAACTCTTTAGCTGACATAATTTTATTAGTCTGGTCATGTGGCAGTCACAGGTGTGAGACACAACCTGCTATCCAGGTAAAAGTTATTCTCCATAGCTAATGGTTAAACCCCAGAACCCGTGCTTTTAACCCCACTCTTAAAATATTTCTATATCCAGAAAGCAAGGGGAGAAGCAGAGGTACAATGTTCAGAACTGAACAGCAAGTTACAAAACTTCAAACACAACACAATATATTGAAAACCTACTAGCACTAAATTTGTGATGCTGCTTATTACTTGGTGAACCTCTCTTTTTAACACCTGGGTCACCAGTAACTATCAAGGGTTACCAGACACTGCTCCCCATCCATGTCTGAAGTACGACTGAAGTACTACCTAAAGCATCACCCATGCTGGGAAGTGGATCCGGTGATTAAGTACCCGCTTCAGCGGCCGCCAGCATTATTTCACTTTGGGTGGTAGCTAGTCTCTAGCATGGGAGTGCAGAACAAGCCAGTTTGGCTGCAAGGACCGAGATTTTCAGCGCCCAGCACCAAAGTTTGCCAGCGAGGCGGCGGACGCACAGGTAAAGGCAGCCGCTGCTGCGCTGCGGGGCGCCGTCCTTTCGTCACTTTTACCTCAGCCGGCTGCAAGAGGCGGCAGCAGGCGAGCGGGGACAGCCCACCGGGTGCCCAGGTGGCCTCCAGGGAGCCCGGGACCCGCTGCACGGAGCGGCCGGGTGGGAGAGCGGGAGAGCCGCGCCGCATGCCTGTGCACACTGGCGCGGCGGGAGCGCCTCGGCGGCGCCCGGGGACAGCGGGAGCGCCGTGCGACCCGCCGGGGCGGCCTGGGGAGGGCGGGGGACAACGGAGGGGCTGCCCCCCCGCCTCGCCCACCCTCCCCGGGCCGCCCCTCACCCCCGGAGCACCGTGCCGACGGGGAGCCCCCGGCGCCCCCCGCCCCGCACGGGCACACGGCAACAGGCGGCTGCGCCCCCCGCCCGGCACCTCGCACCCGCTGCCCCGCTCGGCATCGCTACCTCGGGAAGGCTCCGTGCGCTCCCGCCGCCGCCGCCGCCGGGGCGGATCAGCTGATATTTACCTGTGAGGTAATGCACGCTCCGTAAGGTCACCGTGCACCCGCCGCCGGCACACGGCGCCAGGCAGGAGGAGGGACGCGCCGGGAGGAGCGGGAGTTGCTCCTGCTCCGCCGCCGCCGCGCACGGCGCCGGAGCGGGGCGGCCGCGCCGCGCAGAGGCAGAGGCGGCCGCTGCCGCTGCAGCTCCTGGCACATGCTGCAGGTGTCAGCGCAGGAGCTGCCCCGCCGCCCGCCCGCCGCGCCCGCCCCGCCGCGCTGCGCAGCCGCGCCCGCCGCACCGCGCCGGCGCCGCGATGGTGCGCCGGCGCCCTGCGCCCGCTGAAGCCGCCGCGAAGCCGCTGCCCGGCCCCGGCGCTCCCCTCGGGAGACGCTCCCCCGCCAGCACCGGCGGAGAGGGGGAGGCGGGAGGGATGACGTAGTGGGGCGTGGGGCAGGGGCGAGGCCGGGCGGCGGGGCCGGGAGCCCCCTGCGGGCCCCCCGAGGGCGCGGCTCCGCCGAGGGGGTGCGGGCTGGACCCCCCATCCCTGCCGGAGCGGCGGGCGGGCCGGGGGAGCGGCGGGGCGAGCGGGGCGAGAGGGATGATGTCATCCCCTTTTCCAGGGGAGGGCGGGGCCTGCCAGGGGAGGAGGTGGGCGCGACGCCGCGGCTCCCTCAGGAGCGGGCGAGGAGGGGGACGCGCACGGTGCCAGTTCCTCACGGTGCCGGACCCGCGCGTCCCACCAGCGCTACCCCGGGCCCGTACCCGCGGAGGGGCGATCGCTCCGTGCCGCAGCAGCGGGTCGTGGGGCAGGCACTGGGGGAAGGCACCGCACCCCGGGCGGGAGTCCCGTGTGCCCCCGCTGTGGGTCCCGTGTGCCCCCGCTGTGGGTCCCAATCCCAGGCTGGGGTCCCGTGTGGCCCCGCTGTGGGTCCCGTGTGGCCCCGCTTTGGGTCCCGTGTGGCCCCGCTTTGGGTCCCGTGTGCCTCCGCTGTGGGTCCCGTGTGCCCCCGCTGTGTGCCCCGCCGGCCCGGCCGCCGCTCCCGCCGCAGGGCGCAGAGCGCAGCGCGCGTTCAGCAGCGGCAGCGCCGGCCGGGGACGCGCTGGGAGCGAGCCCTCGGTGCGAGCCTGCCCCGGCAGCCCGTCCTGCAGGTGCAGCTGGCCGGGGACACGGCTCCAGCACGGCTCGCTGCTCAGGGCAGAGGCTGGCAGAAGTGTGGGTGGGTGTGCAGGAACCTTCCGAGCACATCGGGCAGCCCGGCTGTGCGGAGGGACGAACAGCGAAAGCTTCTGATCATCCTGCGGTTCTCAAAATGTGCGCATTTAGGTTTGCTGGAGGAACCGAATGGTCTCCAACGCTCAGTTTCTGTGACCCACTTATTTTTCCCTAACTGGTCAGATAAGCCATAGGGATTAACCGTGTAGGCTTACCACACAGGTAAAAAGAAAATTCAGCACGTTTCAGAGCAGCAGCCTCAGATTTCCTTTCATCTTCAAGCATCATGTATTGCCTTTAAATAAGACACAGCATTAGCAGTGCAATGCATAGTCTTTAAAACAACAAAATGTGGAAGTTGGGTGGGGTTTTTCATCTTCAGTTTTCACAGATTTTCCCATCCACGAAACAAAAACAACAATATGTATAACTCTTTAGCTACATACTGAAAAACTTGATCTTGGATAATGCTTAAGGGTCTAAATGCTCCTAATCACATGGTGCCAGGAAGGCTGAAGGCTTTTGGGATACTTCTCCATCAATCCTGTATTGGGGATAATGCTTTGTCCAATCTAAAAGCAACATGAAGAGACTGCATTTCTGACTTGGAAAAAAAATCAAACACGAATATGAAAAGGGGAAGGTTTGATCATACTGGAGGCTCAAGCCTGCCTGGTTAGATAGCTAGGGCATTGCACTAGCCTCCTTCATGCAAACATTAAGCACAGAAATCCTCGTTTTAAAAGTCTTAAGCGAAAGGCACAGGCAGTGCTGGATTCTCACCCTGATACCACTTTCTGGATATTGGCCTGCTCACACTGCTGGAGCAGTGGGAAGGAGGGGTGAGAAAAGGATGAAAATGTGACTCAGGCATAGTTGGTACCACAGAGAGTGGCCTGGTATCCTCAGGCTCTGTGAGACGCACTGGGAACGTGGGAGGGATGGAGTGCATAAGAGGTTACACAACAGGTGAAGTAAGGTATGAGGTCATGGAGGACACAGAGGTTGAAATGGGAGCTCGAAATGAGATGTGGTGGGTGATGGAAAGCCAGCAGGCAAGTCTGTGTATGCGGATTGGCTCAGTTATGGAAGCTGATTATTATTATTATTAGCACAATATAAAAGAAAAATGCAGGGTGAATGCAGCACCACAGAGGATGAAATGAATGAGCCTGCAGCCAGGGGTTTTGTCCCTGTAATGATGAGGTAAGGGAAAACTTGGGTTTCAGCAGGGACCTTTTAAGTGTCAGTAACCTTACTGAAAAGAAAGAGTGACATGTAAAACAGATCACACCACAGGACAACCTGTCCTTAAAATCTCTGTTTACAGCTCACAGGGGAGTATACCTGGAGACCTTGATGCTCAGTAGGGAGTCCAGTGAAGATATTAACAGGACTGAGGAGAGCTCTCTAGGCTGCTAACTGGGAAAGCTGTTATAAATTACAGCTTCTGAGGCTTTGTCAGGGAGTGTTGCTTCATTTCTTGAAATTATGGGTTAAATTAATCACTGTTTTAACATAGTGCTAAATTATTTGCACTTATAGGCAGTTTCACCACAATAAATTTTAATCTTTCATTCTTTAGAACATGCTCTTCCAAGGCTGAATGAGCAATGGACTCGCCACTCCACGGGTCACAGACCTGACTGGGATGGACTGTGCATGGCAGGAGAACAAATGTTTTCAAGGGGGATTGAGACTACAGTTAGCAAGCTGCTTTTCAAGAAACTGTTGTGACATGGAAGGCAGGATTCCCATTGAAAAATGCTTTTATTCCTGTCAAAGCACCACAGGAACAGGACTTCAGGACTTGATGATGCTCCAAGTGTGGTTAGCAGTTTTAAGATAGACCAGTGTACCTGCCTGACAGAGCTACTACCACATCAGGAAAGTTATTTTGTTTAAGGTACATGGTAAATTAGTGTATTCTAAGTGAATCTTTCCTTGAATGTCCAGTTTGCAGGAGAAAAAAATGTTTCTGGGTTTGCTTCAAGTTGATGAAAACTAAATGAAAATCAAACCAAAAGGAGAAGCCTCTGCAAAGTGAAAATCCTGCTTTTTGGACAGTCTCACAGACATGCTGATGGTATAAATTCAAATGCAGAGTTATTAAGGAGCAGTCTGAGTGCTTCCTGCAAGTGTGAGATATATTTCAGCCCTCTGTCCCCTCCAGAGAGACACTGGCTCTGTCTAGCAGAGCAGGTGGCTTTCTCCAATCAAACACCTGAAAACTCTTGTCCCCACCCTACATCCCCCTACCCCACATTAACTTTTGTACCTGCAAAGCAGCACACTCCCTGTCATGAGCCTTTATAAATACACTGCAGAGCCATTCCTCCAGAAAACCCTTCTTCATGCTCCTTTATATAGGCACATTTGGATTGTCTCACAAACCACTCTCATGTTTATTAGCTTCACCTGGGCTCGTCATCAACACTAGTCAAGTACAAACATTAATCAAATTAGAGGTTCAGTCCAGCCAGCCATAAGGTCAAGCTTCTAATTACAGGGCTGGAAAATGGAAATGACTGGGAGTAATTTAAACTTAAAATGTAATTCTAGGGCAAATTTAACAACAGGTTCTTTTCTGGTTGCCCTAATATCTTTCACCTTGACTTTTTAAGTCATCTCACCCATAAAAAAACAGGAGTCTAATTTGCACCTCTGCTGTGTGGCTTGTCTTGTTCCCTTCCAGCACAAGGCAAGTGTCTCAGGTATGGCTAACTGTCATTCTATTTGAAGTTCAAAATAGTTCCTGCATTCCTAAACCTTTTTTCTGTCACAACTTCTAAACAAGCTGTCCTATCACTCATTCACCAGCCCTTCTTTCCAGCCACCAATTCATGAATGAGTTTCCAAAGCTTTTACTGTCTTTCCTACAGCTTGCATTTAGTAGCATTAAAAACCATGAGATCTGTAACAGTCCTCTCAGGTTTTCCATGCTCAGCTGATTTCCTCTTGGATAACATGAATGGCTCTCTAACAACAGAGATGACAGACATGATAATGACATATTTTGACCAAGCAGCACTCCTACCATTCAGTGTCAGCTTCTGGGGTTCCTAATTTCACATCCCCCCACTGATGAAGAATGAGAGATCACACCTCCTACGTCCAAGAGTGTGAGGAGAGCAGGAATCACACTAGACAGTGCTGATCTTAATGTCAGCGTTAACAAATCTAATCTGTCCCCAGTTCATCTATCACCATGCCAACTAGGCATCGTTTCGTATGATTAAGTACCTGTGAAATCAAATAGTAAACTGAATTTGTTCCATTGGGTACATTATCTGAACTGGACCTTTGGATACATCATCATTAGTATGATCTTTGACTTGTCGGAAATGCCAGAATACAGATAATAATGGTAAAAATACTGACACTGTGCATTAGTGGTTTCCTTGACTCATTACAGCCAGAGAATAAAGTCCATGCTTCACTCTGGGAAAATGCAGTGTTTAACACTGAGATGTCACAAGGAATAATTAGGATTTCTGCTACATAGAAATTAAAGATTTTAGCAGGCAGAGAACTACAAAACACTTTATGCACTGTCTTACCGTAATTTTTTTCATTACTAATTATATTTATGTGCTCCTTGGAAGAAGAAAACTGTGTTGACTGTTTAGCACCAGATTATATGTCAAACTGGGCTTTCTTAATGACCTGGAAGTTAGAATTGTGATTGAGTCTGTTACTAAATTAGTAGCTTTGTAGTTGTGTGAGTTTTATTCAGAATGTGATGGTGGTTTCAGAGACATCACAGACTTTTATTTGCTGTCAAAATGGGGAGACTATTCACATCTTAAACTTCTAAAGCACCCTCTGAGAGTACGATTTACTCTACTCCAGAGGAGTTTAAAACTTCTTCAGTGGCAAGTGTTACCCATAACTGGGGACACCAGGAGACATCTGCCCTCTGTTGTTTTAATGCTGCCACGGTGTGACAGCTTCTCAGCTGAGCTCCAGCGGGCTCCCACCCTCACCGTAAGAGCCCAGCCTGTCTGCCAGACAAAATAATGGGTCTGAAGGGAATCTGAGAGGAGTACAACTGTGTGAGAGAGAAAGACTGACAAATGCTTACCACGGGAGGCTGTGAGGAAGCTGAGTGGTTTTTCACCAAATAATATTCTTTCAAATCATTGGATTTCAGGTTGTCTGAGAGGATAAAACTGCAAAGATCACCAGTTACAATAGTAAAATGTTTAATTCCCTTTTAGGAAGTAATATGAAATAAATTGTACATTCTAGAGCTGCAAGTCATCTTTTGAGAGAGTGAAAACGTTGTGCTACACAATTATTGTCAGCTGATATAAGCAAGTTTATGAGTGTTATTTGCATTAATGTAGTTGCACAGTGTATTACTGTGCTGTTGTATTCTACATCCCAAAAATGCAAAAGTGTAACTTTGAAGAGTTTGGAAGCTGGCTACTGTAATGATACTTTGGAGCAATATACAGGCTTTATCACCTTGCTGCAGTCTGTGCCAAACAGCTAAATAATATGCAGTATTTTAAAATGGAAATAAAGTTGCATGTGTATCACCTAGACCTCTACACATACAGAGGGAAGGCAGTAGTGGACCTGTGATACTGATGCATGCAAGAATATGAGATGAGGACTTGGCAACTGACTTCCCAACCCAGTCTGAGCTGAGTGTTGCCTTTGGCACAGCCCTTTCCTTTCTGTTCCTCCACCTGCAACAGGAAAAGGTGGTGGTCCCTTGTAAATGCCTTAAGATCTGCAATGGGGAAATGGTAAGCAGGTATATCCATACCCATCTAAAATAGTTACAAGATAGTTATTTATGGGAGCAGACACTTGAAACAATGGTAGCCTACACTTCAAACACAAGCGCATGCAGAATATGAATGTGAAGCTGGACAATCTTAAGAGGATAACAAGTCCATGAATTCATCTACAGCTGGCTCTGAAGAAGCCAGAGCTGCTTTGTCAGATGTGTACATGCTATCTTATGTATCAGGGAGATGCTGTGTGAGTGAACAGCCTCCCCTCTGCCCTTGTCACTGCATCGAGCCCTGGCATTGTGGTTCACCTTGTAGAGTAAACACTGGGATCACACAAAAACAACTGCACAGAAGGGAACACAGGGACAAAGGCTGCCTGAATAAGAAGGATGCAGAAAGGCATAAAATGAGTCAGAAGGGACAAATTGTAATGACAACTCTGAAAGGATGTTAGAATGGGGGAGGGCCAAAGGAAGGTCTGCTGCTCAGTAGGGAATGAGAAAAAAAAAGGGTGACACAAAGATTGACACATTCAGTGGTTTCCAGTCATAATCAAGGTGGTACCCAGAAACTTGGCATGCTTTGTTTTAACAGGTGTGTAGAGAAGTCCAAGATCAAGACAGAAAACCTTTTAGATGTTTAAAGAATGTAGAAGTTAGCCAGGCCCACTGAGCTTTATGCTGGCAAATTTAAAGCACTGTAGTGGTCTTAAAAGCACTAACAATAATCTTTGACAGCTGCTAGAAGAAAAATCTCAGCGGATAAATGTAGTACCTGTCATTAAAAAGGAGAAAATTAAGAAAATGGTGACTTTCAGGGGAGTCAAGCCAGGACTGTCACTAAGAAACATTTTAAAGCAAGTACAGTTTGTTCCTAAACATGCAGAATACAGTGAGGCAACAAATACTTTTGACAAATAAATCCTGTTAAATAGATCTAAGCCCTTCTTTAGGGCAAAGAGCCCAGTGCCATAGGCATTTACCCTATTGCTGATGGTGACATGATGTCTCTGAGAGGCACGCAGGAGGGTGCTGTACTTTCCCCTTCTGTTCTGAGAAGTTTTTACCCCACAAAACACTTAATGCCTGCAGAAGTTCATCCCTTTCTGATGAGTGCTACAAGGATCCTGCATACTGTTGAATCCCTCCATACCCTTTGACTGTGTCTGGGGGAAGGTTGTCAGTTAAAACACTGCTGTCTGTGTGTTGTTAGGAGAAGATAATCTACTGCCTGCATAGGTAAGGGAGATTCCTGGCAGTTGGATGCATTCTAACTGCAAGGATACTACTAGGATAAACTGTGTACAGTGGGCATCTCTGACCTAGCTGCTGGCATATGGCAAGCATCAGATGTGAGTAAGGCTTTTTAAAAGCTCTTGATGTAGTCCTGCATGATGTTGCTACATGCTGAACCAAAAAAAAAGAGGGAAAAGAGGCCAGGCTAAAATCACTCTGCAGTCTGGTAGGTGCACGGGTGGTTGAAATACCACTTGTTCAGAGTAATTATCAATGATTCACTGTCAAACCAGGGGAACACTGTAAGTGAGGTCCCACAAGGGTCTGTCTGGGGTCAGTTTTACTCAGTGCCTTTATTAATGACTTGGTTGAGAGCAATGATTTGTATAGAGGGTAAAATTTGTGGATGACATTGAGATGGAAGGCTTTGTGAGCACTTTGATGAACAGGATTAGAATTTAAAACAATCTTGCTACACTGGTGAAATGCTCTGAAATCAATAAGATCAAATTCAATAAAGAATGCAAAGGACTCCTCTTAGGGGGGAGAAGTCAAATGCAGAGGTGTGAGATGGAGAATAGCTGGCCAGGCAGTGGTACTGGAGGCGAGGCTCTGGGTCCTGCAGTCAGTCATGAACTGAGGATGAGTCAACGGTATAACGCTGCTGGAAAAACACTCACTCGCCCCCAAAATGACTTCACTGTCCCATGAGCTGAACAAATGTGATTCTGGTGAATATAAGGATAATTACTCTCTGCTACTCAGCACTAATTATTCAGGTTGTGTGCCCTGCGTGGAATAGTACAAGAAAGAAAATATAAAGCAAAATTAGCTAGAGAAGAGGATATTTATTTAATCTAGAAAAAAAGGAAAATAAGAGATGACCTGGTAGCATTCTTACCTGTGTAAAAGATTCACAGAGAAAAATCAAGTCGTCTCCATGCCAACAAAAAGATGAGAATTGATTTGCAGCAAGAGAAATGTATGTTAGATCATCATTTTCACAGTATATTTCAGGATTTGAAGAGGTTCCGTAAAGAATTCCCATTGTCAAAGTTTTAAAACAGCCAAACTTCATTCATGAATGTGCTACAGAATTGATTCTTCCTCGATGAAGATAGAACATTTATGTTTCTTCCAACCTTATGTATCTGTGATTTGCATCTAACACCTTCAATCACTGGAGACAACAGAATTCTTAACTGTCTAATGCTCTAATTCAGCATTAGAGCATGTAGTTAATACAAAGAAGTGTGAATCAATTAAATTCTGAAATCTTGCATGATGGTGTACAGAACCAAAAAGCTGGTATACCATAGTATTTTGTTATGGTGCAGCTCCTTCCACTAAAGGACTCAGTCCTAAGAATCTTTGTAAAAGTCTTTGTGCAATTGTCTTACCTTTACTGTGGGAAAAACAAGCTCCACACATCTGTATAAAATTGAAGGATTGAGCTTCTTTGTGTATTGCAGATGTACACAGCACAGAAATCTTTATCAACCTGGTGATGTGTATCATTGGCTTTATTTCACTTCTATGTGTGGTCTGAGTCCATCTGAAACTAAACCTCAATCCAATTCCACATGTGAAAGGAAGCGCTGTGGGCAGCTGTTGCTGCACCCATGCAGTGTGTGCCAGCTGCTGTAGCACCCCTGCAGTGTGTGCCAGCTGCTGCATTACCCATGCAGTGTGTACCAGCTGCTGCAGCACCCCTGCAGTCTGTGCCAGCTGCAGCACCCATGCAGTGTGTGCCAGCTGCTGTAGCACCCATGCAGTGTGTCAGCTGCATTACCCATGCAGTGTGTGCCAGCTGCTGTAGCACCCCTGCAGTGTGTACCAGCTGCTGCATTACCCATGCAGTGTGTGCCAGCTGCTGTAGCACCCCTGCAGTGTGTGCCAGCTGCTGCATTACCCATGCAGTGTGTGCCAGCTGCTGCATTACCCATGCAGTGTGTGCCAGCTGCTGCAGCACCCCTGCAGTGTGTGCCAGCTGCTGCATTACCCATGCAGTGTGTGCCAGCTGCTGTGCTGCATCCCACACACGAGAGGAGCCCGTGGGCTGTGTGGGCAGCTTGCCCTGGTGTGCCCTGCTCTGCTCGGGCTGCAGCAGCTGAGGATCTGACCTGCAGCCTCTCTGGAGTGCTGTTTTGCAGCTCTGATAATAGCATCATGAAAGGATCCAATTTGTTTTTGCTGTGTACTCTCTGTTCTAGCATTTTGCCTCCTCTTCTATTCCCAGAATCCTTGATTTGAGAGCACAGGAAATGCTGTAAAACCAAGCAAATGACGAAGCAAACAAAATGCTGCTTATTCATTTACTGGTTGGTTTCTCTTTTTCCCTATTACCAGCTCTTTGGGCTTTGGAAACCAGGAATTGTACCAAGAGACATTTGGGGTCTCTGGAGACTGCTGCAGAGATTTGAGATTCCCAGCTGGTTATGCAGAGTATTGGGCTAGGAACAATGGGGCTGTCAGGTCTTCATCAAGAAGCCTTCTTCTCACCCTAAGTTTAATTTTTACCCTTTATCCTTGAGGGTAAGTAAAGGAAATAAGAGATAGGCTTTAATTTAGGGACAGAACCTGAGAGCTGCAAGGTCAATTCTCCTTTGAGGCAGTCTGTGCCATGGCTAGGTGCCTGGCTAAGGTCACTCTAGGGTTAGGGTTAGGGGTTTCAGTTCCAGGTTCAGTCAGGGAAACCCCCAGAGTTACCTCCTGCTATAGGGGAAGCTGGTCAGAGGCTGTGCCAGTTTGAGCTGGAATTCAGGTTAGGGCAAGAGGAGAAAAGAAGAGGAGCAGAGTGATAGTGGATGTGGGGCTGGCAGGCAGCTACCAAAGGAAGCTGAGGGCTGCAAAAGGAATTCTGCCCCAAGGAATTTATTGTCTGGAGCACAGCTAATCTTGACCCTAAGGTGCTCTGGGGGGGCTGTGGCTGGCCTTTGGGACAGGAGGTGTAGCAGAACCCAGCTTCTTTGTTCAAAGCTGACTGGAAAGAAGTACTAATTTGAGGGTGGCTGGAAAGAGCCCAGGGCTCAGGCTTGAGTTTCTCCTGGCCTTATGGTTGAGATTGGCATAAGGTGGCAATTAGGGCTTTGTGAAGGAGGAACTCCCAGTGCCATTTGATCAGAATCCTGTGGTGAGCTCCACAGGGTACTCTGCAGAAACCTGGGCTCTGCTGTACACCCTTTCTGTAACCCTGACTACAGAAGTTGGCAGAGAGAGCTGTGAGGACATGAGCAAAAATGACAAAACAAGGTGCTGGCCCTCTTGGAGCCCAGATCTCATCATGGCTTCCACTTTTCCTGCCCTCACAGCAAACCACCCTAATTCATTCTGTAGCCTGAGGTGGTACCTTGGGGCTGCCTTCAGCCCTGCCTCTGCCTCTTCAGTCTCCCCTTCCTTCACCTTGACCTTCTTTCTTACTGTAGTCACAAAAGTCAAGTCTGGCTAAGTGCAGGTGGTAAGTGCTGGTCTAGATGTGCTAATCCAGTCTTCTGATAACCCTGCCAGCCTTTATGTCCACTACAATCATATAGTACATAAGAGAGAAGTCATCTGGTCTTCAGCTCTGTGAAAGAAAGAGAACATCAGCAAGGTGTGGGAGTCTAACAGCAACAACTGTTTGGCTTTGGAGAGCAGTTGGCTCAGTCACTGAACAAAGTGGATTTAATTTTATGAAGAGATTGCTTTTGATGGAGACACAGAACTGTTCACTGGGGGAAAGACTGGATAGTTACATCTGCTCTGAGAAGTGGTTAGAGTATTCCCCATCCAATGCTAGTGCTAGGTGTGCGTTATTGGTAGGTAGTGGAAAGAAGGCTCTATTTTCTCTAACAAATTGCATTAAGATTACAACAGAATGGGGTGAGCATTCAAAGCTAAGATCAGCTGAAGTGCACAGCATTTTATATTTCCTCTTGTGAGAACAGAGACAGAAACAGAAAAGTAGAGCTCCAGGGGTTGAGTATCATTAATGTCTGGCAGCAGAAGGAACAAGCTGGTTAACAAGGAAGTTAACACCTAATCACACAGTTAGTCTTACTACCCCAGAGAATATCTCCCCCAGCCTCCACAGCTTTGGCTGAGAGCAGCAATCTCCTCCTTCATGCTGAGGGACACTCAGTCCACACCTCTTGGCTACAGAAGAGAACTGGTCTCTGGGCACATCTCAAAATGCAACTTTTTCATGGATGATACTGTTGACTTTAGTCGCAACACAGACAATAGAGATTCCATCATCTTGCTGTTCCTGGAAGAAAAGTAATAGGATTCCTTCACTTTTCTGATTTATGGAGGAAATGGGAAAACCCTGATATACTAAAGCAGAATAAGTATTTCTCCAAAATAAAGAACTGTAGAACTTCACTCAGCCAAGCATTGCTCAAGCTACAAGAACACAAAGAAATAGGAAGAGACTATAAATCAAATAAATTATTTTTAATATCTCTTCTGTAGCTTCATCTGTGCCTTCCATCTGCAAGACTATCCTGTTCAGCTATTCACTTTGCAGAACAGATACCTTTGAAAAGCTGTCTAAATTGAAAAATGTTAGACTTCTGTTTAAAAATTTCTTATAAAAGCCCTACTTTTTGAATTACCCAGCAACCAGATCAAATATTTAATGTAAAGTGCATTTGTTTTTTTGAGCCCTGTACCAGTCCAGTAAGAAATTATGGTGAATATAATTATTTTTATTTTGTTCTATGGGGAAAAATTTCCCCCAAAGACAGATTTTGCTCAGATTTTAATCTGGGCCAGAAATTTGTGTAGCATTCAACTGCTGGTAATAGACCACTATTCTGATAATTGAACAGAAATGACAAGGTACAAAATCAAGTCAAATAATAATTATACTTTATTGAATTAGTGAAAATGAACTAAATAGAATATTTGATAGTAGAAGAGCGGCAATGAGAAGAAAACACACAAAATGTTTCTTCCCTGATAGCAGCACTTTAACCTTTTTGTATCTTCTGGCAAGCAGAGAGATCTGTGACTGATAGAAGAGAGGTTCTTATGTTCTTTTCTCTCACTCTTCCCTTTTTTATTTTTTAGAGATCAACATATTTACTTCCATTCCTTCCCCTCCCCCCTTCCTTTTTAAATGACATATTTCTTTTCATTGTAACCGCATCTGAAAGTTTGGTCTTTGATCCGATGCACTCCCCTTGAAATGTGTCACCTTGAAGCTCTTCATCCACTGCCAGCTCTCAACTCTCCCTTGCTAGATTGCCCAGTTTTCCAAGTCCTAGACCCCCCTGGGGATTCCAAAACTCCTCTCTTCTGTCTTTGCAGTTCTTCTAGAGTTCACTAGTGGAAAAACAGGGAGAAATATACAGATATAGACTTTAGATTGTATCCAAAGCCAGCTTCTCTCTGGAATGACAATAGCCATGTTTAAGGGGTGCTGGGTTCAAGCAAACCTTGCTAGAATCTTGCTGCATCTTCTGCAGCCACACAAGTGCTTGTGCCTCAAACTACCAGTTGCTGCCAGGCTCATTGGCTCTGCTGGAGAGCTGTGCAATGATGGTTATCCTTGTTCTAGAGCTAAGCTGGCTTATTTCATTTGCTGTGGGAGCTGGTACATGATTATGGAACACAGGGGAAATGAGGGAGGTGTTCCCTAGACAGCTGAGTTGAACCTGCTACTGTGGAGGTTAGCCTGGTAGCAGCAGTATTATCTCCATTATCAGCCAAAGGTGGGGTGGGATCCTTCTGTTTTCTGAAGTTTCCTAACACCACAGTGATGAGGAGTTGGCAGCATACGTATAGATGTGAAAGGAAAATCTTCCTTGGGATTGCCCTAGCACCTGTTCTGGCCATGTAATGGTGTTTGAAGCAGGTCCCAAAGTACAATCAGAAAATAATGTCAGCAAAAAACCCCTTGGGAAATAGCAATAATAGAAAGAAAAAAAAAACATATAAGATGAAAAACTGTCCACCAACATGCATATTTCAGAAACCATGAAAAATACATTTAATTTTGCCCTCAATTATTCACAGGACACTAAACCATAATTGTTCTGTCTATTGTTTACAGTGAAGAGAAGTGGAGAGAAATAGAGAAAAAAAAACCGTTTAGTGGTAAGGGAGTGTGTAGCTGTGAGTGAACTGTGCTGACCTTCTTCTAGCTAGATCAGGTTTCATGTTCCTGAACAGTTTTGGGACAGGTTAAATAGGTGAGGCTGTGTACTACAGGGACTGTTGTCTCCTGTGTGGAGAAGACACCATGGACACTTAACACCACACAATAGGAGAAAGATATCTTCAGATATTGCTGTAATCATGTGTTCCCTACCTCCAGATTCCCTAAGCCATGAGTTCAAACACAACAAGTTTTGTAGCCATGCCATGAGCTGTGGTGTGTCAGCTAGGAGACACTGTCACCAAGGAGAATTCTGCTGTTACCAGTCCTAGCAATGATAGTCCCAGGGTTTTTAGATGCTGTTAAAGCCTGTTTGCTAAAAAATTATAAAACACTCCTGATATTTTCACATCTCATGGAGACATAGTGCTTGAGATACCAGAACTGTAGTACATAGTTTTGCCTCTCCTGGAAGAATGCTGTTACCACCAGCAGTGGCAGTACATTATTTACAAAACCCTGCTTATTTGTGAACTCCTGTATTAGTCACAGATCCATGGCAGCCCTAGTCCAGTGGCAGTGAGTCACAGAGGACACACATTTTGTGTTTCATAGTTAAAGTGTGGACAACCTGGAGCTGGGCAGCTTCTGTGGTGCATCAGCTGAATTGCTTTGAAGGAGGGAGATTATACACAACAGGGTGAGACATCACAGTTCATCAGTTTAATAGCAAAGCAGATGGAGTTTAAAGACTTGAGGACTAATTGTCTTAAGTTTTGATTCCAAGAGAAATCATGCAAGGCCTTAGGTATTTAGCAATACCTAAGGATGAAAGGCTCTGAAGTAGGACAACTCACTGATGGCTTCAGATTTGTTCTAGAAGCTTGGAAGGGATAACTTTGTTTGCACAGACTGCATGCCAGATCAGGTATTTACTGTCCTCTTAAGCACTGGTACTGGATGAGGAATAACTTAGAGAAGCAGTACAAAGTGTCATCAGTGTGAATCATGTGTTGGGTGCTCCAGCTAACTGGGCAGAAATGTAATTTCCTCCCTGATACTGATCAGCGTTCTCTTCTCATGTGCTGTAGTGACCCAATATTAATAACACAGCAACAGAGCCTTACAGACAGGAAAAAGATTGAATAACCTTAACAAATGAGTACACAACCCACCAGAAATCACAACAGAATTTGGGTATAGTAGTTTCAATGCTCCAATGGGATAAAATAAGGCTAAGACTTTGTGTCAGCTGATCAATTGACATAAATCATATATATATGTGTGTGTGTGTGTGTGATATATGTTATATAATATGTAATATTATTATATATCTATTATAATTATTTCAGCTTCATTTAGCCTTTTCACTGTTACCACTTCTGGAACCATAGGGATAACTGCATCTTAAGAAAACAAGTAAATTTCTCCATGTTTGACATACTGAGATGTCTGTTGAAATAAGTGTCCTTTTCAAATCATCACATCTCTAAACACGAGGTGGTGGCTGATAACATGCTTACAAAAAGCCTTTTTAAGTTGTCTGGCAGATCTAGCCCCAACTTGTTCAAATATAGGAAAGCAAATGGGCTGCAAAGAAAACCCACTCAAAAAATTTCCCAGTAGGAACTTTGGTTACTACCCAGTGTAGTTATTATTAGGTAATAGGATAAACAAAGAAATAACAGGCTTTAATTTAGTATTAGTCCACTTCTTACTGGAATGACAAAATCTCAGCACAGCTTACTTGGATAAGGTCAGCTACATGGGAGCATAGATTTCAGAATGCTGTTTAAGTCACCTTGTTCTGTGATCTCTCTCTAAAAAATTATAACTTTCAGAGTCTTCAACAGGCTGACAAAGCTAAGGTACTTTGTAAAAGATCAGAACTCAAATAGACTAACAAAACTGATTTAAAGACCAGCCTGCTTAAATACGAATGTTAATTCTTAAGTACAGGTAGATTGCATTTAGCATTCAAGCAAAGCATATCCTTCCTTGCCACCTCCAGAGCTTTTATAATTAAATAAACATTGCTGACTTAAATCATGAATATCCAAGAGTGACAGACTTGGCAGGGAACACAGACCTCACAGAAAGCTATGAGAATCTTCTTGTGCATACACAGCTTTTCAGGGATTTGTCTAGTTTATGCATTAATGCACTGTATCATTTTGGCCATGCTTGCTTGCTCCTACACACCTCCTCCCCTAAATGAAGACAGTGTGCTTCTACTGCTGCATCTTTCAGAGACTGCAGGATTTGCAGGCAGAGCTGAGCCACACTCTTTGCAGATGACTCCCTTCACCTGGACACCACTACTTCTGTGTTGGAAATTCCCACCTGGGAGCAGAGCTAGCAAAAGGGCTCCTCAGACTCACCCAGGCAAAGGCATCTGTGTGCAGCTGGTTTGAAACTGGGCTGTGCTAACCTTGGAGATTTTACACCAAAACAGATTGAGCAGTGCTCTGTTATTTGCCTGTGCCTGGTGATGGGCTGGATGGGATCCTTGTGCCAGTGGGTGGTTACACAAAGGGAGCCACAGTAGCATCTTCACGTGACAAAGCTAGGGCCAGAAGAGTGCCACTGCTGGTGCTCTCAGCCTAAGGGTGTGTCTCGGTTTGAAAGACAGGTGTTTGTTAAGAAAGGCAGGAGCCTTTCTTGAAATGGACAAGGCAAACCCCCTCCCTCCAAATTATTATAATTTTAAAATTAAGGAGCTCTCAGGCAAAGATATGAGAATAGGAATAACAGTTCTTTACTAGGGAAAATTAAAATAGAAATACAGTATTACAAAAAACAAACTCAAAACACTGACAGAGTCAGAATACAACCTGACACCCTGTCAGTCAGGGTGTTGGTAGCAGTCCCATTAAATGATGGCTGCATCCTCCTGTAGTGGCAGATGTGGTTCAGCTGAAGCAGTGCTCCTGTAGAAGGTGCAGTTTTCCTCTGAAGGTCTAATGATGATGTAGAAAACTCTGATTTTCCTCTGAAATCCATTGGAAAAATGCTCCTCTGATATTCCAAATCTCAGTTTTTATTTAGGTGGGAAATGCTTGGCTCCTCCCCCTGGCTGGAGCATCTCCCAGTGGGATGATGTAATTTTATCAGTTGTACAGTGGGACTTAATGGCCCACTAGCAGATGATATCTTCCTGGAGAGAGGATGGGTTGTGGAAAAGATAAAGAAAACTTCCCCACCTGCTTTTAACAGATGGTGATGGAATACATACTTTTGGTTAAGTCCTGTATTGCAACCCAAGCCAGAGTAGTGACACTGTGTCTATGCACTCACCTACCATGTAAAAGTGCATGCTCAAATCAATTTCAGGTTGCTCTTCTTCAGTGTTCTGAGCCTTCCTATCAGCTATTCCTTTAAACAACTGTAAGTGCAGTAAACAGCTGGCAGAAGGTTTATACCAGGTTAACCACTTTTAAGCTGTTTCCTTTAAAGTAAAGCAGCAGCTATTACATTGCCTTGATTTAAGGCAGCAAAATCGAGCCCTTGGGTAAATAAGGGACTTTTAGTACTTTCAGGTGGTTTGCTGAGATGGCATTATTGCATGAATATATATATGATCATGTCACCTGGGTGACATGGACACAACAATATGGAGGTGAGTAACTTTAGCCACATGCTCTGGGATTTTAGTAGAACAGCTCAGATAATGCCAACAGAGAGATGCATTCCACAAATTCTTCCTCCATGTGGTCTGCTTTTCTATCCCAAAACAGCCTCTTTGGGCAGTACTGGACATGCTTTTAAATACTCTAGAGTGATTAATCCCACCAAATGTTGGCTGTCTTTAACCCAGGAAAGATTTTAGTGAAGGGTTTCTAATAGATTTATATTAAATAAATATACATTTTAATAGAGAGCAAAATGTATTTATCAACCATTTACTGAGATACAGGCAGAAATAACAAAACCATTGTTCACTTTATTCACACAGAAGAATATTTAGAAGCTCCCCCAAAGTAATTTGATGGCTCCTTTGTACCCTTTATTTCCTGCAGTATGATCCATCTTTCTTTTAAGACTGGAATAGATTTGCTGTCCTGGATAAAAACCTCTGTCTTCTCAATATACGAGTTCAGTACATTACAAAACTTGTCTTTGTGCAGTCCTGACACCTGTATAGAGGATATCTTTCCTAATGGATGTCTTTTTCTAATGTAGTTGTCTCTGCAACATTTTACTGTATGATGATAATAAAAGGGATTAGATGGCCTCAAGCTTCATGGTTGACTGTCTGATGAGTGAAAATTTTGGAATTAAAAATATTCACAGGTTAGTTTCACACTCAGGATTTCTACACATGAGGGGTTTTCCATTGAAATGAGATGCTTCTCTTTAACTGCTTCACATTATCTGCTCTGGAATAAGGAGAGATAAATAACTGGACTTTTATCTTATGGTAAGTCACTGTTTTATTGCAGTGGTGATTTTTTTCCAAGTACTCTCTCAGTGCTGTGAGCTAGAATTTCATGATCCTTGGGATTGATGGGGGACACAGGGCATTTTGGGATTATGTCACTGGAATTAGAAGCATATTTTGTTATTGGTCACTGTAAATCTAAATTTTCTGTGTCCTCTAACATAAATGTAAAAGTACCATGATTTATCTTTTGCCACAAGAGCTCATTGCTGTCTGAATGTAGATTTGTGTCTCAGGACAAAAAAACTGATTGATATGGATAGATTCAGGACATAATTCTCCCAGGTATCCTGTTCCTGAGGATCAGCATCTTCCAGTTTATCTGCACTAGAACTTGACAAATCAAAGGTCTGGAAGGGACCTCAAAGTTCATTTGGATTATCCCACTACTCCCAGGTTCAACTATGCTATTTCAGTCTTGACTCAAGCCTTCTAGAGACCTGCACTAGAAAAAATTCCACAGCAGCAGAGAAAGAAAGCAAAAAGTAAGAGCTGACACTTATCTCTGAAAATATTGGGTATGGCTCTTCCCAAGATCAGGGAATGCAAGAATAGAAGTACTTCTATGGTAGATTAAGTCAAAGGTCTGGCTAGCTCAAAACTGTGTATATAAGATGCTGAAATGAGGCACATATTTTGAAAATGGCCTTAGAAGAAGCTTCTCCTCCAATGGAGATGGTATGCATACTATCTTTTTTAATTACATGAATAAGTCTATTTTTTAACTTTGTCATTCCTTCTTAAAACTGTTTAACTTTTTGCACCTGCAGAATATCCTTTGCAATTAAGGTTCATCATTCAAATCTGAATGGAAAAAAAATCCCTTTTATTTTCTATATTAGAAATTAGAGCTCGGAAGCCCTTTGACTTGAATTGGGAAAAATAATGAAAGACTGTTCCCTGCTCACCTTTCACAAAGCTGAAAGTTCCCATAGAATTTAGCCTGCCATCATGTGGGAGCCACTTTGTGCATTTATTGTTCTGACAGCTTTCTCCTTCCTTCCTGTGCTCTTTGTGAAAGTGAGCGATCAGAATTATGTGCTATAGTCAGGATGGGAATGCATGATAGATCTTTACAGCTGTATGACCTTTTTTACTGTTATTTTCCTCTGCTCCCATTCTCACAATGCTTAATATGCAATTCAGTCTTTTTGAACATGAAAAATTGCTCCAAATCCACTTTCCTGTGTGGAAATAGCTAATTTATGTCCCATCACTACGTATCTGCAGTTCATATCATCAGTGTTACATTCATGCAGTGTACCAGCTTCACATTGTATGTATTTGCACTGTTTCATGCACTGTTTTTTCACCAATTAAAATACAAGAGTCCTTGTTGCATGTCTTCACAGTCAGCCTTACTCTGAGCACATTGCTCTGCAGACATTGCAACTTCACTCTCTCCATAACTTTTAAACATCTGGTACAGCACAAGCCCTAGCATAGATTTCCAAAGTAGCATCTTGTAACCAACCTCTGTTGCAAAACCTGGCCATGTCTTGTTTTTCATTGCCATCTTTTAACTGATGTATGTGTAAAGCAGTTCATTAGGACACCTCCTTTCTTCTCAGCTGCTGAAAACTTTGGCAGTAAAAGTATTTTATATCAAATAAATCACTCTTTTTTTTACATGCTCACTGACTTTTAAAAAGAGCCTAATAAACTGGTAACTCAAAAATTCCATTTATAATAAGCACCTTAATCTTTCCCCAGTGTGTCATACATTGGCTTTATTTCTGTTAAATGTATTCATCATTTCAGTTCCTACTGGTGTACCTTGTACAGGCAGAGGAGGGGATTTTGCAGCAGATTTGGGATGACCAGTGACGGCTGAATGGCTTCAGACTGTCAAAGGCTATTTTTCTAGAAGTAAGGACATGGGAAACTCAGAGTGTTCAAAAGTTTGAAGGAAATATTTTTGGACACAAAAACCCCAACCCTATGCCACCATTATTGAAGAATCTACAGCAGGACTGTAGATTTATATTTATAAATATATATAAATATATATTTATAATTCCTTAAGAATTATAATCTAGTGCATTGCAACTCATGGTTGCTCCACAGAGGTTTGAAGAGTTTCAGGACAGCTGAACAGCCCACAAGGTGCTCTCCTGAACAGCAGCTGCCAGCAGCACACAATCTGGGATGCCTGGCACAGCTGCCATGAAGAGGGGGCAGTTTTTTTAAATACTGTTTGAAAATTTTCTGTTGCAAAGCCTTCATTTTGCATGCTCTGTGTATCCATGTGAGTGTTAAAATGGGATGGTGCACACCAGCCCACCAGGTGCAAGGGGCTCTGTGTGATGGAACAGAGGGATCATTTTGCAGCCTGTGTGTGCTTTCAGAAATATTGATCACTGTTTGCCTGCAGCACAGAGTGGGTGGTCTATGTAAGAGCTTCCACTGACAGGCCCAGAAAGATTTTCTGTGCCAGATTTCTTGTCCAGATTTTTTTTCATCAGTAAGATTTTACTCTCCTATTTCAAACTGCATACTCAGTGTGACTGCTTCACCTTTCAGAGTTATTTATTTTCATTTTTTATGTTGTGAATTTTAGAAACAGCTGATGAAAATATGCTAAGTCAGATGTAGCTTCACTAAATAGATAAAATAAGATTCTGTTGTCCCTGATGTGCATTAAAAAAAAAAAATCATCAAAGCTACAAACACACATTTTTGAGACTATTTGGTACTATGAAAAGGGGAAAGTTAAGGTGGTTTGGCTTAGGGTGAACAGTCTTTCTTATTGAGGATCTCTGTGTATTGAAGGTCTGTGTCCAATTCATAGCACCTTTGGGAGCAGTTTGGTCTCTGTCAGACTGAGGCAAAGAGATGGCAAAGCTTTGAGTGGCTATTTAATAATAATGATCTATTGATAATGCCCCTGTGCTGTCACACTTTCTCCATACCCACTAATTGCACCCCTTGTTGTGGCCAGACTGTGCTCTGGTATCTTGCAGGTGTTTTCTGGCAGCTGCCAGGTCAGATTGAAACCCTCTTTCCTTCCTTAAGCACTTCTATACGTTTCTCTCTTTGCTGTTATGCCTTTGACTTCCACTTGTCCTTCACTTTCTCTAGTCTGAGAAACATTCCATGTTTCAGAGGGTTGTAGACTCCCAAGAGATCCCTGAACTTAATTTCACCTTTTACTTTTCAGTAAAACTGTGAAATGGTTAAACCTGATGCCTAGAGGGCATGTTGCAGGTGATAAGCTGGCAAAACTAAAAAGGGTGGTTCATAGGTTTCAGGTTTGCTTTCTTTGTTGTTGTTTTTTTTTGTTGTTTGTTTGTTTTTTGGTTTTTTTTTTTTTGTTCTTTTTTGGTTTTTTTGTTTGTTTGTTTGTTTGTTTTTTGTTTGTTTGTTTTTTGTTTGTCTGTTTTTTGGTTTTTTTTTGTTCATCCGACCAATGATCTATGGTGCTGTTCAAAATCATGGGAAATTTCAGAGATATGACTTTATCCAGATTCTCTCTAAAGGTTTCCTACCACAGATAGTCTTCTCTGAACCCTGAAACTGATGAGGTTCATGCTGGGTCACTGACCTGGGAGCAGAGAAAGGATGACCCTACTCTTCTGTGAGAAACTTCACAGCAGCCCTTGCTCTTTGGTGTGCCACTCCAGCTGTTCTGCACTCAGGAATAATCATGGGAGGTCTGTGCCTTGCACTTGAACAAGTGCATTGCTTGCTTCTCTTTTGGAGGTGGCCACCACACAAAACTTTAAAATGCACTGGTGAAGGCAGAAACACTTCGGGCTCCTGCTCATATAGGAAGGGGAAGGGAAGCAAAAATAATTTTTGGCTGTTGTGAAATAAAGGAAAACAATTTAAAAATAAATAAAGTTATACATTTGGGGCCAGGAAGAAAGCTACTAAAAATTTACCTCCCCCCTACCCACCTTTGTTATCACTGAACTAATGGATGAAAAAGAAAGAAAATTAATGATGTTAAAATCCAAGATTGATTCCTGTTTCAATAAAACAGCTCCAAAACATTACTCAGAATTAACAGGATGATGCAAAAAGCCAGCACTAATTTTTGGCATTAATACCTTCCTCATCAAGTCATACATTAAATAATCACACATGGGTTGTTCTTGATAAGACTAAATTTTACTTAAGAAACCCAAAAACAATTTAATATTATGAGGATCAGAATAAGTGGTATGGGCAACTGAGGTCACTGTTGCAAAGGAGAAGCCAGGTGAGTGGCAAATACACATGTGATGGGATAGGCATTTGGGGCCTTCTTGGACAAGGAAATAGGACCAAGTGGGGAACTTGCTTGACTGTGGTCAAGAAGCATTTTGAAGACTTGGAGGGAAGCAGTAATATGAGGATGGGAAGGAGCTGGGAAGAAACAAAAGTCTCAGCTGGGCTGTTGGTGACCTGAATGCTCAGGCAGCAGAGATGCAGGGCTGAGTGCCCAGGCTGGTGTGAGCAAAGAATGTCACCATTCTCGGAGACAAAGAATTCCTGTTTGGGCTCTTGGAAGGCATCACAGTCTCCATCATGTCCTAAACTCTCTCCATGTCACTGCCAGAATAGATTGTCAGGAAACTGTAGCCTGGCCAGGTGCTAAGAATTGCTAGTCTTGTCTGTGCTGTTTCCAAAGGTCTTTGAGTCCCCTTGTAAATCTCATTAAATGTTCATCTTCAGAACTACTTTCCATTTTCTACTCCATTGTTTCCAGTAAGTCAAGGGGTTCAAGTCTGGAACATGTGTCCATCAGAAGAGATAAGACAGGTAAAACACCCTTATGGGCTAGCAAGGCAAAGAGTCAAGGACTTAGGAATGCACTCAGGGAGAAGAGATGAGCATAAATAGACAGAACATCTAAATGCCAATGTGTTAGAGCAGGATAAACAGAGCAGCCAGAAAGCAAGGAGCACCAAAACACCCTGGTCACAGCCTTTTCTCTCTGTGCATGTGCATCACTGCTCAGTGAGTATTGAGCTCTCTAAAATAAGTGCTATATGAACCCATTCAAACAACCAGAAATGTAAAAACAACATGGTTAACTGTATTGTAAACTCCTCCTGATGCATGTGCCTGCAATTTTTTTTTTTTTACATTAGTGAAATGAAAGAAAATCCAGTATAAAGCAAGTACCAAAGAAAAGGATTTAGGGAGTGTCAGATGATGTCTCAAAGTCAGTAATAGTGTCTGGGAGCTTTATTCATGCTGGTAGCTTCCCTGCTAACATAGTTGATATATGTTTGCTTAGTCCACTAGGATGCACTTATTACCTTTAAGTGTATGCTTAATGTGCAGAATAACAATACCTGCAACATTGCAAGGAAGTGGTAAGAGTTCACTGGATTAAGAGGCTGAATGTTCCAGCCAACACACAACAGCAATTGCTCATGTTGTTCTAGGAAGTTTGCAGCATTGCAAGTCTCTTTTCCACTGGAAAATCAGGTATCACTGGGAATTAACAGACAAGAAAGGGTGTAGCAGCAGCAGTACATTATGCTAACCCACAGATTCTGAGTCAGTATCACTTAAGTGATGTGGGACATTGGAGTTTGCAGTATTGATGACAGAAGTCTGAGGCATCCAGTGCCAATATAAACCATCCTGTTTTCTACTGACAGCTGCTTTTCTTTGTTTCCAGAGAAGCATTTCCAAGACACAAGATTTGTATCTTGCTGCTACATGCCTTCTACACACAGTGCTTAAGAGATAATCCCCAATGCACTGTAGTATATGAAGCAATAAATGGCTGCTGAGATTAATAGACTGAGCAAAGCTGAAGCATTTAATCAATCTGCAAAAAGTACTCATTGCCAGAATACTGCAGGCAAGAAAATTTGTTCCTCATGTACAACAAACCTTAACAGGGAGCAGAAAAATTTCAAGAGAGCACTTGAACTGCTGAGCTGCCCTCTTTCTTAACAGGACACCTCAGCATGGGATGGAGATGAGGGGACCAACTACAGTCATAACCAAGCAGGAAGCATGTGCAGATTGAGACCTGACTGAGGAAATGTGCTGTGGCCAATGGTTTCTATGCTTTGTCTTGAATGTATATTGTCCTAGTTCTTTGTGCCATGGTACCATTATTTAAGATAGAAGAATAAGAACAGATATTAGAGCCTCTTCCTGGTATGAGAAAGAGCAGAATCCAAGGAGGCTTTGGATTTTATTGGATACAATTCATGGCAGCTGCCAGACTGCTGCAATTTACATCCGTGCTTTAAATTTCTTAACTGTGCCTCAGCAGGGATTGCCGCAATGAGGTTTCCTCTGACAGAGCTTGATGGACACTCACAGCATCTAGGGGTAAGGAGCTCCTGTCCAACAGGGAGCTCTTGCATGAACACAGAACCTGTGTGTGCCTTACCAGCACAGACATTGGTGCTCAGGATTTCTAACTTCAAAAGTTGTCCATTGGCCTCCAGTTTCCCATACAAACACATCCAGCTGCCTTAGAGGCACTTTCACTAGCCTCAGAAGGAATCACACTCCTCTTCCTGGCCTGAGACCAAAACAATCCATAGAGCTCAGCAAGTCCCTCTCCAAAGGAATTAATATTTAATGATAATTATTAACATAAAGATGCAAGCCCTGACGGGTAGAAATAAGATGGAAATGCCATTCCATGCACTTCCCATCTTCACTCACATGTTCATCTGTATCCTTACAGAGCGTGTCTATTTGTACTTCCTAATATCTGATCAAATGGGGAGCTAGAATTTTCACTGCAAACCCAGTTACTTTTTGTTTACACCTGAAAAAATGAGAAATGCTGGTGCAGGGCTTGGATGCTCTGAGAAGAGCTGGTGCTGCATGCCATCTCACACTGGACTCCTAACTCATTTCTGTTTGCATCTTTTCCCTAGATATCATATTAGATTGGATATTGGGAAAGATTTGTTCACTGAAAGAGTAATTGAGCATTGGAACAGGCTCCCCAGGGAACTGGTGCAGTCACCATCCCTGGAGATGTTAAAAAATATGGAGATGTGGCACTTACTGATAGAATTTAGTGGTGGAATTGACTGTGCTGTGTTGATGGTTGGATTCAGTGATCCTAAAAGTCTTTTCTAACCTCAAGGATTATATGACTCCAGGGTATAGTGGTCTAGCATCCCAGTTTTATGTGTCCCCTATCACCAGTCTCTTCCAGCTTTTCATCATAAATTTCAGGACAGTGCAAAACCTTTCCAGAAAAATCATACATGGTAAAGGGAATATATCATCATTGGTCACTCAAAAATTTTCTCCTATGTGCCCAGCTGACACTTGCTAAGGCTGTGTGAGAATGCAAATGAAGAAGCATCCCTGCCTTAAGCTCAGGTGTTTCACAAAGCAAATCGACAGATTCAGTTGGATCTCAGTCAGGTTTCTAATATCAATATTTTCAACTTCACAGAGAGGAGAAAACTAGAAAAGCACAATAAAGAAGGTGGTGGCTGTTCATTTGTAAGGACTTTGAAAACAAGCAAACAGATGATAAGCAAAACCAGATTTACCTTTCCATAAATCCAAGGTAATCTGCTTTTCTCTAGTATCTTTGTAATGACTTCTCATTAGTTTACAGATGGGGTTGTGCCATTTAAGTGGATAATGATACATTCCCTCATTTATCTTTCTTCACTCATCTGACAAATGCCCACAGTGTCCTTAGGATGTTCTTATTTTTGAACTCTGTATAACTGAAATATTTATTAACTTTCAGTCTTTCATATAATGCTGTAAAGTCAATTAAGGAATTATTTATTAGAACAATGCACTGACTAATATGAACTAAACATTTTTAGAAAATTGACTTTGTGAGTTATATGGGAGGAGAGACTTTCTTAAGACTTTACTCTGGCTTTCATTAAGACAGGTTTTATTCTGAGGGGACCTTCCAGATTTTATTCACATCAGCTTAAATGTGGAGCAAGCACAGTGCCAGGTAGTCTATGTATCTGTAGAACATGCTCTCCACAAACATTTCCAAACCAGGAGGAACTCTGGCTATACTTATCTTTGATGAATGTAGGAGAGTTGGAATAGTTGTGGGTTTTATCTCTTTTGTGTAAGAAACAAGGGAAAGTCTTTGGGAGCTTCCCAGAGCCAATTAATTTAATCAGTCCTTATCACTCCCAATTCTGAGCCTTTTAAGGAACTGGTTTGAGCAGTTGTCACTGCTAACTTGAATTAATCTGATGTTACAGTATTATCCTTTCTAATTCTGAAAAATAGTTTAGGACTATAGCCACATTTTAGACATGTATTTTACAGGCTTTCTGAAAGCTCTGTCATCAAAATTTATGTATGTTCCTGTGAGAACTTAAGGGATGGAAAATGTCATGCTACTGTAAAGAAACAGATTTTGACAGTGACAATCCATAACTAATTTGAAAGAATCTTACCAATTAGTTTGAACTCAAGGTTGGCCTGCCTTAAAATTATTTTTCTATGAAAAGAAATGTGCTTTTCTTCTTAAAATCACATTTAACCTTTATTCTGTTTTAGAAAAGAACATCAACTCCTTTTTCTCAGAATAGCAGAAAAAGCTGTAACACAGTAACCATTTAAATGCATTATATTTGAAGTGCTGTTACAAGAAGAGCTGTCCATGTGGAGAAAACAAATTAGCAAATGTGAATCCATTCCAATTCTTTATTCTGTTGTCAAAAAAGCTATTTAGATAAGACTGTATCCCTGTTTTTAGAGTACTGTTGACTTCACTGATTACATTGCAGATATTAATGAAAAAAACTCCAAAGTAAACCACATCATGTACTTTTGGCATGTGATGCATAAAAAGTGTAGAAGGGGGAAACTATTATTCCTATTGACTTCCATGGTGAGGGGAATAATGTATGTAAAAGGATAGATACTAGTGTCAGAACTGAGATCACTCAGTCCTTTTCCATGCATTTAAAGGACAGCATGGCCTTCTGACAGACATTTTCTGTTTTCTTTAAACTTTACTTAAATACATACAGCAAGAGAAGTGGATTTGATGCTGCCATATGTCTAAATTGACAATACAGTAAAAGAAGTGTGAAGCTCACTGCAGCCAGATTAATGACATTTTATTCTGACTACATATTAGCACTTTTATGCCTACTTTGCAAGAGATGTAAAATACCAGGTACAAGGTGACTCAGGCACCAGAGCTATTTCCCAATTAGCTGCCTTTATTAATTCCATGAACCAAGAGCATGTCTTATTCTGTGCTATTGCAGGCAATTTTCAGTAGGGATTTGCTCTGACACTCTTACTCTAATGGCAACTTTTAAACAATCAAAACACATATTTTTCAGTTCTTTTTAGGTATATACATATGACCATATAATTGCTCCATGAAGAGCTTTTTGTAATCCAAACTTTCTCCAGCTTGAGGGCCTTTCTTTTTGACCTACTATTTTCTGAGACTCAATAATTCCCTTCTTTCATTTGTGCTGTCAGTTTGATAGTATTTATAAAGCCTGCTTGTTTCTCTCTTGAGTATTTAGTATGCTAGATAGTACAAAATTTGTCTCATACATCCTCCATGTAATACAGATTTATTTTATAGGTGGTTGTGATTTAACTTCAGCTGGCAACTCAGCCCCACAGAGCTGCTCACTCAGTCCCCCACCAGGACTGTGGGATAGAGAATCAGGAGGGTAAAAGTGAGAAAAGTCCTTGCCTGAGATAAAGACAATTTAATAGGCAAAGCAAAAGCCACATGCATAAGCAAAACAGAACAAGGAATTAATTCACCACTTCCCATGGGCAGGCAAGTGTTCAACCTTCCCCAGGGAAGCTGGGCTCCATCACACATAAGAGTGACTCAGGAAGAGAAAAGCCACAATCCCAAATGTCCCCCCTTCCTTCTTCTGCCAGCTCTATATGCTGAGCATGATGCCAGATGGTGTGGGATGTCCCTTTGGTCAGCTGGGGTCACCTGTCCTGGCTGTGTCCCCTCCAAACTGCTTGTCCACACCCAGCCTGCTCACTGGTGGTGTGAGGAGCAGAAAAAGCCTTGACACTATGCAAGCCCTGCTTAGCAACAGCTAAAATATCCCTGTGTTATCAACACCATTTCCAGCACAAATCTAAAGTATAGCCCATACCAGCTACTGTGAAGAAAATCAACTGTATCCCAGCCAAAACAAGCACTGAGGCCTGAAATACTGTTTGCTGCCCTGGACCATATTTTTTGTTTATTTTTATCAGTGCACTAACTTTTATGCTGTGTGGATTGGAAGTACCCATAATTCCAGGTGTGACTGCTACCTGAACCATGCATAATCATCTAAACTCAAGATTTGCATATAATCCTCCTCTTTGATATATAACCATTAATACCTTTGAACTTTATGGCAGTGGAGCTGCACTGCAAATTTTATTTGTTTTCTTGCTGTTCAAGGGAAGCCTATTGATGAAGGAATAGGCTGCACAAGGAACCATGCTCATGGCTCTGGTCCTGCTGGGGGACTTCAACAGCTACAACATCTGGGAAAGAAGCAGGGTGAGCTGCAGGAAATCCTGCAGACTCCTGGAATGCAGGAAAGATGACTTCCTAAGCCAGGTAATGGACAGCCCTGCCAGAGGGGATATGATACTGGATCTGATGGTCACCAACACAAGAGAACTACTTGGGGACATCAAGATTGGAGTCAGCCTGTGCTACAGTGATCACAAACTGGTGGAGTTTGCAGTCCTGAGGGATAGACTCAGGACCCTGAGCTTCAGGAAAGCAAAATTCCAGCTCTTCAAGGAGTTAGTCAACAGGTTCTCCTGGGAAACTGTCCTCAGAGAAAAGGGAGCAGATCAGAGCTGGCAGCTCCTTAAAAATGCTTTCCCATAGAGCACAGGAGCCAGCAATCCCAAGTGTAAGAAATCAGGGAAGGCAAGAGACCAGCATAGCTGAGTTTGGGCTTGCTGGTCAGGCTAAAGGGCAAGAAGGAAATACACAGATAGGGGACAGGCACAAGTACCCTGGAAAGAGTAAAGGGATGTTGCTCAGTTGTGCAGGGATGGGGTTAGGAAGGCCCAGAGCAGCTGGAGCTGAACTTGGCAAGAGATGCACAGAGTAGAAGAACTTCTACAGGTATGTAGCCAGAAAAGGAAGATCAGAGGAGGTGTACACACACACAAACAATGCTGGTAACATTGAGGATGAATGGGGAGAAGGCAGCATTTTTGCTTCTGTCTTCACTGGCAACCTCTCTTCTCACATCTCTTACCCTCCCTGGAGGGTACTGCAAGGGAAGATCAGGTTTGGAAGCCACTGAGGAGCTTGAAGATACATGGGTCTGTGAGACCTGATGAGATGCATCCCAGAGTTTTGAGGAAATTGGCTTGCCAAGCCACTCTCCATGGTGTTTGAAAAGTCATGGCAATCAAGTGAAGTCCCAGGTGACTGGAAAAAGGGAAACCTTGTACTTTGAGAGCTCTGGGAATCAGCAACCTGTCATCCTCACCTCTGCACTGGGAAGATCACAGGTCCTTCCAGAAGCTATACTAAGGCACATGGAGACAGGTCCCTTCCAACCCAAACAGTTCTACGATTCTATGAAAAATATCGATCAACTTGGCCTGCATATGTGCAATGTATGCACTTTTTCTAACTGCTCTGTCTCTGGTACTTCCTGCAAACCTTGCACTGAAATCCAGGCCTTGCCAAAACAGGAGAGCAGTGGCCACTTCTCCAGCTACCCCATCTACATCTGCAAACTTTGCAGGGAACAAACCAGGCATTTCTGAATAAAACATTTCCAATGAGCATGACTACATTTGCACACCACATTAGAAAGGAATATAATTCATCCACCAATTAAAAAATATTTTATCAGGCTTTTAGAAAGGAAACCATGTTTTACACACTACAGAGAGATTTCTTCCCCCAAAAGACAGAAGAATGGGCACCAATACAGGAAAATTCTCACAAACATCTTTCCTACACTATTAGCACTAAGGGTGTTACTCTGGGATTTATATTTTTTTTTATAAGGCTTCCTAGCTACCTGCATATTTTAAAACCATGGAAATATAAAGATTAAGATATAAGACCTTTTACTGCTGGCCCATTGGGAGATCAATCTGTTCCCTCAGCCACTGAGCAGTGTTTCTGTAAGAGCCCTTACCTTTTGCCACTGCAGTTCTTTCCACAGAACTCTTTCTGGAAGTCCATCTAGGAATCCCTGTGTGCAGGGCAGGCATGCTTATCCCAACAGACCTCCAGTGTTTCTGGCTCTCCAGTAGCTATTTAATTTTGAGGACCTCAGGAGACAGGAGCTGTTTCAGAGCAGATTCCCCCCCAAACTGTCTTTGTTAATCTTACTCTGTGCTAAGGTCAAAGGATCTTTTACAGCCCAGCCAGAGATTTCTGTAGTATGCACAGGCTCAGCTCAGTGCCCTCTGTAAGGCAGAGGCACAGGGAACAGAAATGTGTGACAAATTACTGATGATTGTTACTGGCATTGTGTTTATGAGGCTGCTGCCAGTCCATTTACAGTCTGCTACTGGTGCAAACCAAGCTTGCTGCTATTATCTCTGTCAGTCCAGAGAAGGTGCAACACCACCAGTCAGTTTTTCTAACCCGTTGGGACAAAAGGACAGGTATTAGGTCTGTCCCTATCCAGGGATGGATGATAGTATTTTACAGTCTGCTGCAGCCTTGTAGGTGGTAGTGGTAAAGATTTCCCCCTACACTGAGTGGGGGGAGAGCTGCAGCTACAAATTGCAGCTGAGGCAAACAGATCCAATTAAAGACTAATTCAGTGAGGAATAAAACTCCAAGACTTACTGAGTTTCCATTTTGGTAAAAGAAAAAAAAAAAAAATACAACTTCCAAATATATCAGATCTACTTACATTATTTCATTATTAGTAATTAGGATACTCTGGCAAAGCAGACCAAGCCTTTATTAGCTGAAGCAGCAGTTTGGCAGGGGCTGGAGTTTTATTGCTCATTGATTAAGCAATAGATAGGAGCTGAACCAGTAGCCTCGTGTGAAGGGTATTAGAGCTGAATGCCTGGCAGATTTGTGTGAAGACTTATAGCCACGGGACAGATAGATCTATATATATTGCCCAGGGCAAAGCTGCCTGAATGACTCTGAAAGGAGAAGGTTGCTGCATCATGGCAAATAATTGTTAATTTATCTTAGCGTGAAATCTTTTTACACCTCACATAAAACAAGCCACTTTTGTGGGAGGGTTCATTCAAGAACATTCCTTTTCAGTGCGATGATGGGGTTAAGTGCTGCCTTTTGTCTGGAAAAATGGACAGTCATTCAGAGAACTTTGGAGGAAAACCTTTCCTTTCTTTGTTAATCCCTGCTCTGACAGAAATATCGAGCAGGGAGCTGAGGAAACCTCTTGTTGTGGATGCTGACACCCAGTCCTGCACCCACCAGCTGCACAGTACCTAGAGAGAAGCTCTGAAAAAACTAGTCCTGCTATCCCCAGATATCATCCTTGCCCCACTGCCTAGAAATCACATTTTTGTAGAGCAGCTGGAAGAAGAAAGCCTTTGCTCCCAGTCTGGTGCATACCCCTGATGAAGATGAATTTTCAGTGATATATCTGCTCTGGCATTGCTGTGGCTGAGGTGCAAACATTTTATTGCTGACACTGCTGTGAGAGAGCTAATCTGCAAAATAGAGCATCCTAAACCACAGCAGCTCTTTGCCTCTGGGAACGTGAGTCAGGGTGCTCAGATTGCACTGGTTTCTATTAATTGCCTGCTTAGCTCCAAAGAGCCAGACATGTCTATTTCAGTTAAAATTACATTTTTGCAAACTTAAAATAGAATAAAATATAGGTTATAACAGGAGTTACCTAAAAACTCATTGGACTTGATTTCCCTCTGTTGCACTGTGATATGAGGATGAAATGATGGAACCACATACATAAAAGAGCCTCTCCTGAACATTTCTTCTGCCCAACATTCAGACCTTGTATTTGACATGAATGTCATGGTCTTTACTGAACAAATTTTGCCCAAAAAGTTCAAGTTCGGTCTTGCACAAGCATAAAATTAAATTATGATGAGCACTTCATAAACTAGGAAGTTTTCACTGTCCCCTGCTTGTTTGTTCTAAAAAAGCCAGGAAAGCAAATATCCATTTGGATGTAAAAGTGGGTTTGAGATAGCTACAAGAGAGATTTCCTCAGCAGACAGAGGTATCTTCTTCATTTGTGGTCAGTTAATTTTCCTTTCATACAAACACTATAGATGGGTTCAGCTATAGCAGGAAACAGTTATTAAAATCTGCTTTGTTTTTCAGAGAATATCTGATCTTGGTCAGTAACTTTTATTGGTCAGGACTTTCATTTCATGTTGTAAAAATTATTTCATGCAGCCTGGATGGAAGCTGACTGGGGAGCTGCTGGAGGCAGATATTTTCTCCAGTTCTGATTTGTTGGTTATTGCATAGCAATCAGCAGATCCCATTTTGCCTTATGATTTCAAAGTGAAATTTTCCTTGAGTGGAGCCTAATCTGTGCTTGAGTGTAATGAATGACCTGTGCAAACACAGGCAGAAGAACTTCACACTGCAGGAAAGAGCCTCCCATGAGCTGTTAAGAGATGCAGTTGTTGAAATCAAACAAGCAATTGTTAAATACCCAAAGATGGGTTATTCAAACTTTAAAAGCCCAGCTTCACTACAATGTGGCACAGTCACCGAGTGCTGCAGTGTGGTGTGAAATGCAGAACATTTCCCTGCAACAATCCCATCTCCTGGGCTGAACAGAGGCTCTCCAGTGCACTTGTTTTACAGCAATTTAGGGACTGAGCCTGAGAGCAGCACAAGCTCTGTTTAATTTTATTTCCTGAAAGCACAGACTGAAGCAATATTAGAAACAGACTGCACTGGCCTGTAGAAAACTCACAGTGTTGGATTTATTTTTTTTTCCCACTGCTTGCCAAAGCCTCTGACATCAACTTAACCCCAACAGGGAGGCAGAGGAAGGAGAGGGAGTTGCAATGGCAGATGGCAACCCACAAGGAGGCGAGAACTGCATACTGCACTTTGGCACTCCATGACAAGGACAACTTTACAGTAACCTAGTTTGCTTATAAATTGAATGAGGATTATTTGCTATTCCCCCCCCCCCCCCCCCCCCATATTTGGTCAGATCACTGCAAGACAGGCAAAAACATATCTAATTAATTAATTGACTTAGCTCTGGCAAGCTGTATTTCTAATACTGGAAAAGAGAATACATAAGAGAACTTATTTTAATATAATTTAGCCAGACATTGTGGAATTTCAGGCTTTGATATGGTTTCAATGTGTAGATGAGCTGGGGGACAAATTTGCCCACCCAGTAAAGCAGCAGTGAGATTCTCTATTTCCTGGCCTGAATGCCCCAGAAATCTGCAGGAATTCAACAGAGGTTTTGCTGTGCTTTCTGCTTGTCTTTGCCTTCAAATAAAAGCATGTTCAATGGAGACAGACAACAGGTAAGGGAAAAAGAAATTTGACTTTCTTGGTGTTTCCTCAAAAATGGTTCTCCTGTCTACTTCTACCCATTAAAATTAACTTGCTATCTAAATGGATCTTGTCTAAATTAATTGTGCTGTCTCTGTGCAGTGTTTCCCTAAGGGATGCACTGAAATACTGTTATGTCTTTGCCTGTTCTTGGCTGATTGAGATATTAATTAATTATATGAATAAGCCTAGGAAAATAAAAGTAGGTTTCTCTCTTAATTCATGTGAATACTGAACCTAATGCCTCATACATGGTGTTTGACAGTAGTCACTTTGCTGTGTGACCTTGTTCACTGCTCCATAGTGCCCTTGTTGGGTGGGGCAGATGCAAAGAAGTGAGTTGTGCAGGGAGAGGAGACCCCTGCATAGTGTTGGGCACCACAGCTGACTCCCAGCAAGTGCTCTACAGGAATAGTGCTCTGATGGACACAGGCACCCTCTCAGATCCCAGCCACAGGGTTACCACGTAGCTAAACATTTTTTTCATGCAGCAATCCCTCTGTTCTGGGATTTATTCAGTTTTGCATGAGTCAGTCAGGCTGGGCTTGGTGCTCTAATGCTGCATCCTCACTCTGTGCTCAGGGCTCACTCATTAGAACAACAGTCACAGAATCATGTAGGTTGGAAAAGACCTCCAAGATCATCGAGTCCAACCATTAACCCAACACTCTTGTTTATCTTCTTTTAGCCAGGGTTGAGATTAAATGCACAAGATGGTATTTCTTGTTCAGACTCAGATGTTTATTATTTCTTATCTATATTACAGCTTCACAAACTGGGAGTTCTACAGCACTTCAAGCTAACAAACTAAAAATGGAGATGTATCTCTCTCTCTCTACGAGGTCTTTTAAGGGTAAATTGTCCAATCAAGAAATGACACCTAAATTATTTTTACTTTTAACCCAATAACCAACCACCCGTGGCCCACAATGCAGACTTTTTTATCCAATTACACAAAATCACCTAGACCCATAAAGAAGGTGAAGAAGAAGGAAACCTCTGCCCTAAAGCCTCCATCTTGCTTTGTATATATTGCTATATTCTAAAACCTTAAATTCTAAGTTTTCCACCATATGATATTACACACTTCTATTCCAACTACACACCCATAATCCCATTTCTATCATTCAATTTTGGAAGTCTTCTCCATGGCCTCAGGTCAAATGTAGTGTTCTCTTGGGGGTCAGTGCCTGTCAGTACAGAAAGTCTGAAATTCTCAGTGACCAGGGTTCCAACACAGCACCACCATGTTCACCACTAAACCATGTCCCTGAGGGACACAGCTGCACCTTTTATGAATATTTCCAGGACTGGCAACTCCAGGGCTTTCCTGAGCAGCCTGTTCCAGGGCTTGAAAACCCTTTGGGTGAAGAAATTTTTCTAAGTATCCAGTCTAAATCTAAAACCTCCTCTGGCACAACTTGAGGCCACTTTATGCTGCCCCATTGTGTGTTATTTGTAAGAGTTGGGTGACTTCAGATTATTCAGGGACAACTTCTCTGCCCTGCCCATAGCTCTGTCCCAAGCATGTCAGAGTGTGGCAGAAAGCCTTTGGACAAGCAGGGGACCTAAGAGTATGAGATGTTGCTTTTTTAAAAACTCTTGAAAAAACAGAACCCCTTTTCTGGTCTAGCAAATGGAAACATGAATGCTCTGCAGGGTGAACATATTCTTTATGACTGAAGTGGACACAACAGCTTTGTTTTCTCCTTGGCTGGTTCTTTTATGAAGCTTCTCTAGGACTTTCAGCTACAAGGAAGAGTTTCCTTACTGACACTTTTATTCTTCCCATGGTGTGGAAAGCAAAACCCTGAATCATGCAACTTGCCTCAAAGCTGAGGAGAAGTTGAATGCACATTTTCTCTGCCACTAGCTTACTTAGAAAGTTATATATCTGCATATAAGATCATAAATACTTAGTTGGAACAAGAAACAAGTACTTAGTGTTATTTAAGAATACTAAAATTGCAGACTTAAGACTTGCAGTAGCTGTTTTATGCTGCTCACCAGTAAATGCTTTACACTTCTGTAATATGCCTGTCTCTGGTGTGCCTATGAAAAAGAAAACTATTTAAACATTTGAAAAACAGAAATTACTTTGTAATGTAGCTTTGATCTGTAACATTTACATTTCAAAACTCAGACTTGATTTGAAAATAACTATATTCCAGTAAAGTAGGTGTTAAAATTTCTTCTATAGTCAGTCCTAAACTTTCTCTCTGTATGCTCTGTGAACTTGTGTAATTCATATTCAGATGACCATACTGAGAAAGGTTCAAGTGTTTGCTTCCCAGTGCACGAGGAATTCTTTCAGACACGGTTGTGATTTACCAAGTCCCTTGGTTTCCTGTCACAGAACTGGTGGAGCCCTGAGCTTGAGGGAGAGAAGTGGGATTGTCTGTGGCACCTGAATGTCTCAGAAACACTCAGGCTCTGCTGTTGGCTCCTCTGAATTGAATGCAGAGCAGTTAATTCACTTCGATGCTGTGTAACTATCTCCTTGCTTTGCACAGTCATTTTGCTTGAAATGATGAATAATGCCTGGGTAGTGTAAATTCCCTGGAGGCCATAGCAGATGCTATAAACTCTGCCAGTGGTATTAAGGCATTTGGAAAATTATTTTCTTTCCATACTTTACACTATAAGAACTTCAGCACTTGATTGCAAAGGAGTTGCCCTGAGGAACGGCAAATTTCAGAAGACACGGATAGAACAGAAGTTTTGCAAGTTTTAATAAAGAATTTTTAATAAAGACTGAAGAGATTGATGGACAGGAGGGGCATTCTCCTGTCTGTAATCTATACAAGATGAAAACAGATTCACATCAACATTAGCATTCAGTATCAATTTTTCATATGCCCTCTACTGACTGTGTCAGGGAGATCCTTCTTTTGAACCAGACACCCCACACCCCATAAGCAGCACTTATTTTTGTGAAGAGCAAAACTGTATTCAAGCCCTGATGACCCTGAAACTTTGCTTAGGAGCGCTGTAATTAGAGCTTGTGTCTCTTTACCTTGAGCTTCAAATCTGCTTAGCAAACCTGGAGGCTTGGCTCTAAACCCAGGATTCGTGCTAAGATGCTGTGCTAGCTACACTCTTGGATTTGTCAAAACAATCCAACCAACTCTCATAGGAAACCAGAAACAAGAAGGAAAAGTTTGGCCAAATTCCTAAATCTAAATATTTTTACAGCATGAGAAATTGAACTAATAATGCTTCTGTCTGGTTAACAGCTGTCAAAGGATGAAAAATAAGCTACTGGGAATGTAGTCAATCACTCACTCCTTTTAATGTGGTGTGAAATCCATAAAGGCATTTATACTGCATCTTAATGTGTTTTACAGAAAAATCACTGGTAGCTGTGTTGAAGAGATGCCAATTTTTAACAAGCAGCGTCTGGTGCTTTCCGGGCCACTCCACGCATGTGCGCTCTGTAGAGAAGGATGAGCTTGCACTCTATTTGCTTCTGGGAATGCATATTTAGTAACACTCCCTCTCTTCCCCCTCTGCTTGAGGTGGGTCACCAGGACATGAGCTTCATTCACAAGAAGACATCTGAGCTTTATCCGGTTCCTCTTTGGTGATGAGTCAGTTTTTATCCACGTGCAGCGCGGTGCTCCTCTCCTGCAGACACGGTGGCACAGGGACACAACCATGGTTTCCCAGGCCTGTTATTCTAAGACAGCAGAGGGGGTGAGAGCTGTTCTCAGGGCTGTGGCCCTCCCCTGTGTGCTGTGTTCTTTAACCAGCAGGCAGTGCTGACTCTGGTGTGTGACACAATGGGATGTTAATGTGTGTGAAGAGCTCGGTGTTGAACCACACACAGAACAGCCTAAATATAGCCCGAGGTAGCAGCTTTCTGAATCAGGATGGCTATTTTTGTGACCCACAGCACTGGGGAATGAAGAATGCAGTGGCTGTGCACAGAGAATGCGTGGCTCAGGTTGGTGAAGGATTTGTGTTTCCCTCTGGCCCTGCTCTTCACTGGTTGATTGGATGCATACAGCTGCATACAGCTGTGATGGTCACGGTCTGAGGCATCCTCCTCACCCTGCCCCAGAGGAGATATGCTGTATCAGGTGGTGCTAATGCATGGGCTGAAGGCCCCTCTGGTCACCCTCCTTCTCTGGCTCAGCAGGCCCATGGCAGGGTTTAGGCTCTGGCTGCTGGGGGGCTGCAGGGATGATCATCCTGCCCAAAGCACGAAACCAGAGCCAGCCCCGAGGCTTTCTGCCTCTTTCAGGTGAACACACATTGTGAAATGTAACTTGGAACATTCCCTTCTTTCTATCTCCACCATCAGTTCATCTGACCCCTAAAACCATGCTGGCCGTTAAAGACTACTCTCGATGGCAGTTTTACACTGCACAGGTCTGCAGTCCTGGGGACCTGAATACGTGACAGCTCATTTCCCTGAACTCACAACCACTTGAACTTTGCTGCCCTTTTTTCATGACACTGACTCATTTTGTGGTCTGTGGATCACCTGTTATGTTCAATCCAAGCAAAGTTTTTAATGAATATTATAGAGAGGCAGGAAAGGAAACAAAAAAGTATCCTGTCTATAAACTGGCATACAACTGCCATGCATGATAATTGTAAAATAATAGAAAAATACAGAACAGTCTTGCTGTTTTCTTTTTTTTGTTACGTTTACCTAGTGATCTGTAGAGATGAGCAGTTACTATTCCTCAAAACAAACATTTACTCATTTTCACAATGTGTCTTTCATATGTGAGTTAAGGACCTTATCCACAATTTCTCATAGCTTCACAGTACAAACTATTCAACTCAAGCCAATGGAGATCCTTGGAGCTGGGATTGCACTCAGAATACCTTCCTGCTGTCTTGTCATGTTGAACTCTCCTTTCCAAACTGGGATGTGCACAGGCATAGTCATAACAGGTCAGTCCAAAATAGAAAGAAAGTGCCTCAGGATGGCTGTGGGGGTGAACATTGGTGTCATGGTTCCTGTCCAACCTGATGCCATCAGTATAATAAAAACTGTGGTTTCAGCTGAGCCCCTTCCAGACATTAGTTCAGAGTGCAAAAACCATCCAAGAGAACCAGGATCTGTGGAGGAAATGACCAGGGCTGAATAAGAATGGTGGTTACCTCTTTAAAAAAAAAAAAAAAAAAAAAAAAAGAAAGAAGAAAGATTGCCTGTAAGGCAAACACACACGATACAGCTGCCTGCAGCCTGCTAGGCCAGGGAACAAATTAGGAGCAATGGACTTCCAGTCCCTTGGCTCTCAGAAATGTATCTCATTAATCTCATTTCTGAATGATTTCTGAATTTATGTACT
This sequence comes from Oenanthe melanoleuca, assembly GCF_029582105.1. Taxonomy (NCBI): domain Eukaryota; kingdom Metazoa; phylum Chordata; class Aves; order Passeriformes; family Muscicapidae; genus Oenanthe; species Oenanthe melanoleuca. The sequence continues at coordinate 42,032,052 of NC_079335.1, forward strand.
TTGTAACATGCACTACTACTAAATACATCGTACCAAGCCATCAGTCATGCTTTCTTTTCTCTATTTATTAATTTTCCTCTTTTAACAGATCAACTCCCAGCCTCCAAAAATTGCATCTTATGGCAACATTGTGCATTAGTGAAGTACAAAATTTGGAGACTTTCCTAATATGCCCCTGTATTCCAGTGTGCTGCTCTTTTATTCAACTAAACATGTTATAGCCTTGTACTTCTCTCTTTTACTCATAACAGAAAGGAGACATAATTTTTTCATTACGATTATACCTCGTAAAATATTATTTTTCCTACTGGACAACAAGTACCCTGAGCTTCCACTGAACTCAGTAGTGATGGGGGATGCTTGTGAAACTAAGCCTGAATTCTCAGCTAAGTGAAGCATTTGGGATTTATTTCAGTCCCACTGAAATCAGTGGGACATAAATATAATTTCAAACAAACATTTGAGTGCTTTGCCAAATGCAGTTAGAATGCTGAACATAGGTCTCAACAAGAAACTGTTTTCTATTTCTTACCGTGGTAACATATTTTGACACACTGTTATGGTACCAAGTCAGCCATATCATCTTTAACACATTACAACCAAGAGAGAAGTCAGCCTGCTGCACAAAAATTCCTGAATAAGAATCGTCTTTGAGTAGTACTTCTGAAAATCAGCAACAACCATTTTTCTATGAAAAGTACAATGCCTCTATGTCCCAAGGAGTCTTTCACTTGTGTCTCCAAGGAAGCTCAGGCAGGAGTTAGGCAGCCAGTGAGGAGGCAGGTGCACAGACTCCAGACAGATGTTTTGCCCAGGTGTGGAGCAGGCAGAATTACTTGTGAGGTGCCCATTAGGTGCCCTAGTGTGTGAGCATGCCTGAGGAGCACAGAGCTGATTGACACACCACAAAATTCCCTGCAGACTGCTGTGGCTTTGTCCAGAAGGTCTGTAGAGCCACATCTATCTTCCCCCAAACAGATCCTTTTGGTGTTTGTTTTTTACTAATTTTAGTGTACAGTTTCACTTTTACATAGCTTGGGTCTTGTTATGCATTGTATCATTACAGCTACAGGACTGAATATTTCCTTGCTGTTCCTGCAGTCACTTTTGTATTTTCAATTTTTTGGAATTTATTTGAATTGTTCCTTAGAATTTTTGTTGTAATAAATCTTTGTCTAGTTGACAGTTACTCCCTTCAAATTCAGATACTGAAGCAGCTGCTGTTCTAGAAATGACTGAATGTAGTGTGGTGATTGTTAGAAATTTGTGGAATTCATAGAACTGCAGAATGGTTTGTGTTGGAAGGAGCCTTAAAGATCATCCAGTTCCAGCTCCTCTGACATGGCAGGGACACCTTCCACTAGACCAGGTTGCTCAGTGTTGCTGCTGAGCAAGGGGAGCAGCAAAAAGGATGCAGCAACAATACTTCCTTCATGTAGCACAGAAGTAAAAAGCCTATTTATTAAAGAAACAAATCACACCTTTATAGAGTAGATCGTGGGGCTAAGGATAGAAGTAATTTCATTGGTGCAAGGCAGGTAACAGCCCTAGTAAACGTGTTTTCATGAAAACATCACGTCTCATGCATCCAGCAGGTGCTTAATCATTGTTATAATTCTTTTTCTTGTGTTTTCCTTGAGCAGCCTGAGAAAATCCAAGCTGCTTCTTTCCCTGGCTTCCACCAGCATCCACAGCTCAAAGCTGCATCCAACCTTGCCTTGAACACTTCCAGGGATGGGGCACCTATAGCTTCTCTGGAAAACCTGCTCCAGCGTCTCACCACCCCCACAGTAAAGAATTTCCTTGTGATACCCAATCTGAACCTATCCTCTGTCAGTTTAAAGCCATTTCACCTTATCCTTTCCCTGCTTGTCCTACTGCTTGTCATTTGGCAGATGAGATCAGCTCCAGCTGGCTCCAGCCTCCTTTCAGGTAGCTGGACAGTCATCAGGTCTGCTCTGAGCCTCCTTTTCTGCAGGTGGGAAGGGAAGGGAAGGGAAGGGAAGGGAAGGGAAGGGAAGGGAAGGGAAGGGAAGGGAAGGGAAGGGAAGGGAAGGGAAGGGAAGGGAAGGGAAGGGAAGGGAAGGGAAGGGAAGGGAAGGGAAGGGAAGGGAAGGGAAGGGAAGGGAAGGGAAGGGAAGGGAAGGGGCTCATGGCACTGATGCTTTGCCCTGGCTACCAGGAGAGGGAGCAGGTCCCTGCAGATCCCCCGGGCTTTTGTTCCACCTCTCTGCAGACTCGCAGAGCTCCACCGTGAGCTCCTCAGCCGCGGGGTCGGAGGAGTGTTCCGCTTCAGACTTTCTCACACAGGCACACAGGCGGCTTTTAAGCAGTTTTCCATGGCTGTACAGCTTTGCACCTGTGAGTCATTAGACACAGTCCTGCCACCCTCACTCATAATCACGAGTTTCACGAAGAATTTCCCTGGAACCTGGGTGTTTCCTTCTAATAAAAAAAAAAAAAAAAAAAAAAAAAAAAAAGAATTCTTGGAATTAAAGAAGACAGGAGTAGGCTGTCTAGGGCGTGTGAAGGAGAAGTGTTACACATCTTTAGTTTCAGCAAGTGGAAGATGATGTACTGAATTCAGTAATGAAAGAAAAAAAAGAGAAACAGGAATGCAAATGCAAGACTGTGGAAGAAACAGCACCCTAAAGAGGGAGCAAATAAGATTTTTTAATAAAATAAAATTATGGACACATCTAGCTTCAAATAATATAGCAATAAATACCTGTGCTGCTTTCTGTGGTAGCAAATGCTATGTTGTACAACACCAACTGAACAGAGCTTCACACATTGCACAGTGTATTATTTTCCTTTTGGATGTGAGGGCTAAAAAGCTTTCTTTTCCAGATTCTATAAATAAAATTGCACAGAAGACATGTCTCTGAAATGGAAGCTGTTATGGCTGGCAATGCTCACACATGTGCAGACAGGCCTGTGGACACTCTGGTCAAGAAATGCTTCATCACATGCTGCAAAATAATATTGGGAGAGACAGCAAGGACCACTTGAACTTGGACAAATTCATGAGCCCAAAATGCTTCATGCATTCGTTGTTACCTGCCTGGGGGAGAAAGTTGTCTCTGTGTTGCCTGTGTGCCATGTAAAAGCCTGTGTTTGCATGGTTACCATTTCTTTTAGACTCATAATCAGTTAAATATGATGCTAGTGTTATCATGCATCTTTTATATCTTGTGACAGAGACAATTTCATCTGCAAGCACAGACTATGACTGGGAGTCAAGAGGAGGCAGCTCCACTCCTACCTTTTGTGCTCTTGGGAAACTCATCCAACACCGAGAAACTGCAGGAGCAGCTCCAGCCACCCTCACTCAGGAGTGCTGTGTTCTCTAAAAGCCAGCTGCTTTCCACAGCAAGCCATGAAGTGGGACCTCCTGCTGTCCCAGGCCACCCCAGACAAGTCAGACAGCACTGCAAGGGTATGCAGAAGGAGAGGCCTCACCTCTCTGTGTGATTTCTGTCAATATATTGCCAGTTTTCTCACAGCTCTTTGGTTATGCCTCTGTACATGGACTTGCATCTTCAGAAACCTTGTCTGTGCAAAACCTGGTGACTGTGAGGATGTCTGCACAGCTTTTTGTAGGGTGACATGCTCTGAGCTGAATGAAGATAATATTCTAAGTGCCACGCCTGTAGAAATAAAAGGAACCTCAAGAAATGCCATGAATCAATCCCAGTGCTTAGAAACAAGAGATAAACAAGAAGCAAAGTGGCTGCTACTGAAATAGATGTTCATGTAAAGATTGTTTAAGGGAAGGCTTTGGGTTTTCTTCTTCACAAACTTAAAACTGGTACAGAGTTTAAGTGGTGGTCCTCACCCTGCCATTTCTGCCTACATGTGCATCCTGTGTCTGCCTGACTTTCACAGAAAGCCATGCCTGGGGATGAGAGCAGACCCCACTTGAGTGCCAGATGCTCTTCCTCAGCAAACTGGAGACACAGTTCCCCGTGCCTGTGCTCAGCCCCTCAGTGCAGTGCCCTTTTCCTCTGTGGAAGAGGGATGGCAAGGGCAGGGGCTGCAAACATCCTTCCTAAAATCAGCAATTGGCTTAATTTCCTGGTTTAGTGCTACTCTTGGAAAGGAAAATCAAAGCTGGGTATTAAAGAAGTGTCAGCAGGCAAATGTATTAAATGGTGCCCTGAGTCTGTGAATGCAGTGGGTGAGCAGAACCTGTTTATAAACTGCAGTGACTGTGCTGCCTGGAGATGACTTCATGCCTGAAGAACTCCTGTAACCTTTTTCAATCCATGCTTTTCTTTTTCTCTCACATAAATGTCACATAAGGACACACACTGCATTACATGAATGTCAGAGATAACTGCCCAGCTATTGTGCTTCCTTTTATTTCCCTTTTCCCTCAAAAGTGAGGCTTTCATTTTTTTTTCTGCACGTAAACAAAAATGGGATTTGATGACAAAAATCTAATCATCAATCAAGTCTTTCTTTACCAGTAAGATTTTCAGAAGAGATGATAAGCAGACATACAAGTGCAGGCTTTTGGCTGTGATGATCACAGAGGAGTATAATGAAGATTAATCATCACTTTATCAAACTAAATCCATTTTTTAAAGCACCTCAATTAAATAACAGCTTAGATTCTGTAGAAGTGGCTGAGCCAAAGATGTGCCATTAGGATGTGCTGGCCTCTTCTCTGCCTTCTCCTTGCTCACCCATGCTCTGCTGCATCACATTACAGCTGCTCCAGGCCCTGTGCCCCTCCACTGTCTTTATTCCACATCCTGGGCATCCCATCCTTCTGCCATTCCCCCATCCCTGGACTGGTGCAGCCAGGGCACCCAACATCTCAGCCCTCCAAAGGGTCTCATAATACCCAAGAGTCTCAAACACACCCAAATATATATTGGTGCTATCAGCTAAAACCTACCCTGGTTTAAGAAGGACTGATTGTGAAGCTCTGAATTTCAAGGCCATAAAATCTTTCTGCATCAGTATGACTGAGCACCCCTCACATGTAGGCAGGTGGAGTTCAGATACCTTTTTTTTCATGAGGCTGCTGTTTGCCCACCACTAAAGGAGCAGAAAGACTCCTGCTTGCCCTTTGCTGGTCCCCAAGCTCCTGCTGTGACCCTGCCAGGGCAGGGGTCCAGAGGGAATCCTCAGGGGCTCTTCCTCTACTCTTCCCACCATGGGATACCTTCCTGAAATAAATATCTTTCTACTGCTGGTGGGGTATTTCAGTCTGCTTGCTCCTGCTTTGCTCTGAAATAATTTCTCCAGCAACAGCTCAGCCTGGAAGTGTTTGGAGATTTGCCTGACTGAGAAGTGACTGAAAAATGCAGATCTTGGCCTTAATGTTTTTTTGCATCCAATAGATCATTTAATTAATTCATATTTCTCTCTCTGTCTCTGATCATATATTACAACAGAACACTTGAAAATAAAGAAGCATAAGGTGTTCTGAGGGATTTCTAGGCCTCCTGACATGGCCATTTTCAAGATAAAATTAGGAGACAATAGAAAGTATAATCATTTACTACCTGGTAGTGATGTCAGACCTTCTGTTCTCATGGGTTAATGTGTGATTCAATCAGCACAAATGGAGGTCTTCAATATGCCCTTTTACTGGGATTAAATTCTGGTTACATTTTGACATCCATAGAGACTTCAAACAAATCCAGTGATCTATATGCATAATATGGTAATTGTGATAAACTGAAATTGAAAAAGATACTGATAATTATATGTGGTGAAAATGGCTAATGCTGATGACCTGATAGTTATTTATTATTAGTTGTTTTATTAGTTTTATTGCTGTTAATCAGTGAAATTGTGAAATGCTAATAACAAAATTCCTCCTGGCTTAAATCTTACCTATGCCTTATCTTAAGATACACAGAGAAAGTAAAAATGAAATGTATAGTGTTTTACATTGCAAATGTAGCACAGCTGGCTGGCATTTCTGTCATGATATATGTGCAGATACAGCACAAACCAGCCAAAATCAGCACAAAGCCCAGAGTAACATACATTGCAGACAAACAATGAACCATCACTTTATGCTGCGACTCCAAGGCTCCTGAAAATTGCTGTGTTTTATCCTACAGTTTCAATTCTTTAGTCCACCCTTTCTTAAAATATGCTCTATTAAATGGGCACTGATTTCTATTAGCAGTGCTCCAGAAAGCAAAAGAAAAGCTGCACCCTGTGCAAATTTGCTTTGTTTTATTGCTATTTTTATCTGTAGCAAAATACGGCTCATGCCTGAGCACCAAAATATGGAGATCTGCAGCCAGAGAGCCTGCCCAGAGCTCCCTTGGCACTGATCTGCTGGACCCCCACCACAGGCTGAGAAAGCCCCTCACTGCAGTCTGTCTTTGCTGCTCTGGCTAATTGTGGTGTAGGTAGTCATCAGCAGGGCTTAAAGAAAGAGCATCAGTGCATTTTCCTAGGTTAGTGATGTGCAGGCAGATAACAGGCTGTGGTCACTTCTCACAAGGATCAGAGGTGAAGCAGTGACCTGGAGTCTAAAGGCAATGTGCCCTGCTACCAGCCCACATCTGACTGCCTTCAGAGCAAGGGGAAAGCAGATGTCTTATTAGCTGCCATCCTTAAGTGGCTTTTGTCATCATGTCAACTTTGAAATAACACACACTGTGCAGGGACACACACACACACACACACACACACACACAATGGCCAAATGAACTGCCAGGCAGCTGAAATGCTGCAAGGAAAGACACCAGTGTTTAGAAGAAGCAAAGTGCAAAAATGCATAGAAATATATTTTTCAGTTTTGTGGACAATCAGAGGGTAAGACTTGCACTCAGTTATCATGAATTATTGTGATATTTAACAGTGCATTGTTCTTCCACTAAGTGTAGACTAATATAAGCAAGCTGCAGAAAAATTAGGGGCAATGCTCTACACCTGCAAATTATTAAGTTGTATAGTTAGTGTGAAGCCTACCTGACAAGTAAGCTATCCTCTGCCCCAAAATCTGATTTAATTGATGCTTTAGAAATGTGGATGTCCCTACAGATGTCTCATGTGGCTGCTTAAAAATATTCTTCTTATCACTGAAAATCACTTTTTTAAACCAAGGGGATAATTTCCTGGGGCTGAGACACCTTTCTCCTCTGCCAATAGGAAGAGAGGCAGGTGAAGCAGAAGCTGGCACTGAGCTGGTCTCAGGCTCTCCTGGAGCCATGTGTATTCCAAAGCTGAATACACACACCCAGCTCATGGCAGAGCAGCCAGGGCACAGTGGGGGCTGGTGGTTCCATCACAGGCTGGAGGATGAAAACAACCACAGCATGAGCTGCACCCTGAGCAGTGGGGTCAGGCCCACAGGGTCTGGCCATGTGGGCAGAGCCAGATCCTTTTGGCAGCACCAGACAGGGCAAGTGGAGAGTCTGGCTTGGAGTCCAGCTGGGGACATCTGGGCACCTTGTCTGGCCTTTGCCAAATTCTTCACCTGCAGAAGATGCTGTGTTCATGCTGCTTTGTGTGATGCTGAGGTTCACAGCTGTTGAGCCAGTTGTTCTGGCTCCAGAGAAGGAGTGGCTGTGTGTGCTCTGGGAGGAAAAGCTGTCAGCAAGGAGGGAGATTAATGATGGAGTTGTTCTGGGGTCAGAGTTAACAGTGCTGTGCCCTGGTAGAAGTGCAAGGAAGGCAGAGCAGCCCAGTGTTGGCATCAGACTGGGAGGCCCTGCCAGCAGGGTGAGGGCTGGGATGTTCTGTAAGGCATAATGCATGAGCACAAGGACCAGTGGGGTAGAAATGGAGATTCATTTAACAGCAAAGGGACAGTCTCTGTGTTTTGGGATTAATCATGGAAATGTCTTTGAGTTCATCAGCTGTGAATGATAGAGGTGGAGTAAGTCTTGGTTTTATTAGTCACAAGGTGACAATGAGCCATTGAGATGTGTTGGCTGTGAAGATGAAACGGGTGACCACGAAATCTATTAAGCAGAGTACTTCCTACAGAGAGCAAGGCTTATTAATGCTATCTCAGAAATCTCTGGAGAGATCTCATCCCTCTGCCTTATAGCAGTCCCTCTCAGCCAGGAAAGGCATGGCCAGCCTGGAGCAGAGTCAAAGGTGATGGCTGGGGGCGGTCACTCTCCTGTGAGGGAATATGCTCAAGAGTAATTAGCTCTGCAGAAGCCTGGAGAGCTTGTATTATTGCTCTTCATAAGTAATTCAGAAGAGTTAGTAGCAGGAAGGGAAATGGGCCATTTATGCTAAGCTAAAGAGCAGTTTTGGCACAAGAACCAGTGGTGTGGGAGGCTGTGAGGATCCCACTGTGCCAGCAAGGGAGCTGAAGGAAGTGAGGAATACCATTAACCTTCCTGGCTGTCCTTGGCTGTGGGCTGAGCAAAGCAGCCCTGCAGCAGGGAAACTGGTGGGCTTTAAAAGGGGACTTAAGAGGTTAATGACAAGTTCATTGGAAGAGAAAACTCAGTTGTGGGTAGCTAGGAGATTTGGGCTGGGGTGATTAGTGGGTAATACAAGCTGATGTTTGCTTTTCTAATAACATGGCTCTTGTGAATTCCTGAGAAATTTGGGGTATTGCAAAGAGTGAAACTCAGTTTGGTCTGTACTGGAAAATGTTATATAAAAGGTTATAAAGCTGAAGCAGGAGCTGCCAGTAAGCACAGAGTCTTCTTGCTTGAATCTAGGTCTTCTGCCCCTGTGCCTAGTAAACGAATTTTCAAATGGGTGGGGGAAATGAAATGGTGAAATGAGAATATATGTTGAGATCAGGGAGGAAAAGTTCTTCATTCACATTTTCAAGTTTAAAGTTACTGTGGCCAAAGTGCACTTTAGCTATTGGTAGTCTCAGGAGTATAGAGGCTTTAATTCTTTGATCTTCCTTATCAAAAACTGCATGGACAGATTCTTTACCACAAGAGGAAAAGATCTGTTGTAGAGTAGCACAGAGGACAACATACACTCTGCACATCTGTGTGCTCTCTACAGATATGTACACTCCCAGCCTCCAGAGGAGCCATTCCTTTTCTGTCTTATGCTGGCAAGGTCCTCATTAGCAGCAAAGTTAAGTGTATCTATGCTGGGGAGTTTTGTACCTCTCCAAGATGAGGGGATCTGAAATTGTGATATTGTTAAAAGGTGAGCTGAGGTGTCCCTGTGCCCTCTTTGATTGATATTCTAATACCTTTGGAATGTCTTCTTAGCTGCTTTTGGAGGTGTCCAAGGCAATACCTGTATGTATGGAGGTGCCCTCCAGGCATGTGCCACAGAGCAAGCATCAAATATATTGGTTTTTTCAAGCTCTCCATCATTAAACACAAAATACCCTTCAGGATTATAAAGATTGCTTATCCAAAACTCACACAGCTCCCTTGAGCTGCCAGAAGCCTCTGTGGCAGAAGGAAAGCTGTTCTCTCTACCAACAGCACAGTCTCCATGTTGCAGAGCTGGTTTTCCAAAGTTTGTTGTTTGCTGCCATGGAGGTGGTGCAAGACACATGCAGACATCTTTTCTCTACATTAATGAGAGGTTCTTTTTGCCTTTGATTGATCTGTGAAAATGCAGGTCCACTGACTGGATCTGCTGTTTCCTGCTAGGACTGCATTATGGTTCATATGACTGTGGGAAGCACAGATCCCAAGCAGAAACAGCCACCTCAGGGGAAAAAAAAACTCAACATATCAGACACTTCCTGGTAATGACCCCCCACCCCTCCTTGTCACACATTCATTTTTACAACAGAAAATCAAAAGTCAAAGAGCAAGAGGGAGTATAAAACCTCGTGGCATGAAGTCAGGGAAGGCAGTAACCTGGCATCTCTGGCTGCCTTCTGAAAGCAAATACTTGCCCTTGCTTAACACTGCTAACCCCAGTGTAAGATGTCAGTATTGCAGATTAGCCTGGTGTGTTGGCACAGAAAATGTTCTGCCACAGGAAGACAGGGTGGGAGAGTGACAGCAGGTGATCAAGGACAATCCGCCCTGGGAAGGAGCATTAAAGGCTGACGGGGAAGGTGGACTGGGCAGGGCGGGGGGAGGAAGGAGCTGGAAGAAACACTGATTGAGGTCAAGAAGATTTTCCTTTCAAAAGGAGAGAGACAGAGGAACATTAAACAGGTAATGAGAAAGTAAATGGAGGAAAGCTACTTCACAGCACAGCTGCATGATAATCAGGAGAGGTTATACATGTATTCCCTAGCTATTCACACTGATCAGCCCAGGGACTTGGATCACAATGATATCTGAGCATACAATAAAATGAGATTTCCCAGGTGATTGTAGGCATGATCCAGAATGAACTACCTGCAGCTCTGTGGTCATGTATACCAAATAAAATACTCAGGAGTTCAAAGTCGTGTGCTGGACCCTGTCAATCTCTGTTTCTTGGGAAGATGAGGGGCTGCATTTAAGGAATAAATTCTTGTGAAAAATGAGCTCTCCTATAAGCTCTTCTTTTTATGGACAAATAACTTCCACTGAGATCAGTAGGACCCACTCATAAGTGGTCTGAATTGAAGACATTTAAAAGAAGCAAGAGTTCTCAGTCCTTCTGTTTGCTTCAACCATGCTTTGTTCTCAGTTATTTCTGAGTTAGGAAAACAAGAGCTCTGTTATCTCAGGTCTGGAAAGAAGTGATAATTTCTATTAGTTTCAAAAACTGAATCTATTTTTTTAGTATTAAGAATAAAAACTCCCAAACCTTGTGAGCTATACTTCATAATTACTACCTTTTGGATTTGACAAGACTAAGATACACTTGTTAAAGCCGTTGTCTGTATAAGAAATCTCCCAGTGCTTCAATGTGAGAGTAAGCTGCCCTAGAATATGTGTCTGCATCCTCTCATCTGCACCACCACACTACAGCAGAGCCTGGCAAATTAAATTACCAGAGCATCCTGTTTTCTCCCAAAGAGAAGAGAAATTTGTTTGCTCTTGCCCTGGGCTTTGTCATGTTGCTGAGGAAGCTCCAGTGCAGCAGGTCTGGGTGAGAGCGCTGTGAAGGCGCCAGCTGCCAGGAGAGCTGCCTCCAGCTCTGCTGCCTCATTCCTGAGCTGTCAGCTCTGCTCTTCCAGGGGAGCAGAGCTGTCAGGGGCACTGCTGTGCTGCCTTGCTGTGATTACAGCACACCCCTCACAGGCTCTCAGGACACCTCAGTCAGTGAGTGCCAGCCACGGGGTTTTCCTGCTCCGCTGCAAACCCGCTGCCTTGGCTGGAGCAATCCCTGCTGCTGTCAGAGGGGCAGGTGGAAGGGTGGCAAACAGCCTGGGGCTCAGCCAGATGAAGGCCTGCATTGGTAGAGCTTTTCCTGTCTATGTGATGTGGGAATTGTAAGGGTGCCAGCAATTCTGCTCCTTTTCAACATCTTCTAGGAGACTCCTGCTTTCTGTTCCAGCTGAAATGCTTCCACTGGTTTCACTTGGTTCCACCTGAAAAATAGGCTTTAGATCAGAGCCTTTGGGGCAACTGGTCTCATGGACACGTTACTTGTGTCTGGAGCCATAGTTCACCAGGGGCAAGCCAAGGAAGGTTGCAATGGAATGTCATCTGTGCAAGATGAACTTGACCTGAAAATAGATCTCAGCTTCAAATATCAAAATAAGCTGGAATGGTTTAACTCTCCACACAGATACTCTGAAATGGTTAAGAAAAAGCTGTGTGGGAGGCAGTAGCCAGGGATTTCTGAACCCTCAAAACCTTCCTCAGTTCTCCACCTGCCTTTTAGCAGACTCTTGTCCAGCTGCTGCCACCTGCCCATGACACTAAAATGACTCCAGTCATACCAACCACAGTTCAAACTGGGAACACTTGTATTTCCACATCAGGGAGTGGGTGCAGCTTAGCATGAATCCAACAATGGCCTCACGTCTCCTGGAGATTATCCAGGACTGAAAACTCCTCATAGGATAAGCTGCACACACTTCACTGCTCCTCTGCATTATTGTAACTCAGAGCACCATGACCAGACTGGAGGATCTGCTTCATACTCTGTACAGAGCCCCAACCCACAATATTTCTATTCACAGTCCACTATGTGGGAATATGCCTCAAACATAAAATCAGGCTGATGAGATTTCTGGTTAGTACAATTATGCTTACAAAGAATACTAAACAATTTTTTTTGCATTAGTTTAGAAAAAAAAATTAATCCAACTAGAAGAATGATATGTCCTGCCTTGAAGAAAGGAATCACTGATTAACTTTTAGCATATACAAACCCCTGCCAGTTTCTGATAAGAGTCACCATACTTCACATAGAAATCACTGCTGAAAATCAGAAGACCAAATTACTTTTCCATGTAGAGGTAATAAGTGCATTTCATGATAGGCAGAAAAGCCTGTTAGGATGTTTCTAGTTCTGGGAATTTGCAGGCTAAGGAATTAGCAGAGACATAAAATGAAGGCTCTTTGCTAGGATAAAAAACATAAGTTACTTTTACCAATATGCAATGAGTCAATGTGATTGACTCAGCAGGCACTTTACCTGAGTCTGTTTGTAACTGGGATTGGATTCCCTATAGGTTAAAGCTGCTTTTGGTGCTCCTGTTTCATCAATTGGCCTGGAGGGTGTTTTTTTCAGAATGAGAAATTTGCATTTAGATGGTCCAAGGTTAGTGCAGCTACTTCAATCTGGACATCCATTACAGCAGGCTGGGGCTGTGCAGGATGGCAGGGATGCACCAAAGTCTGCTCTGTGTCCTGCTCTATCCCTTCTCCTCACACAGGAAGAAGCCAGTCAGGAGTTCCTCTCTAACCTGGGACACAAATGACTGATCAAGTGAGCACCAAGCCCTTGTTCAAGAAGCCTTTATGGGCTGTCATTTGCTCTCCTATGCCCTGAACATAAACCAGGGAGAACACAGTGCAGCTTGATGCAGGGACAGTATTTAACCTGTAGGTTTATTGTGCAGAACAGAATAATTATTAATTGATTCCTTTTAGCATCCTACAAGTCTCTCCAGCCAGGTGCTGAGACGTTTTGTGGGCAGAACCCAAATGGATCCCTTCAGCCCCAGGGGGTTTATCCCCAGGCTCCAGTTTTGCCAGCAAACTTGATGGACTGCCAACCTTATGAAATCAGTGGGACAGCTCATATCAACTCTGGATGAGTGCACAGGTTTGCAGGATCTGGCTCTTCCTTTTCCCCTCTTTCTCTCCACTTGCTGTTTCACTGGAAGTCTTTATGTGTGTGGCAAGCTGCTTTTCCTTGCCCTGTTTAGATGAGACCCCTGAGAAATGCCTGAGCATGGCAGTGCAGTGACTTCCAGTCAGCTCTGGGCAGACACAGGGACTGTTCAGGCTTCCAGGAATCTGAACTGGGATCTCTTGTGCTTTGCCCCAGCTTTGTTGTTCACCTTCTCAGGAAGCAGTGCTTTCCTTTAATTTCTGACTTTTACCAGGGAAACTGTTGGTCTAACTGGAAGCTTAGATTTATCAGAATCAAACTCACTGAAAACAAGGGTCCTTTGATCAATTGCATTGGGAATTTTACCTGGAATTCAATACACATAGGCTCTCTGAAGGCAAAGATTTGCACTGAGTTTCATAATGAATAACAACAGCCTTTGACTATAATTGTTTTACTAATTTGCAGTCACGTCTTTTTTGTACATGGACAAATTTCCAAGTAAGGGTAGGTTATTAAGATCAGATTCTTGCAATGATTATGCTGCTGGTTACTTTCTTGATTACAGCATGCAGCCTTTCTTCTCTTCCCTCCTCAAAGGGATTTAGTTCTAATAGAGGCCCTTTTGTACTGAAGCAGTAAATTATTTTATCATCTGTTGTTCACTTATTAATGTTAATTCTCTTTAGGCATATTTTTCTCTTTCTGCTTGGTACCTGAACTTTTCATTCTGTATTTTGCTTGTAAAGTTAGAAAACTACAGTTTTAATCTCTGAGTTGAAAAATAGGAATCCAACATCCTAAAAAGGATCATCTCTGTGTGTCTTCAGTCTTGTCTAGAAGATAAGGTTCAGGTAAGCATCAGTAATTTTGTGCAGTACAGCCTCACTGGACAACAGTCCTCTGTCCTGCCAGGGGTCAGCCTACAAAACCCAGGTTCTTGGTGATAAATTTATGCTCCAAATGAAGTGCTGCTTGAATTGGAAGTGTCTCTCATAGTCTGAGGTCTCTTTTGTAATGCCCTACTGTCTTGAGGAGCAATGACAGGAATTTTTTTTCCCTTCTTCTATGCTTTTTCAGCTTTTCCATTTCTAAAACAGTGGATAACTTCACAAGTTTTCAAATCTTGATGTTTAGGTTGAGTGTAGTTTAAGATCCTTGGTTAAATGGCTGAAGTACTAAAAGGATAAAAGCATACTTCTGCCTTGGCTAAAAGGCCAAAATATTTTAAAAATTAATATTTGCATTAATATAAATCTCTGTGTATTCCCATCTGTAGTGAAGCAGAAGAAAGACTAGAATATTTGCAGCCTGAAGTCTTAAGCTGAATATCAGCAGACTACCACTCAGGGGGAGAAGAGGTACCTCAATCTGTCTGTATGTCAGGCAATGATTTTCATCCATAAGAATAGTCACAGGGATGGGGTAAACCACTACTGAAATTCATTTTTTCACCACTCTATTCCTAGGGAACACAGCTGCTTTACAAAGTCCTTCTAAAAAAGTTTAGGTAGCAATAGTTACCTATTACAACTGCTGTCTGAGACCATTGCTTCTCAGAGAACAGTGACTATGAGACCTGTCATCAGGGAATTGCCACAACAGAGACTTTATGTGCCAGACTTGCCACTGAAGCATCCCTGGCTGCTTACTCTGGTCTGGAGTGCTGGTCTCATTTGAGTCCTAGCTAACTCAAGAGCTATGGAGGTATTTCCATTTCCCTCTGATGACGTGGCATGGAGAGGGAATATTCCTCAGGGAGAGGTGGAATCATGCCTGCAGTTCATGGGTGGACATTTATTGCTTTTGGTTTATTGCAGGTGGGAGTTCCCTCCCACGCTCCAGTCAGGCATGCAGAAGCTGTGCCACTGTAGGATATTCTTGTGGAAAATGCTGATGCTTTTGAGCTCTTGTAAAAAGGCTTCTGTGATAAGAGATATGCTAAAAAGGGTGTTGTTGGTCTATTGTATGAAAGAAGCTTGCTCTGGAGTCATCCTTGAACAGGCTGCAGATTGTGATATTCTCCATATATTTTATTTTTTTTAACCAGAATTATGTGCATGCAGCCAGTGACTTTGCTAGTGAGCCCAGTGATTTTCCTGGGCTTCACAAGCACAAGGTGATCAGATGCCCTGCAGAACATATTTATTGTTTTCCCCCTTGTTTTTTCCTGTGCATATTGTTTTTAAACTAACCCAGGAAGTAGAAAAGATGCATAAAATTTCTCCTTGACTTAATATTTGTGGTTTAAAATTGTGGACATGTTAATAGTCATGTGTTTATCTTTAATCACCACCTTGAAGCTTGAGCCTCTGGATATCAGTGTTGAATTGGTAGTAGCTTTGTGAGGAGGAGTTTCCTCTGACATATTTACCTGTGGACACCAGAAAAAAGCTAGGTCAAGCAGATAGGAATTGCTGGGTAATTAACAGTACAGGTTGGGCCCTCCTTGTTTTTCAGTTAGTTAAATTTCATTTGCTGCAGAAAATGTAGTCCTTAAGATTTTGGTGCAGTTAACCATTGCATCAGTTTGGGTGCCTTGGGAAGTGTTTCTCAATGGCCCAGATTTATCTCAGCAGATAGTTGGAGGTGTTTGCAGCTTGCTGAGCAAAGTGCTCATGTTTTGTGTGTTCATGATGCTTCTGTGGAGCACAATAAAAGTCTTGTACTGAGCATGAGCATTAGCTGCTGAAGCCAGTTCCACAGGCAAAAGGTTTCTGGTAAGACCTTAAATATTCAACAGCCATCAGGTATAGAAGTTGGATTTTATGGTCAGGTCCCTAATTTTGTTAAGTTGTCATGAATTTTCTGACCCATTTCATGACATTCATAAAAATCTAAATTAATCACATTTTAAACCTCCAAGACTCACATTTTGCAGTGGTTTGCTTAATCTTTATTTTTCTAGCCATAGGGAATTCTTGGTTCAAGGTTCCCAAGAGGACCCCAGACATGTAAAGATTTTCAAAACAGATATGAATATTGCAGCTCAAAGGCAAGTTGAGAATTGGAATGCTCTGGATGCTTGTTCTAGCTCTGATGGATTAGCAGAAGGACTGGAGAGGTTACTTCTATTAATGCTTCAGTACTTCAAAACCACTCATTTCCCTGCCTGTAAAATGACCTCTCAGGCTGCCATTCAAATCAAGGCCCAGGATTTTGGAAGCCAACAGGAGCATAAACGTGCTACAGCTTGCAGGCAGCATCCTTCTCCTCCATTTCACACAACAGGAACCACTTCAGCACTGCTAATAGCCAGGGTAGGAACCCAGTCAGTTCAGCTCCAGAAAGGTTTGAATAATTCAATGCCATTTGCTATGTGAACACAGACTGTGACTGTGGAAGGTCTGATCCATCAAGCAGCCTTGACTGCTCCTCCTCTTCCCCTTACAAAATTGCCACATTGGGATAAACTTGCTGCATTCCAGGATGAGAGTGAGAGCAGCCAGGCAGCATGAAATGAACCTCTGTGGCCATGGTACTTTATTAGCTTCTGCTCCCCAATGTAGTTTTCAGCAAATTGCCCTCTTCCACTGGTTTCCTGGAGATACTGTAGGTATATGCAACATGAAAGTGTTTTAAAAGTTGAAATCATATTATTAGGCTTTTTATTAAATTAATTTGTGGTTTGCCCATGACAAATGCATGCTTTCCTCATTTCAGAGGAGACTGCTTGCAGTGTGTGCAGCCAGAGACACTGCAAAAAAAAAAAATAAAACCAAGCCACCACCCACCAAAGAGCAGTAAAAAACTCACTGGAACATGTTTTCAGTGACTTGCAGAACAATGAATTTATTTCTCACTTGTTCTCTGGAATTATGTAGGTTTTGTTGCACAATCAGCACTGACAGGGATGTTGCTGAGGTTTGAAGCTTTCTCTTTCAAACAGAGGCTGCTCTTTCCTTTAGGAAGAAAATACCTAGCAGAGGAGCCAGCTGTGCACAGAGGGCTCAGGGATGAGCAGTCCCTCAGGACACCTCACTGCTGGGCTTGGTGGTGGCAGAATCTGCTTCCCAAGCTGATCTAGTCTGGTCCAGCCTGGCTTCTCTATATGTAATTTTTTCTATCCTGGGCAAACTGCTGGGAAACTTAAAATACCAAGTAAGGGGTTCTGAAAGGAAGAAAATATTAAGGAGAATGCTATTTCCATAGTTAACAAACATGAGACTCTCAATGCATGTTCCACCTCCTTCTCTACTCCCCATCCACATGCACATAGAAACAAAGGGAGAAAACTGGGAGGGGAAAAGCCATTAAAGCCATAAAAATTAAAAACCATGAAGAGCACAAGAACCATCTGCACTCAGACGTGTCATGCATGTGCATGCCAACTTTTTGTGTATACATTTGGAGGAAGGATTTTAGGGAATGTGCAGCCATGGGCAGTGAGGGCCTGAGGAGGATTTGTGATCCCAATTTTTCATTTAGTGTATGCCTTTGAGTTTGTGAATGTATCTAGCCAAAAATATTACACTCTTACCATCCTCTCTTAACAGCCAACATTGAAACTAGATTCAGATGGTGACTTTTTAAAAAGAAGATACCAGTCCCTTTTCACATTGAAAGTTATCTCATTTAAGGGACAGTTGTGAAATCCTGCTTTAACTTTTAATTCCTTTTCAATTTTTAGCAAATATGTAAGTAGAGTCTGCAGGACAAGGCCAGTGTTGTTTCCCTGCATCCTCACCTGTAAGGGTAGCTAGCTTTGTACCTTATGGCTTTAACAAGCAAACTTGTTTTGTTCACTGACCTTGGGTACAGTAAAAACCCTGCTGATTTCACATAGGTGTTTACTGACAGTAAAACCTGTGACCAAAAAAGTCAGAAAACACTACTTTTCAGTATGAAAAAAAAAATCCAAGTAAATTAGAGAACCCAGAGAAAGCTAAAAGCATTAAAGGAAATAGTCCACAAAATTTTGCCTGATACGAGCAGCTTTTTCAAAATTACCCTTTTAAGGAGATAGAAAATCTTTAAAACATTTTTTTCCTATATGACCTTGTGGTCCTTGCTGCCTAAGTGAAACATGCAGGATTAAGAAGACCTCATTACTGAGACAGGATAATTTCCTAGCTGCAAAGTGAAATAATTAGTTAACATTGGGAGTTGTTCTAAGTAAAACACGTGTACCCTTGCACAGAAAATAAGCAATATTTTCATCATTAAAATCAGTTTCAGGAAAAGTGTTTCACACCATTTATACCAATTCAGAGGAGAGCTCAGATTTTTGAATCACAAATTTTCAACATCCAGTTTGAGTTACATGCATGCATGTGATTGCTGTGCGTGTCTGCCAGAGTTGGACTCAATGACCTTAAAGGTCTTTTCCAACCTGCATGATTTTATGATTCTGTAACAAAACCAATCTGAGGTGCAAGGAAGAATAAGCATTGCCTAACTGCAGCACCTCAGCATTTATGGCTTTAATTCTGATTGTACTTTATTGAGGCATAGCAGCTTCCATGCAGTCAGGAATGAGCACTTTGCTGGATAAGCAGGAGGTGAGTCCTCTTAACTGGTCCCTTCCTTAGAAACATATTAATATAAAGAAAAAAAAAAAAGCAAAATTGCTCTAAGTTTGTTTTCACAGAGTTTCAATCAAAACAGCATTTGTTCTTCATCACAGTTACCTTGGTGAGTTTAGATGGCAGTAACTGCAAAAACAGAAGTCTTGTAACAGCAAATATAGACTGTATAAATATAATAATACAATACAATATAATACAAAAAATAATAAATATTAAATGTTATAAATAATAAATATAAAATGTAGAAACTCAGGTGAGTGTTATCTTTCTGTACATATGCTAAAGTTTTGAATGGGATTTTAAAAGTGCATTGATCACAGAGAAAAAAAAATAAAAATTTGCTATTGATTTCCAATGGGATTTACACCTGTAATTCATTTAGAGGGAGATTTTGAAGATGTATTTAAGTAGGGAAACATCTAACAGGATTGAGGGGAATAGGGAGGTTATAGGCTCAAGGGCTCTTTGGCCAGCACCAGCTGCCCTGGCATCCAGCCCAACCCTTGGGATGAACACCAAGGTGGGACTCATGTAAGGGAGACCAAAGAGCAAAGGGCAAGGAAAGCAGAGGAAAGAAAAGACCCCTCTAAAATACTCATGATCTACCCACTCCATCCTCCTTGTAACACATACTGCAAACATCTTTTTGTGCAGAAATGAAGGACGGTGACATGAAATGAAAAATATTTTATTATTATCATTATCTTTTTAGGGAAACATGATTTCCTTTGAGAGTTTTCATTTCATGAGTACACTCCTACTGTCTTCAAATAGAACTCAGTTATAAGTCTCAATTTATTGTGTGAAGTAGTACTTAATTCTAGTTGAAGCATACATTTTTAAGTCTACCTGTAGAATTTCTTGTACATAGAGTTAAAATTTATTTGTATCTGAGCTTCAAGTTAAGGTTTAGCAGGCTTCTGTCATGTGCCCTACAGAAAAACAAGAAAAATACTCTTTCCAGTGCTGTATTTGACACTATGCATTAATTCCATAGCATGAAAACTGTGACTGAAGTACCATTTGCAAGCAGAACATGAGTCCATTTCCTAACACAAGATTCCTAATGCATTCACTGATACCTCTTACTAAAGCTCTAGTTTGCAAACCCCTTAGACACATGGATATACTAATGTCCAATTTTTCTTTAATTTAATTGCATCACTGAGACCAAATAATAAATAACCAACACCTTAATCAGAGAATACTTATTACATGTAAGTCTTTTTGTCTGCTGAAAATAAAAGGATGAAAACTTTTTTCTGATTTAACCCAAGATATCTCCTTTTTTATCTCCTTTGCTATGTTATGATTAAGAAACATGATATTTTTTGTCTGCTTTTCATTCTTGAGATAAGGCACATGGTTTCCAACCTCCCTTTCCCTTCTCAGCAATTTCTCCTGCACCTATGGTAATTGCCCAAGAGGGGACTCCAGTTCTTAATCCTGGATGGAGAATTCCAGAAAGCTTAACTTAGGTTTTGATCATAAATCTGGTATAGGGCTCAGTTTGTAGCCATGCTAAAAGGTCTAGCCTACACCTACTACTTACTGAATCACTGGGAAAAAAATCCAACATGTAAATCATCTTATTTGAAGTTTTGTTTTCTTCCTTTCCTTTTATTTTGTAATCTGGGTTATGACTGTAAAAAAAAGAAGTATATATAACATTTCATGTTATGAGGAAATCTTGAAATCCCAGTCACATCCATGTTTTTTTATTTCAAATGAGCGATTCAATATGGCTTTAGAAAGGAAAATAAAAGAGAACACTCTTTGGACACCAATATAATTCAAGGTTAGGGTCTAAAAATACAGCATCAACCTTGTCAGCTCACCAAATCCAGGATCTGGAGTGGCACAGCTGTATCCTTTAAACAAAATTGTTAATATTAATTACTATGAAATATTGTAACAGAAAAGAAGGGCAGAAAGGGACTACTTTAGTCCCTCTCTCTGTTTCAAGGCAGAAATAAGTATACCTGTGAGATTTTTCTCATGTCAAACCCCAATATTTCTTGCACCAATTCAAGCCATTGCTCTCATCCACCATATTTGGAGAGAGCCTCTTCCTCTATGAAACAGTCTCTATATTCATGAAAACTGTGATAAATCTGGGAAAGGGAGAAAAAGAATTTTCATCCCTGATCTGGGCAAGTTTTTTAGAAATCTTTTATTTGTAGGTTATGTTCTTTACTGAGGAGAACATGTTATTCTCCTCTGGATGTTCTCCAAGTGTGCCACATTGCTCTTAAAGTACAATATCCAAAATCAGTCACAGTGCTCCAGCTGAGGCTTGATCAATGATGGGTGGAAAAAGGATCTTTCCATGTGTTTTGCAATCTATATTTCTGTCTGTATCTCCCAGTCTTATGAGATTCAGAGGGAGTGCTGGAAAAGCACAGCTATGATTTATGACTAGTATACTCCCAAGACTTTTTTCTGAGAAAATGCCACATAACCAATTATTTTTCATCCTCTGTTGGGGAGGAATAATCAACTAAGAAATGCATTGCATCTTATTTATCTTTATTGAGTCTTGCCCAGTATTTTTAATCCATTTTTCCAGATATTTAAATTCTAAATAACCCTCGTGAACACTTGGCAGGCCCTCCCATCTGGAATCACCTTCAGGTTTGATTTCCACTTCTACCATCTAAGTAAAAAAACTTAATAAAACACCATTAAAACAGCAGGATGTCTCTGATGCTTCACCCCAAAGGCCCATTTCAGTGTCAGAAAAAGGGAAGGCACATCCATATCCACAGGCTGTTATTTATTTCTTTGCAATCCCCACCACTGCTTAGCCAATCTATTTTTGTGTGCTCTTTCTAGGTACTGGCATCAGGGTGGCCAATTTACAGTGACTACAATCCTCTCCTTTTCCCATCCCATTTTCCCTTTTATACAATTTTATCCAACTTCAAAAGTAACCTTTGTATTCAAACACACTTCTAGTAAATTTTTAATATTCTAGGCCCAGCTGATTCCAGAGCATCTAACATAGGTTGAAGGCACTTAGCTCTCTGCTTACTGTTGGAGGAGATCAGTTCTTCAACTAGTCATTGCTGCTACAACACATTTGGAAATTATGCAAAACCATACACTATACATGACATTTGATGTTTGACTTTTGTAAGTAAACACTTGTTCAACTTTTTGAAAAAGTACACAAAATGCTGGTGGGACTTTATGTGTTCACATTTTAGATGTATTCAGCAATTTATTAGTGAAGTGCACAACATAGGGTTGTTCAACAGCACTCCTAAATTTTGATCCACCTCTCCTTGCAAGAATCAAGCTTCTGAATCAGCTGAACAATATTCTGAAAGCAGAAACAGAGCTATTTATTTTCAAATACATGGACTATTGATGAGAGCAGAGATTTGTTTCTCTAGAGCTTATCCTCTTCCCATATTCAGTGAACAGTATGTAACAGTTGTTTTATCACTCAGGTTTCTGGCTTTGTAAGAAGCTTGATGTCTGCAGCAATTCTACCACTGCTTTTTATTCCAGTCATGAGAAAAAAGGAGAAGAGGGAGGGATGTTAGAATGATAACATCAGAACTTAGTCTTAATTTGTGTGTAATTTAAAAAAACCTCTGCTTTACCCATTTATTAGGCTAAAGAAATAAACTTTGAATGTGTTCTGATGACCATTACTACTGCCTTGTTAGTGAGTGCTCCCAATGTCTCTGTGCAGCTGATCCCACTGCCAGCAACCACAGAGCACTGATTAAAGTCTGATGAAGTTGCAGCTACAGGATGCTCCAGATCCAGGGAGCCAGCTTAGCAGAGACAAGAAAAAAACGTGAGTATTAAGCAGTGCCATCTAGTGTAGTGCAGGCACTCATTGACAGGGAACAGAGTGGCCTCCAGGCATGTTTTAGCCTTTAACAGAAAGGGAAACACAGTACTAAACCCATACACACCACAGAAGAGTTCTGATGGCAAATAAAAGATGCCAAAGCAGTTTTGTGCCTTTTCAGCTCTGCCTGATTTACAGGCTGGTACCCAGATCTCTATTTTTTTTGGATCCTTGCCTGGACTACAAAGAGGGGAGTGTGTCTGCATAAGCCTCTCTATAGATTGGAGCATTCATACTGCCAGATTAAGAGACCCATTTGAGCAGTGCAATGACAGATGGCAAGAACTTGGTTGGAGGGAGCTACCAAACCAATTTGTGTGCAGCACCTGGTACTGCAAGGCTTTAAGGGAAGCTCTAGCAAGATTTGAAGTCCCTGATGCTACAGATGCTTTCACTAGTGAATTAGAACTCCCACAGAAGAGGATAACACACTGCCTAGTTTTAGGCATTGCCCATCCTATGCAGAGCTCTGCTCTGCAGGATGGTAAACTCTCCACATTCCCCATTAGCATTTACAGCTGCAACATAGTTCAAGGACAGAACTACAGAAAAAACATCCTATGAAATCACATAATTGCTGCTACAAGCCAAGGGACACATACAACAATCAAATCTTTTACATAGGTCAGCAAAGATTATCAGCTGCACATTTCCACCCAGCATCTCCTCAGCCCCTGTTTCCCTTGAGCAGGCTGGCAGACCAGCTAGCTGAGCTGAGTGCAGGCATTGCTTTCTGGGACTCTTCCCAAAGGGAATCCATCACAAGCATAGCATAAAGCCAGGTAAAATAGGTAAGCCAGATCTTAGCACCTGACTCCTTCCAGCTCTCTACCATCTAGATAGCAAGCAAATCACCCAGTTTTGCATAACAGAACCTTATCCTCAACATGACCCAGTCTCTTCAGCCAGAGCAGGCTCCCTCCATTAAGTAAGCTGCTTGTTAGCCTTATCTCATCAGCTGGGAGTCAGCTGATTAGTTACAGGTAGAGGCTAAACCTGTCATCTGAAAGCCCCATCTCCCATGTCACCTGATGACTTTTTATTTGTGTCTTCCTAAGCAGAGTGTTTTGGGATACTAAGAAACCAGATGAAATTACACAGCTGGTGTTACACAGAATAATGGATTAGAGGAGAAAGTGGCTTCTTCCTTCTTAAAAACCATGATTGTGTTTTGGTTCGAGCAGTACAAGAAATGCTTCAACTGGTGTCTGAGTTGTAAACGTGCCCTCCTACATGACAGCATTATTGTCACAAAGAAATCATCTCTTTCAAGGAGATAATTTCTTTGAAAAATGTTATCTACACAAATGGGTAAATTAAAGCTTTTTAAGTTTTCAATGCTCAGTTTGGGTTTTTAAAGTAATCACCTCTGCAGATAAATAACTGTGCATCTGCTGTTATTCACAAAACAAATATTTGGAAGTGTACTGAAAAATAGAAGAAAAACAGGAGTGTGGAACAAAGGACCAGGAAGGGGGAAGCATGCAATGGCCAAGCACTCCCATCCACTGCTGTGCCCCTAGCCCTGCCTCTGCTCCTGCAAAGCAGGAAACTGCATGAGACATTTCTTCTTGCCCCCTGCATCTCCTGTGCTGCTGCCCAGTGCCTTTGCACATTTGCCTGGTCTCCAGATTGGAAAATGCTGTGTTAACAGTTCACTGGCCTTGGAATGGGGAATGACAGCATCACTGGGCTTGGGAGCAGGAGTGGCTGCAGCCTGGGCACTCTGCATGGGTGGCAGTGTGACCTGTCTCCCTGTCCCCTCCAAGCAGGTGCATCGTGCCTCTGTGACCTGCCAGCTGGGAAGCTGCAGGAGAGGACCAGGCCATGTGGCTCTTCACCTCCAGGTGCATTACACACACCCTGGCTGAGGCTGGCAGCAATCATGCAAAACCCCAGGAGGAAGAAAGTGGCCTGACTTGATGTTTGCTGCTCATAAAAACCTCCCTCCTTCACAGGAAGACCTCGGAAGAGTGCAGGTTGATATTTTAGGCAAGATATCATTTATTGAGAAATCTGGAAAAGATGTCCATATCATTCCATCATGTCAAAAACCTCATGAGGAGGAGACCGAGTCAATTATCCCACTGTGGCCTCAGCAGCTACTGCTAAGAGCAGGTAGCTTTGGCCATCCCAGTGCCTCTGGGACCTCCTGGTTGACATGCCCTTAGCTCTGGCCCTGTGTGTAGACTCAGGGCAAGCTAAATGTGGTGATTTTTATATCTTATTGCTGTGTAATTTCAAAATGCTTTCCCAGAACCTGTGTAAAGCAGCCAGGCATATCAGCCTTCTGAGAAATCTCACTGTACAATAAATGATTTTTACCCATATTTGCTAGCAGCAATCCAGTTCCCAAAACAGGTATGATAGAGGGGGTGAGGGTCTCAGAATAGGCAAATCCCTTATGACCAGCACACTTCTCTCACAGTATCAATAAACCTGAAGTGTAGGTTTGTCTAGCAACAGTGAAACTACACACCAGAAACTTGTCATAGATGAGTGCTTTAAGGTCACTTAAAGATTGCAAAATTCCCAGATGAAGAGCTGTTTTAAAAACTTAAGTGTGAAACATTTAAATCTTGGCAGTGCCAGAGCCCAGCCTAGCACAGATCTGTCAACACTGGCCTGCAGTGATGGGTTTTTTTCCACTAACTGCAGGTTCTGAGTCAGTTTATCTTGAATGTCCAGACCATGCTCATTGCATTGAGCACCCTTCTCAAAGGGATGGCTGCTCTTTGCTATTAGCAAAATTTCTGACTAAATGTTTAGTGACTGCTATTAAAAAAAAAAAAAAAAAAAAAAAAAATCAGCAAGAGAAATTAAAAAAAGAGTCAGGTCATTGGGGATGTCCTGACCAAAATGACACAGGGTGTCAGGTCACACCAGGAACTGCCCTGTTACTACCCTGATCTGGGCTCACTGTCTAATCATGTCATTGACACAATATTGCAAATAGGTGAGGTTCTGAGTGGGTTTTTGTTAATTCTTCCAAGTTGCTATTACCTGTTAAATTGCACTGCAGATTGCAGCAATTTTCCCTCCTTCTCCCTCATCCTCCAAAATCTCTAATGCCTGGCGGGGCATCGCCACTTAGGGCTCATTGTGCCACCTGAAGTCAGGGAGCTGACTGACTAATCCCTGCTGGTAATGCACATCAGCAGCACTCAGATCACTCACATCTGAGTCACTCCTACCCTCTGCAAGCTGAGCCTCATTCAGGTGTTTAACATGCCAGACCAAGTGCAGCTCTACATTACAGTCATTTAGTAAATGAGTGATTGTTTTGGGCTCCAGAAGGAAAGCAGGAGAGTGGAATAGTTTTGCTTTTCCTTGTTTAACAAGCTAATTAGGAGAAAAAAAACATTTTAAAAAAGTTGCAAGATTTTAGTGAATATAATTTTTAAAAGGGTGGGGTTTTGAGAATGAATCTCTCCAACAATATCCATAAAAATAACTTCAGGTTCTTGGCATCCATCCATTGGTTGATGCCACCTAACTTTTACATAAAACTAATGTGATACTCATTGTCCAGCTCTTCTTTCCTTACTTTTTGTTTAGTTAAAATGAAAGGTTGTCTTTTCATTTTCTTTTTTTTAAATAGTCTTCATTATACCTTGATATGAAGTTAAAACGAGTGGTTATGAGTTGATCCTTCTTCACAAAGAGGTGTTGCATGATTATAGCTAATAGATTCAACTTGATCATGGATAAAATTCATAAAAGGATATATCCTGTGAGGTAACGAACTTTATTCTGTGAAATAAGTAACTGATGTGAACAGTTCAACCTGTGGATCCTTTAACTGCTATTTCTACCCAGACCTGCTACAGCGTGAAAGAGCTTTATTTTTATAAATTTTTTATAAAATTTTAATCTAATTTACTTTAAAAAATAGTGAGAATATAAAATAATTGTTTTTTTCACCTATGCTTTAAATTGCACATGTGTATATCATTGCTTTTGTTTTATTTCTCAAGTAGTAAGTGCTGTATATAAAATCAGTTCTACTAACAATGCTGTCTGTGGAGAAAGAGTGGCAGTGTTGTATCTGTGGCAGTTCAAAGACACAGAGTTTGCAGGAAAAAGTAACTAATCTCTTTGATTAGAAAAGCTGTAGTATTCATTTTTTCCAGCTGTAATAAATGACCCTCCCTCATCTATCTTGGCTCTTTCATATAGGCACAAATGTAATGGCTTCAGATGAACTCTACAGAACTGCCCAGAGCCACACTTTGAAGTAATGTTTATTTACAGTTCTCTGTATAGTTGGTCCCCATGACTTACCATCAAAATGTTGGAAGGGTTCTCCTCTCCTTGTGAGCAGTCATTTTCTAGGTCAGGTAACATTTGCATTGAGCACTGCTCAGAGACAGACACTCTGCTGTGTTCAGACTGTACAGTTTGATGCAGTGGCTAGGAAGATCTTGGACATGTATTGGAATAAAAAATTCCCAGACTGTTTTAAAGTAGATTTTTCCTTTTGATTTCACACCCCTCAGTGAAAGGTGGTCCTGTTCATAGAGGTCCAATGTTGTCTTGCTTTATATTTAGTTCTGAATCAAAAATCCACAAAGAACTTTAAACTGATATTTTTCGGCCTTTTCAGAGTGATGAATGCAGCATCATTTTGGCTCATCCAGTGGAATTCACTTAAATCCAAGACAAGGTTTCTTCCAGCTTCAGCAGCAGCAGAATCTCATTCTTTAAATTTGAACTGGAGTTAATTTACAAAAGAGCCTGGAAAAATCAGGAGCTTGTATTCCATTGAGATGGACAGTAGGGCACCCCACTTCTCCCTATACTGTGAAGGCAAACTATAAGCCACATGCCTTTTGGAAATCTCTGCTGTTGATTGCAGAATCAGAGGATAGTTGGGCTTGGAAGGGACCTGTGGAGATGATCTAGACCAAGCCCCCTGCCAAGGCAGGGTGACCTAGGGCAGGTAACACTGGAATGTGTCCAGGTGGGTGAATGTCTCCAAAGAGGGAACTCAGTGACCACCCTGGGCACCTGTTCCAGGGCTCTGCCACCCTCAGAGCAAAGAACTTCCTCCTCATATTGAGGTGAAACTTCTTGTGGTTTTGTTTATGGCCATTGCTCCTCATCCTGCCACTGGGCAACACTGAAAATAATCTGGTACCATCTTCTTGACAGCCTCCTTTGATATATTCATATATATTAATGAGATTCCCTCTCAGTCTTCTCTAGATGGAGCAGGTCCAGCTCCCACACCTCTTCTTGTAAGAGAGATTTCCCAAGCAAATGTAAACAAAGGGAAAAATGTTTGAATCATACTTACAAGTTATGATAGGAGAACACAGGACATAGGCAGCTATGCATATAGACCCCAAAACTTGAAAGATTACTTGGGATCATATATGTTTTCCCTGTATTACACAGGGTACACAGAGTTAACTCCTACAGGAACAAGAGGAACAATTTCTCTGAGTAAATCAATCATTTCCAAATTCAAAATGCATAGTGATGGAGAATCCATTACAGTCCTTGGTAAATTGTTCTAATAATTAATTACCTTCCATGCTAAAATGTGTCTAGTTTCAAATTTCACTGGTTCCTGTCAAACTTTTTTTTTCCACTTGACCAAAATGCCATATATTATAAAATTTCTACTCTTCTATTCTATTTCTACAGGAAGACAGGAAATTTATAAATTATAAACTCTCCCCTTAACCTTGTCTCTGTTAAGCTAAATAGATTGATGTCCTTAAACATCTCATTGAAAGACAAAGCTTCCCCTCTTGTCACCTTCTCTGAACCACTCTGTTGGACACCAGACCCTTACAGAGAGCTGCAGAAGCAAACACTAATTCAGTGATAACTGCCCATAGAAAGGCAACAGCACAGCTTCACTGAGAAATCCTGCAGATACAGAGCACTGACCCTTTGACTTGCAACCTTGGATTGAAAATTTACACTTGCCAAATTATTCAGCATTACTTTCCCTTTCCCTTTCCCTTTCCCTTTCCCTTTCCCTTTCCCTTTCCCTTTCCCTTTCCCTTTCCCTTTCCCTTTCCCTTTCCCTTTCCCTTTCCCTTTCCCTTTCCCTCTTCCTGCAAACCTGCTGTCTATTTTCTCAGGATACAGCATCTACAGACAGATTGCCTGTATTTCAGTCAATACTCTGAAGTCTGTATCAAGGGATGGGATAAGGACCAGCTCTTTCACAAATCCAGATGTGCAAATATAAATGATAGAAAAAAGCAAGGTGAAAAACTGGTCCAGCCAGCATTAGCTTAGGTATGGTGAACAAGTTCCAGCCTAAGTCCTTTTTCTGTTTCCTCTGACTAATTACCAAAATGAATGCATGAAATAGAAAGTCAGTAATATGCCAACAGGTAACTTTCTGTCCATGCTAAACACAACAAGTAGGTGATTACAGAGAAGGAAGTCATGCAAATTTGGAGACAGAGGCCAAAATGGCTCTTCCTTCCCATGAGAGCCTAAGAAGCACCATGGCTGTACTTGATCTTACAGAGAGAGTATATATCTCTTTCTATATCCCTTTTATAACCAAACCAAACAAAACCCACAGTAGAAACAGCAGAATATCTTTCTAAGGTATTCTGCCAATGCCCTTGCACATCTCTACCTCCCCATTCCCTGGCAGCAGTAAGAGGAGTGAAGGCAAGGTGGTGCTTATGAAGTCGAGCATGTTATGGGATGAATAAAATTCCCCTACTGAGTCATCATTTCTCAAGCATGTAGTATCTGTATAACGAGTTGGCCAGAATTTCAACACTGCATATGGCTTTTTCACACATGAACACATTTTTTATCACATATTTGTTTGAATGAGGATATCAATTTCAGAAAACAAAGTACAACTCTGGCTTAAAAAATAGCTGTGGGAAGTACAAAGACCTCCAGTTTTACATTTTTTATAAGAACCATTATCCAAAGTTCAATCAGAAATATATGAAAGTATATATAGCTTAACACTGCAAAGTTCAGTATATGTTAAACAGAGTGAGGACTTTGCTAAGGCAGCATTGTTCTATATGGGCTAGTGGTCATAAATAGAAATACTCATGCCAGCCATCACATTAAGCATTTTTTTTTCTGTTACAGAGCCTTGGAGCATTATACAATGGGCTGGTTGGTGTTTTTATTTTCTCTGCCTAACTTGTGGCAGTGTCCTACTGCTCTACAGTTGACAGGGATCATCCCAGTTCAGGGATCCTCTCCTCACTCCTGAGGGGTAACCCAGCCAGGCAGAGCACATGGAGAGTAGGAGACCAACAAACAAACCAACCCAGCCATCCAGAAGAACCCTACAAGTCAACCCCAAACTTCTTCTTAGGGTCTGAATCAATTTTACTTCATGTAAATTACTGATGTCATCTACCTGGACTTGTGCAAAGCATTTGACACTGTCCCATATAAAGATGATTAGAGGGCTGAAGCAGCTTTCCTAGGAGTCTGAGATGCTTGGGGTTGTCCAGCCTGGAGAAAGGAAGGTTCTGGGGAGACCTTAGAGCAGCCTTCCAGTACCTAAAGAGGGGCTACAGAAGAACAGGAGAGGGACTTTTTACCAGGGCATATTGGCAACAGACAGGGGGGAATGGCTTTAAATGGAAAGAGGGCAGGTTTAGATTAGATTTTAGGGAGAAATTCTTCACTGTGAGAGTGGTGAGACACAGGAAAAGGTTGTGGATATCCCACCTATGGAAGTGTTCTACACCAGGTTGCATGGGGCTTTAAGCAGCCTGGACTAGTGGAAGGTGTCCTGGACCACAGCAGATGGGCTGGAACTAGGTGTTCTTTAAGGTCATGGAGATCTGCAGCCCACTTCCATGTACAAGTTCCTAGTTGTCATGGGAATTGGTTGTTTGTGTTCACTTTCTAACACTAATGTTCTTCCTTTTCTTGTTATTGTTCAGGATGGGGTTTTACTGAGTAAAAATTATTCAGCAGTTTAGCAGGAACAGAGACCAGTGCAAGGAGTGTGTGCTCCAGTAATAAGCAGCATTTAGGTAGCAGGGATCAGTCATATGAGGGCAGATACTATTTATACTGTTCTACTGCTTAAAGTTGATACTAACATCCCTAATTTGGTGTTTTGAGGATAAATTTATGGAGGACATTGAATCAGTGCTTAAATGTTACCAAGTCAGAAACTACCATATCACAATTTATGAACGAGCACTTTTCTAATGACCATTCTGGGATCCTACATATATAATCTCAAAATGTGCATGGTGTTCTCACTTAAAGAGCATGGCTACCTTGTAGTAAAATTACAGTGGCAAAAGAAAAAAAAGATAAGTGCTTTTAGCAAATTTCACCAGTGAAACAAGATCAATTAGGTTAAGGACATGGTGGCACTGTATGTAATAGAAGGGTTAGAATGTGTGGAGCTTGCAGTTGGCAATGGTGCAGCTGAGAGCCTCTGGATAAAGATCAAAAAAAGTAATGTGGATGTCACTGTGGGAATCTACTATAGACTTCCTAGCCAGGACAATGATGCCAACAAATTATGCTATGAGGAACTGAGACACTTCCAAGTCAACTGCCCTTGTCCTTATGAAAGGAAATCAAGTGGGAGCATCACACAGCTGGTACAAGCCAGGCCAGAAGATTCCTAAATAACCTGGATGGCAGCTTTGTGAAACAGGTCCTAAGGGAGCCAACTCAGAAAGATGCCCTTCTTGATCTGCCTCTTGTCAACAGTGTGGATCTCACAAGTGGAGACTGGCAGCTGTCTTGGCCACAGCGACCACAAAGCAATCAAGTTTAAAATCTCTGCTGACAGGAGGAAGAGTGCCAGCAAAACCTCAACTCTGGACATGAGGAGAGAACACTTCAGCCTGCTCAGGGAATTAGTAAGTAAATTTCCCTGGGAAATCCCTACAGGTGCTGGGATCCATCAGTGCTGGTCACTTTTTAAACATCACCTCCTAAGGTGCACAGGAACAGGCAATTCCCAAATGTCAGAAGTCAAGCAGGTGAGGCAAAAGGCCAGCTTGGCTGAACAGGATTCTTGTCTTGGAAATAAAGCTGAAAAGGATGGTGTATGCCCAGTGGAAGCAAGGTTAATTGACATGGAAAGAACACAGAGATTCTGTTTGCCACTGTAGGGAGAAAATTAGTGTGGCTAAAGCTCAAGTGGAGTTGAAGCTGCCAGAAATGTGGGAGAAAATAAAAAGAGTTTTTTCAAATATATAAATGGCAGATGGCAACAGAAATAACATTGTCCTATTAGAGGATGAGGAGATCACCTCACCAAAAGGGACATGGACAAAGCAGAGGTGTTTAATGCATTCTCTGCCTTCAGCACAGACAGACCAAGGGGGTCTCAGTGCCCTGAGCTGGAGGACCATGTCTGTGCAAAATGATCAACCCCCAGTTTACTCTGCAACTGTGTGGGATCTGCTTCTCCAGCTGGATCCCTATAAATGAGGCCTGATGGGATTCATCTGAGAATTTTCAAAAAGCTGGCTGATGTCATCACAAAGCCTCTCTTGGTTTTTGAGCAGTCCTGGGAGTCCAGAGAAGTCCCAGCTGACTGGAAGCTGGTAAAGCTGTCACAGTTTTCAAGAAGGGTAAGACCCTGGAAACTACAGGCCTGTCAGTCTCACTTCAGTGCCTGGTAAAGCTATGGAGAAGATTATTCTGAGAGGTATTGAAAAACACCTGAAAGACATGCAGTCATTGGACACAGTCATGAGAAAACTACTTATTAAACCTGATTTTCCTTTTTGCCAACGTAACCCACATGGCTGATCAAGGGGAGCCAGTTGATGTAATCTTTTTGAATTTCAGTAGAGCTTTCCATACTGTCTCTCACTGTATCCTTCTGGACAAAACATCCAGCACACAACTGGATAAACAAACACATGATGTGAGGGGTGAACACCTGGCTCACGGGTCAGGCACGAAGGGTTAAAGTGAATGGGGTGACATCAGGCTGGGGACCTGTCACTGGTGGTTCTGCAGGGCTCCATTCTTGGCCCTGTGCTCCTCAATATCTTCATCAATGACTTGGATGCAGGACTGGAAGGGATACTGAATAAGTCCACAGATGATACAAAACTGGAAGGAGATGCTGCCTTGAAGGCAGGGAGGCCCTGCATGGAGACTTCAACAAATCAGAGGACTGGGCAGTCACCAAACATATGAAGCTCAGAAAGGGTGGGTGCTGTTTTTGGCAGCTAGGAGGGGACAACCCTGGATGTATGCACAGACTGGGGAATGAGATGCTGGAAATCAGTGCCATGGACAGGGACCTGGGGGTCCTGAACATGAGCCAGCAGTGCCCTGGCACAGCATCACCAGCTGGGCAAGGGAGAGGATTGTCCTGCTCTGCTCTGCACTGGGGCAGCCTCACCTTGAATATGGGTGTAGTTTTGGGCACTGCAATGTAAGAAAGATATTAAACTATTAAACAGCATCCAAAGGAGGCAGCTAAGATGGTGAATGGCCTAGAGGAAAAGCTGTATGAGGAGCAGATGAAGTCACTTGGTCTGTTCGGCCTGGGAGAGACTGAGGGAAGATCTCATCACAGTCTACAATTTCCTTGGGAGAGGAAGATGAGGGTCAGACACTGACCTCTTCTCTCTAGTGTACAGAGACAGGACTTGAGGGAATGGCCTGAAGTTGTGTCAGTGGAGGTTTAGGTTGGATATCAGGAAAAGGTTCTTCACCCAGAGAATGGCTGGGCACTGGAACAGGCTCCCCAGGGAAGTGGTTACAGCTGTAAGGCTGGCTGAGTTCAAGACAATGTTCTCAGGCATGTTACCTGACTCTTGGGCATGGTGCTGTGCAGGATGATTCTTGTGTCCCTTCTAACACAGCTTATTTAGCAGTTCTGTGATTCCATACAAAAAGTGAAGGAAGTGATACCTACAATGAGATGCAACACTAATTTCTTCTGTTTTGGTCTTTAGTTATCACTGGCTATAATGTTGTGAAGTCAGGAGGACCCCATGCTGCTGATGCAAATATATGGATCAAATGCAAAAGTAAAATTTGGGTGGTATTTTATACCAGTCAGGGATTAATGTTGCATTTTGCCAAATATCAGATTGAGAAATTCTCTTCATTTTTGCTTCCTCCCTAGCTTCTGTCCTTTTGTAAGCAGGATGATGGCAGTGGGTTAACCACACTCTGTTCCAGTGCTTACTTTGTCTAGTAGTGCCTGACACAATGGCTGTAGAGCCAAATCTGAAACTTTCTGGAACATTTTCCAATTATCACATCTCCCTCCATGGCAATGAAGTCGAGAACACTAACAGAGATAGACTGCTAGCATTTACAGCACTGCCTTATTAGTCCTGGCTTGGTTTAGACAACACACTGGGTGGTATTCTAGTAGCTGGTTTATATTAGTGTTGCCTTAGCTGAGAAAGATATATTACCTGTAGAAAGAATAAAAAATACTATACACACACACACAAATCCACACACACAAAATGCTTTGTGCACATCTTCTTTAGGATGAAAGCAAGCAAGGCTGAATGTAAGGTGTCAATGTAACAATAAAAAATTTTCCGTGCCCATATACAAATCTTAAGACATTTGAAACATTCTTATTTCTTCTTTTTTTTTTTTTTTTTCATTGTGTGCCACATATATTTTCCTTTTTTATTACTAAGGAAATGAGGAAATTTTCATGAAAACAAGAGCTTATATTCTTAGAAGTTTGTCAATTCCTGCTTATATTTTTCTGTTCCGAAGGGATCGGAGCCTTCTGTACAGGGTACCGTAATTGCTTCCAACTCAACGAGCTGTGATGAATAAGAAGCAGGAACTTTCAAACAAAGACCCTGTTTTGATGCAAATATTCTCAGTAATAAAGCATAGAGTAAAAGAAATATGTGAAGTTATGTTTTGCAGAACTGCTACTTAAAGCAAAGCAGCTTTGTACAAAAGAGCCAAGTCTGGATTTTTCTAACTGCATGAAGGGAAAGTGAGTTTGAGCATTTTCTCAAGGGATTCCAAATGTCGCCAAAGATTGTTAAAAAATAAAGACAGAATATATCCCAGTATAATTCTCATCAGCATCATCAACATCACTCTACGTGAAAAGATCCTAACCAGAACTATGACACTATTCCCACATTTCATGAATTCATTCTCACATTTCTTTATAAACCTAGAAACATACAGCCTCTTTCCCCCAAATATTTAGCAAGTAGGCTCTTATAAGCCATTTCTGAGTCATTGCTTCGGTCTACCTCCTCTTAATTTTCCAAAATCAGCAGCTAACATAAGAAAAATAGAGAAGAATACTGGAACTGGAAACAATCCATAGAAAAAATTTATACTGAACAGTAATTAATAGTTTAGGCTTTGCTCCATGATAGCTCATTGAGTAGATAAATCAAAACCTAGACAGCCTTAATCCATTTGAAGTTTTCATATGTTAGTACTACCGAGTAATCACCTTAGTTTCTGACCTCCTAAGCAGCAAATACCTTGGAATTACCATGAGGGATACCTTTCTAGAGTGGTCCTTTGCCAGCAGTATTAGTAGCTGGAATGGTACTATTTTCTCCTCTGGGAATCTGTGTCACAGCAGAGTCCTACCTCCCCAAATGCAACCAGGTGACTGATTATTGAACCACTCAGGAGATTCTGTTGTGTGTCAGACCAAAGGGAGAGAGCACAGCCAAGCCCATGCAGTGTGTGAACGCTGATTTCTACCTCCACAAGCATCAGGGCTTGCAGTGCTCATTGCTGTTGCCATCACTGGGCTGTAAAGGACAAAACAGGATTTCACTTCCACTGAAATTCCCTTCAGAAGAGAGGGAAAGCATTACCAGGTATGTAGTTTAAAGCAAACCATTTGGAGCTGCAGTTTCTTTATTCCTCAGCACACCTTGTGTCAGTTCAGCATGGATGATTTTCAGCCTGCACAGAAACGGGCTTTCCATCGTAACTCATGGACATGGCAAGTCAGAAGTGTCAAAATAATTTTTTCTCGCTATGTCAATGAACAATAAACCCAAGAGACAGGAAATTCATATTCTCAAAGGCACCCTTAGCCATCCAGTAATGCCATATCAAGCACTGTGCTGAAATATGGTGCATGTTTTCCAAACACTCCTCTTTGGCAGAAGTCAGATGACAGATTTAAGCCATCTACTCTCTTTTTTTCAGTAAGTTTAAAAAACTTGAAAATGTCTCTCAGCTTTTTCCATGGACTCAGTTCCATGTCACTGCAAGACTGTAATTTCATCTAGAAACACTGGAACCACCAGCGAGAGACATCAGGCCCCATTCTGCCTGTCTTCACTTTCTGTTGCCAGTTGACTTGTTAGAGCTGATAATTCAAAAAATACAGTATTTATGATATTCATGATTTACTTTAAACCTCTTTCACAGCTTGATGCACATGAGGCAATTCAAATCACCAAAACTCTTTTGCAACTAACACTTCATTCCACTGAATGGAAACGTTCACACATCTGTTGGTGGTGTATTGTTTCAGGCTGGCTGCAGAGCAATCAAGCCAGCAAGGCACCGAGGTGGTGTCTCCACACCAGAGGAGAGAAACTTTCATTTTCTGGCAGGGGCAAGTGAGTTGTGCAGAAAACAGAGCACAGAACAGCCTCAGACTATGGCATTGAGGGACCAACACAGGGCCTCTACCCTAGGATACCACAGGAGTTTCAATTTTAGCTGAGTTACAGGGTGTCATTAGGACTCTTGACAGGCGGATGGTCTGTGCAAGCCCTTTTCATTGCAAGGAGATTCCAGACTGTGTTAGTAAACTTTGTTTTCTTATACAAAAAACCCACCTCAAACCAGAGAGTGAACTTAACTCCATGTAATTTTTCTTATTTAAATAAAAACTGATAGTACTTCATTCAGAGTATCAGAAGATCTCAAAGTGGGAGATTAAAAATCTGCAC
Organism: Oenanthe melanoleuca; assembly: GCF_029582105.1. Lineage (NCBI taxonomy): Eukaryota > Metazoa > Chordata > Aves > Passeriformes > Muscicapidae > Oenanthe > Oenanthe melanoleuca. The sequence goes on from NC_079335.1 coordinate 42,068,423, forward strand.
TCTAAAGTCACTGTATAAATTCTGCTGAAGTTACTATACACACACATATAATCTAAATATATGTATGAGTATAGGTTATGCAAATACACTCTATAATGTATATATATATGAAAGTGAAGTCATGTACCATGCAATTGACCTTCTTTAGATCATTAATTCTTTATGGTAAACATCATTTTTGTGTCCTGTGCTAATCCATTGTCTGTCAGGGTGGGTGGGGTTCCAGGATGCTCCTAGGACTTCTGGCCAAGAGATTACTGGAAGCAGTCATGAAACGTCCATATCTTTCATCAACACGAACCAAAACTCTCAACTGTAAAACAGAGAAAAAACAATCCAGCAGTGTTAAATGTTACTCGAGTTTCTACTCCCTATCCCCACTTCACACCACAGGTATCTTTCACCCATGTTAGTTTCACAAGGGCATGTAGTGGTAGGACAAGGGAGAATGGCCTTAAGCCGAAGACTTTGATTAGATATCAGAAAGAAATTCTGTACTATAAAGGGGCTGATGCACCGGAGCAGGTTGCCCAGAGAGGTTAGGGGCTCCCCATACCTGGAAGGGTTCAAGGCCAGGTTGGATGGGATTCTGAATAACCTGGTCTAGTGGAAGGTGTCCCTGCCCATGGCAGATGATCATTAAGGCCATCTAGTTAAGATCATTGGGATTCCTTCCAAACCATTCTGGAATTATATGATTCTGTCTTCTACCTCAAAACAGTTTGAAACAATATTTCTAGGGTTTTTAAGGCATGGTCCAAACTTGATTGAACTTAGGAATGTGTTTCTTCTGAGAAGGCACAGGGCTCTTTGATACTCCTGGGTATGGAATTATTTTCTGATCTACTAAACCACTCCTGCTTATTTCAAGCACTTTACTCATCCATGCTATAACTGTCTGGATCGTCACTCCTGGCTCTGTCACATCTTCCTTTATCCCCTTTGCTTTGTGTGGGTCCTTTGGATTCAGTCATAGCACAGTATCAGTGTGATACGGAAGTTGCTGAGACCCTCAGCAGGAGGCTGGGTTGAGAACAATTATCTGACAGAATTGTTTAGCAGTGCAGCCCTATACATGTTACGACCCTTTTTCTAAATGTGGATCTAATGGTACATTAAAGCAATATTACATCTCATAAAGCCTGCTGGGTAAGAGTTCAGCGAGGTTCCCCTGCTCCCCTTCTGCACAGCAGCTCCTTTGTTACTGCCTCGCCTCCAGATCCTGTGATGGACGGGAGTCCCGTGCTCCTCTAACACTAAAATGGGGCTGCCAAGATAATTTATGGGATCTGTGGCCAACAAAAAGTCTCAAGCCTCCTTGAGCTATCTCTAAGTCCTACTTTTCTCTGCTCATTGTGCCAGCTTGTCCTCTCAGATTTTACAGATTGCAGGAAAGGTTTCGGCAACACAAACATCCTTCAGAGTGTTGCTTTTAAACAATCGTCTTGTCCCAGCCTTGCTGTGTCTGAGGTGGTATTTCCAGACAGAAAGCAGAAAAGCAAACACAGGACTGGGGGCAGAGGGGAAAGAGGGGAAAAGGAAGAGAGGGAGAGAGGAGAGAACAGGCACATGTGAGCTGGAGGCTGGGCTGAGGTCCCCATGCGCAGGGCCAGCCCAGTGGACCAGCAGGTCCTGGCTGGGGTGTGTAAGGAAAGGCTTCTCCTGGTGCTCTTAGCACCTTTGGCGTTCTCGTTAGAAATCCAGGCTCGGTGTAAACAGCACGGCAGCCCATGGAAAACCTTTTTCTGCAGGACACAAGGGAGTGAAAGCAAAGGGTGCTCGCTACTGCCTGGTCTGGGCAGGAAAAACACACAGCTGCCTTTCCACTGGGCCCTTCCAGGCCCCGAGTGATTGGATACCCAGACACAGGTGGCATTTCTGCAGAAGACACACGAGGCACAGCACGGGAACCCGCAGCCCTCTTCCCTTCAGCGACCCGAGCCGCAAACGGCCCGCGTTTGGGCTGCAGCGGATTTTGGGCTGCCCTGGAGCCCGGCGAGCGCCGGAGCGCGGGGCGGCTGCCGCTGCTGCCCGCCGCAGCCGGGGCGCGATGCCGCGGGCACGGCCGAGCCCCCGCGGGCACAGCGCGGCTGCGCTCCCGGAGCCGGGCTGCGGGTCCCGGAGGCGGCGGGAGATGCGGGAGATGATGCGGGAGCGCTGCAGGGAGCGCGGCCCCTCCGCTCCGCCGGGCGGGGGCCGGGCCGCGGGGGAGGCGGCGGAGCGGCTCCGCTCTCCGTTTCCGAGGGAAAGCCCGGCCCGGCGGCGGCCACGTGTCCCGCAGGGATCCCGCCGGGCCCCGCCGGCCGGTGCGGCGCGGAGTGCGCGGTACCGCCGCTCCTGCTCCGCTCCGCTCCGCCGGCAGCGCGGCGGAGGGGATGCCCGCCGGGGGCGCGGAGGCCGGCAGCCCCCCGCCGCGGCCCTGCGCGCTTTTCTTGCTCCAATAAGCAATAATTAGGTCCTCAGCTAATGAAGTGTCAGCTGATCCCCTCGCTCCGTCTGCGCGCGGGGAGGCGGGGGGCCTGCGCCCGGAGACATCGCCATGGAAACGCTGCCCTCGCCTCGCTCCCCCCCGCCGCATCCCCCCCGCCCCCCGGCCCGGGCCGGCTGCGCGCCGTCCCCCGCGCCCCGCCGCGCCCGCGGAGGCGGGAGCATCCCGACATGGGACAGCGCTGCCCGTCACCGCGCCGCGCCGCCGTCGCCACAGAAACTTTTGTCCCGGCGGCCAATCAGGGCGCGGGGGGGGCGCGGAGCGGCGCTGGGCCCGGCCCGGTGCGCCGCCGCCGCCAGCCCGGCGCGGAGCGCAGCGCGGAGCGGCAGAGCCCAGGGAGCGGAGCGGGCGCAGGGCGGCCCCGGCGCGCATCCCGCGGCGGGCGCGGGCCGCAGTCGGGCCCCGGCCGTGCCCCGGGCGCGGAGCTGCCGCACGGCTGCGGAGCGGGGGCGCGGAGCCGGGCGCTGGATGGAGGAGGCGCGGGCGGGCGCGGCCGCGGAGAGGCGACGAGAGGAAGCGCAGCGGCGGAGCCTTCCCCCCCCGCCGAGGGGGTGTCCTGCCTGACGCGGCGGGGGAGACCGAGGGGAGCGCGGAGATCTCCGGCGTGAACTGAAGCTGTGGCAAAGGGAGGGGGAAAAAAAAAAATCAGGATTTTTTTTCTTCTTCCCCCTTTACAAAAAGGGGGTTTATGCTCAGCATCCGCACGCAAACTTACTTGAATGCCTTGTAGCCAGTTTAGCCCAGAGACCAAAGGATACCCCGCACCCGAGGAGTCCTACATGTGTGAGCACCATCATTACACTGGCAGAGCAACGAGAGCCGCCTCCTTTCCTGTACCAACATCCTCCTGGGACTGATCTCTCTTCTGGTCCAATATCCAAGCCTATCTCATATATATGGGTTTTCTTTCTTTCTTCTTTCTTTTTTCTTTTTTATTTTTTTCCCTTCCATCGGCTGGGATTGCTATGTAAATAAATAGAGGAAAAAACCTGAAAGGGCATATGAAAATTCAATGGGACTCAATATGAGGAAGTGAAATTCTCACAGACCATTTTTTAAAAAATAAAAATTTTGTACTTTAAACGCGGATTGGATGCATTAGGCTTAGAAAATAGCAGGTAAGAACTTTCTTTCTTTCCAGTACCTTCATGCCCGGAGCGGGGATATCTGAAGCAAAGCCGCCCAGCCTTGGAATAAAGGGGGAGCAAAGAGACCAGTGTGCCCTTCAGTGCTTCTTCCATCCTGCGCGGCGAGGCGGCTTTGGGGAGAGGCACAGCCCGCCAGGACAGAGACAGAAAGCTCTGAAAGCCTTCGGAGAAGACAGCCGAGGGCTGCCGGGGCGGACTAGGGTGGGCTTTTTCTCTTCTCGTTCTTTTTTTTTTTTTTTTTTTTTTTTTTTTTTCCCTTTCTTCATCTGCACTATCCAGGGTGAATCCGGGAGCAGTTGATATATGGAAAAGAAAAAAGATCCGAGTCAATATTTTCTTTTTTCTTTGCTACGCCGAGGGATAGGATTTTAATTATTTATCCACCCGAACCCTCTTTGGGTAAGACGCTGCTGAAGCCAGTGGGATAGTCCTGCCTTGCACAATTATTAAAGAGACTGATCACGTACAGTGGAAGGATAAGAGGAACCTCCACCAGATCCTTTTTGCCTCCTGTGAAAAAAAAAAATAATGAAGGAGAACATTGCCACAGTACTGAATTGATTGCTGCCCCCCCACCCATCCCCCTCCCGACCCCCCACCCCCCCGAACCACCACCACCACAACAAAAAAAAAAAAAAAAAATCCGCTGGGATCTGCCTGCACCGGGACCTCCTTCGCTCGGGCTCGGAGGTGGATGCATTTTTCATGAGCGCTGGGTGAACAGGTGCAAAGTGCGGCGGGGCGGCCCGGCCCCGCACCCCGGCCCGCTTCGGGGCGGCGTGTGAGTGTCCGTGTGTCTGCCCGTGTCTGTGTGCGTGTCCGTGTGTGTGTGTGTGCGCCCCGGCGTGTGCATGTGTGCGTGTGTGTGTTAGGAGATTATGGAGAGCAGCGACCGGGACATGTACCGCCAGTTTCAGGACTGGTGTCTCAGGACTTACGGGGACTCAGGAAAAACCAAGACGGTGACCCGTAAAAAATACGACCGGATCGTCCAGCTCCTGAACGGCTCCGAGTCGAGCTCCACGGATAATGCCAAATTCAAATTCTGGGTCAAATCTAAAGGCTTCCAGCTCGGCAACTCGGACGAGGTCAGTGGTGGTGCTGGAGGAGGGAAGCAAGTGCTGTACGTGCCAGTCAAAACCACGGTTAGTAGAGAATTGTCTTCCTTGTTCTATGTCGGCCGCTGCAGCCCGCTCCGGGAGCGAGAGGCGCAGGGGGAGCCGCAGCCACAGTTGGCTCCTTCCTCCCTCTTCCCCCAAGTCATCATCACCATGTTGCGTTTGCCTGTCACATTATACACCGCCGAGGTCTTTGTGGGTCCTTTTATTTAAAGCGATCGTGCGCACAACGCGCCCCGCCGGGTCGGTGTCGTTCTCGTTCCTCCTCGTCCTGCTCGTCCTGCTCGTCCCCCCGTCCCCCGGGCCGCTGCGGCGGGGTTGGGGTGCGCTATTGTCCCGCTGCCGCCGCTCCGGCCATTGTGCCGGGCCCGCCGCCCCGGGCAGCCGGCGGGGCTGATGGATGGATGGCGCACGGGGGTACCCTGCCTGGCACAAAGCCAGCCGCGGCGCCGGGCGGTGGTTCCCCGGCATGTCTGTTGGGCTTTTCTTTCCTTATTTATTTTTTATTAGTATGATTTTTACCCTTTTTTCTTTATTGTTACCCCGCAGCCCTGGCGCCGCCGCCGAGCGGCCGCGAACGCGCCCGGCTCGGCTGTGAAGCGCCGGCTGCGCTAGGAAGGGGCGGCGGGAGAGAGAGGATGCTCAACAAAGGGAGGACGGGGTTCCGCAGGAGCGAGGGAAGGGTGTATTTTGTGACACTTTGTGGGGTCGGGGGAGCCCCTCGGCACTCCGTTCGATGCGCTAGGGTAGCGTGGCATCCCCGGCAGGCTCTGGCGTTTCGGGCTCGGCGCAGGTCTGACAGCGGGAGAGCTATTATGCTTGGTGGTGGCAGGAGCTACAGATTTTCCTATTTAAGAAGATGGGGACTTGGTTGCAAGTAGGTTTTGCCTATTGAACTGTCTTAATGTATCATTATTCTTACTTCTTATGCGCTGGGTCACGCAAGCTAAGCTTCTTTTGTCTGTGCGTGGGGCGGGTGTGGAGGGGGAGCCGAGAAAGGAAACCCGGCAATTAAAAATATTCCTGCCTGGGCATTCGGCTTGGATGAGCAATATTCTCTCTTTTTTTTTTTTTTTTTTTTATTTTTTTTTTTTCCTGGAGTGGCAGCTTATCTGGACCTAACGGGAAGGTTGCTGGGTGGCGCAGCAGAGGGGGCTTCTTGGAAAGTATTCTGGGTTGGGTTGTGACGTAGGCTGCCGGGGAAATCTGCCTCTCGCTGCCTTGCTGAAGTCACAAACCCGGGCATTCCCAGGGGCTGGCTTGTATTTGCCCCCTTGTCACCAGCGCCGTCATGGCTGTGAGGAGGCAGAAGTAGGAAATTAATTTTAAGGAGATCTTCAATAATAAGATTTAAAATAAAAGAGAAGCTCTGGACATTTTTTTTCCTCCTCTATGGCTTTTATTCACCAAAGTGTTTCAGGTCTGTCTATAGATTCAGATGATTTGGCAGATCTCTGTTTTACTGTTGCAAGATTGACTGCTCATCTCTGAGCCCAGGCAGTACCATAGATACAGTTTATAACAAAACGGTTGCCTAAAGCAGAAGTCTTCAATTAGCTTAGTATTTTTAAATATCTCTTCTGCTCACTGAAATGATAATTTTGAAGGGCCAGTGAGGAAGATTGTTTATTTCCAAGACTATATTTTTCACTGTGAGTTCAACACTGTAAACAAACACAGTTTTTAAAAACATTGACTACCCTACTAAATAAAGAGGATAACCTTAATTTTACATGATGGAATTTAAAAATGAAGTGCTTTTCTGGTCCTCTGAAACACATGACTAAGTGATGATCAGCTTGTTTATTTTCTCTCACCTTTGCTAGGCCATGAAAGCCTGGAGTCCCACCTTCCATCCTGTTTTCTATTTTAAGAACACAGAATCAATTTTTATTTTTATTTTTCTCCACAAGGGATTTCAGTGAGAGGTCGAGCATCTTTGCAGGTCTTATGTACATTTGTAGGAATCACACCCCTGGCTGTGAATGTCTGTGTCTGTCCATATATATGCATTTATATTGATATAGGAATAACTCCATATAGTTCAGCAACCAAGCAGGAATTCTAAATAAATTGGTACTACTAATGAATCAAGAAAGGAAAAGTTAACATGACCTATCTGTAAGCAATTCCTGAATATGTGTATAACCTGAGCAATGACATATAAACATTTTCAGAAGAGGTCCTTTATGTAGGTGCAATTTCCTCCTGCTGGCCATTAGAAATTTGTTGTCCAATGTAAATGGGAAAAGGGGATGCTTGGCAACATTCAGCTCTGAAAAACAAAGGCCAGCCCCTCCTAAACACATTAATCTGGTGTCACTATCCCACCACAAAAGGTAGAGGAGTATTTAAGCAGACCCACAGGGTGGCAGTGGTTTGTATGAGCTACTGCCAGGGCCAGGGCAGCACCTGCCAGGCACTGAAGGCTCAGAAAGAACATGTTTGACAGAACAGGGATGCAGCCCCTGACACAGAGAAAGTCAGTGGCAAAGCTCCTATTATCTTCAAGGGGTCTAGGATTTCACCCAGATGGGAATGATAAGTTACAGGGGGAAAAAAATTGGATTTTCATCAGACAGAAATCGTTGGTAAGCCTTAAAAGCCAATCATTTTATTTCTTTATCTCTTAATTATTATTTAACAGTTTATTAATTTGTGATCATTTTTGGTTTTTTCCTAGCCTCTCTCATGGTTATCCCATACATTTGGGCCTCCTCAGTCCTCAGAGAGAGATCCAAAGAGTAGCAGAGCCCTATACTGTGAATCTCTCGCTTATCCTCTCCCTTTTTTTGTCCATCACTTGATCTCACCATAGTAAAAAGTAATTTCAATTTAAAATTAATCACTGCATGAACACTCCCTATTCAATAACAGGACGGATGAAATTACAAGTTGGACTCTACAGTCACAAGCTGGTCAAAAATAAACAAATATTCCAGTACTTTGTTAGGAATTACTCTCTCCTTGAAGCTTTAAGATTTGCTGCTCAGCTTTGCTGTCAGCCAGAGAGATTTGCTCCTGATGGTGCTGTAATCCACTGCTGCTGGTAATTAGACATCATTACTGCTGCGTTAAAGGGAAAGAGAGAAGGAGAGAGGACAGGCTGGGGCTAATTAACTACTTGATTCTAATGAAAGAAAGAGAGCCTGATAGCAACTGGGAGGTTGCACCGGAACAGGCTGGATGTACAACACAGACTTAATTGAGGCAGGGTGTCTTGCAGTCTCACAGTAACTCAGGCTTGGTCTACTTTCACATTCTGTGGGCAGTAGTGCACAAGGTATTATTCTGCTTTTCCCTTGCCTGCTTGATAAGTAGCTCAAAATCACAGGCCTGTCTTCAGTATCAAGTTTAAGCATGCCAGCAAGGAGAATGCATAGATGATTATGTGCTGGCTTAATCTATTTTACGGGAATGGTCTCCTCAAGAGCAACAGGAACAAATCAATTTCTGGATGTTCACATCCCTCTGTGGCCTAGGAGATGCACTTTTGGTCACCAGGCAACAACATTCCCTGCAAAACAGCCATTTTAGGTCCAGAGTGGGACAACACACAATATGGTATTCCTGTTTGCTTAAGGTATTCCTGCATGCAACCTAGCAAGTATTTCACTTCTGCAACTTTTCAGATTGTCTGTCACCACTGTAGGTTTGCTTTCATCAAGCTGCACTTTCTGAAAGCAGTGAAATTAGGCCTAGCCTAGACACACTATATAAATAAAACAGGTTAGGCCAACAAACATGCCAAATGGTTGACACTGCCAACTTTTAATAGTTGGTACTCACCAACCATAAGGAGGTATGGAACTAGTATCTCTAGTAAGATATCCTTTCCAACTGTATGCATGATTTTTATGGTGTATTTTTAAAATTTATTTTCTGCATAGTTTCTTTAGCTGGAGCTATTTATTGATTGGCAACTTGAAAACAAATTTCTCCTCACCACTCTCCTTTTTCTGGTTTGATGTGTGGACACAAATATGGACCCTAAAAATTAGTCTTGATTTAAAAAGAAGTTAGAAAATAATGGCCTGAGCTGTATCAGCAGACTTAAAACAGAATTTTCCATTAAAAAAAAGGGCTAAGATGACTGAAGGACAGTCCTCAAATATAGAATTTACACAGTATTAGCAAACTAATAGAATATAACCTCAAAGGCCAAGTTCAGATTACTTTGATGTCATTACTAATTTGAAATTACTCCATTGACTTTAATGATATCATAGACCTAATGGAGGAATTTTCCTGTTCTTTCTTTTATATTTTCCAACTATAAGCAGAGAATAAACTTTCATTCCGGAACCAAATTTTCTTTAGCTTAAATCTTTCAATCCTCCAGGAGGATCTGGTACCTCATGGGTTGCTGCTAGCAGACCAGCAAGGCTTTCTGCAGGTGCAGGGTTGTACTACTGAACCTGATTACAGGATTTAAGGCTTAAAATTATAGACCAGTCAGCTCTAAGGAACAGGCTATATCCCAACCCACCTCTTGTTCTGTTGGACATGAAGAATAGTAGATACATGAGCTTCTGTTCCTTTTCTTTTTATATAAATTACTTTGTGTATGAACAATAGAAAAAAACAGATCACAACATAAATAGCTTATAGGTCAAAATGTATTGCTTTAAATTATCTTACATTTAAAATGGTTCATTAAGTTAGGACATTTTGTAGGAATTTGAAACTACGCATATTTTTTTTTACATTTCTCCCCATTTTTGTAGCCATCGATAGAAAAAAATTTTACAAGTGTTTGTCAAATGTATATTGGTAGCTCTGTAGCCTGCTGAACTGCCAGCACATAATGGCAGTAAGTACTGCAGAAAGGTGATGCTGAGGGTGAGCTATAATTTATCCCAAGGTACGATGCTGCAGGAGTTTTACAGTCCCATTAAATGCACCTGCAGGCTCAGGAGTGGTATTCAAGCCCTGCCATATCCACCCTGTTTTAGCTGCCCACCACATTTTCCTTGACCCCTGCTCAGGGCTGCAGAGCTCTGTCTCCTCCCTTTCCCTGCAGCCTCTGCCCTGCTCTTTGCAGACCTCCCGATGGAGCCGGTGAGGAGGGATGCTGGTGAATCAGAGAGACAGTGCTGGAAAATGGTCACAGCAGATGGAACAAAACCGGTTTAGTTGGCAACTCTTAATGCAGGCATTCAGGGGAGTGTTCATGAATAAAGAGAATAACTCTGTCCTGGAATTAAAAAATGTTAAAGCGCCCATATGTAAGATGCCATCTCCACGTTCATGTGTGAGAGAGGCAAAGGCACAGAAGGAGCTGAGATTTGTTAATGACAATGTTGAGTTGGAATTTTAAAGAAAAATGAGCCAAGGAGAGCAGATTTTGAAAAACTAAATGTTTTAAGGTTAGGAAATGTTGGCTTTACTTCAGAAACACCAGATAGGGTGTAGCAGTGTGCAAACAAAACCTAGTACTGATGTATCCGTCCCATATATATATATATATATATATATGTATATATATATACACACACTCTTATCCTGTAGTGAGAGACAGGATGACAAATTCAATGCTACCACCTGGGCAAAGGCCAGACTTGCAGCTCAAAAGCCCAAATCTTTCCAGTGATCAGAAATAAAACCTCACAGTTTGATTTTCATGCTTCTGTGAACCTTTGCTGAGAAGACTGAGGTGATAGTGAACTTGTTTTTTAGTTCTCACCCTGAGTCTCTTGCCAGTGAAGCTGCACTGGATTTGGTCATGATGCAGGGACTGCTGCTCAGATGCTTCAGCCCTGATCTTCTTTGGATGTATGAGTGCTGTTTCTGTGGCTACACAGCTATGTGATCAGTGGGAAATAAGCTGGAATGTTAGGGCTAAAATGAGCTGCTGCCTAACAGTACAGCATGATAGGACTTTTTCTGATCTTTTTATGTAGAAACTTTCTTTCCCTATCCCCTGGGGTGATCACCATTGCTGTTCAACTCTAGACTGAAAGGAGACAGGGTCTGGGGAGACTACACAAAGACACTGCAGGTAGAGAGGGCTTCCCACGAACACGGGCCCCTGGGGGAAGAAGGCTAGTGCCAGTGCTGGATGAATGTGGGAGTTAATTTCAAACTTCATTTTACACTACAAAAATAAATTAAAATTGGCTGACACTGAAACTGTGAGTTTGTCTGCTGTTGAAAGGAGGCAACTAGCAGCTGTTAGGTTTGGTCTGAAGGAAGCTATTTGGGTCCCAATCTTCCCCAGTTATGCAGGATACACCTGTTGAGAGTTTGCTGGTAAAAGAGGAACAAAATAAGCAGGACGTATAAATGAGGTAGATGTGGAGAAAGATCATGAGACAGTGTGGCAGGAAACACACTCTCCAGGAGGGAGGATCATACCAGATTCTGCAGCCTCCCATGCATCACAGAGCATCACAGGCATCTTCTGTTCCTTGTTGAGTAGGTGACTGGTCAACACAGTCTCCAAAATTAGTAGAGCTTTACAGGATGTAAAAGATGTTTTTGTCTTGTATATGGCATTTTAAACCTGCCAGAGGCCTCTCTGAATATAGAAAACTCAGGCAGTGTTAGTTGGTGCAATGAGAGTTGTTTCCATTGTCCTGCAAGAGCACTGAAAGTGATCCTGCAGCTTGCTTAAATTACCCTTTTGTTCTCCTTAAATACATGAGTCTCAAAATTTTACAGTTCCACTAGCAAGGTATTTTTTAATGGTTTATTAACATACAATATCCAGGCAGGCATTGTCAATAAACAGGAAAGACATGCCACAGGTTGTGGCATTAAGCATTTTTTCAGACGTGCATGGATTTTCATAGTGATGATCAACTCTGTCACTGACAGTTGTACAGGCTCCTAACTGCTTATTCAATAACTCTGCAAGCTGCAAAACTTGACAGTTACTGTGTGCATCTGCTGGGATTACAGCCCAGTTGTTGAAATTGAAATGGGAGTGTTTGAAACATTTCCTTGTATATGTGGATACTCTTCAACTTAAGGGGCTATCTGTAGCAAACAGTTTACTTAATAAAACTGATCTATGTTAGACTTAACCTCAAGTAGAGACTTTTTCAGAAACAAATATTCTGTATAGACTTGGAAGGACAACATTTATCAAGTGACCTACTTCTGCCTAGGATGAAACTCATTCAACCTTTTTTACTTGAGAGCCTGTAATAAACTCCTTAGGGAAAAGAGAGGTTTTATGTGTTATATTGATAATAAGGTCTGTGTGTCTGAAGCTTTTCTACATTTTGTTACTCCAGAGATTTTAATACAAGATATGGATGCTACAACATTTTGACTGTACTTACAGAAAATTTATGTGGTGAGATTACTTGCACTTAAATTACTTAAAAATCTAACTCATTGTAAAAATTTTAAATGAATATGATTTATGACTGCTCTTTTTGTTGCCTCTGGACTTACACACACCGCTATTAATACTGCCAGGTGGAATTTGTAGAAAACTTTTGTTCAAGGCAGATCCAGAGCTGAAGTAGCTGCCACAAAATTGTGACCCACCACGTGTAGGGTAAAGCAGCATTGTGCTGGTATATGGGAAATCACATTTAGGAATTGATTTTCACTACCCTGAGCTGATAGAAAATGAGTAACAGGCAAGTCATTATACAAGTAATTAGATACAATAAGAGAAAAACAGCTAAGGTATGGCCAGAGGTTTTAGTGGACAGGAAAGACGAGGATGATAAAAACATTTCACAAAACTTTATTTTTCAGTGTGTTTCTTTTCTGATGTGGTTGATAAAGAAATATCTATCCTGGTATCTACATTTTTGAGGTGATAAAACTGAAGAATGGTCAGAAATAGAGAAATGAAAAAAGAAGGGATATTGAATTGCAGTGCATCACTGGGACTTTACAAATTCAAAACCACTAAACAACTGAAGAATGAAGTAACTAAAATACTACCAAAATATACTATTTGCCACTATATATGACAATGATACAGCAGTATGGGCAAAAATGTGCTAGAAAGGGAAAAAACAGGGTGGTAAAGATAGCTTATAGAAATAACAGACTAGTGGACCATATGTCAACACTAGTAAAAAAATGTGACTAATAATTAAAAATTATCTTAAGCATAAATGTGAACTGGACTTGGTTGGTGGAACTAGTTTGGATTTTGTGGCAGTTAATGACGTTCTTCTAATTTGCTGTGTTCAAGAATAATTCAGAAATTTTCAGGTGAAAACTTTGTGAAAACTCTTGCTCCTTTCTGAAATGAAACCCATCTGATACAGACTTTATTAAAGCAGGGCTGCAACTTTGGCACTGATAACAAATTAAAACTGATGAAGAACTGGGAAACCATAGCTAGGGTTTGAGAAATATACAATGCAGGTCAATGTATGTATGTACACACAAACACACACACATATAAATATATATATATGTATATGTGTATGTATATATATACATCTAAAACTCAGGACTCAGGACGGTGGAGGGCTTTCAACACTAGATGGAATGCAAATTAACTAGATTAAGTCAAAGAAGAATTGGGAGATAAAATAGAAATACCATAAGAAAGGGGGAAAAAAAGGGAGAAATCATGGCAGGCAGAATTCCCTACAGACCATTGCCAGATAATTTACATTTGATGCGATCATGATATTAGCTTTTTGAGAAGAAAGGAAGAATTCAAGCTTTTCAACCACATCTAAAATGTATGGAATTAGTCTAATATCTCAAGGGAAATATTAAGGAATGGTTTCAAACAAATCAATAAGTGTATCCAAAACAAGCACAGCAGGTACAACAAAAATCGGCGTTAGGAAAAGTATAGAGAATAACATTGAAAACTTATTATTCTTATGAATTTAATGGTATGTCCTTGCCTTTAATAGCACGCTTACTGTATTTATCTCATCTCTAAAAAGTTACAAGAGATGAAAGGTCCATGGAAGGTAACCAAGCTTATCAAAGGAAAAGGATAAACTACATTTAAACTATATGAGAAGTAGTTTAAATGGTTATGTCTCCCAAAAAAGATAAACATTAGGAATAAAAATGCACAGCAGAAAATAGACATGTAAAGAGGTAGAAAGAAAGTGAGAGAATTAGTGTGGTGTAAATACTGGTGAACAGCAGAGAAAATTCAATGTCCCCCCTTTAAAATTCTATTTCATGTCCTAAAGCTCTTTAGACAACCATCTCAGAAGACAAATTCAAAGCTAGGCCATTTTTATAAACCAAAGTGCTGGGAATGGAAAGTCTGCGCTGCTGTCCCTAGAGAAACCCTGACTGATTAATCCAAAATTTCTTCCAAGGATTTTACAGGAGCTCTGTGGCTCTCATAAGGATGTAGCATGCTCTTTCTGTCAGTTCAGCTTTGCTGGCTGGAGCAGAAGTGAGGACAAGGTCATGTTCATGCCCTTCCTGCTCTGTGCCACGGGGAGCGAGGGCATTGGTGTGATGGCATGAGCTCACTGCCTGGCTCTCACCTGGCAGCATCTCCCCAAGTGTTGTCCCACAGAGCCTCTATTTAATCATGCTCCAGCCCATCCATTCAACACAAGGAAAGATTTGTGGGGCATCCTGAAATCCCAGCATCCTCCTATCCCCTTCCACCGTCTACTGAATTTTAACACTGCTGGTGGTCTCAGCCTTCATGCTCTTGCTTCATGAATAGCTTCAATAAGTTTTAGGTATGTCTTAGGTTGGCTGATGCTATAGCAGTAGAAAAGAAATTTATCATATTGCACAAGGCACAGTATTTTGTTAAGGAATTTGTTTATTTATAATTATTGAGCTTTGAAACATCTTTTGCAGAGTCCCTTGCAGGCTGGTACTGGATGGTTCCTTGGTCAGTGGGACTGCAGCAGTTTTGTGGCTCGTTGCTGTGCTGATATCACTAGCCTGGAGAAAGGAGGGAGACAATCAAATTTCTGAGGTCCAACATTACACTGTGTGGACTAGTGCATGAGGTTATTGTGGTTTACACAGAACATTTGCAATGAGTTACTTCTGGTTTACAATTTACTGCACTTGTGGTGAGATGGAATGTGCTGCTTTCACCTCTGTATTTCTGTCTACCTGTGTCAGCTTTCTGAGTGTATTTGTTGAAACTATTACCAAGCCCTTATTGTGGTGGGAAGAAAAAAGAGCAGAATTGTTAGAGAACTAAAGACAAATATGAGATGAATTAGCTCATTCAAATGATGACAGTTTCTGAAAGGCTTTGCTTTTTGACCAATGGGACCAGGAAGTATGACATATATATAATTAGATTACTTGGCCCATTGCATTTCTCAAGAAATGGCAGTGGAAAAGAAAAAAAAAATGTAGCTCCTTCCTTCCTCCCTTAATCTAGACATAGTCATAGTTTTTTTTATGACATCTTCTGATAACCTTTACCTTTTTATATTCTGAGAGTTCAGTAAAGCCCCCTGGCTATAGTTGCTGTAATACTGAAGTATTTCATTTGTATTGAGCAAACAGCATTCTTTTAATGAGTGCTATATTTGAATGCCAGCCATCCATCTAAAACCTGCAGTTCAGATAGATCTCATCTATTTATCCCTTTTTGTCTCAATTTGAGCTTATCCAACAAGGAAATGGGATAGTAAATTCTATATGAATGGAGCATCAAAAACCAGAATACTCAAAAAGACATCTATTGTAAACTTCTTGCACATTGACCCTGTGTGGTTTTGGAAAACTCATACAAATCCTCAGCCACATCTTACTAATGTAAAAGGCCTCGTTATCATTGTTTGGTGTAACTGAGAGTTGAACTGGGCATATAGGGAGATTTCAAATAGTTAACTTTCCATCTAACCAAATTATAAAGCAATATAAATAAAGCTAGCTTTGGAAGTGAATAAAGCTAGTTAAAATAAGACTACTTTCTTCTTTTTTAATTGCCTCTCTATATAGCAAATTTCACTATTATTCTCTTCATCCCAATTTTGGCAAGATACATCAGACATCTAGGAAACGGTGGAACTGAAAATGCTGCTTTACCTGTATTCCTAATTGAATCTTATATTTTGAACTGGAAGCAAAAGAATGGCTTTCAAAAGCTGAGTAGGAAAAGCATCCCTAAATAGGAAAAAGCAGGTCAAATTTTATTAATAAGTAGAACATTTCAATTAATAGAATTTTAATGAACTATGTATTTTTCCTGCTACTTATCATTGAACTTTAATGAATTTATAGGTAATTACAAGATTTCTTTTTAACAAATTTAATTTTAATGGATGTAAAGTCAGGAAAATTTTCACATATACAGACTTCAAAACATTCAAGAAATTTGCCTTATCATTCTTGCTGTAATGTGATAATATTTTAAAGTAAATTAGTATTTTGCCTAATTGGCCCAAAGAGTGAACCCACAGACCTACAAAAAAGCTGAGAAACTGTAGCTGAAGGAAGTTGGGAGGAGTTAAGCCAGTAACATTTGTGAGGCTTTGAAGGACCCGTCCTGTCATCCTAAATCATGCTGGGTGAAATCCTCTCCTGGGATAGGATCAGCATAAGGTCTGTGAATAATTTTAAAGAAATTTTTGGCACAAAGGTTATGGCCCTGTTTTGAAGACATAATGCAGCCCCTGGCTGATGCTTGGGCTTTGCAATGATCAGTGCCTAAGGGAGGAGTCCACGCACAAACCACCACCCTGGGCACTCAGTGCCCTGACCAGTTGGTTTTGGTTGGCTGGGTAGCAATGACTGAACTCTCAATAGGATACTCTCAATAGTTACTCTCAATAGATAATATTTTTTCTATTTGGGAAGAATAATTCATATGTAAGTGCTATTTGGTTTTGCCAAGGTAAATTCCAATGTGCTAGAGACCAGTGCTTAACAAGCCTATAGAGAAGTTCAAAAATGTGTAAAAATATCTAGAAAGGTTTAGTAATAGCAAGGTGAAATTCAGCTCTAAAATAACACCAGGGGCACCCTGCTCCCATCTCTTTGGTTATAATCTTCTGCAACATCAGAGTGCACTCAATGCAATGCACTGTGCAGGCAGCTCTCTTATAGAAATCCCCAAGTTCTGATTGTTCAAGGAGGAATAAACCAAACCAGAGAATGAGTTTGATTTCAATCCTTTAAGCCATACATATATTTAAGTCAAATAAAAGAGTGTCTCTTACCAAGCAAACACACGCAACACATAAATTCACCCTCAATTACACTGTTGAGGTTGTTTGTTTACTTGTTTTAAAGTAATCTCCCTTTTCTGTGGATATTGCATTAGGACATCTGCTATGAGGAGAATTCTGATCTCTTTCCCTTGTTCCTGTCTCTTTGAACTATATTTGCATTAGAGCAATCCTGCTTCGAATAAGAGGGGAAGGAAAGTGAGATGAGAGAACAAATGGAGTGAAGTGTTAAAGCCAATCAAGTAAAAAAAAATTTGGCTTAACAGCTTCCTATGAGCTGATCCTTAAAGCAAGAAAGTCAGCCTTGGAAGAGATGGAGGCTGAGGAAAGTAAAATAAGCCTGGAGGACACATATTGCACATTTCCCAGTAATAATAATAATACTTATAATAGTAGTAATAATAAATAAGGATGATTATGATACTCAAAAGTAGTATTTAAGCAGCTAGGCATACCTGTCAGCTACCTAAAAGCACAGAATAACCTTAAGATATTAACTGCATAACAAAACTGCCTGGAAAATGTGTGGAAGATGAACCAATTTTTTTTTTTTTTTGCGGGGGAGGCACAGGGGGAAGCATTTTCTCAAGGAAATTTGATATTAGGAGAATTTTGGATAAATGTCTATTCCAAACCATTTATCCATTTATTACAAATTGGAGTCTATTAGTCAACATTTATTTCTACGAGGATCACAGCATGATGTAGCAAAAAGTAGCTAAGCAGAATGTTGCTAGATACTAAAAAGCTTCCAGTTACACAAATATGCAAACAGTTAATACAGGTGCTAGATACACCTAGCACTTTGAATTTGGACGTGTTTACCATTGTGTCATAGCCCCAATATCTATCTGATGCCCACAGTGTGTTTTCCTCAATCCTTGTAATTTGTCTTTATTGCTGCAGTTTATTATTTACTAATAGGCAGAGAACATTTTTTTCCCTCCTGTGCTGCCTTTATTTCCAGACCTCAAGGCCTGCTGTTTCTCATTTTGAATTCCAGTCCAATGGCAGGTGCCAAGATTCAGATGTATGTTATCTATGGGCAGGAGGATCAGCCCATTTATGTGGCATCAGTTGAACTGAACCATTCCTTGTGCTGGCTGCATTTTAATATTTTTAATCTTGCTTTGGAAGGCATGCTATTTTGGTGAGAAACCAAGTGCATTCAAAGCTGCACACAACAGGAGATCTACAAATGGGTTTCTAAATCTAGGCTTCTGTAAAATTAAAAAGCCAAACCAAAACAAAAAACACTTAAACACACGTAACTGGAGAATCTATTAGGTCCAGTCCACCCACAACCATCTGGAACACTAAGTTATCAGTTGGATTTATCCAAACAAAACTTTGGACAAAACATGAGCAGAAATGAGGTTAAGAAGTTGAGCTGAAGTAATTTTTGCATAAATCTTTTAAAATGTCCAAGGCCAAGAAGGCCAATTTTAAGAAATTCTGAGTTATTACCATAATAATGTGAAATAGACTATCTTAAAGGCAAAAAGCTGTTCCCACTGAAGTCAATAGCAAAATCTCACTGACTACAATAGTGGGATTGGTCTGCTAAGTAGCAAACCATGCTTTAAAAAAATCAATACTTCAATTTTACAAGGGAATATGGATAACAGCATAGTTGCCTATTACCAGACCCCATAGTCTGTGGATTTTATCTCTCTAATAATGGCAAGGTTTAGCACCTATCTTATGAATCACTGACAAGAAAGACATAAGCCATTTCAGAGCATTTCCCCTGCCCCAGCCGAGAAAGCTCTCCCGAGGCAGGACGCGCTGCACCGAGCGTGCCTCCATCAGCGCCGTGCAGCAAGGATTATTCTGAAATGAATGGCTGCCTGCCTCGGCAAAAAAAAAATAGCATTAATCGCTGTGGGTCTCGGGGTGGCGTTTGATGCCCAGGGCCTCCATTCCAGCCCTTTGTACGTGCCAACCATCGACAGAGACGCCCCGAAGTGGGTCAGGTTTTCGTCTCAAACCCCACCTATTAAAAAAACCCCTCCAAAACAAACCAAGAGATCTTTTTATTTGGTATTTTCCTTTTCACGTTTCAAGCATTGCCACGTTGTGATCCAAAATAGAGCTCTATCCCAGACGTTCAGATGAATACACAGGATCTCCGCAGACCTAGAGCCAGGCTTTGGGGAAGGGAGCTGAATCTCCCCTCTCCGGCCGCGGCAGGGCAGGCAGCCCGCTGTGTGTTTGCTCCCCGGAGTCCCAGCGGGGCGTGCCGGGTCCCTGTGCCGGGAGCGGGGTGTCCCCCCGCGGGGTGACCGTGCCTCCACAGGCCATAATGAGCGCGGCGGCTCGGCAGACATGTCCCTCACCCCTCCCCCTGCAGCCATATGGTGCCGTAAACAGCCGTGCGGGGCCGGCCTTGTGTTGTTGTTGTGTGCGTGTCCCCCGCCCCTTCTCCCCGCGGGTGTCCCCGGGGTGCGGCCGGGGCTCCCCAGCGCCGCTCCCCGGGCGCGCCTCGCCGGGGCCGGGACGAGGGACCATCTGCCGGGCCACCCCTCGGGGACCCGCGTCCCGGGGTTCCCCCTGGGGAAGCCGCCACCCCAGCTGGGTGGGGGGGCTGCCCCGAGAGGGGGCACAGCCCTCTGCCCTCGCTCAGCCCGGTGCCGGCTCCATTAATTGATTCAGGGCTCGGGCTGGCATTGAGGGCACGGGGGAGGGGGAGCGGGGAGAGGGTGCGGCTGTGCCGCCATGGTCTCCCCCCGCCAGTTCCTATGGAAACAGTGCAATACCTCGGGGACATACACACGCATACACACACACACACACACACACACACACACACACACACACACACACATACACACATACACACCCCCACACCCGCTCCCCGGCTGGGCCCGGCCGCCGCGCCCTCGCCGCGCCGTTCCCATGGCGACGGGCTGCGGCAGCACCTGTGCGGCCACCGCCGCTCGGGCCGCTCCCCCGCCTGCCGTAGCCCGGGCGGACGGGCCGTGCCAGCCCTGCGGGCAAAGGGCTGCGGCGGGGGAGGGAGTGTGGGCACGGACAGCCCCCGCGCCGCCGGCAGCCTGCGCCCAGCGCGGGCAGGGAGTGCTGTGAGGTACAATAAGACATCGTCGCCACTGTTTTCAGTCCTCTGCCTGCCCGGCGTAGTGGTTGCTGCAGGCACGTGTAGCATTGCGCAGGAGGTGGATGGGTGATAGAACCACGGAGTGTTACGGGTTGGGAGGGAACCTAAAGATCATCCGCTCCGAACACCCCCTGCCATGGCCAGAGACACTTCCCACCAGACCAGGCTGCTCAAGGCCTTACCCATGCTGGCCTTGAAAACTGTCAGGGCTGGGGCATCCCACAAACTCCCTGAGCAACCTTGTCTCACCACCCTCACACAAAGAATTTCCTGCTAACACCTAACCTAGATTTCCCCTCTTTCAGTTTGTACCCGTAGCTCCTTGTGCTGTCACTGCAGTTCCTGATGAAGGGTCCCTCTCCAGTTTCCCCATAGGCCCTTTCAGACATTGTGAGGTCTCCACACAGCCTTTTCTTCTCCAGGCTGAGCAGCCCCAGCTTTCTCAGCCTGGATTTGGAGGGAAAGTGCTCCAGGCCTCTTCCCACCACCTCTGGACTTGCTGGTGATGCCCTGCTGTGCTGGAGAGCTGTGTTGGCAGCCAGGGATGGTTTCAGCTCTGCTCCCGTGTTCCTGTGGATGGTGCTGGTGTGTGGATGCAGTGGAACAGCTGGTCCCTGTTCCATCGGGGCTGCCCTGCACACCTGCACCACGGCCTGCAGACAGCACAGGCCTTGGAACTGTGAGCTTGCCTTTAAGGAAGCCCTTGAGTTTGGAAACAAACCCCAAATCTAAGAAATTTCACCATGATGCCACACAAGACCCGCGGGCAGGGCTGTGCAGTGCTACCATAGCTACAAATACTTGCTGTAAATAGTGATGTGTCGTGGTTGGTGTGACTTGAGGTGCAGGGAAGGGAAATAAAACCTCATGTCAGTGTCACTACTGCTGGTGTTCACTGTTGCTTTCTGATTTCGCCAGAACCCAGCACTTGAGACATGTCTTGCTACCAGCCCTGGTGCTCTTTACCATGTGCAAGTGGCTGTGTGGAATGTAGCATAGTATATAGTTGCAGCTGTTGCTGAAAATAGTGTTGCTCTGTTTTTGGCCCTCAAGGTATTACACTGGCTATTACAGGCAATAAAAACATTTGCATATGGTTGTGATAGGCAAACATGGACTTGGGCCCCTGATATGCAAATATTAATACGATATATTTTGAGGCCAGGTCTGTCCCTCTGAGAAAACTTGTGGGTCCCTTCTGCCATGTAGTTGATGGGGCAGCTGAGAAACTGGGGAGAGGGAATAGATAGGAGAAGTGTCTTTAGCCCCAAGTACTAGAAGAGGTTTCTCTTTTAGCCATAACAAGAGAAAACTGTTTTTTATCAGCTTCACTAAATGCTGGACTGTGTGGCAGGGAGTACAGCTGGAGGACTCCTTTTGTCTTTAATAGAATGCTTCTGGGACCTAAAAAGTTAGGAAAATATCTGACCAATAGTAATATCACACACAGAAATAAAAGTTTAATAACTTTATGTAAAACTAACTACAAAATTGTATTTACATCCTGAAGATATCAATGTCAGAAAAGATCAGGAAGCTTTATTTTTCTTTATAGATATTAAAGTAGCTGAAAAATGGAGTCTTATCAACTGATGCAATTTCACTGTGAGTCCCATGGTGTTTGTAATTTTTTTCTTTGAAAATCCCATCTCCAGTCAAATGCTTGTGAAAATTCTACTTTTGTGTTAAAAAACCTCTCATACAAAAATCCTCTAGCAATCCCCACAGCTGTATAGAAAAGATTGTCTTAGCAAAAACTCCGTGTCAGTTCTCAAAATCTCTCAAGGACCATGGATATTTCATTATCAGACTTTTAATTGATGAGTATATAAAGTGCAGGTAGTTAGTGTGGTTCTAGAAACTGTTGATCTGTTAACGAATGGTCTTCAAGGCTTATGTTTGAGAACTTTGTCTTTAAACTCTGCAAATGTCCCAAGTGGACCCTGTAGACTTAGAAACCAGAAAATAAAAAAACAGTTTTTTTTTCCTGAATAGTAAATTTTTCAGGGCAATTTAGTGATTTTCCATACCCCATTTCATTAATTCAAATGTCAGTTAAGTAATTATCCTTAAAACAAAGTGAGAGAATGAAAGATATAATTTGAGCAGAATCCTTTCAACATATTGCCTAGTAAGCTCTTTGAAAAAAATTCAGAAGGTACTCAAAATAACAAAACCAGACAAATTTAATTATAGAGATAGGAACACTGAATATGTCTTAAATTATATAAAGCTCAGTCTCATAATAGGGGAGTAGAGAAAATTCAGTTTCTGAAGTTTACAAATCAAATTGTAAAAGCTTAACCTGGAAAAAACTGTGTATGCTCTACCATAAAGCAAGATTTGGAGAAGGAGAGCTTTCTAGTAAACTTGCTGATGATCCTATTTCCCAGGTCCCATCTCACTGGGAGACATTCCTTCTGCTGCAACACAGCACAGGAGGACCAAATGTGAAAGCAACATCAATGCCATTATTTTTTGGCCTCTTCATAGTACTAGGTCGACTTCTGTGGGACCAAAAATACAAAATAAATTGCTACAGTAATACAGCATCAATAACTCACAAGGATTAATTCAGAGAATTGATATAGCTTGAGTTATATAGCATCAGTTGAGTTAATAACAATCATCACCCCAGTTTGACCAGCAGGTTGAGGGAGGTGACTCCATTCTTCTGTACTCTCATGAGACTCTATCTGGAGGGCTGTGTCCAGGACTGCAGTGCAAAGCACAGAAAGGCATGGATCTGTTGGAGTGGGTCCAGGGAAGGGACACAAACACAACTGGGGGGCTGGAGCACCTCTCCTACAAAGGCAGGCTGAGAGAGTTGGAGCTGTTCAGCCTGGAGAAGAGAAAGCACCAGAGAGAGCTTATTGTAGCCTTTCAGTACTTGAAGGGCTCTTGCAGGAAGGATGGACAGAGAGTTTTCACTAGGTCTGTTGTGCCAGAACAAGGGACAGCCTTTTTAAACTGAAAAAGGGTAGATTAAGATTGGATAGGAAGAAGGGATTTCTTACAATGAGGGTGATGAGGCACTGGAACAGGGTGCCCAGGGCAGTGTGAGTGTCCCATCCCCAGAAGTGCTCCAGGCCAGGCTGTATGAGGCTTTGAACAATTTGATCTGGTAGAAGGCATCCCTGTCCATGAGAGGGGGATTGGAACTAGAGTATCTTTAAGGTCCCTTCCAACACAAACCATTCTGTGGTTCTATGGTTCTGTCATTGTAATTCGTGATGCTCTGAAGGTGAACAATAGCATGCTCAACTGGACACTGTTGTCTTAATAGATTTTTTTTTTATTATTTCAGTGAATATGCAGGCTGAAATATACACCGAATGGAGAAGGAATGTCTATAAGCTATGAGCAGAAACAAGGAGACAGAAAAAAAGGGGGGAAGAAATAAAGGAGCATCTAAGCAGAAAATCTAGTAGGAAAAAATTAAATGGAGCAATGCTTTTTACATCAACATCCAAAATCTGAGTGAAATACAAAAAGATTTTTGGGGTATCATCAGAAATCCTAAAATGTATTTGTCAAAAAAAAAATTGAGTAAAAAAATATTCCTGACTCCTGTGAGAGAGTGTAATGATGGCATTGTGTTGTGAAGTACTCTCAGATGGCAGGTTGCTGTTAAAAATGACTGAACAAGATGGAAAAAGGACAGTAGTAGGGAATAGATAGATGGGATAAAACCCCAGATACAGAATGAAACCCCATCCTAAACTCATTGTATCAGCTGGTGACAGCTACCTCAAGGGTCTGTTCATTTTTCCTAGGCTACATTTAGCAGCTTGCCATGCCAGTGAAATACTGTTAAATCAAATTGAATTTAATTTCACGTATATCCCCACATGAAAACAAGCACACATATTTACCAGACATGCAGCTGTGCCTGTTGTCTCCCCAGAAAGCAAATTTCAGGATACATGCAGAATACCCCCAATGAAAAGTTATGCTATAAATGATTTGATTTGACAGGAAATTACTGTGTCGTTTCCTTTTAAAGGCTGTAGCACAAAAATACAGCACTTAATAGGCTATTTGCACAGACCAGAACAGGGCTTGCCTGGATGGTCTTTTAAAAAATCTTCTTGGTGACCCATGCTGGTTTGGCAGTTGTAGACATACAATTTTGAATTTAGGGTTTACTTGCAATTTGCCTTGTATTTGGCTTGGGTAGCAGATGTGATTTGTGAATAAAGAAAATAGATATTTTTCTTAGAGCAGGCAAGGCTTAAATGATGTAGATGAAGTACATACTCAGTCCTCATAGCTGACTCTGGTTGGTGCAAGTGCATCAAATATTTTCAGTCATTTTGGAGTGAGTAGCTACTATAAAGTGCAAGCAAATGAGTGGGTACGAAGTATTTACAAAGTGAGACATACAATACAAGAATTTCTACTACACTAGCATCCTTGATTTTACTAAATGTTTCATAAAACATGATCTCCTGCAGTGTGTCTTGGGAAATGTAGTCCAGAAAGACTCAAGCCTGACATAAAGAAATTGTCAAAGTTTGAGATAAACAAATTGAAGCTTCTTGTAGGTATAGCAGTATATCAGAAGATGCAGTTTAATGTTGAATTGGTGCATAGAGGAACAACATATGCATTTGAAAATTCAGTCCTTGTTAATGTTTTGTTCAGCAGAATAAAAACATTGCTGTTCATGTTGTCAGCAAGATGAAAACAGATGTTGGCTTTCCTTGTGAGATAAACTTGAAACTTTATAACTGTAGCCATCTCTGATGTGTATGTGAAACTATGATCTCCGCATTTGCTGAGGAATGAAACGTGATGATGTTGTGCCCCTAGTCCTCTGCATGCAAGGCCTCATTTTGGAGAGAACAGGACAATTTGGAAGACTGAGGCATAGTTTATTAAAATCAATGTTACCCTGAGATTAGCTATGTTGGTTACAACATGCTGTTTGTATCTTCAGGGTTGTGATCCCTGTAGAGGTCATTCACTTAAGAGCTGAACTTGATGATCCTTT
The DNA here is from genome assembly GCF_029582105.1 of Oenanthe melanoleuca. Lineage (NCBI taxonomy): Eukaryota > Metazoa > Chordata > Aves > Passeriformes > Muscicapidae > Oenanthe > Oenanthe melanoleuca. Next base: position 42,093,398 of record NC_079335.1, read on the forward strand.
GGGTGCCTTCCAACTCAGAATATTATGTGATTCTTCAATGGGATTTTAAAATATGCTATTATTTGTGAAGAAGGAATGTGCTGAACCCCTTGCAAGGAAAGCTATTTTTGGTAGGAGATGAAATTGGGCTCCTGGAATTGGGAGATAAGCTGGAAACAAGGCAGTGACATGACAAAGCCTTAGGGAGGTGATCACCTATTTCTCACTGCCACCAAGAGGCCCTTGCTAACTCCTTCTTAGCAGATGTGATCTAGTATGACAGCAGAAATTTATTCTCCAATGAGTCCTAGAGAGGGTTGGTGTCATGCCTGTGCTCCAAGTTAACATAACTAAGAAACAGCAGCACAGCAGTCTGCAAAGCTATTGTGGCAGGCTCTTGGCATAGGCTCAGTCAAAGTTTCTGTGTTTGCCTCTACTAGTCTGCAAAATAGTGTCTCAGAGGCAGTGATGAAACCTACCTCAGATGAATAATTTATGACAAGACAAGAAATTATATTGTGAGCAACAGAAGACAGTCCTGTTTCTGTCAGGGGTGGACTAAGTGACCATTTGATTTTTCTTTCATCTGTCCCTGATTTTCTCTTGTTCTTTCTATCTCAAGAGATCCCAGATGACAAATTCAAGGTAAACTGTCAATTACAACCAGCTCTGGGTTGGATGGCACATCTGTCAGTCAAGTTGTACACATCCTGTGAATGTGAATCCTATTAACTTAATACAGACAATATATACAGATGAGTGAGAAAATGCACAGGTCACTTAATTAAGGTGAATTACAGTTTTGATACAGTTTGAACACAGTACTTTAAACTAAGATATTGAGAGACAGATCACCAAATTCTTCTGAGCCTCATTAATAATATAATCAGTATACCGTGTTTAAAACATAATTGAATTCTAATTCTATGTTTTAACTCTTCTTCCTGTTCTTATAAACAAGTGAGGAACTTAAATTTGTTATATAAAGAGAGAAAGTATAAGTAAGGATGCATGCTCACAGGGAATTGTTGATACAGTGTTTGGTTCATGCTTTGAGCACAGAATTGTATTATTAATTACAAAGCTTTGTATAGTTTGGATATTATCCATTGTAGGTATGACAAAATAAGCATGAATTTTATTAGACAGAGCAGACTGATCTGCATATTTTCTTTCATCAACTGTACTATATATATACTAGTATTATATATAATATCATATATCATATCATATCTTATATATATTTGCATGGAAAGCTTAGTGTGTGGTAGAAATTTCATGGGCATGCCTGAATTAAGGCAGAGATTTGCAAGCACCTCAGTAATAGAGTCTTCAACTTGCAAATACTCTGATTCCCTGTCTTTCATCATGTATCAGATGTTGGGCAAATCTGGTTACCTACTTATTCAAAACACCAGTTCTTGCTGTACTGTTAAGGTAATAATGGTCCTCTTTATTATTTGGCTGTTCCTTTAATTCTATTAGAAAAAGAATTAGTGTGGTGGGCAGCATCATCAGTGATCAGAAGTGGGATGGATGTTCCTCTTTTCTGCACTAAAAAGAAATTATATTATATATCTGTAAAAATTAGGAAGCTGAATTTACTCACTATAACAGAATTTAGAAGTCAGTGTTGTAGTTACCATTGTTTTGAACTGTTTGCTGCTGAGGCATGCTCCAAATTTGATGCAGGAAAAGCTCTGAGTAAAATTCATATAACTGAACATCTAACCTCTTCCTACTATGAATTTACAGTCCAGACATTGCCCATTTTAGTTTCAGAGCAACATAATAAAGGAAAATGATTCCATTTCCTCTCCCATTTAATAATTGATGGTAGATGTGCGTATAAGATAAGACTGCAAAACATTTTAAAGGAAATTTACACAGAGGTTTTAGATACAGGCTTTTGAAGAAGGGCACTGTTATACAGTAAAGGCTCAATGAGAGACACAACAAACATGAACTCATGGAATTTCCCTACCAGTGACACAACTGACACAGATTTTGATTTCCAGCCCTCTGATGAGTGTTGGTGCCTGAACATGCCTGAGAGAACATGTACACAGTCCCTGTGGAAATTGCTAGCCATAAATCTGTTTAAGCCCTGGAAAAAGTGTCTGGAGTGCATGAGGAGCTGCAGATGGAATAAGAAAGGAGCAAGGGGGAGAAAAAGTAGAAGTAGCAGGGAAAATGCATTTTATCTTAGTGCTTCTGTAGAAAAACCAATGTCACTCCTACAAACATTTAAGTAGAGTATTCTTGCTGCTTTCAGAAGGGCATCAAAAAAGGCAAGAAAGACTTTGGTTCTTACAGTGCTTACAGCAAGTTTGATATATCTTGTTCAGAGAAAAAGCCAGTTAACTGGGTCTTCAAAGAAGTTCAGGGGACTGTCTGAGGTCATTGTATCCTTGTAGCGCATAATCCTGCAGGCCAAATAGAGTTTAGTGGGCTTTCCATCATATTTAACATTAGCAAGTGTTTTCTTTACACCAACAGCTTCAATATAATATCTGATACAGAAGAGTTTTCTTTCTAAAGGAGATTACCAAAAGGATTCACAAGGACTCCCTTTTTCAATCAGCACCACCATTTTTCTCTGAGATTCTTTTTATATCTATTTCACTTACATCAGTGTAACAAAAATTAGTTGGCAAGGTGAAGCTGTAGATCAGTGTTGAAAATTTCTCCTAAGCAAAGTCTGGCCAATGTTGACTTCAGTGTACAGTAGCAGCCTGTTTGTGCTGAACGGAGGTATGAACTCCCCATCTGCAGATGTCAGCTTCCGAACTATTCGCGCTGGTCAGGACTGAACATATGGTGGAGCAGTGTTTTTCAAAACTTGGTTCTGCTGGCAAGGATTGGCCTCTTCATGCTGTGGACTTTGTTTATGGTTGAGGAAGGGAGGAAGAGGAAAAGGAATAAAAAGTGGTGTAAATCTGTAATTTGACTATCTGCAACAGTGTTTCCTCACAGAAACACGAGATTTTTGCATCTGGCACTTGTTCTTGTCTGGGTTACCCAGGGGAGAAAAGTGTTGCTGGAGTGAAAAAAAGTGATAGAATTGGGGAAATGTAATTGAATTAAAGAAAAACTCAACAAATAAATTATTGAAGAGGCCCACATAAGCCATATGAGGTAAATTCATAAAACCTGATCTGTGCATACACACATACAAATATTAACAAAACTAAAAAAAAAGGAGTATTCATTATTTACCAATTTAGTTTGATGATACACTTGAGGGTACAAGCCTTCCCTCAGACCTGAGGGAGGATGAATCTGTTTTTTTCCTGTCTTTTTGGAAGGAAAACCTTTTACACCCCTGCATGAAGAATTTTCCTGAGGAACATGGTTAGATATTTGGCTCACAGCATTGCTGGCTACACCAAAATCTTATTGTCAATATCTGACGTGCTATTTACTACTTTTCTTTCAAACCTGGTAGAGAGATTGTGTATCCAATGTTTTGTCTGATTTTTCTGGGTACTGTGCTGCTACATCTGAGAACAGACCCTAACCCCTACAGTTCCTACTTTGCTTATGTTTGTACATCATCAGGGCTGGCACACTGCTGCTGCTGAGACCCCATGCAGGTGGAAGTCAGTGACCCTCATTCTGCTTGTACTGATATGACCCTGAGTCCCCAGTGGCCTCTGTCCCTGGCCAGGTAACATTACCTGTGCAATTACAGAGAGCCCCTTCATAATCTCTGCTCATTTGTCCTTGCAGAAATCTACAGGGATCTCCATTAGAGGCTGCTAATTCGTACTCCAGGAAGGTTTAGTCTGGGAAGTACCTCTTTGCCCCCTGCAACAAGCAGCCTTTTTTCCAGGGTGGGAAGTATATTGGTAATGTTGTCAGAGAGCCATGCCATGTGTGGAACATGCCCTGGAGACTCCTGTCCCCTTTGGCACTGGAGCTGGGGACAGTTGTCATTTTTCTGCACTTGGCCTTGCAAGTGAGGCTGCTGAGCCAGTGCTTAGGCTGTATCAGCACCAAAGCTTTGTGTGGGTCGTGCAAAGCCACTGATGTTTTCTGTACCTTAGGCTGCCTGTACAGCACCAGTGCAGCTCAAAATCTGATCCCCAGTGTCTTTACTGATGATGTTAAAGAGGTTACCAATTAATGGCACTGAATGGGCTGTTGTAGCAGTGGTTTTGGTGACGGACACAGCTGTCCCCTGGGAGATGTGCTGAGACCATGAACTCATTTTGTATAAGCAAGTGAACAGCTGTTGCAGAAGCTTTGATGGGAGAGATTAGGTCACAGGTTTCACCTCCCTGCCACCCCAAGGCTGTTCCTTGACATAGGCAGCAGGTGAAAGGAGGAAGCAACTTCAGGGGCAAAAGCCCTTGGTGGAGTTGCAGCCAGAACCTAGCCACAAAAACACTATATCCCATCAGCAGTTCTCTGATTCATCCTCTTTCCCTGACTTTTTGAAATATTTTACCAATTAACTAGGATTTTGAAGCATTTTTTTTATGTAGACATTTTGTCACTGTGCAGGGTTGATCTGTGGTGTGGTATGCTTTTGGCACTTCATTGCACTGAACACTTGGCACTTGCATTTCACATTATGTATTAAAAAAGCTCCCTCTGCCAACAACCTTACATCAGAGGCTTATAAGTATCCAGGATATAATTTTAATATATATATATTTAATATACATAATTTCACAGGCAGCACTTTGGGGTAATGAGTTCTTATTATTAAAGCTTCACTTTAGTGTTAGGTTACTTTTGGTGTATAGTAGTTGCATTTCATCAGTCTGAAAAAAGGTGGCATTATAGATCTACATTGCATTCCCCTAGTGCTTGAATACCTGTACTCTAAAGTATAGCACACTTTAAATTGTAATTGAGCAATTGTTCATTTTTGGAGCATGACAGGAACATTAAGAGTTAACATTTATTTAGTAGCTTGCCCATTTCTTTTTGCTGAGCTGATGACAATACTTGATCTTATAATTTAGGAAAAAACCCTGAACATACTAAGCAGGCTCACACTAAGATTCACATCCATTCATTTAAAAATCCCCTACAGTCAAAAAAATTTGAGGAGCATTAGTTGGTTTATCCTTGTACTTTTATTTGGGAAAAGCAAATCTTTTCATCCTCAGCAGATGCAAAGAACTGTCTTTGAGACCTGAAACTAAAGTAAAACTAAGTTGTATATGTATTATAATTGCTACTAACTTTTGGAAAGGAAGTTTCATGGAAATGCCTGTACAGTGTGCTGATCTGTTGGAGTGGGGAGCTGAAGTCCCTTCCCTTTAAAACACTCAGGAGTAGCTGACCCTTCCAGATTAGCTGTGAGATTGAAAAGGCAGATTCCCTGCCAAAGCATTTAGCTTGGCATTGCAGTCTCCTCTGGAAAAGTGCTGGAGCAACTGTTCACAGCTTGGCAGATAAAATTATCAGATAAAATGTATGAAGAGTAGAAGGACATGAAAAAGACAATGTCATTTCAGTATTCATACACTTAGTGGACACTTGTGCTTCAGTGAGTTGTTATCCTTCAGTGTTTTTACTTAGTCTGATGGTGTGTTTACAGTTTTTTTTTAACAGCTGAAGAAATCTGTGCACAGTAAGATTACCTCCAGCCTTAGAATATCTTCTTTGAAACTTATTCAGTGTCTTAGGAGAAATCTTATAGTTATCTTAGTACTTACCTCTGTGTTCAGTTTTGCTTTCAGTAAAAGAATAAAATGTTACTCTAATGGGATGAATTTTCACACATTTTCATATTGTTTCGTGGTAGAACTGAAATGTTGACAGCTTTTTAGGCTTAAAATCTGCAATTTCTTAGAATTCACAGTATTACAGAAAATTCTGGTAGAAGGTCCTTATGCCTAGATGAATCCTTTAATGAGTCATGAAGAAGGAATACATGCACTAAAACTTGGGTCATGAATGTGAACTTAAACAAAAAAGCTTCAGTTAGTTTGGTTCTCTGTTCAGTTACCCTTCATGTCCAAGCTATGTTTATTAGCTCTCAGCTACTTACCAAAAAATGAATTTGAAGAGGACAAGTGAAGTGTGCTGGATATTTCCAGACCTGTCATGAACCTTTGAAAAAACTAAACTTCAAAGTCAAAACTTAATTCTTGCTAATAGAATACTAACCCATTTCAGGGAACAGGAAATAAGACAGTCCAGTTATCAAAAAAAAAAAACAGTTATTGCTTCTCTTTTAAAATATAAGCTTCAGAAAAAACTCTTCTGAAACTTCCTAAGATCAGAAATTATTTTTGAGGCAATTTTTCAAAATTAAGAATTTGTAAGTAAATTATAGTTAAGTTCAAGTTAACAAAATAATTTAATTCAAGAAATTGCTTTCTTTTACAATTTGCAGATTTTGCTTTGTTATTGTCATTATTATTATAAATTTGCCATAATTTTTCAGCTTTGAAATGCAAGCTACCATTCCCCTGCAGGTATTAAATGTGCTTTTCCTCTCTCTCTCTCTCTCTCTCCAGTTCTAGCTTTGCTTCAATTGAAATTGTCACATACATTTCACTCAATATGGTGCATGTAGTGCCTGCCTTACTTTTTCATGTACTAAGTACACCAACTCAATGAACTTTTGTAGACAGAATAGAGCATTAATTTGCTTTCTCTGTCAAAAACTAATAAAAAAATGGCCAGCTGCATATAATGATGGAAGCATCATCTGTTGTTTTAGCAGGCTAAGTAGGCAGGAATTTGCTGGAGAGGGAAGCATTTGGAAGGAGTAATGTGGCAAATAAGGTCTCTGTTTCAAAATCAGTGTTTGTTCAGCTTCTTTCTGATCTCCTGAGTCACACCAGGGCCATGTGTGTCCCTGAGCTAGGTAGTTATATAGCTTTCTCATCAGTTTGGGTAAAGTTCATCACAAAAATCCTTGTCTTGTTGCCTTATTAAGGAAGCTATGTCTGTATTTACATTGGCATTTTAGTTTGGAAAATGAGTATGTCTTTGGAACAAAGCTCCTGACCACGCTTGCTGGGCTTTGTTTCACAGTGTAATATTTCTTCAGTATAGAAACAGACTCATTTCAGTGAAAGAAAACTGGCATTTGATAGATATGCACCTACTGGGTTATGACCAGAGTTGTGCCCATTGCAGAGGTCCAGGTTAGAGATATCCTGAAATGCTTACAGGGTGGCATGAGCTCCTTAGTATCATGGAGCTTTGCCCCACTTGCTGATGGAGATCCAGCTTCATAACCAGTGGTGTTTGGTTAGCCTGCAGCCATGGACTTCACAAACAGTGAAGTGTGACCCAGCTGCTGACACTCTTTTGTTCAGAAGGGTTGTGTAAATGTTTAAACAACAAAGGAAGGAAAAGAAAAAAAAATCAAATGCTGAGGGAAAAGGGTATTCAGACCTCAGTTAAGAAGCAACTCTTAACTGTGAAGAGTGAGCTGCAACCAGGGCTCTGCCTGTCCTATGTTCCTTACAGGGTTTCCTGCCATCCCTTCAAGGCTCTGAATGCAGCCATCTTTTTGAAATTACCTCTTGTTTCCCATGTCCTTGTTTTTGGTAGGAAACTCAAGAGTCATTACATGCACTCTATGTTTTAGTTCAAATATCTTCTGCACTCTCACTGATGATAGATCTGCCTTTCACAGTCACAGAATGGGCCAGGCTGGGAGGGACCACAGTGGCCCTCTGACCCAACCTCTCTGCTCAAACAGGCTCATCCTAAAGCACATGGCACAGGGTTGTGTCCAGACAGTTCTTGAGTATCTCCAGCGAGGCAGACTCCACACCTCTCTGGGCAATATGTTCCAGTGTGTGGAACACACTGCACAGTAAAGAAGTTTTTCCTCATATTCAGGTGGAACTTCCTGTGCATCAGTTTCTACCTCTTGCCATCCATATACACTTCTGAAGAAAGATGAGAAAGAAAAGTTTTGCCCTTTAATATGCAAAGAGCATTAAATATTTAACTCAGAGACCACTGGCCAGGTTATCATCCTATTCATGCCAAAGGAACCTCTGAAAATATCTTTGAAAATATTTAATGTATCATGAAATAATCTCTGGGCCTATTTTACCATGCTTCAATGTGACAGACTTCCTTTTACAGTTTGGCAAGTTGAGTTTCACAACCCATTCTCTCTACGTGCTAGAGCTTAATTTAATGGAGCTAGTGATCCACACCATGATGGCCTCACCTGAAATGCCTCAGTAGGAGCCCTTTGGGATGGGATATTTTAGACTTACAGGGCACCCAACACTCACCTCTCCCTGTTTATAGACAGAGATTTGGCTTTTGTGCTTTCTTATAATCTGGAACAGTTCAAGAGATAAAGGAGAAAGGGACTTCTGCTCAGTATTGATTTGTTTTGTTGTATGGAACTCACCTATCAAGCCAGTCCAGTAAGAGAAACTTTTTGTCACCTTCAGCTTTCATAATACACCAAAACTTAGTGTCTGTTGTTTAGTTTTAGTCTCTTATCTCAAAGGGTAAATTAATTTGCCATTTTACTTGACTTTATTATCTTTTTTTCTCATTATCTATGTCTACATTTAGTTTGACTCATTGCTGCCATGTCCTAGCTTATTTGTGTAGTTATTGTAATGTATGTTTTTTCTAAAGGGAGAACTTGTCAGCTGGAAATAGTTCTGGTGTGTATCTGTTTTACTATAACTCTGATTTTTCCTGTCTCCATCTGCTGGTAAAAAATGAGATTTGCTGTTCAAACAATATAATGAGGAACAGAAGCTGTAAATTTCAAATAATAAATATTCCTTTTGCCATTACAGACACTTTCCATTTTGAATTGGATATAAATGATCAGTTTATTTATTTTAGGCTACTTAATAATAGCTACCAAATACTAATAACTTTTGCTCTTTTGTGGATTTTCACTGTGCTGACAAGAATGAGTCAGATATTCAAATGGATGTACTCATAACCTGGGAGCTCAAATACATAGGCTGATTAAAGTAATTTGTTAATTTCTATGGGAGTAAGAGGAATTATAAAGCAGTCATCCCTATTTTTAAATATCAATATTTTTTACAGCTACTGAACAAGCAGATAAAATAAATAATGCACAATGGGATTTTCAATTTCTAATTTGTTTTGAATTATTTCTGCAGACAGATATATAGGGTTTATGTTATACATCAACTACCATTGCTTCCTCCTAACATTTTCCATACAAAATTTTCCTATCTTGAACACAGAGGGAGTAAAACATCTACATATAATCATGTCAGGAGCTCATTATGCATGAACTAACAACATGTAGGGCTATGAACAAAACTTTTTGTTCATTCAGTCTACAGTGTTTCAGTCATCAAAAAACTTTGCTTCCCATTCAGGGGAAATTCAAAATGTACCAGTCAGCAGAGGTGTGGAGACATAAATGAGCTTTAACTCTGCTGCTGTCTGAACTGATTATATGAGAAAAATATTACACATCGTATTTCTGCATTCAAAGCAGTCTTAGATTTATATGTGATGTATATTATGTAATGAAATATTTAGGTGCATTGTCTGTTGAGCAGATTTGCACCTGCTCCTAATGTTTTGTAGGTGCTTCTGGCTTTGATGCTTTTACAACAGAGGTTTTTATAGACCTGAACATTTTCTATAAAACTATCAACCAACTTTCCTTTTATTTTCTATTTCCGTCTATCATGTCTTTATAGGACTATTTTGCAAACGCTGTCAAGATGCTGATAGTTATATTCATTCACAAAGCAAGAGGGTGTTTTATGAGATCTATTTCCTCCTAGAAATTTCAACAGGAGATGGGGCAGCTATTCTCAAGCAAGGAATTATAAGCACTTTTGTTTCAGTGGCATTAATTTTAAAGGCTTGTATTAAATTTTTTTTCTCCTCTGCAAAGTAACTATAAAAACGACAACCTTTCATTTAATAGATATTTTTGCTGCCTTAAGAGTTTTATCTATTCACTTTACTGGCAAACTTTCTTCCTTTCTTTACTCCGACAAGCCCTGTAGATTCAATCTCAATAAAAGATGTTGTCTCTCCACCCATCCTGGTCCAAAGGGATCCTTAGCACTTTCTGGGAAGTGCACAACTCTCTTTAAAATTCACTTCTGTTCAGAAATTTATTCTTTTTCTAGATATCTAAAAAAACAAACAAGGAAACAACTTTAATCTCAGAGTACAAATAGATTTTGTAGTGCTGAATATGAAAAGAGACCTTTCTTTATTTTTATCCTAAGAACATAAGGAGATCTTTGGATATACATAAAACCAAGGGTAAACAGGAAAAATTGTAATGCAAAGAGTAAAATGAAGTAACATCTCACTGACAGAGATTGAAACCATTCCAGCAGCTATGAGGATGAATGTAGTTTGTCAGTGTCTGTGACACTGCTGGCCAGAGAGGCATTTGGGACAACTGGTTTAGGACAGGGCACAGCACACTTCAGTGATGGCTGAAAGGAGAGGAATGAAACAGCCTGAAAGATTTGAGGGTCTAAGTCCAATGCTTGAAGTAAAGCATTCAGTGAGATTTCCATTCCAAAGTAATTTTTGAAAGTGAGGCTTGGACTCCTTCCATGCTGAATAAAAAGTCCTAAAAATATCTCAGTGATTTATAAATATCCTCCTTGCTATTCCAGAGTTGTTACTGTCCAACTCACTTTGAAAGTGGTATTTAAGCTTCCTAGAGTTATCAATAAGAAATTCAATTAATATCTACCCAAGACAGGATTTACTCGTACTATCCCTGACAGATATTTGCCTAACCTGGTCTCAAAATCCTCCTATGACACACACCTACAGCCTCCCCAGGCAAACTGTTACTGTACTTGACTATCTACATCACTAGTAAGTTTTTCCAAATGTCTGATGTAAATCTCTCGTGCTGTGGTTTAAGCCTATTACTTGTCCTGTCCCTTGTGGACATTTCATAGCCTTTCAGTCATGGGAATAGCATTATGATGCCTTCTCTCATTCAGTTTGTTTTTTTTTTTTTTAAGCCTTAGTTGAGGCTAAAAAACTGTCCCCTTAGGCACTTTGAAATTTTTTACCCAAAGTCAGCTTATAAAGCAGAGATGCTTTGTTAATGCCTTTATGAAATAGCAATTTCATGATAAAAGTGTAGTGTAATGGCATATGGCAGAAAACCCTGATACAACTGCATCCACTTCAGAGACTTCATGGTTTAAATGGAGATTTGAAGTTTTATCGTTTGCCCTGCTTTTTACCTATTGGGATGTCAGTATGGAATATCAAAACTGCCAGTAAGTAGCTACCTTATTCAAATTACTCAGCTGGTGTATTGCTTCTGCAGCTGAGGCTTACAGCTCTGCACAGCGTTTCCTGTTGCTGGATGAACTGAACAGTTCACTCACAGCACCTTGGCACCTTCTGCAGCGCTGCAGGTGTTCTGAATCAGGGTCTACCTTATTGTCTTAGATAGCACCAGCAAGATGAAGCCAACTTAGTCATGTCCAGGTTCCTCTAGATAAAGTTACAGATGTAGATATGGAATTATAGCCCTGTCTTCCCCGAAGCAGTTTCTACTATGTTTAAACAATTTCTTTCCTACCCTTTTTGATTGAAAAGGTTTGGGAAGTCTGTATTCCTTTTCTAGAACTTCAATTAGAAGTCATGACAACTTGTGCAGACTTTTCTTCTGTGTATTTCTAGAAGTACTGTCAATGCTTATTGATTTAGTCAGGTACATGGAGAAACACCCCTTCAAGAGCACCCCCAGATCATACCTGCCAACCTTTGGGTGTCCATGTCTGGGGAGGGAGGTAGGAGGACCATTAGATAGAGCACTGCACACTGTGGCCACCAAAAGCAAAATAAGTTTCATTTTCGAGTTTCTTCTTTAAATGTATTCGTAATGGTTGCATGTGTCACCTCTGCTGAGGTGGCATCTCAGGTTTTAAATTAATATTGTTGTAATGCATTTCTTTTTAATTAAAAAAGAGAGCTCCCTCGTAGGAAATCTCATAAAACAAAACTCATTAGTAATAAACAGATTAAATCTTTGTCAGTTAATCAACACTATAAACTTCTGAGTATTTGGAGAGCAGTGTGAGATAACACTGTCGTCATAATAAGAGTGTTTGAAATCATCAGGGATCCCACTGTGCTGTTTGGGTGGTGAGAAAATAATGATTGAAGATGGGCCCCCCTATAGTGCTCACATGTGAATTCCCCTAAAGATTAAAGCTGCAAAGATCTGAATTTGATGTTGGGCCTATCTCTAGAGCAAGTTGTTTTTTTAAATAGTAGGCAGTGGTGGTGGATAGTACCATGCAAATTCTTAATGAAGCTTAAACAAAAACCTGTCACAATGCCACAAAGTTTTTGAGCTGGTGGTCAGTGACTGATCATGGGCTGGGAGCTTCACAGATTTTTCAGATCAACTGCTCCCAGTGGCTTTAACCTGTGGTGGAGATTGCCCTGCAAATTCTTCATGTTCTTCCACCCTGAATCCTCAACACAGTCATTTCCATCAGAGCTGCGGCAGTCCTCTCATCGCACATGCACCAGCTGTCTCCTGGGGATAAAGAACACAAAGGGAGAGACCATGTAGCTTTGGGCAGGGATCTCTCTGAAGAAGGTTGGGCGTACTAGAGCAGGACAGGGCATAACCTGTCTGGCTGGTGGTGTATCAACACCTCCTAACCCACCATCACTTGGAATAATGCACATTTAGAAGGTTACGCTCTAAAGGCATTGGCATTTTCTCCATTGCTCCTAGGAACGTGTCAGAGCTCCTCTGTGTCACCCTGGGGGGTTCTTTGGAGCCATTGGGATTATTTGGGTTCTTCTTTTGAAATATATGAAAAATGAAAATGGGCTGGAATAAAAATAGGGGGAGTGAGAAAAATGAATCATGTTTGTCCACATACAGCAAACCTAGTGGAGCGAGTTAGCAAGTTAACTTGCATGGGAACAGCAAGTGGGAGTCATGCATAATTATTACCTTTTAATTCCTCATCTTTATCTTTATTTGGTCATTACAGCCTTAATTGCATGTATTTTGTCATAGAAGTGCCCATGTAAATCAGTTTTGTTGTGACATTAACTAAGCGAGCAGTAATGGTATTACAAAATATTTTCCTTTTGGAACACTGTTATTGCTTAAAATACATAGTGAATGTTAGGTTATACTGCTGCCTCCAAAGATCTAAATTTGAAAACAGTGTTGGAGTACAAGTGAATTGGCCATTCTTATTTTATTCTTCATATACTGGTGTTGTATTACAAGCTGCAGCCTGCTTGATAGATGTCTATTCTGGAAAAACAAGAGTCCCAGTTCCTGCTCCTTCATTAGAACTGAGTCCATAGGCAGCTGTAAAACAAACAAAACCTCATGTGGATGGTACTGTTAAAAAAGCAGGAGCCAAACTGAGCTGGTTAATTTCAGAGACGTTGGGGACTGTTTCTTTTCAGAAGTCTTTAGCTGCCATGACACTATCACTTTTGAAAATCAGATGCTAGGTGTTCTCACTTTTCCACTTCTTCCAACTGGACATCTGCGTGCAAAAGTAGAAAATATTTAAAACATCCCTTTCTTTTCCTCATATTGTGGTATGTGTTCATATTGTATGTCTTCAAGCAATTTTTGCAGGGGCAAATTGTTTATAACAACTTCCTTCATATTCATATTTACAGTCATCTCCTTGAATTAAAACCTTTTATTAAACACCTTTATGAAATGCTAGGCACAGATTTACTGGGAAGGGAATAAGAGAATAAAAGAGCTGTTGCATGCTTAATAACAACCACATAATGCATTTTTGTGCCATGTGTTTGGGACTGCTTCTGCCTTTGAATCATGTTTGTGTGTTGGGAGAAGGAAGCACAGATACTTTTTGTTTGGTTTTTTTAAATACTGGAGTGGAAGATCACTTCCTCTCAAGAGGCCAAATGCCCTGGTTTGGCAAAATGGGCTGCTTGCAAGGTCTATGTGATCCTTCTGATCACACAGCTTTCCTACAATACTGTGTCTGTTATTTTCAGGGTGGGTGATCTTCAGATATTAATGGGTCTTTAACTCCCTTCTAAAAAAGGACAATGCGTCTCATGATTATCATAATTTGTCTATTCATCTTGTCTCCCTTACTTTTTCTGTTCTCTCTCTTTTTTTTTTTTTCCCTTTTCAGGATGGAGTAGGTGTAGATGAGAAGCTGTCTTTACGGCGGGTGGCCGTCGTGGAAGATTTCTTTGACATTATCTATTCCATGCATGTTGAAACTGGGCCCAATGGAGAACAAATCAGAAAACATGCTGGACAAAAGAGAACATACAAAGCAGTAAGTAAAAAAAACAGCTAAAAGTGAACATGACTCTCTAAAAATGTGAGCTATTTGGGTTTAGTCGCATGGCATGAGATTTGTGGGGGTTTTTTTTCCAATTAGTACTGACACCCTCACTCAAATTGATTTCAGAGATCTTTCATTAGTGCATGAAAACATACTGGTTAGAAATCACATTTGCTGTGTAATAAGGGCCACATCCACTGACTTCACTAGAGATTCTCTCATTGGTACAAGAGGAGAATTTGCTATTTCTGTAATGGTTTCACAATTTTTCTAATAGCTCTGTATTAATTAATTGCCATTAAATGGATGAAGTATTAGAGAAGACTTTGAAGGTATTGTCACAACTTGGCTAAATGGATTGCTGTATTTCAGCATGTAAATGAAGGTGCCTTATAGTTTATTGCCTCAGACTAAGTAATACCTAATGGTTTAATGGTATGAAAAATTATAAATGTCCTAAATTCAAAGGGCTGGAAAACTACTAGCTACCATAAGGAAAGTGTTGAGGGGGCACCTCCCATACCTGCATAGACTGGCTAGTAGAGAGAAAATATTATTTCTAAAATTTTAATTGCATAAATACAGTCTTAAAATAGCTATAAATAGCCTTTGGGATTAGTGACACAAATAGAGCACTTTACTGTCTTATGGAGAACTAATGAAACATTTGCTGCACTTTGCCAAGGTGCATAAAATGCATGGTGTTGCCTGGATTTGGGTGACCAGCTTTCCATGTGCAGGGCTGTGGTAGTGCCAGGCACACTCAGAAGTTGATCCTGACCCACCTGCCCAGCTGTCTCCAGTTGCTGAAGGACCAGGGGCTCCCCCAGGGTGGCAGGGTAGGGGTGCCCAGCCAGACCCCATCACACTGCCCTGGCCAGACTGCAGGGCACCCAAGGCACCTCTCCCCCTGGTCCCGGAGGGATGAGGCTGGCAGGGAGCTGTGGACAGGCCCTGAGGTGACCTATCACCCTGAACACAGCTCTTCATCTTAAAAACAGCCTGCAGTTATGTGAGCTGTTCTTCATCAGAGGTCACCAGAATATGGGGAAGCTCCAGGTTTCTGATTCAATTTTGGCTGTAAGAAACAGCTGTTTTTCCATTATTGTTTTTTTTACCCTGATAGCAATCTTTCCTCTGTATCTGTGAATCCCTTCACAGATATTTTATTTATAGGCTATTTCAGATGGTTTGTTGTGGGATAAGCTCTTGGCAAAATTTCTTATAATTTGTTCCCAGAGGTATTGACCTTAAGATAGACATATGAAGACATCTTTCATCTTAGTGTGCTTTTGTAGGGCTTGGAGTGTTATTTCAGGTTGAACTAACGCAAACTCTCTAAAT
Source organism: Oenanthe melanoleuca (assembly GCF_029582105.1). Classification (NCBI taxonomy): domain Eukaryota; kingdom Metazoa; phylum Chordata; class Aves; order Passeriformes; family Muscicapidae; genus Oenanthe; species Oenanthe melanoleuca. Next base: position 42,108,985 of record NC_079335.1, read on the forward strand.
TAATTTTCATCTGGCACCTCAGCCATTTTGATACTTTGTCTTCTCTTTCAGAAAACATTAGAAAAGTGATATTTTCCGTTGACCTTTCTCTTTTTATTTTGTTTTACCTCAGTAGGCTTTTCAAAGGTATAGGTCACAAACATCTTAGAGTAATATACAGCTATAAGGATTGCTGCCAACTATAAATACAATACTTCAAGTCATCATCCCACAAACGTGTGCCAAGTATAATATTTATTACTGTGAGAATCCCATGATTGCAGGTCAGATAAGAAATTTGTTTTTTGTGAATAGCATAAAAGACTAGTGTGTCTTTGGTGAGAAGAATTATTTATGCAGATTCAGTAGCCTACACAGCAGTTCCATCTATTGTCAACTTTTATTGCAATTGAGACATGAACCTGTTGCATCTTTAAGGATGCCCAAACACAAGTTTTTGTCATTATTGGTCTGCAATATTTGTACATTCATGTAAGTGTTTATTAACTTATCAAGGACATTGAATCATCTTTCCCAGTGACAGGATTAACATATATAACTTTGAAAGACTTCCATAGATTAAAAAAATGGAAAAAAAGACTCCAGAAGAAACAAATTCCAATTCTTGCTCTCTATTCTGACATAAAAATTAGGTTAAGTAAACAGACATCAAACTCTACCAGACCATCCAGGGAAATGCATGTTCCTTTGCTGGACCTGTCCATGAAAATGCCTTTAGTAAATTAAGAGCTGTAGTGTCAGTCTGTTCCAGGAAGCCACGCAGTATCTACCTCCTCTGTGGCACTGTAAGGATGAAAAAGGTAATAGCTCAGGTAACTGTCTCCCAAAACATTATACTCTAAAAGCTTTGTAAATCAAACTGAAGTACTTTGGCGGGGTCTAATTTCATTAAGTGAATCTGGAACAAGATTAATTTAGTCTTATTTCTTTATTCACATATCAGAAGTGAATCATCCCTGAGATCTCTGCATGTATTTATCATGCATAAGTATTCACCAAATGGTTTGAGTGAAGAACTTTTATAGGAGACATGGTTCACAAACTGTATGCTACAATTGCTATTTGTAATTCACCCCAGCATGATGTAGTCACATTGCTTCTCTTCTCTAACTGAATAACCAAAATAGGTTATTGTCTTTTGGTTTTTTTAACAGAGAAATTATTGGGAGAAAACACCACAATTTTGGTACATGAACTTCTGAAGTTCAGAAATACTGTAATGGATTTTGGGTACCTAACTATATCTGAAAAATTAATGGCATAGCCCTTGAGAATTTGCAACATATTGACTTTAAATTATTAAGTTGCTTATATATTGTGTGAGTCTCATTTTCAATAGTGAACCTGCTCTACTGAAAGTTTTGAATACCGCTCAAGCATCATTGGAAGGGTAATGAAATTGTCAAAGAAGACTTAATTAACTACTGTCTGCATTTGCATAGAGTAACTAATTTGGTATAGCTAGAGTCTTTTTAATTTTTGATGGAGTCACCCTGGGTACTGGAGTGCTAAAATACATCAGAATGTCTCTCTAAAAATGTGTTCAGAGCACTTGACAAACTCAGTTAGGGAATCTGCACTGCCTTGTTTATGTTAACTGCATGGAAATGCATGATATTTTTACAACTGATTGATTTGAGTGGAACTTCCTGCACCAGCTCTGTGCAGGAAGATAAATAGGATGTGGTACTTGAGACCTCTTAAAGAGTAGTGTACTGGAAAGAGAGCCTTTCCATTTCATTTGGGGCAGCAATGTACCAAGCTCAAACTTTAGGATTTTTGGCACAAACCCTCTAGATAAATTAGGAAAGCATCTGTCCTTCAATATTTAAGTTTAGAATAAGGTCCCATTCTCTTCTCTTCTGCACATTAAAAGACCAGAAGGGAATTGTATGAACTCAGTGTGTATGATGTGGGAGAGCTTTCAAGGTTTGAAAATAAGCAAAACAGGAGGAGTGTCCTCTGTCACTGGCAGATTTTGCTCATTTTGGGTTCCTGATTTGTATGCAAGGCAAGATTGATGTGCTGTGTTCCTTGCCAGCATAACTTAGGTAGATCTATACCAGCAAATAACCCAGATGTGGCTTGTATATGCAAAATGAAACCAAGAACAGTAAATCATATCCAAAATATGCCAGACTGAAAGAATAATTAATGTGGTGCTTTTAATCTCTGCTATTTTCCCAGTTCCCAGGGAAGTTTACAAACAGGGAAGACATGATCTGGGAGATAATTCCCTTACAAAGGCAGGATATGTGACACAAGGCCTGGCCAAGGTGGTTGCTCAGCAGGGGCACAGGTGACTGGGAAGATAGGGAAGGTGAAAAGAGCACGTTCCTCAGGGCAAGGGAAAGCAGAGGTGCCCAAAGAGGTCCATGCCTGTCCTGCATTCCCCTGGGTCTTCTGCTGGGCCTCACAGGAGCTGCAGTGAAATGCTGATGCAAGCAGTGTTGTCAGGAGAAAGTACTGGGATCTTTTAGGGTTATCTCTGCTAGCAGTCACTGCCACAGCTCAGTGTCTAAGAGGAACTGCTTTGCTTTGGGGTAGTACTTTGCAGTCTGTGTTCTCAGGGAGTTATTTTGGTATAGGCATCCCACTCTGAAAGGAGAACTGTGGCATCAGACTGGAGATGGGGATGCATGGGAGAGAAGTGTTCAGGAAAAGAATCCATCTGGTGTATTTGGGAAAGGCATGCAACAAGTGCATAGCAGTCTTTCTGTGCCTTTGTAGAACTACATTTCTCGATTTAAACTATTCATCTGTGTCTACAACTTAAATGCAAGTGTTGAGGGGTATATCAGAGGTGGGAGTAACTGGGAAAAGTTGTGGCTACAGTAGCAGCATAATGCAACAAGCTCAAGTTGTCAGGAAACTCTGTGATTCAGTGCTAACCAGGAAAAAATAGCCTTATTACACTTTTCAAGAAGTGCAAATGGTCTGTGATGAGACTGGTCACCTAAAACATCTGTCTTACCTCTCAGGCCCAGCTATAGGTACTGTCAGGCCAGATGAACTGATTAAGCCCTATATTTCAGAATAGATTTGGTTTTCCTTGCTTTGTTTTAATATCCTTTAAAAAAGGCATTAGATTTTCATTCATTTAAACAATTTAGGAGGTGTCTCACCTTTCTATGTTATATCTGGACACATTTCCCCACTACTAAGTGCATCATCTAGCTGAGAGCTGTGTGTAAGTCTCATAGCTACCTTAAGCATCTTTAATTTTATGTACATATTCTACTTGAATATTTTAACTATGAAGGATGATCTAATATCTGTCTTTTGAACCTGTGAGTCTCTGTGCAAAGCCTTGAAACATTACTGCAGTGAACTTGAATAGTGAGTGAGGGTTGTCATATCTGAGCAGGTGAAATGGGTTGGTTAATAAGACTCCCAGCCCATGAATGAAAAAAGATCCACTGGGCTGATGAGCTGGAAGAAGCAGGCTTGTAAAACATGAGGGAGATACTAATGTGTCAAGGGGAAGTAGCTTGAGACAAGACTCTCATCAGATAGGTAACACATAAATGTATAACATCTAAGACACTAACAGGAGTCTTTTAGGTGTGGAGCAATATCTGGGGTCTTGTGCCTCATCCACCTGTTTCAGTGATAAATGTTTTGAATCAAGATCTCTCCTGTCAGTGTAAGAAAAGCTTTTCTGAGACTGAGAAACAAGGGGTTACTCTTTTTCTCTCCCAAAACAAGAATGTGCTTGTGAGTCCTCTGTGAGCATCACACTGCGTGTGTTTTCCTCAGGGAATAGTTTTTTGATGGGTTGCACTGTGGGATAACATCATTTCCTTTCTGATCAAACAGGGCTAAAGTAGGTTTGGGGCTTGGCTGGTTTCTGTAAAGGACAGAGGCTGTCCTTGGGGAAGTGGAAGAACTTGAGCTTTGTGCAGGGCCTTAGCATGATCAAATTCTTGCATCCACACCATTCTTGTGTGCATGGCAAAACAGCCAAGTCCCATGCACTTTTACTCTATGAGCTTATTCCTGATTCTTTGCAAGGGGTGAGTGTTCAGTGTCCTGGCAATTGTCCCACTAGCAGGTGTTTCCCATCACTTCCCTCCCAGAAAGCAGCTTCTGTTTTATGGGGAGAGAAGGGAAGGGAGCTGTGAAGTGCAAGTTTAGCATAAGAGGGAACAGCCTTTCCCACAGTGTAGCAGGGTAACAAGCTCCTGATAAAACCTCCAGCAGTGCTAGATCTGATTTCCTATGTCAGCCTCTATTCTGACCTCTTGCTGAGGAAAGGAGAGGGCTTCCCTTGGCTGGCTCGCCCTCCTGTCATCAAGAAACCAATTTCTGCCACCTGGTTTGATGGCTGTGGGCCCAGGACAGATTACCATCTTCACTCTATCCCTATCTTTCTTTCCCTCTTCTTGGAGTCTTCTTTTGATCATCTTCCCCCCCCTTTACCCTACTTAATTAAAAAAATACAAACACACATGCAAAAATCTCTATTCTGACACACTGTATCTTCCAGACTACACATACATCCTCCATGTTAATTCTTTAGAGGTTAATAGGTTCACTTGCAAAATTTCACTCCCTCTCCTCACACTTGTCTATCCTACTCTGCCATATGTGTCCTAAAATCTGCCTTTCAGTTTAGGACTTGTTAATTTTCCAAGCAAAAATTTAGCTCTGAAAGCTACATAATCACAGCATCCTGCACTTAAGTCATCTGAGTATGGGAGAGCATATAGGAAACTTTGCTTGTTTTCTCTGCCTGTAGTGATGCAGTAGGAATGCAAAAGGCTTCTCACAGACAATTAGGACATTCATTGCTTAGCTCCAATGTAAATCAGATTACATGCTCAGGTAGTGGATTACTTCCCTGTACTAGCTGTGCTCTTCAGGGGATCCAGTAAACAAGCCTAGACCAGCCTTCATTGCTGCATGATGTTTTAGATGCAGTCATATAAATCAAAAATATACCAAAGACTTTTTGGTAATGGTGAAGTAAGAACATAAAAGCTTTGACTCTGAAGCAACTGAAACCAACTCATTTTCATCTCAATTCAGAGTTAAAACCAAATATATGTGGATGTGCATGGACTATATTATTAGGAAATGTTTGCTTCTTATCCTATAATTTCTGAGACTAAAAAAAACCTGTGTAATTTTTGCAGTTTTTACTTAATGCTCTGGAAGTTCTGTGTCTTCTTCATATATATTTACAGTGTAAAAAATCATATAACTATAATAGCTATACCTAGTACACAATACCTAAACACAAACCTGCTAGAATCTGCTGTATTTCTGATTTCTCCATGATACAGAATACATCCAGTTATGAGATAATACATCTCTACAAGCAGCAGAAGATATACTAATATGCAATAAAAATACTAGCAAGGAATCCCATAAGGATATTTCTAGAGCTTATACATTTGAGTAAAGTCTATTTATAATTTTTTTTAAAATCAATCCAAGTAATTTTATCAATATGGTAAATCAGCACTCATTGCTCTTTGATAGGAATGTGCATGTGCATGAGAAATTTCTTGTAAGTCATGCCAAAAATATGCCAGTCTGATTTGTCAGAGTATGGATGTAAATAATGCAATAGCCCTCACTTCTTTTTTCTGGCTTAATTTTTTCTTAAAATGTAGAAGCACGTGCGTCTTTTAAATTTATTTCTTTTTTGGCATGGATTTACAATAAACCAATATTCTTTTTGTATAACACATCACAGAAAAAGATGGTCTGGTTATAATGTTTTATTAGCTAATAGCCTTGAGAAGAGGGCTAGGAGCTGGGCCACTGAAGGCTGTGAGGGGATACAGCATCAGCAAGGACTGAGTCATTGCTTCCTTCTTTTGCATAGAATAAAGAACAGAAACAATTTTTCCTGATGAAATCAGACCACTCAGATATTTCTGTATAGTTACTTAGAAGGTGTCATAGGTCTCCAAGTTGTGGTCTGAAACATTCCCATGCAAGCCAGCTCCATGAATGACATCAGTCCAATCTTGTGAACAACCTGGTGAATTCTACCCAGAGCTGAAGTACAGGATTTTAGATTTTATGTTCAGCCTTGTGCTAATTTGGTTGAGCATTTCTCGGCTACAGCTGGTTCAGAGCTTGGCCAGAGCAAGCAAGTGGCTCTCTGCATCTTATAAAGTAGAGATGAAAGGCAAACAAGGGTGTGCACTGCTGGGGGTGTGAAACTGTGCTGTTGGGGGGAGACAATTCATCAGCTTTCATGAGTGAAAGTTGGAGAGACCTTTCTTTTCTATATCTTCAGGCATCAAGAATAAGGAATGTTGTGGGTTATGCTCCTTATGTACCTCTCTTAATGTGATTCCTGTTGTGTTATGCCAATTTATACAGGCTGGAGTCTAGGAATGTCAGTGATTGATTCAATTTATAAAATAAACAGGGGAAGAAGTTGGTGAAATCTGGAGTTATTTAGGGAAGGGCATCCTTAAAACTGTGTTGCAGTAGGAGGTTGGAGACACGAGCATCTGCTCTGTGGACAAATTTAGTTATAAAACCCGGTTCCCTTATAGTCAGTGGAGCATACCTATCAAATCTGGGCCTTAGCTCACTTTCTCTCCATGGAGGAATTTCATCTTGTTTGAGCAGAACTGGAATTTTGACAGAGATGCTTGATTAGAATAAATGGAGCGTTCCTATCAAATGCAGGGGACTAATGAATCCATTGGTAAGCTCCATTAGTTTCAATACAGTGCTAAACATGTTAAATGTTGTAAGAGAGAGGTTGCTGTGTATGTGCACTTTCCAATTTTTTCAGTTCTAAATTCTAGCTGATTTTAGGTTCTTTTTTTAGGTTCCATAAAGCATGAGTATAACCACTGTTTTCATGTTTAGAAAGGTAAATAAGCATCTGTTCTGTGGGTATAAAAAACAGGAAAAAATAATCTAACAATATATTTTAGTAGGACCTCTCATTCAAAAGTGGTTTAATTTTCAGAAAGTTGTTTCAGGCCCAGAAAAAATCTTTGCCAATTTTCATCACTGAACAATATTTGCTTTTATACTAATTATCTTCTCTCTCCCCAATAAGATTTCAGTTATATAAGAAAACAACAATAAACAGCCAAAAACCAATGTCATAAACATGTTATATTTTGCATTCTCATTTTATAATGCACCATTTCTATGTATTGATGTGACACACATCAAGTCAACAAACACTAATTTAAACTCCACCTATTTTCAAAAATACTGCTACTGATAAATTTGGTCCATGGAGTTTTAGGAAATGTAAGATTCAACACAAGTTAAGCAGGTGACAAGCCAAGTGGAAAAGTGTAAGAAAATTAAAATTGACCATTTCTCCTCCTCTTTGCACCCTTGTGAGTGGCAGAAGTGATTTGGACAATTTGTAATCCCTTTTACACCCAATTAAATAATGATATTGTCCTTTCTGTAGCCACATTTTCATACATACCATCTCCATTATTCTTCACTTCCTACTGAGACTTGCATCTCAGCATAGTGCTTGATAGGAAATCAAATCCTGCTGTAGGTTTTACATTAGGGGAGTACAAGCAGATTAACAACCCACTCTCTTAATCTCTCTAGCTGAGGTTTGGTCTTTCTTTAATAACTATCTCCATAGTAAGATAGCCACCTTAGTTGGGAAAAAGAGGTTAGAGAGTCATCACAACACTTTCATGTTCAGTGCATGTGCATCAACATATATAAGGAATCACAGAAAAGCCACGGGTTCACCGTTTATTGGCTTGAAAACATTCAAGTTTCCATATTTTCATGAAACTCCATCCTTCTGATGAAGCTGCTCCCATGCACTGGAGTGTGACAGTTTCTATTGATGTCTGCTTTGAATGTCCCAAGACAGGACTGTTGTTTTCCCTAGTTACACACTATGAAGAGTTTTTCTGTACAGATTTTTAACTCCCTTTCAGGCAGTGGTGAGCTACAATTGGATCTTTCTTGGCCTCATAACCTACATGAAATAAATCTATCTCCCTCAACATTACCTTCAAGGTTTCCTTTAGGTTCCAGCTGCTATGGTGGCCTGGCTCAGAGCCATCTCCTGCTTCTTAGCAGCCTTCTTGAAGTGTGGAGGAAAACTGTGAACTGTGAGGAGAAACCTGGGCACATTATTCCAGCTGCTTTCTTATCAGCAATGGGTAGAGAGGGATAATAATTTTTATTGATCTGCTGGCTATACACCTAAAGTAGCCAGTATGAGATATAGTTTGTAATCAGAGAGTATGCTGATTATTAGCTTATTTTCAGCTTGGCATCAACCTCCAGGTCCTTCTCAGCAAGGCAAAATATCTATAAAGACAGATGTATCCTTTGGGGTGGGGGGAATGCAATCTTTAAAACCAGTTACAACTGCTTCCTCCTCTTCCTTTAAAAACAGAAAAAATATCACTCTAGTGCCTGCTTGTGAGTATGTGATTTTGTTGAAACCAGGAAACAACTAAAATCCATTGTTTCAACAATTTATTGTTTACCTAGCATTATTTACTGCCAGGTAAAGCAGAGTCTGTAAAGTCAACTGGTTCACAAATTCTTTAATTATTAGTAAAAATACCATAGGTACTCCAAAATATGAAACCACAAGCTTTAGAAGAATATTTTCACAAAAAATTCAAGTACAAAATAAAAATAGCAAGGCAACCTTCACTGCTCCTAATACATCAAGTTCTATATCTGTCCATGTATTGTTACAACAAAAATAAACAGAACACATGAGATAAGTGCTTTCTTTTTTTGGCATTGGCTATTAGAAAAAGGTCTCTCTTCAATTTTTTTGGGTACCATTCCACAGTGGGATAGCTGTTATGTATGAATCTTTTTGTTGAAAGGAATTTGAAATTAATTGTAAACAGAAAAAAACACCCCCCTTTTGATATAAGTGGAATTTTGTTCATTACCAACCATTAGTAGCCATTAGATGATAAGTAGGCAGATTGGAGAGATGTTTCTTGAAATCCTACATAGTATGCAGAACATGCTTTCATGGGGCTTCCTGGCATTAAAAGATAATGTGCCTTATTTGGAAATATGGTCTGTTAAATCATGCTCAATCAGCTTACATAATAACACCTATATTTTGTTATTAATTTCAGATTTCAGAGACCTATGCCTTCCTACCGAGAGAAGCGGTGACACGATTTCTAATGAGCTGCTCAGAGTGCCAGAAAAGAATGCATTTAAACCCAGATGGAGCGGATCATAAAGGTAGTTTTAGTGCCAAATAGTGGGATGTAAAGTAATTTTATTTCTAATACCCATTTATACTTTCCTAGCTTAAGTGAGGGTTCATATAAATTTGGTAGACTGTAACAGTTCAATAAGTCAGATCATCTCATTTACTTAAGCTGGAAGGCAGTGAATCTTCTGCTTTCAGTAAAGGATGGAGTGTAATGCCATCTGCACCCTCAATAGAAAGGTGATTTTATCTGGAGGAAAGAATTTATTTTGCTATGGAAATGTTTGTATGGGAGCTTAAGCGTAAGGAATAGATAGGATATATGGGCTGTAGTCATTTAGGGTAGGAGAACTCATCAGTTTTCAGGGTTTGATCTTGGTTTTCCTTTTTCTTTGGGAGACTTCCACTTGTACAGCCTACACGTGATTGAAAATGCAAAAGTTAGAGCTAAATGGCACAGGCTCCACAATAAACACATAATGCATAATAACTGTTTTTTTGCAGATAATGGAAAACCTCCAACTTTGGTGACCAGTATGATTGATTACAACATGCCCATTACTATGGCTTATATGAAACACATGAAGCTGCAGCTACTAAACTCACAGCAAGATGAGGTAAAACCTGAAATCTTTTAAGTTTTTTTTTGTTCTCTTGGATTCTTTTGTACTTGTCTTTGAGGTAGCTAGGAAACTGAAGTGAAGATGATTGTTGATCCCATCTTTATAATTTTGTTGCTAAAACAGTCAGTCTGAGGCCAAGGCAGGGTCGTTTTCAAGCAACAAGATTGAGAGAAAATATGATGACTTATGGCCCTTCTGTGATTGGGATAGTGAGCTGTACTTTGAATTGCCTGAGGTGCTCATTCACTGGAACAGTGGAAAGGGTGATGTGGGCAGTTCACTCTACACTTAGTTCTGTGCCCAGAAGTGACTTCCATTGTGTGCTTTTATAAACCAATACCATCAACAGCTGAAATGACTGCCATGGTGTTCTCAAGGCTAGCAGCCAGGATGCAACACATTGTATTGACAGTGATGAAAGTCTTGCAAACATCAGTTGAGAACTTTAAGGCAAAAAGCTTAATAATAAGAGTAGAACTTGTTTTTGAAATTTTGAATAAAAAGGCAGAAAAAATGAGGAGGAGTAGACTGAGAATCAAACTTCTTCATGGAGAATTTGGATTGAAGTGTATTTAGTTCTTCTCAAAGATTGTTTGCTTTCTCTGATTTATTCAGAGTTTTCCCAGATCTTAAGGAGTGCTTCATCAATTGACAGGCACTGATCAAAGTATTTGTAGTAACTTCATTTTGCTAGAAGTTTGTTCATTTACCATTTAAGCTGCTAAATAGAAGCTCAGCTATGTGCCAGTCAAAAAATAATTCTGCATTGTGTCTTCCTGTCCAACTACTTAATAAAGAAAAAAACAACCTTAGCAGCTGGATTATGTCAAGATCTTGACTGAGTTCTCACTTGTGCAGGGTCAGCCAGATTTATTTTCCCAATATGTAGATATGGGCTATTGGTAGAGATTTCATGAATTATTCAACACTCCCTGGAATGGGCATTTCACACCTCTTCTAGAAATATCAGGATCCTTGTTTCAGTTTGGCCTTTTTTTTTTAATTGCAGAGGGTGTAGGGAGAGATCCCCAACTCAAAGTCCTTAATGCATAAATACAGCCTGGTCAGCTTTTCCTTCTATTGGATCTCCTGATTATTTGAGGGATATGGAAGTAGAGTTTCAAGTTGCAGGAGAGAAGAGGCTTTATTCTGCAGTAGCCTTAGGAATTAAAGAACTCCTTGGTTTCTACACCTTTTCCCTTTGAGAATTACTACTTCCACAACAGGGTCGAGCACTCATGCTGGATCAGGACCCCATGCCACAGAGCTTCTGTAGCCTGAATGTTTTGGTGTAGTCTTTCTGAAATTTTTGTTAAACCAGTTTTTCATCTAGACAATCCAGTGGCAATGATATGGAGGTAGCAGGACTTACCTTTGCTTGGTATTTCCCTGCCTAGCTCAGTTTTGCAGCTCTGTTGTTACTGTATATGAAATGCCTGCAGCAGTGGATTTATAAAGGTAATTTCTTATATGTTTTTGTAATAATAACTTTTTCAGGGTAGAGTGGGCACAAGGAAAGTTCTGGATTTATGAAAGTAATTTTTTTGTATTTTTTTAGTAATAATAACTTTTCCAGGACAGAGTGGGCACAAGGAAAGTTCTCAAGATAATCCTTACATCTTTTCTCAAAGCACAGTTTTGCCAAGGTTTTCTTTTCCCCCTGGGCTGTACATTTGTTGCCTTGAGAACAAGAAGACAGTGAAAATGTAGTACAAAGTAGCAAGACATCTGGTTCAAACTATTTAATGCACTTAAAAAACAGGCTTGGTTTGTAGGAAAGATTTAATCAATCATATCTGTATTCTTGTGGGGAACTGAGACAGGAGTAAACTTGGATCCCACTGCTAGCTAGCAAGATGACTGAAAATCTCCTAATTCTCTCATCTTCAATTCCATGCTTTTAAACTGAGACCATTGATGAGAGGGAAACAGATTTCATCTAAAAGGAGAACTCACCACTGAGTGGGAATTCAGAGCTATGCTGCAGCTGCTACAAAGATGCCAGTGGTTCTCTGTTTTTGCTCCCAAGCCCATGTGTCCATGCAGATTCGGATGGAGGTTTACACAGTTTGGGAAGTGGAAGTATTCTGCAGTGCTGTAGGCAAACAGGCTGCCTATGTGTGTTATTTTATAACTATGCAAGTGTCAGCCAGAGCCCCCTTTCTGTGAGCCCATCAAATTGCCAAACCTCAGAACTGAAATACGTAAGCTGCTGCTTGCTGGTTCCTGCAGGATTCAATGAGAAATACCCTTGAGTTTTAACAGAGACACAGCAATCCAGAAGGTCTGGGGGAGTTTGTTTTCTTATCTTGCTCTTTGAACAAGCAGAGTGCATTTTCCCTAAAACCCAGTCCCATCTGGCATGTGCCCTGGCCCTGTCTGGGGCAGGAGGCTGGTGGGCACCAGGGTTCTTCTGTGAGGGCAGTGTTTGGGTGTTTGCTGCTGCTGTAACTGGGGTGCTCATACCTTATGTAAGGCAAGACAGACAAGTCCCTGTTAGAGAAGCCCTCACTCTTCCATTTGATTTTTCACAAATCCCTGAGAACAAGATATGTCCATTTCCTTATTTGTCCTTGTCCTACTGTGGCAGTGCAGCACAGCGTCACCCTGTGTGCTGTCCCACTCTTGCTCCTGACTGGCAATTGCACTACTTCATCCTAATTTAACATGAGTCATTGCTGCAGGGAACAAAATGTCCACACAAACTGGAAACATTGCTGAGACCCAGTGGAGGAATTGATTTAAGTGTCCAACACTCAGAAAGAAGCAAGCAGCTTTATTAGTACCTATACTATCCACTTCACAACAAGTACACAGTGAATCATATTCTAGAGATTGCTGTTCTTCTAGGTCAGTTCTGATGAACAACCTAGAAAAATAGTCAGAATCCTGTCTTGTCCTATTTTGATAAAAAAATGTAAAAAAAAAAAAAAGATTGGAAAAATATTTCAAACATTTTCAGGATGTACAAAACTATTTGCCATATTTTACTCTAACTTCTTTGAAGTGCTTTTTTTCTTAACAGGAATAGCTATCTCAGAAAAGTTGTTATTGAAGGTATATTGCCTTAGGTTTGTACATTGCCTCAGTCATTTCCAGAGCAAGACTTGTGATACTTAATTTCTAATCCATGAGTGGATGCGTGAACTTCAGTGGGACTGAAGCAACTGAAGTCAAATATGTATTTGAATATTTCCTGGACTATGTCTAAAACTGTGTTCTTTTATAAATGGGGATAATGATCAGGATTTTTAGTTTTTGTCTTTTTATCACCCCTGTTAAATGTTCTGTAACTGGACTTGATAGATAAATCATATTAAAGATGTATAATGTAGAATAAATTTGCAGTGATTCTCCTGTGATTATACTGCTTTTATTTGCCACTGACTGTCATGACCATGCTCAGAACTTTTATAAGTTTTCTCATTTTCATAGATGCTTCTTTAAACACAGTGTAAGTGTGATATCATGTCAAGGGATTTGATCATGGATTCTTACTAGGTCAGGTTGCCATTTGGAATTATCTTCCTTTGAGTCTTTGTGGTTTAACCCCACCAGCAACTAAGAACCATGTAGTGGCTTGTTCACTTCTTTACCCATTGGTAGGATGGGGGAGAAAATCAGATGAAAGTAAAAACCCAGGGGTTGAGATGAGAAGAGTGTAATAATTTAAACAAAGTAAAATATACTACTACTACTGCCACTACTGTTACTACTAATTGTAATGAAACAAGAGAGAGAGGAGGAGAAATAAAACCCAAGAAAGACACGTGATGCCAAATAAAATTCCTCACCACCTGCTGAATGATGCCCAGCCTGTCTCCTTCTGGTCAACTCCTCCCAGTTTATATACTGGGCATAATGCTCTATGGTATGGAATATCCCTTTGGCCAGTTCAGCCAGCTGTCCTGGCCCTACTGCCTCCTGGCTTCTTGTGCACCTGCTTGTTGGCAGGGCATGGGAAACTGGAAAGTCTTTAACTTGGAGTAAGCCCTGCTTAGCAACAACCATAACATCAGTGTGCTATCAACGTTATTCCCATACTAAATCCAAACACAGCACTGTACCACTTACTAAGAAGAAAATTAACTCTATCCCAGCCCAAACCAGGACAGTGGTCATTCACAGAGTTACTGACTTACATGTGGAAAAGGTAAAGGATTCAGGCAGGGAATATAGGGAGGTCTCCTCAGCCAAATTTGTAACAAGGGCTTGGTATGTGGTCTCTAGTTACCAATTCTTTTCTGGAATATACTATGGAACTACTATGTAGTATCCTCATAGCTGAACAAATTACATTTGTCAGATTATCATACCACATAAATGCAGTATTTTCCTTTCTCTTCTTGATGTGCTCTGCTTGTTTTCTTATATACTAAATTATTTAGCATGATTACAGTCCACACCAGATGTGAGTGAAACAAATGGGAAGAGAATGAGCTGCACATATAATGTGAAGAGTGTACCATGTTTTCTGACATGTCTCTTTTTATTTGCAGGATGAAAGTTCTATAGAAAGCGATGAGTTTGATATGAGTGACTCAACTAGAATGTCAGCTGTGAACTCTGACCTCAGCTCAAATCTGGAGGAGAGAATGCAAAGTCCTCAGAACCTCCAGGGCCAGCAGGATGGTAAGGCACTCATTTTGTCCAGACAAATGTGGCATTGCCTTGTCTTTTTTCCCATTCTGTGCTTGCATTTAGAATTTGTTTTCATAGTGTGTTTCATTAGGTAATTTGAAATACATGTTCCCTATGTCTCAGCATGAAGAAGAAGAAATTAGGGGGTTTTCTTTGCAGGTTAATTAATTTGTTGCTTATGCAACAGGTGAGTGCTTAGATAACTGTTGTTAAGTAGTATTATCTTACTGTTTCTATATATGTATCTGTAATGTGACCATGCACAGGCATAAAAGGAAATGAAGCTCAAACCTTTCAGGCAACCCAGAAAGCTGACAATGTTGTTTTTACAAGGAGGGAGAGTAGTGTCACAAAAGCTGGTTATTTGGGAGATAGAAACTGCAGTATGATATTCAGAAGAAAGGATGAAAACAACAAATTCCTATGGAAAAAGAGGCGAAAGATGAGAAAACAGCAAGCAGCATTGTACATCTGAATGTTGTTTCTTGTTTACAACACAAAACTACTTTTTGGTCAGAGATTAAACTGACTTACTTTGCACTGAAGGTGCATAGGTATGTAGTCTTTGGTTTCAGCCCTTGTTATATAACAAGTTAAATGAGTCTGGTTTGGAATGAACATTCTTCTGGATTACACAGCTCACAAATAGTCTGTTTACTACAGACTGTGACAGTGGCTCATGAGTGGCACATGAATAAACAACACCAAAGTGCAGGTCAATTCTATTGCCATTAGAAACAACATTGGAATTCTGTACGTGCTACTTGGGAACTTCCTGATCATGTGTTCCAAGTAAGAAGTGCTTTTTATATTCTTTTGAATACTAAATATATGGGATTTGACAGCTTGGCTGGATGCTTTGCACTTCATGCATCATGGTCATTTGCTAGCTGGTAAGATATTTAGGTGAGAATGGGTATGGTGCACAGTGGCTGATAGGGCCTGGTGATGGGCTGGATTTTCAGCTGGGTTGCTTTCCAAACAAAGGAAGGAGTAGGATGTCTGTGAGAATTTGATAGGCCAGATTCTAACCACAACTGCCTTTTGTCTGAGCATCCTCAAGCTATCACAAATATTTTTCAACTTTTAACTTAATTTCTGTCTACACATGCTCACTAAAGGAGCAGTTCTGATGCATGATATATGAAAAGTTAGTTCACTTTCCTGTTGAAGTTTGACTTTACACAGGTATAATATATTATAGTTATACTGCTAACTTAGGGGCTTCAGGGATACTTAGGAAGGTGCCATTTTATCTGGCTTTCACTGCAATACTATACTGTAGAAGTTTCACATATATAGTTTCTTAATAATAATTGCATGCATGTATATGTCTGAAATAAAAATTATAGCTCAGTACAGTAACCTGTGAAGAAATGCTTGTCACACATATTTTAACACCTGCTGCAACCAGATTCATGTGCCACATCTAATCATATTAGAACCTAAGTATGAATGATGAAATGCTGCAAATCTGTCACTTGCTGTTTGAAATGTATGGGAAATAGATCCACTGTGGTCTTTGAACTTCAGAGAGTATGATCTTACAGTATGGCTTTAAATCCGTCAACTTTTCTTCCCTTCCTCCCAGATGGTACTTGCTCACCTTCCTAAGCCAATCCTATTTTTTGCTGTGTCTTCTGGTTAAAGCTTTTGCTGATAGAGAGATTTGAAATAGCAGCTCTTCTTGCTTCATTGTTTTCCTTTGCTAGCTGTTGTTAGGTAGCAAACCTAAGTGTGGCTAGTTATAGCAACACTGCTGTTTCAGATGTGGGAGAAGAGGCTGAAGGAAGAACAGAAAGACATGAGGTGGGGGGGAAGAAGAACAAGAGGAGAGGGCAGGAGAAAAATAGATTGGAAGAAAATAAACAGTATGAAAAGTAGAGGAAGGGAAGTTGGAACAGGAAGGAGGGAAAATAAAAAGGAACTTAAATGAATTTAGCAGTAAAATCCCTTTTGCTGTCACAGGCAGCATTGTAAAATTTTACAAATTTAATCTGTAATTATAGTACACGCACACCAAAATAATCACCAAAGCATGAATCTGTGTCAGAAGTGATTCTTGCTCCCTTCCCTCAAACATTCTGTATGTCTATGAAATTTTATGTCAGCCACCACATTCGGCCTGTAGATAAAGACACTTGGCATTTGCCTCATCTGAAATGTTTTGCTGCATCCTGGCAGGTGAAAATTTGCTGTTGCATAAGCTTGCCTGTGTACATGCAGTTGGAATTGGTGTCTGGGGTGGAATGGGACAGCACATGCCTTCTGCTGCCTCAAGCATGCTCTCTTTGGGAGGATAATTTGCTAGTGGGGATCATTAGGAAAACTACTGCCTGGGATGGATTAAGGACAGCTCCAGTGTACCTAAAGGTGATGTGATTAATCAGTTTACTTACCTGGTTTCCAATGTGAGCTACACGAGAACATTTTGGGACATCCCCTGTTTTTTTCCTATGGATTTAAATTAATTTGGTACTAGAATATAAACAGCCTGTGTACCCTACAGGAATATAATAGTGAACTGGGCCATGCTACTGAGTGGTAGATGGAGGCTCCTCTTCCAGTTCAGTTTATCAGAGCATCAGAATGCTGACAGTCTATGTAGAAGAAATATGATGCTTTATAGCCTCATCCCTTGGGGCTGTACTTTCATCCTATTTAGACAGGCATTTCTCTTTGGGATTCCACTACACAGCTCATACTAGAAAATTTCTCAATGTCTTCCAGCCCAATACTGTGTCCTGTTTCTTATGGTTAGGTTGCTTGAACCTAAATAGAGTAAAGGCAAGTATGAGAGCAACTCACAGCATCAGCTGAAAGCAATGCATGGTAGGTGAGAAAGCACCATGGTAGGTGAGAAAAATGCTGAGGAGGAAGGGCATGGAGATAGAAGGTGAATATTTGCTCAGAGTAGATGGGTGCTGGTACTGCACAAAAGTCCTGGGCTTTGCAAGTGGTCTGAGGCTTCATAATACTTGTACTAAGGTTGTTAGGTGGAAAGGGTGCAGGGAGTTAAGGAAGTAATGAGAAGTGTGGAGAGCTAGTGAATTGTATCCATGGTACTGAAGTTGCTGCAATACTACTAAGGACAGTTTCCACTTTAAATTAGCCTTTGTACACTTTTAAATAACAGGGTCTTGAGTCACACCTGCTGGTGAATGGCTGAAAATAGTATCCTGAGCACCTGCAGGGCTGCTGCAATGATGGAGTAGGAGTTGGAAAAGGGCTGCTGCTCTTCCCTGGGGAGATAGAGAAGAAAAGGAGCTCTAATTTACAATTGGTTCATTCCCCAGCTGGGAACAGGGTATGGCTCTCTGCTTAGCTGTGCCTCAGAGGTGTTTTCTCTAGCAGCCAGCTGGATAATAGAGCTACAAATTGCTCATGTGTTCCTTTCTCTTTTGCTTGCCTCTTGCTTCCCTGGACATGACACAGTTCTGTGTCCTAAGCTAGTTATTTGGGATGAACTCTGTGTAACTCATCTGCAGGCAAAGCTCCCACTTGAGAGCTGTCTTTAATTCTCCTTTTTCTTAATAATGCTCTTGGGGCTCTGATGTTGCTGGATCAAACCCTTTTGCCTGTATCAGACCACAGACAGCAGGCAAGGTTTGTGAAGGGAGTTGGAAATAAAGGAGCTTTTTTGTTTTTTTAAGTTAGTGGTCCAACCTGTTAAAAAAATGATTTTCATAGTGAAAACTGACCTCTAGATAGGCCTTCAAAGGAGTAGCAACAGCTTCTACCTGAGTGAAAATAGGACTTTTGTTGCCCTTGCTTGTTAGCTGGAGCCCTGTGCAGAACAGCTGGGTGTGTTTCCCTCCTCACTGTTGTGGTTCATTAGTTACCAAGACAGGAGATATTTAGGGGGATGCTCTGATTAGAGGAAATTAAGAAACATACAAGTGTTCTTAACCCTAGAAGTGAGAAGAATTAAGTATAAATGTGACATTGCATTTTTTGTTTGTTTGTTTGTTTTCTACTATGTGAGTTATCAAGTAAAAGTCAGGGATGAGACTATTTGACTGTAACTCAGTGAAAGATGCAGGATTGATTTATTTTGAGTATTTCTCACTGTATAGAGGTATACAAAATATATCAGTGATTAGTCTGGATTTGGGTGGAGGGATTGTGTTCTCTTCAATCTAGTTTTTAGAAAATTATAGTTATATTTTTATACATATATATACAACTGCTTCTCAGGCACTGTGTGGAGACATGTAGGAACTTACAGGAGCTAACCATGACAAAATATGTCAGAAGTCAACCTTTAATGGGGGTTATGCTGTCAATTTAGATGTAGAGATTAATAGGCTTTTCCTGGTTGTATTTTTTCCAATTTATAGAAAATTAAGTCATAATATTGTAATGCAATGGAGGATTGTCTTTGAGTAGTTTATGATCACTTGAATGGTGTCAGTTCTCTTTCTTTGGCATGTTCAAACTGCCATGTTTTACACAATATAGGTGTAGGAAAGCTGGCTGTTAACATTAACTATTCCTTTCACTCATTTGTGTTTGTGACAGATGCAAGTATTGGAGTCAGCCATCTAAATACCTGTTTCCTGCATCAAAGCTATAATCTCTACACAATGACTTCACCTGAAATAAGTAACATTAGCTGATTAAGTTGTCAAAACTGACTGTCTGTGCAAGAGTGCAGTCTTGCTGTTGATTTTTCTCTCTGAACTAAGTCCAAGCCAAGAGTTAATCCATCTTCTCATTCTGAACTTGTTGTACTGTTGTACTTCTTTCTGCTTCTGTCTTTATTCCACAGAAGCCTGGACTCCCTGTCTTGAAACATTGACTTCTCTTTATTCTCAAATCAATTTAAGTTCAAGATATATGAGCCCAAGCACCAACTGCAGGCCAAAGTGAAGAGCATAATGGAGTAAATTATCTCTGCTGTTGACAATGTATTGGCCCTGCTCTTAAACTTGAGTCAAGTGAGTGGCAGCAAAGCCAACATGAGAGCAGGTGATTCCCAGCATTAAATCCATGGCAACCTTTTTGCTGATAATTAAGAATTTTCAGTGGAAATGTTATTTTACATTAACTTATAAATTCAATTTACATCAAGAGATACTGTGCTTTTAATTTTTGTTCAAGCACTGAAAGGTTTTACAAATGTCCTTGTTCTTTATGAGGTCTAAGTCCACTTGACTTCAGTAAAGGCTCACAAAAGGTTAGCCAAACTGTCTGCAGAGTTTTCATACCTTTTCCTAAAAACCTTTATTTCTTTAGACTTCAAAACAAAGCACCTGATATTTCTGTGGTATATAGGATAGACTGAAATTACCAATGAAGTTATAAAGCCTTAATAAAAATATTAAAAATAAAATAAAAAGCAGTCTGTCAGTTTTCCTAGATGCCACCTCATATACTTTTAGAAAGCCTTTTCATTTTAGGAACTTTTTGTGACTTGACTGGTTTTATTTGCAATCTTTAGATCCATATCAATAAAGCTAAAATGCTATTAAGGTTGTTTATAATGCTTATACTTTATGTAAGATATTGCAAATTAATAAGCATTTTACTGTGAAGAAAATGGTAATTTTTGCTTAGTAGGAAGGGTTTGGACTGATTAAAAAGGTTAGCTTACAAAGAAGATAGAGAAAAAATTACTTTTTTTTTCCTTTGGTGAAATGGCAAGCCATTTAAAATTACATTTGAGCTAGGACCAGGTGATCTGACAATTTTGTGATATATTCAGACCTTCCAGTCTTGTTCAAGCCACTGAAATTTGCAACACTTTGGGAAATGATCTCACTTCTTACCACTCAGAGTGAAATGATAAATACTTGTTTTCTGAAAATCTAAGACACTTGCCTGTCTCGAGGCAGTGAAAAAGGAGCACAGATGTGACATACAGAAGCAAAGGTCTCCTGTCTCTGTAGCTGTTGATCTGCCACCTTTTGCAATCACCAGCTTTCTTACTGAATAAAGCAAAAGGCAGTGCAGTCACACATATATGTTTCTGACTAAGTCTATGGGCTGCACTGAAGTGTGTCACAGATGTCAAAATCACAGAGGTTTCTTTAGACAGGGAGTTAGTTATAATATGTTGCTCTGTCTGGGAAAATCAGTATCATATTCACCTAAGCAGAGTCAAAGTCTACCTGAGAAACTGGCATGTGATGCTATTTTGCTTCAGTGGAGCTGCACCTGGAGCGATTTAGCTCAGCAGATTTGGTTTGATGGATTATTATCTGCATAAACCAATGTATTTTAGTGGAAGGTGTCCCTGCTTATGGCAAGGTGGCTAGAGCTACATGATCTTCAGGGTCCCTTCCACCCAAAACATTTTATGATTCTGAGATTTAAGAAAGAGAAGGAAAATGGTGAAACAGAAAGTCTGAGAGTTTTGGAAATCTAGTTTCAGTGGTGTTTTAATGACTTCTTTAGAAATGATACCTTATCAGGGCAAAAGGCACTACAAGTGACACTGCAATGACACTTGAGCAGTGCTACAATGTCACTGACAATGAATATTACTGAGCCTGGGCAAGAGCTTGAAATGTTGCTGCAGCTGCATTAGAAACTTTCAGCCCTTAACATCATTAAGGAGAGCTGGGTGGAATTTTCAGCAAATCAAGTATTTTAATGGACTGGCTGCTGACAAGGCAGCTGCTGTGTGCATTGTCATCAGAATACTGAGCTGATACATGAGGCACTTCTATTGTATGAGAGATGAAAATCTTCCTTTGACTCTACACACAATTCAAATTTGTTCAGAATTAATCATAAATGTTTCTCAATGGAGAACACTCCTTCCCTCCTCCTGGACCTACCTAATCATACAATGGTCTCAAACTGGGATTTGGACATGAGCACCCATCTCACTGAAGTATAGCAAATAGATTGCTTTTATAACTGACTCTTTTAATATGTAGAGTTACTGTATTTACATTTGCTACTTGCAAGCATCTTGTGAGTTGGCTTTAGTGAATATCTCCCCCCTGCTCCATGTTACTTCTGTGTGTCTTATTCCATCTTATAATAACTTGTGGGATTTTTTTTGACGTGTCTCTGTTTGTTTCTTATCTTATACTGTAATTTGCTTTAGAGACTAAAATATTATTAAACATGAATTATGCATTGAGCAGACTCTCTGCTAGAGTCTGAGTGGTCTGTTGCATCCAGAGAACAATCTTGTTTCCTGCACCACCCTCCCAGCTGCGCAACTGTCACTTTCTATTACGCTTGCCTTGAACAATTGAGTGTGGCTTGTAATGACAATAATTGCCTCAAAATTGTTTGTCATGTTTGCCTTGTTAGCAACAAACTACTAACTGTTGGTTACAATCAGGTTCTCAGCTATTACTCCATAATTACATCAGGGAATACTTGCAGCCAATAATAGCTGAGAAATTAGAATTATCTTTTCACAAGTAATGCTAAAATGCTTGCAGACCATTCACTCTATTCACAGCCACTCATTTTTACATCAGCAATCTAGTGGTAAGTGAAGCCTGCTCCCATGTAAAAGGCTTGCTGCAGACCTGTATCCTTTTGCAGCTTCAGAACAGTTGTATTAGTGCTGTAACAATAAAATGTCCTGTAACAATAGGTATTTCACTTTGGCAATGTTACTACCCATCAAGCTATCTCTTCTTAATGCACATACTGAAGGCAATTTGCTTTTGATTTCAGTGTTCAAATCCTTGTAACTAAGCTTAGCTGGATTTCTGAAAGTGTTGTTTGGTTTGGGTCGATATTCTTTGGTTTTTTCCCCTGTCTTAACATATCTCTGGCTGTTCCCTCCTATTTCTCTTTAACATCAAATAAAAGGAGGGGCATTCTGCTACAGAGATTTAGTTTTGCTTTCCAGTAAAGGCACTTTATCCATTTTATCCTTTCATATGTACCAACTGACTTTAGCAGAGGCTATGTGCACAAATTGCTTGATTTAATTTGTCTACTTCCTTATAGTAGAGGTGGAGGGTTTTTTTCATAGTTACTGTTAAAATACATGCTAGGCATTGGCTACCATGTTTTTTCCTATTACATATACCATAGAATAATATAATACAGCATTTTTTTCAGGAAAAGGAATGTAAAGAATGTGCTTTAAAGAAATTTAATTTAGCCATTGATTTTTCGCTGTGTTATATTTTAATTAAGGAAGCTGTTAATTTATTTTTTTTCTGAACAGGAAATTCCCTCAAGACATTGGGCTATCTTGTGAAAGATTTTTTTAGTGGAAATTTCTTTGAAGCATTTATTTGATAAAATGTTTGTAATGTTGAACATTTAAAATTAATTGTATTTTTTTACACCAAATGCAAATAGTTTGATTGCATGAAAAAAATGAGTATTTTTCAGCAGTATAGTGTTTTTGTAATATTAAAACACAAAGTGGTTATATATATTTTCCTGAGAATTGTGAAGAGGTATTTTCAAATAATTGGTTTAACATTTCTAGATAGTCATCATATTTGTTGTCCTGAGGCAGAGGGACATGCCATCTCTGGCACTTCTTAATGACAGGATGGAAGAAAAGACACAATCATGCTGATAGTTTCAGGATAGGCTGCACTCCAGTGGTGTTCTCCAAGTATTCCTGAACACTGATAGCCTGGTTTGTGAGAAAGATAGTAGAATTGGTTTGCAGGCTGACTGGAGACAGATACAAGAACAATTAAATTTAGCATCAACACAGATTAGAATACAGCTTGACTCGTTTGACAGGGGTTTTCAGCACTTGGTGACTGGTTAAGAGCCTGCTGGGAGGTGTGTCAGGCTCAGGCAGTCTCTCCACTGCTGTAAGCCAGGTGGATGCTGACCAGTTCTGACCACTGCAGGAGCAGCCTTCCAGACTGACTGACAGACTGACAGACTTCAGTAGCAACTCAGACCCACTCTGGGAAAAGATGTGGAGGACCACACAATTTAATTGCCTTTGTTGGAGCTACTATGTATGATGCTGAGAAACCAGTTCAGAACCTCAGCTGTAAGCGCTGGCATTACTAATAGAATAAATTAAGGTAAAAGCTAAATTTATGTAATATACAACTTTCAGACTTAAGTATACAGAAGTGAAGAGAAATTGATGCCTTAAGTCAGCTCCAAGAAGCTTTTCTCCGCTTTCATCAGGACACTGGCCTTGCAGCCAGAATGTGGCTTTCCAGCAGAAAGATTGCCTTGAGACCAGTCTCTACTGCAGAGATTGCTGCTTATGGGGATAGTTCCATCTCTGTGTTTAAAGCCTTTCCTCAGCGCTTCAGTTTAACTTCAGTGTTTTACAAGCTTCCTTTCTTGTCACATAAATCAAGGAGTCAGTTTAATGCATCTCTGGAGGACTAGTGACTGCTTCTACTGAACTTCTAGCTGCTCCTGTATCCTGTGTGCTTTACTGGGTAGAGCTCCCTAAGTAGGAGGCAGAATGATCCTTGTTAATAACAAAGATTCCTGCTAAAAACTGTTAAACCTTTGTAAAATTAGTAATTCCTTCTGACTGCAAGGTGGAGTTCAAACCTCTATGCTTAGCTTTTTGTACTCTGAAATATGAATTTTGAGTAAGCGTAGACATTGGCAAGTAGGTTCAAACAGGATCATAAACCAGAGAAAAAGCATGTGATTCACTAGTAGCTTTTGAAAAAGGCAATAGTAGTAGATACTTTGGGGCAATAATTGACTAGAAAATTTGATTTTTTTGCTTTGGAAAACTATAATAAAATCATGATATCAACAGACTAATCTTACGAGTGATAATTGCTATTACTAGTTTGATTAGAAAAGAAATTAGGAGATGCAAACTGGAAATAGTTATTTTTGTTTTCCTCTTAAAAAAAAATAGAGAGATGACATTTCAGTTACACAAAGTTACTGTTCAAAGAAGAACTAAAAAATGAAGTACAATAAAATTTTAATGACTTAACTGGCAAAGACAGTGAGTTTGTTATGTCACACTATTTAAGGGTCTCATGAATGGTTATTCTGAAGGGAGCTGATGCTGCAAGCTGTCAAAGAGAGAATGGCAAGACAGAACTACATGATGTAGGAACTCTTAATGTCAATTACTTGGAGTGGAAGAAATAATCCCTCTTCAAAAGGAGGTGGTACAAATAGTGAGAGCATCAGTGTGGTCTAGAGAGCTAGAAAGCAAATTGAAGCAACCAGTGCTTTCAAATCAGTTTTTAAAAAGTCTCCTAGCATGTGTATAAAGAAGCTATAATTCTTAGTAATAGTCTATCAATAGTTTACAGGTCTGCTTACATCTTCTGGGATTTCTATCTGTTTAAAAACAATTGGTAAATTTTAGAAATATATTCTTCCATCTTTTAAAAGATATCCCTCTGAGGTAACCGTCCAAGGATTATATTTGTATCAGAAGTCTAAAAAAACTTTGATTTTTAGTGATTTGGTTTTTAAATATTTTATCCAGCATGATTATCTCCAAAGTACATGGATGCAATGAAAATCTTACTGAAATAAATAGTGAGAATTTCTATGAACTCCAGAGGAGACAAAGTTTCACCCTGCACGCTTTCATAATAGGTGCTCTGTAGCTGAACAAATTCAGAAGTAGTTAATGTGTGCACTGAAATTGCTACTGTATCTTTAATTAAACCATCAGTGCAATTTATGCAGTGATGATAAGCTTTAATTCAGCAAGTTAGCCAAGCTCTGCTTGTTCCTGTATCTTCATTTCTTCTTTCTGCTACATTTCTGCAGCTCTGTATTAGTTATATGTGGTCTCTAGGAACTGTTCATTTTAGATTCCTGGAGCAGGCTATAATCCCTGGTTACTCCTTTAATAATGCAGTCATAGATTTGCAGTTGTACATATTATTATATTTTCTGAAAATACGTCCTACTTTAATTAAAGGCATAAATTTTGTACAGCCTCGTAGCAAGGACAAATATTTTTCTCTCCTCTGAAGCATCTATTCATCAGTGTGCTTCCATTCACCCCCTGGAAAAAATGGGGCCTAAAATGATTGCTTGCTCTAGAAGTTGAAGAAATGGTGGTGACAGCATTAAAAGGCAAGTGGTATAGGTAGATTTCAAAGAGTGAAACAGCAGCCTCACCAAGTTTTTCGTAATAATTTAAGGAAGAGTGTTCCATGGTGGTCCTTGAACTTAATTATCTCTGTTGGCATTGTAAAGTGTTGATTTCAATAGAACCTTGATTAAATGCAGGTTTTCAAAGGAGAGGATAGACATGGTAAACCAATTATTTTTCTGAGAAACTATTTTTCACCACCTAGGAAACGGTGTGCATTTCTAGCCTTTTACAGGCAGGTTTGACACTATCATGGACACACAGAAGAATAGGGTTTTTTGAGAAGAACTTCTACTGCACAGATAATTTACTTGGCTGGCTAGTGGTAGCCTTTCTCTTTCTAAAATCCCCTTCCAGTGTAATGCCTGGTTTAGAGCAGTCCAGTTCAGAGAATCATAGAATCATAGAATCATAGAATCATAGAGTCATAGAAACCACTCTCTGGACTCCTCCATGATTCCTGCTCAGAGTGAAAACTGTCTCCCTTCAGCACCCTTCAAGGCAGGAAAATTTTACTTATTCTACTTTCCTATATGAGTATGTGGTGGATGCCTTTCCATTTGTTCCTCCCTGTCTGTATACACAGATGTGAACAGAAATCAGTTCTGAGGAAAAATACAGAGAGTAGAGGATTAGGAAGGCTGTGTAGGGAGTAGCTGAGATTGAATTTGCCAGGGTTGTTTCTCCAGAAGCACGTGTTAAAAATAAAGTTAGCATTGAGTTTTATGTTGCCCCAGTTATATATTTTGTTACACAATTTGAAACCAATATAAATCTAAGTCAAGTTTACACAAACCTACCTATTACTATGAAAAGATTTTCTATTTTATAACCATATTTATATCTATATTTCTCTTATCACAAATATACATATATACACCTTTATATAGATGTCTATCTCTAAATAAAGTGAACAGATCACTGGAGAGAAGTAGAACTTGATGGCATGGGAATCTCTTTTTAAGCATGCATTTTCTTGTGCTCTTATTAGAGATGGTCTCTGAGAGCTCAGAAATACCATGGACTCACATTTCTAAAGAGGCAATTTTGTGAAGGCTAAATCCCTCCAAAGCAGTATACATTCCAATACCTGTGAATCTCTGAGGCAATAAAGCAGGGCTCAGAGAACTGTAAAGTCACAGAATGTCAGGTTGGAAGGGAACCTCAAGGATCATCTTGTCTAACCTTTCTTGGCAAAAGCGTGGTCTGTACAACATGGTCCAGCACCCTGTCCAGCTGTCTCTTAATTATTTCAATAGCTGATTGTTCTCATTGTTAAAAATTTTCCTCTTATATCTAATCAGAATCTCACCAGAAGTAACTTATACCCATTACCTCTCATCTGTTCCATGTGACTCCTTGTAAAAAAGAGAGTCCTTATCCTCTTTGTAGCCACCCTTTAAATACTGGAACATGGCAACAAGGTCTACCCTCAACCTTCTTTTCTCAAAATCAAACAAACACTGTTCTTTTAGCCTTTCCTCACACAGCAGTGATTTGATCATCTTTGTGACCCTTCTCTGTACCTTCTCCAGCCTTTCCATACCTTTGTTTGTATAGCAGGATCCAAAACTGCACACAGTGTTCCTGGCGTGGTCTGACACTGAGGCACTGAGAGTGCATCTCTGCTCTTGTTGACACAACCCAGCATCCTGTTGGCTTGTTTTGCTGCAGAAAATCAGTGCTGACTCATACTGAGCTTGTTGTCCACCAGAACTCCCAGGTCCTTTTCTGCAGAACTGGTCTCTACCCCCTGGGTTGTTCCCATACTGTGTTGCATTCCTGAATTATATTTTCCCAGGTGCAAGACCTTACACTTGTCTTTGTTCAACTTTGTAAGGTTCTTGCTAGCTCACTCTTCTAACCTATCCATGTCTTCCTGCAGTCTGGTTCTCCCTTCTGAAACACCCACTTTCTTACTCAGTTTGATACTGGCAAATTTTATCAGTGTACACTTGATCCCATCTTCCAAATAATTTGTGATGATATTAAACAGCCTTGAGCCCCACACAGATCCCTGTGGGACCCCACTTCTGGCAGGTTCCAGCTTGAAAAGGAGCTGTTCACTGTCACTGTCTGTGGGTCTCCTGAGATCCTCTCAGCAGGACATGTAGGTGGTTAAAAGTTCAGATTTTCCCAGCTAGTCACCAAAGAAAATGCAGAAGCTGTTTTTCAGGGTTTTCCAAGGTTCTTTATTGTTTCTTATCTAAAGAATTCTTTTTCTAGCTAACAGAAGTCTGTTCAGCACATCGATCCAGGGCACACTGCCTGCCCTTGGGGCAGGTCTTATCTTTTATACTATAAATTACATACCTAGTATTTACAATTACTTTCCAATACATGACAATTTTATTACACTGTCCAATTCTGTCTCAGTCCAATCCAAGAATGCCAGCTTGGCATTCAACATGGATGGCATGAAGGAAAAGATATACCATGCCCAAAATCCTCCATCTTAGCTACGAATCCCCTAATATAAACATTTCTAGAAATTCACTTTTTTACCTTCTGAAAATTAATTTTTGTGACTTGTAATTATTCCTGCAATGTTGGTAGTTTTTTCCAGGACTCAAGCCCAGTCCCCAGGAGTCCTGGGCACCATGCCAGGGCCTCTGAGACCCCTGGCAGGGGGGGTCTAGGGGCATCCAGGGAAGCCAGGGGAACACCCTGGACTCCCACAGTTCACCACCTCCCTCTGGGTGCAGCCTTGTCAGCCAGATCCCCCCTGCACCACACAGAGCACAGGTCTGGATCATACCACACCACTCTCTCCAGAAGGAAGCTGTGGGTAAACATGCCAAAGCCCTTGGAGAAACCCAGGTAGACAATGCCCACCTCACCCCACATCAAGTGAGCAGGTTACTTTGTTGTAGAAGGTGATCAAGTTTGTCAAGTACAATATGCCCTTGGTGAATCTGTGCTGGCTTTTCCCAATCACTTGCTTCATCTCACTTAAGATAGCCCCTAGGAGGATTTGTTCCATATCATTCCCAGGGACTGAAGACTGATGAGCCTATAACTTCCTGAATCCTCCTTTAAGACCTTCTTGTAGCTGGGAGTGGAATTAGTGTTCTGCCAGTCTCCTGGGACATCCTTGGATCTCCAAGGTTTCTCAGAGATTATGGAGAGTGGCCTCACAGCAATGTCAGCCAGGTCTCCCAATAACACTCTTGGGGGGATACTTAATAGTATCTCCTGTAATTCCCACACCAAATCTTCCTTTGCAGTCAGTGGGACTGTGTTTGCATCAACCTGGGTTTTTGTTCCCAAGGCCAGGCCCAACAGTGCAGGTAAAGACAGAGATGAGGAAAGTCTTGAGAGCCCCGGGCATTGCAGCATCACTGGTGACTAATTCACCTTTCCTGTTTAACAGAAGGACAGTATTTTCCTTCTGTATCTGCTTGTTGTTTATGTACTTGAAGAACACTTTCTTGTGGTGGCATTTCTTGTTTTGGTGTGCATGGAAAAGATTTTGTTTAAATATATTTCAAACGTATGATGAGGTGTGTGCCATCTATACCAGCTTGTTTTTTCCTATTTAGCAGAGGCAGCAGTGAGAAACAGCAGATGTCAGTATCTGTAGCTTCTATCAGAATATTACAGGTTATATCTGAGGGACAGCAGTAGCTAAAACAGCTCAGCAGCACATTCATCCTCCAGGGATGCAACAACAAAAATAAATTTGGATGGCTGTCTCTTGTATAAGTAGGTTCCATTTATATATGTGTGTGTGTGTATACATATATTCATGCAAAAATAAATATGAATCCATAGGGAAGCACTGTCCATCCTTCAAAGTGTTCTTCTGTTACAGGGCAGGGAAATCTTAGGGGCTTCCTCAGAGCCATTTGCAGTGGTGCTCTGTAGGGCAGGTCAGAGACTAAGTGGAGAAGACTTGTGTGACAATTCAGCTGGAATTCTGTGTGCAGCTCTGGGACCCTCAATACAAGAATTATAATTGTAGAATTGGTCCAGAGGAGGGTTACAAGAATTGTCAGAGGGTCAGAACAACTCTTCTGAGTTGTTCATCCTGGAGAAGGAAAGCCTTAGAAAAGATGTTAATGGAGCCTTTCAATATTTAAAAGTGATATACAGGAAAAAGAGAGACTTTTCCCAGGGCCTATAGTGACAGGACAAGGGATAATAGTTTTAAACCAGAGGAGTATAGGTTTTAAATTGGACATAAGGAAGACTCTTTTTTTTTTTTATGAAGACAGTGAAGCACTGGAATAGGTTGTTCAGAGAAATTGTGAACATCCCATCCCTGGAAATGTTCAGGGCCAGGCTGGATGGAGCTTTGAGCAGCCTGGCCTAGTTGAAGGTGTTTATGCTCATGTAGGCATGAACTAGAAAACTATGAAAAACTAGACTGATCTCAATGTCTGTTCCAACTCAAACCACCCTTTATTTCTCTAATTGCACTAATCAAGGAAAGAACACATACACTCTGACTTATAAGACCTCTGTCAAGAAAGAAAGGAGATTTCTGGATCATTTCAGGTGGATTTTTTTTTTTTCTGCCATGCCTGTCTAGGCAGCCAATAAGGTAGCAGGATCATGAAAGGTCCCAAAATTGAAGAGTGGGTTGAATAATTTAAAGCTGGATATTCTTTTTACTGGAATATGATCAGGAGGTGTTTCCTTCCTCCTACCACCTTTCATTTGTCTGCCTTTGTTGTTAAAAGGCTTTTTCCCCCTGCTATCATTTAACATCAAGACAGTTTGAGAAGGAAATGAATTCTGGAGTAAAAAGCTTTGTGCACTGGTGTCAGGTGATAAGGAACAATTTTTTTCACAAGTTCATGTAGTTATTGGGGAAGAATGCTGAGGCTATTTTTGTCTGTAAGGTGTGAATTTTAGCAGGAGAGAAACAGTTTTCGTAATATTCCTTAGTTCTCAGCCTAAGGAAATCTGAAATACTTCTCAATACTTCATCTTTGCTTATTTGCCAGCTGAAATTATGTAATGGGAGAGGAGAATGGTAGTAAAGGAAAGGGTGCTGTGTTTGAAAGGCTTGTCCTTTGAGAAGAATGGACCAGTGTAGAGCAAATGGAATGGTAACCT
This sequence comes from Oenanthe melanoleuca, assembly GCF_029582105.1. Taxonomy (NCBI): domain Eukaryota; kingdom Metazoa; phylum Chordata; class Aves; order Passeriformes; family Muscicapidae; genus Oenanthe; species Oenanthe melanoleuca. Next base: position 42,139,481 of record NC_079335.1, read on the forward strand.
ATCTTCATGCTTGTCTCTGGATTGGATTCTGAGTATGAAGTGAGAAAGTCAGTTTTAGCAGCAAGGAAAAGCAGTTTTCCAAAGAGTTGTCTGATGGACAGGAAGAGAGTTGGCAGTGATGGGCTTGGCAGAAGCATAAGTGGTAGGTAGAGCTCTGACTCCTGCAGAGAGGTGGCAGGAGAGGGAGAACTCCTCTGCCATTGGTGCCTTTTAAACCTCTGCTCTTGGTGAAGTTTTGCTAGCTCTCTTCTAGTTACTCCCTGAACAAACTGTTTGAAAGAGTATTACTTGCCAGTGTGTAAAAGAAAAACATCAGTGCAGGCAAATTTGGATGTCTTGCATCATACTCTCAGTGGGCCTACACTGGTTTATAGCAAATGAGGTCCTAACCTTTTTTAAAAAGAAGTATTATTTTCTGTTTACAATACTAATTTCTGTGAGAGTTGATATCCCTGTAAGCATGAAAAATACGATCTTGACTTTATTATCAGCACAATATATCAGTCCAAAGTGCAGTGGAAATAAAGCAAACCTATCGATGTCCACTGGTTATCCACTTTCATCTTCAAATGGTGAAGAAACCACATAGGTGTTTGTGGTAAACATCTGTGTGATTTCAGTATGACAAAATCTGTTTTGGAACACCACCAAGTCAGTAACATGGCATAAGTGGTGTGCTTTATTATATTGTCTGTGTCCCAAAAGAGATTCTGTCATCTCTTCCACCCACCCTCTGCATGTGGAGTATCTTTCCAAAGCAATCTGAGAATGTTTGCCTATGGATTTAAATTGAAGTCTGATTCAGTAGTTTTATTGTTCTAAGTAGTAGTACTAAAGGAAGCCTTTTTAATTGGGAGCATTTGAAGGAATATTACTGTCTTTGTTAAATGTACTCACCCATACAACTAGAGTGACAGCTTTTCCCAGTGACTCAGAGCATCATTAATCTAGGAGGTTTAGAGCTATTAGCAGAGATAGCACAGCTCAGGGAGATTACTCTCCCATCTCCCTAGATACATCAGAAGGCTAGTGGAGCTGGGGAAATGAGGCAAGAAAAGATGGGTCTTCTGTCAGAAGAAGGGACTTGGAGATGAAGAATATCTGTTGCTTTGTGTCACAGCAATATATATATTATTTAGAAGCTGGAGATATCAGAAGTTGCATCATGAAGAAACAGTATGATTGAAGGCCAGAATCCTCTGAAATAAAGGTAACAGAAAGGTCCAAACACTGTGGTTTAATAAATTGAGTTTCTAATTTGGTGATGTTGGAATTTATTGATGGCTGTAAGTAATGTGTTCCTGGAACTCTGGTGAATGGGTAAAGAAGAGGGAGGACATTACAGTCATATTCCTTTCATAAGAGTGAAGAGACATGATGGAGGAATTTTGGCAGCAACATGCTCTGTTGGGAGTAAGTTGTAGAATTAGTGGAAAAAAAATCACCTTAAATCTGAGCTACACCTTAATGAAATGTGACCAATGTTTGGAAGGAAAGGATGGAAATTGCTTGTATTTGTTTTATTTTTTTCCCCTGGATGCTCAGACTGATTCAGCACTGAATATATTTATAATGTTTTTTTTTCTTTCAAAAAATCCGCTCCTTTGATATTAAAGATGAACAGCTTTTACACTAAGCCAGAAATCTGGAGGATATTTTAAGATCCACCTACATCTTATGAGATAGTCTTTACTACTCTAAATTAGATTCCCTAAACATGCCAAATATAAGGATGAGCAGAACATATGGATTGGCCAAAGGTATCTGAAGTAGGAGCCTTTTTTCCTGCCTGCTGCAGCTCAGCCTGAAGTGTGACAAGCACTTTTGGTGACACATTCCTGCAGGAAGGATAGGTTAGAAACTTCCTCTCTGGTAAGAGCTCCCTGGCTGCATGACATGATTGCATAAGAAGCCATAGGAAAGCTGTGAGTTGTTAATGTTTTCAAGGCCTTTTTTTCAGGTTTCTCCTTAGACCTATATGGATCTGGTGTAGGCAACTTTGGCAGATAGACAAAAAGCCAGTGAGTTCCTTTGTTGTTTGCTATAAATATGGTCATCATACTTTTAAAGTATTTGTTTTTAAAAAGTGGTTTAAGCTTGAGTCCTGGTTCTAGGTCTTTATTAGCCAATGTTGGGGTCTTATGGATTGCACATCCACATATTTAGGCAAAAAGAATTTTAAGTTAGTTGAAAAGTACTGACGAACATGTAGAGGGCTTTAGCAGCAGAGATAATATTGGATGGTTTCACCAGTTACTCTGATTCCAAATTTTCAGTTTGCTGCAGGGTCTGCCTTGGACTGGAGTCCCCTCAGGATCAGCTCCAACACACAGCCTTTCATTATTATCTCTCAAATGGGAGCTGCTGACACTCTGACCTGTTCCATTTCAGAACTCAGTCAAACACAAGTGGAACATGTGGGCTCAAATTTTATCCCTTTCCATTGAGTTTGCCACTGCCCCTTGGCTTCACACCAAGTAGAGGCACCTGTGTGCTTGGTTGCTCAGTGGAATGGAGCTGTTCCCTGTTGTGTGAGCTCTCCCTGCTCTGTTCCCAAAGAGGCTGTAACCAGGAACATATAGGAACAGCTGAAGGTTGTACAGGAAGGCTGGCTCTTCTCAGCTTCTGGCTCTGAGAAAGCTTGGAGGAGCAGGGTAAGAATAGGAATTTTAGCTGATTAAATGATTGATGCAGTGTTTGTCTTGGCAGGATGTGTCAAGAATCCTCAGAGCTCTAAGCACCTCTCATTGATACACAATATACTTCCTGGGTTTGGAAGAGAAAGGAACATACTGTTTTAATAGAGATTAAAGAATAGTAAACAGTGCACAGGTTGCTCAGCTAAACTCATCATTAGCAAATTTGGCAACATCCTTAGGAAAAGAGTTGATCTGATAATGAAAAGCAATCATCCTATCTGAATAGACAACTATAGGGCATAGATTGCCAAGAGATTGTCTGCTGACCTCTTTGCAAATATGAATGCTTAACTGCAGATGTTTTGAACTCATTCTTTTTGAACTGCCCAGCCTATGATAATCAGTCAAAAATAGTGTGTGCTGGAAGATATTCCTTGAGGGGAGAGATTTTTGCACTGGCACAAATATTTTACATCACTGCATTTCCCTGTGTGTGTTCCTATCTCTTTGGACTCATTTCCACAGTGGTTGTTTCTTTCTGCCTTTGGCTTTCCATTATTTTAAAAGACCCTATTGCATGTTAAAGGTTCACCTTTTTGACAATGTTGCATTTTCTCAGTTTACATAAACATGTGCAAAATTATGAATAGAAGATATTTTCTAGCTACTGCTTGTGTTCTAAACCTAAACATATGGTGCAAAATAATGTTTTTGTGACCACTTTAAGTTGTGAAAGTACCTTGACACAGAGGTCCATCAGAAGGCAGTAGATTTCATGCAGAGGTGGGTGTGATTGTCTTTTAAATAAGAATCAACTTTTCAGATTATTAATATGATTTATCATTTTTTCACCAGCATATGAAGGAGACCACAGAGAAATCTGTTGAACAATTTTGACTTAAGAGTTTTTTGGATTTAGTGTGAAGGTGTACTGCTACGTGAGGGAGATAGCTACTCTGAATCTAAAGTGTATCTGAAAGAAATGGTATGAGAAAAGTAACTAACATGGTTTCTTAAATGGGCAAGTGGGAGGCCCTCAGGCAATGAGAATTTGATTTTCATACTGCTTTCTTACTAATACTGCATGAGTCTAAGTGTTTCTTCTTAGGAGATAAACCTCCTTGATTCCCTGAGAGAAAAAAGATAGTTAATACCATCTGTAAAAGCCATTAAGTGTTTGTTAGGCCTAAATATCACAAAAGCCTTTTAACTGGTCACATGGGCAGGAATGATAAGATGGCTAATATTCAGATATATTCATATACATTGTCCTCTTTGCTTTTCTGGATTTTGTGGAAAATCTGACTCTTTCATATTGAGGAGTGTGGGAAAGATAAAAACTGTAAATCTATACCCAAGCTCCTGAAATGCATTTCAGATAATGTAGGGGAATGTAATGTCATGACAAAAAAATTAAATAAGCAAATTAAATGAGAAAAAGCTTCAGCTTTAGAGCTGAGTGTCCCTTATTCAGGCATCAAATCCATGTCTTTGAGATTGCATTAAGCTAATTCAAAGGTCATTGAGGCTTGCCCTTTACTGGTTCCTTTACTAAATCACCACAAGGGATCCTATCTATTTTACACTTGCTGATAGGCACTGCAATATGACATTTCAGCAAAAATGAATGAAAAATCATTAAAAAGGATATTTTACTAAATACTGACAGTGTCTGGCTCTATGTAGGGCTTGCTTGGAGTCATAGTTTGCTACACCATGTGACAATGTCCTCCTGTCTCCCAGCTCCCAGTCCAGACTGGGGATGGCCTCAAGCCCTCTGCAGACCAGCTCTGACTTGCAGGTCTGAGGTCTCTCCAAGCAGAGTCCTCTTGTGAGGACTCATGCCCTGGGGCTGGGGAGCCATGAAATGCTTTCCTGTCCCTTCTGAGACTCGATTTCTAAATAGGTCTCTCAGAATGTTTGGCAAATATTTATGTATTTATCTCAGAAAATTTTCAGACATCCACTGCTGATTCAGATTTGAGTTTTGGTGACTAAATTTGCAAAGGTATTTAACTGTGTAATTTTTTAAGATCAATTGAGAACCAGGTCACTATCTATTCACTGTATAAGAGTTGTGAAATTCTGCAGCCGTTTACTATGGGTTAATAACTCTAATAACATTTTGCTGCAGTTTTTCTTCTATGGATTTTCTCCTGTTTTGTTTTCTGTACAGCATATTTGTATTTTAAAAACATAATGTAACCATCAATTACTGTAATAGCCACTAGAGGTCTACTGATATCAAAATTCCACCAACATCAATTATTTCTGCAAGTATTAAAAATGTTTTGTCCAAAAGAAAATGCTTCTTGTTAAACATAGTTTGCTTTGTGAAGTGTATAATTTAAATGGTCTGAATTTTTAACCCCTTAGAGTTGTTTTTAATTAAGTCATATTTAACTGAAGTAGGGAAGGGTTGAAATGTAAAACTCACAACTGAAAAGTGACTTAGAAGATTGGCAACTATATTCACACAAGTAAGTATATTAAAATGCAATTCACTGGATAGAATATATTTCTTAGTGGTTAACCTTGAAGCAAACAGTGTTTTAATGAAATTGTCCTACAATTAGTGGCTTCTTATGGCATTATTGAATTCTGTATGCCTTTGGGGATTATTTTTATTTCTTGGAAAATAAATCAATCTTCAAACTTTCTTTTAAGTGACCTTAGTATGATACCTTGTAAATTTCTAACAGCAAGTCAGAGCTCAATTTTACTGCATTTCCATTAGGCCTAGTTATTCATCACAAGAACAGGAATGTACTCAGTGGGACAAAAGGGAAAAAAGTAACATTAATGACTTTTTTCCCAGTGACTTCCTCATCAGGTGACAAATACTTCAGTCAAAACAAAACAAGGGTAAATTGCAGTTCCCTGTGATTCATGAGCTCCTTATCTAGAGCTGGTATGGATTTATGGTGGGGCATGAGAAGACCCCTTTGAGACCTAGCTAATGGTTAGAGTTGAACATGACTGTCTGTTCCTACTCAGCAAAATGTTTTTAAATGCTTTTTGTCATGGCCTACCGAGGCATGGAACAGTAGCCTGTGAGTCTTAGAAGAAGTGTCAGACTTCTCAGATCTCATCTAACGATGCCTCCTGTTTGATGTCTCACAAGTGAAGATACTTTGGTTTTTTGCTTTTTTTGAAGGCAGGTAGTATCACAGGCAGTGTTACAAAAGCAGCTACAAAGGATACAAACAAGGTCTGATTCAGAACATTTGTAAAACTTTCCTGATGTGTACTTAACTTTATTAGGTGCTTTGTTGAACTAGGACAGATCTTAATGGAAATATTTATTTTATGTTGTGTGAGCATTGGGTTTTGTAGTGAAATATTGTCTGTGTTCTGACTGTACTGTGACTGCTGTACTCCCCCAGTTCTCAGCCTAGCACTGTCTCTTACTTTGGGCATAGTTTTCCTCACTCACTGAAGGATGAGGGCTGTGACAGTGTAGTGACTTCAGTTAGTTCTGTGTGTGAAGTCAGTAACTTATGGCTGCTAGCTAAGCTACGAAGTCTGTCTCTTTTTTCAGACTAGTTATTATAATAGGAAAAAATCTGATGGATGCATCTGTCAACTTTAATATTCATGAAGGTATCCAGACCTGCCTCTTACTGGTCAGAGTGCTTTGTATGAGTACACCTCTTTGATAGGAGAGGAAATTGTTAGTGTGACAGAAGAACAACTCAGTGTAAATGATTAACTAAGGGCTTCCATAAACCTGTGTGCAAATGTCCACTGTGTACATAAGTCATGCCCAAGATAGTTATCACTTATTGCCCTTTGTGGAAATATTTAATTTCTCTCCATCTTCAGTTTAAAGAGGAAATGCCACGTGAAGAGGGCAATGCTTTCCTTAAGAAAGACCAGTGAAATTAGTTTAAGAATATCTTTGCCTTCTTAACTGGACTGTTGGAGAATCAGTAAGTCCTTTGCAAGGAAGGCAAAAGAACAGATTAATTCAAGACAATGATAGGAGGTGTCTCTGCAGGAGTGTGGAGCCAACGTCCCAAAAGGGATTCCCCAGAGAGAGCAGGTGCTGGAGCTGCTCTGCCCTTTCTGGGGGCTCAGGGGAAGGGTAGTGTGAAGTTGCTTTCAGGACTCCAAAGAAGTCTTTTCAGTGCAAAACAAATAAAGCAAAACAGATATAGCCAGAGTAGCTGGGAAAAGTGAGGAAAAGAGTGCATTCTCCAGCCATTTGTCTATCCTGTTCATTAGCATCCATTCACCACCTCATGGCCCCTGGATGAAAAATTATTTTATCTGTTTTCATAAAGTTGAAAACTACAGATAATTGTTGTTACTGTTGCTACTGTTATTAGTGTTATCATCATTATCTCTCTCTTAATAGTCCCCAGAAACTGTTCTGGTGCTAGGTCCATTTGCAGACTTTGTGAACGCTGCAGCTTCTGTACAACACTAAGTTGTTCCTAAAGTGTTGGGCAACAGGCAAAATACTGTGACTGTCTGGCTTTCCTCCTGAACATCCCATATTCGAGAGGAATGAATGCTTAAAAATGATTAGTGTGAGGGACAGAAAAGATACAAGATACATCATGAGCATGGGCATGTTTTTCATATTTAAGTAAAAGCAGATGTAAGCTATGTGAGGCTAATGGGGCATTACTTACATGGTCTCAATGTAGCAAAACTAATGGGAACATTTTTCTTCCTAGCTCTAAAATATAGTGTTTAAATGGAATTATATGGCAGAAAGGGTGGAGCCAGCGTGGCATTTTCTCCAGATGTTTGAATTCCTAGTTATTCTTTCACCAGAGCTAGTGATTCATCTCTTCAAAGCTTTATTCCCTGTTCTCTATGTCAGCAGTACTGTGAACACCTTCACAGTTTCATTTTTGTTTCTGCAAGTAATGTGCTTGGGGGGGAAAAAAGAATATTTGGACTAGGAAAACGTACCTTATTATCCTTTTTCTCCTGGGTAGCATGGGGCAAATTTCCATCCTCTGGCTTCCTTTCCTGCAAGAAGAGGATAAGGAGTCAAATAGCAGTTCATTAGCACTCACTATGCTCACTGCTATCTCAGGCTGGGACCTCTGCCAGAAACAAAGGCATTAGAAGTAAATGAGAGGAATATTGTTTGCTGCAAGAAACCCAACCCTTTCTCAAGGTGGCAGATATAAAATCATAGAAATTGTTGGAAAAGATCATTGAGTCTAACACTAATCCAGCACTGACAAGTCCACCACTAAACCATGTCCCTAAGTGCCACATCTGTACTTCTTTTAAATACCTCCATGGCTGGTGACTCAACCATTTCCCTGGGCAGCCTGTTCTAATGCTTGACAACCCTTTCTGTGAAGAAATTGTTCCTCAGTAACTCCCTTCACAGAACATGAGGCCATTTCCTCTTGTTCTGCCATTTGTTACCTCCAAGAAAAGACTGACCCCTACATGGCTATAACCTCCTTTCATGTAGTTGTAGAGAGTGATAAGCCTCCTTTTCTCCAGCCTAAACCACCCCAGCTCCGTCAGCCACTCCTCACAGGACTTGAGCTCCAGACCCTGCACCAGCTCTGTTGCTCTTCTCTGGACTCAATGCCAGCACCTCAGTGTTTTTCTGGGAGTGAGGTGCCCAAAACAGAACTCAGCACTTGAGGTGAGACCTCTTTAGTGCTGAGTACAGAGCCATGATCCCTTCCTTAGTCCTGCTGGCCACACTATTGCTGATACAGGCCAGGATGCCACTGGCCTTCTTGGCCACCTGGGCACAGCTGGCTCATGTCCAGCCAGCTGTTGACAACCACACCCAGGTCCTTTCCCTCTGAGTCACTTTCCAGCCACTCTTCCCCCAGCCTGTGGCACTGCCTGGGGTTGTTGTGACCAAAGTGCAGGACCAGCACCTGGCTCTGTTGAACCTCACCACTGCTCCATTGATCCAGCCTGTCCAGATCCCTCTGCAGAGCCTCCCTGCCCTCCAGCACATCAACACTCCCACCCAGCTTGGTGTCATCTGTGAACATGCTGCCAGGGTACTTGATTCTCTTGTCCAAATAAAGATATTAAACAGGACTGGCCCCAGTACTGAGCCCTTGGGAACATCACTGGTGACTGGTTGCCCCATGGATGTATCTCCCTTATCACCACTCTCTAGCCATGAAGCCAATTTTTTACTCTGTGAGCTGTGTACCCATCCAAGCCATGAGCAGACAGATTTCTGCAAGAGTGCTGTGGGAGCCAGTACTGAAAGGTTTACTGAAGTCCAGGTAAACAACATCTACAGCTTTTTCCTCATCCTGTATGCATGTCACATTATCATAGAAAGAAAGATATTTTGTCAGTCAAACAGCACCTTCCCTTCCTTAATCCATGCTGACTGGGCCTGATCCCTTGTTAGTTCTGTATGTTCTGTGTCATTTTCTGCTCCATGACCTTCCCTGGCTCTGAGGTCAGATTGACAGGTCAGTAGTTTCCCATATCCTCCTTCTGGCCCTTCTTGTAGCTGGGTGCCATACTGGCCAACCTCCAGTCACCTGGAACCTCTGTGATTAGCCAGGACTGCTGGTAAATGATGGAAAGCAGCTTGTTTAGCACTTCTGCTGCCTCCCCCAGTACCTTTGGGCAGATTTTATCTGGCTCCACGTGTGCATCTCAGTGGTTTGGCTTTGACCCTTCTAATTTTCTCCTTCTGTAGCCTCATGACATACTTGTAGCCTTCCTGAGTTGCATGCCCATTCTTCCAAAGGTTAAAAACTCTCCTTTTTTTCCTGAGTTTCAGCTAAAGAGCTCTGTGCAGTCAGACAGGTCTTCTTCCCCCTGAGCTCATTTTTTGGCACATGAGGATGGTCTGCTTCTGTGCCTTTAAGATTTCTCTCTTGAAGAATGTCCAGCCTTCCTGGACTCCTTTACCCTTCAGGACTGCCTCCCAAGGGATGCTGTCAATCCTGAAGAGGCCAAAGTCTGCCCTCTGGATTTGAAGGTGTTAGTCCTGCTAGCACCACTCCTGACTTCTTCAAGAACTAAAAGTATAATTTTGTGATTGTTGTGCGCAGGACAGCCTCCAGCCATCACAGTACCCACCAGTCCTTCTCTGTTCACAAACAACAGGTCCAGCTGGGCATTTCCCCAGCTGGCTCAATCACCAGCTCTGTCAGGGTGTTTTCTTCTACATTTTGCAGGAATCTCCTAGACTGTCTCCTCCCTGCTGTGTTGTATTTCCAGCAGACATCTGGTATGTTGAAGGCCCTGAGGAGAACAACACACAGTGATAGTGACTTCTCCCAAATGCCCTTAGAATATTTCATCTGCCTCTTCACCCTGTTTGGGTGGTCCATAACAGACTCCACGATCACACCTGCCTTGCTGGCCTTGCCCTCATTCTTACCCAAAACCACTCAGCCTTATCACCACCATCATCAAGCTCCAGTTGTTCCTCCTGCACAATGGCTTCCAGCTCCTCTTGTTTGTTGACAACAAGCTTGACTAAATTAACAAGAAGAGCTTTTGTTTGGTTGGTTTATTTATTTGTATGTTTTTTGTTTCTTTTTTTTTTTTTCTTTCATTTTTTAATTTCAATTCTCCAGAAAATGTGGTTGATTTTTAGGAGAGCCATAAGCAGAAATGCTCATTCAAGCAAGACCCAATGAAACACTTAAATGAAATGCAAAAAGTTCATTTTGCTAAACAATGCGGATTTGGGAATTTCTTTATACCTATGCATAAATTATTTCTCTAGTAGTTTTGAGAACCTTGGGCTTCTAATTTGGGACACTTGATATCATGAAAGTGAAACGTATGGACAAGTAATTCAGGTTTCTGAAGTTCTTTTCACTTAATCTGTGAAATCAGAAACTTTAGTAGCTTAAATTAGATGCTGTGTTCATATTAAATGCATTTATTAAATACCAGAGATACAGTGAACTGGATATGGATACTATGCTGGAAGAAGCCATAATTGGTGCTGGTTTTATTGACTGAATTGACATACTGTGTATTTCACTTAAGGCTAGAGGGTCTATAAATTAAATAGCCTCAGGCCTGTGGTTTAGAGACAGGACCTGGGTTTGTGTGCTGCAAGATGGGTGAAAAAAAGCCTTGGAAAGGGTTTCCCTCTGGTATAGAGTAATATACACATAAATATGTGAAGGGAGAAGATGACTTTTCTGTACACCATAGATTCAGTGACTGGAATACTAATATCCCTGTGTGAAGCCTTTACTTGCTGTGACAGCCTAATGAGACACTGACAGTGGCTGGCTGCTTGTGCTGAGTGAATGTCCTGCATGATGTTGTTTGTGTTGTACTGCAGGATGCTGAAGTGAGGTTGTCTGACTGCTGTCCCCTCGGGAAGCTCAGGAAGAGATGCACTGAATCTCCCAGGAGGCTATCCTCAGAAATAGTTTTCTACATAAATAAATACCATCTCCTGGGGATCTTCTAGAATAGTAACCAGTGCATGACTGCCAATATATTTTCATACTGTGACATTTTAAAGCCTCAACTGTAGAATCTATAATGTGAAGACACAGTTAGGATGCATCCTCTTTTTGGTGTATTATCATTTACTGACTGAACAGTTTTGGCTTCCTGCCTGTTTGCACATGTAACTTCAGTTTTGTATCCACTCCATATTGTTTAGGAATAAGCTTTCTTAAGGACTTATGTTATCTTTATTTACCATACAAGAGCTGAGGTCATCTGTGATGTATTCTTTGATATTTTTTAGAGGTGTGTGCTAAACAGAGGAGGAAAGAGTTTAAAGCATTTTGCTGTATTCCTGTGTAGGACTTCTTAGGTGGAAATGTTTATCTGTGTATTCTGACAGCCTGTGGTGTGAGTCCAGTTCATCAGAGCCACCGATGTGAGCTTTAAAAACAGCTTGTATGTTCTTCTACAGAAGGGTTTGATAGCTTTGTATGGAAGAGTAGCAGATTTGGACTTCTCAATCAACAGCTTGTAAATCTTTTATACGTAACTTGCTCTCATATTTGTACACTTAGGGAGAAATGTTAGCTAAAAATCTTTTCTGCTTCTTAAAACTCTGTTTAAACATTGCAAAAAATTTGCATACAGAATATGAATTCGTTATCGTGCTACATTCTGTGTGCTTCCTTGAACTTAACTGCATTATCACACCTTGAAAACTGATGTTATAAAACAAATACTATCACAAAATGCTCTAGGCCTAGAGAAGACACTATGAAGAATGTGTATAATAGAAAGAGCTGTGAAATTAAGAGACATTAAATAAACTCTTGGACATTTCATTTTAGAGAAAAGTATGCCTGAGGGAGTGGAATGACAGAGGTTTGTACAGTTGTAAGTGGTGTGTAGTGGTAAACATGGTATTATTCTATACTGTTTCTAATACAGTAAGCATTGTGTCACAATAAAATGATCAGGCAGTGAGATCAAAAGACATTTTTGCACACAGGCAATCTCTAAGTTGAAGTATTAGTATCACAGAATATTGCAGAAGCAAAAAAATTTGAAGTGAACATAGTCCTAAAGCATAGATCAACTGATGGCTATTCAATATATTTATAAAAAACTTCCCTCAGAGAAGATGATATAGCATTGATTGCTGAAAACTGCAAGGATGTAGTAGGAGAAAAATCATCATATTTTGCTATTTTTATGTCTTTGCCCAACATCTGCTTAAAATTGGGATATTTGGCTAGATGAATCTTTGCTTGACCCACTGTGATTATTTGTGCTTGTTTTTTGATTTCCAGACATCACATCTAGATATCAAATTCTTGATGGAATACAGTGCATAGTATCAAGAAAACAAAGTCTTGTGAATAAAGTAATCAAGGGGATTCCCTTCACCTAGCACAGCATCAGAGAGACTGTAGCAAAACAGGAAGAAAAGGCAGTTCAGCTGCAAACTGTATTGTGAGCCTGCTGTTTGATTTTTGGTCTACATAGTCCTAATTATCCTCATGAACCAATATAAAGACTGTGTGCAACTTAAATCTTTGTTTCACCTCTCCCTGTTGCTTAATACACTTTTTGCCATCAGCGAAGTGGAATTCTTTACTGAAAAGCATCTGATTACTTTGTGCTAACATGCTCAATTCAACCATCCTGAGGCTTTTTAGAGTCTCTAACTGCTTAAAATTTGCAACTATATATATTTTTAGAATTTTTAAATTGAGACCATGTTATTAGATGCACTAGTAGTTGCACAGAGAAACAAATGTACCTCTGAAAATGTACCCTTTTTGGTGTGGTAGAAAAAAAAATAACTTAACAGCAAAGATAGCGTTAGAAGTGACCAGTGTGCAATCCCTGCTCTGGTCATAAGAAGAGGGGGAGATGCAGATTCAGGGATTCGAAGGGGTTGCATTTCTTTCTTAGTAATCTTTGCCCTGGTCAGGTCTCTTGATTTTTTTGGTTTTGGTTCTTGTCTGGAGAATGGAAGAGATGATATTGCTTTAAATCCATGTATTTTCTCTCTTTTTCTGCTTGATTCAGCAGTAAGCTTTTAGGCCAGGGGTTTTATGGGTACCCACATGTATGTGTACAATGCCTGCCATAATGGTGACCTGACAGAAGCAGGAGCATGTAAGTGCTAATTCAGGCATACGTACATACATGTTAAGCAGAAATTCTAAAAAAATCCCCAAACAAATCAGCCAAAAGGAAAACTGCTTGAGGACAAAGTATAGGCTCTTCACTTCTGTCCCTTTTGTCCTCTATTTATTTCCCCTCTTGTAAACCATGGATATGCAGACTTTCTTTTCCTTAACCTTTCTCAGATGGCAAGAGCAATCTCTCTAAAGAAAAAACAAACCTGTCTCAGTTTGATGATGCTCATTAAAAGAAAAAGTGAACTGTGAGGAGTCAGTGCCTGAACAGCAAGTGCCTGCCTCCTCCAAACAGGCACTACTGGATGCTCAGGCGTGTTCCTCAGGGGCTGCTGCGTGCTGCAGCTGGAGCTGCTTGTGCCCACCCTCATCCCCCTCTCTGTGCAGAGTGACACACTCGTTCTTGCCTCGGAGGCAGAGCTCAGTGGAGACGCAGGTGTTGCAGGCAGCCCTGCAAGATGTGCCTGCTGGCAATGTCAACCCAGTGTACCAGCTCTGCAAGAGCAAACCAGAAGCACGCAGCCAGCCTTCTCATGAGGAACAGTACCCCAGGGCACTGGCTCTAGAAAGTGATTCTCTGTCTACCCATGACCGTTTAGGGATTTGGTGGCAGGAAATGTGAACAAAAATTAAAAAAAAAAATAACCACAAAAATCAAAGGGACTTTAGTCTGTCAGTGAAAATCTGCAAGTCTGAGTGCAGGGAGAAAATGTTGCCATCCTCATCTTGATGTAATCAAAGCCTTTATGTGTGAACGTTGGTGAGGAGCAGCCTTCCTGAATCGTGTTTACTAGTGGGAGTTTCAGAGCCAATGTGTGGGTGGGAACTAACAATAACCCCACCCCACATCTCGCTGCTGCACTGCATGGATGAGACTAGGCTGGCAGCAATAGCCATCAGCATTACCCTCATGTGTTTGTCTTGCACAGGGGATATTAGGCTTGTTGGGGTTTCTGTTTTAGAGGATACTCTATGGATGTCATATCCCCTTCCCCCTCTCATTCCTTCTCCATGGTGAGTACTCTTAGGTCAGTTTTCTGGCACTATTCCCACTCTGTCCCTATTAGATATTCCTTAACATTGATCTCTATCTGTGAGCATTAGCTAGCAGATGGAGTAAGTCAAGGTTTTAGCCCAGGTGATGCTCTCATGTCTCAACTTCATTTATTTGGCTTTCTTATCTGCAGTGCCTAAGTGGTTCACTTCAAGGTAGATGTCCTTGGAATATTTTCTTCATATCATTCTTGAGTCTAATGCCAGCTGTACTGAATCAGCCAACTGCCTTCTCCTCTGGTGATGTAAGATAACATTTTAAATGAGAATTACATAATTCTCCTCTAGAAACTGATTTAGCTGTTGCACCTACCAGGGCCAAAGAGTTACTCTTTCTATACCTGCTGATGAGGCTTAACAGAGCAAGGTGGAAAAATTAAGAGAAAGTAAAGTTTTCTTCACACTCCCTCATGTCATTTTGAAATGCTATTGCTTCATCATCTCATACAAGTCTTTCAGAGGTGCACCTCATGGCAAAGCAAAGAACAAATGCAAGTATTTGGATCAGCTGTGCTTAAAAAGTTGTACCTGGTGTTTGTGAGCTGTCTTACAGCTTGCACTTTCTTTAGCTTCACCTTCACTTCCTCAGTTGTCATTCAGCAGCCATGGGGTACTGAACCAGAATGAAAATATGAATGCTTTTCCCATGTTGGGTGTTCCTTGAGTATGATGCTTTGTCAAGTCAGAGCTGGATAGCATATCCTTCTTGCCTCTGTATAGATATGCAAAGAAATACAGCATAAGCTGTTTCACTTTGGATCTTGGTCTTCGTGGTCTTATACCAAGAATTTATACTTAGGTTTTAAAAGATAAATAACTGGGATGCTTTTTTATCACTTTTCTGGACCACTAATTTTTCGTATTACCTGATCTTGATTTCTCTCTGTGTCTGTGATAAATGGCAACTCCATGAGAAACCTCATCAGCAAATAAGGTTTATGTAAACTTTGTTATTTACTGTGATCTTTAAGACAGAAATTACTTAAAATGTTTTCTCCTGCTCTGAATTCATAATTAATGTAGTGACAGAACAAGGGGAAATGGCTTTCAGTTGAAAAAGAGTACATTTAGATTAGATGGTAGGAAGAAATTCTTTCTTGTCAGGGTAGTGCGGCACTGGAACAGGTTGTCCAGAGATGTTGCAGACGCCCCATCTCTGGAAGTGTTCAGGGCCACAGGTTGGAGACCTGACTTCAGCTATCTGGTCTAGTGGAAGGCACCCCTGCTCATGGCAGAGGGGCTAGAATTAGAGGATTTTTAAGGTCCCTCCCAAGCCAGACTATTCTGTGATTCTGTGAAACCTGTTCAGGGAGTTTTAAATAGAACTTCCTGCCTGGCATGGCTGGGAAAGGGGCATTTTTGGTCTTTCCAAATTGTTTGTTTTCAGTCACCTTACTATGTATTGTTGAATCCATTTCCAACTTCTTTAATGTCAGTGTCTTTTTCCTCAAAAGTGAGTTAAATTGATATATATGGGAAAAGAAGCTGTACATTTCTAAAAAGACCAAGTATTAAATAATTGAAAACCAGACTTCCTGTTACATTGAAAACAGACCTAAACACATTCAAACACAGAAATGCACAGGGGGTCATCCACAGTACTGTAGTGACATGATTTAGAGTAATAAGAAGGAAATTTGATGCAGCTTCTAAAATTAATTTCATTTGTAACCACGAGCAGTACAAAAAGCATTTATCATATTGAAAATTTCCCATAATGTCATAAATATGAGTAATGAAGCAGAAGTTGCCTCAATAAAGCTAATCTAGATTTTCCTTTCTTAACTAAAGGAAATGTTTGAATTTCTTTAATGCTCAAACAATAAAAACTTAGGTTTCCTGGATTTTTAAAATCAGCTGGAAAAGTCAGACTGCAGTGTGTCGTAGAGTTGCTGCTTTTTGACTGAAGTGACTTAATAATGAAAGAATAAAGTAATAAATAATCTGGATGTCTTATTTTTTTTATCTGAAAACTACTGCATGATACTTTGCCCATTTGGATAGCTTATGCACAAAGACATGAGCTTGTAGAGCAAAATTCATGATAATAACAGAAATCAATTAGCTTCTTTAATTTTGAATGTGAATATAAGAATCTGAGAATAATAGAATATCTCAAGTTTAAAGAGACACATAAGGATCATCAAGTCCAACTCCTTGAACTGTCAGAACTCACAGAACTGTCTAAACGTAAATCATATCACTGAGTGTCACCCAGACACTCCTTGAACTCTGCCATGTTTCATGCTATAAATTCAGAGAGTATATTTCAACACTCTATAACAGCAAGAACACTGAGCTTGCAAAACATGCATTTGTAAATGAGCTCTGTTATCTCAGAGTATGAATAGGTTGAACATTTTCATTTGTCCAAATTTGCATGGTATTCTTGTGATTGTACCCAGATTGTATTTAATTTAAATATTTTAAGTACACATGTCTTGGATTCCCTAACTGGGAATGTAAAGTTTAATGCTCGCACTTAGATTTTACATTTTTAGACAAAAAATGATCTGACCTTCAAAGCATCTTGTTTTGAAATGGAAGATATCAGATGTGAATCTTGCAATGCTGTAGCTGGTATCCAGGGAACTGCAGATGAAAAAAACCAGAGCTCTTTACTGGTCACATTGGTACAAAACTGTCCTGAAGAACAGGGCTTCTCTGCAGGAGCACAGTAACACAATGTACTGTGGACTGATGAAGTGGCAGGAGCTCAAACCTGTTAGGAGTCAAAAGTGTTACTGTGTGAAAGATTTTCTGAGCTTGTGGCTGGTGTAGGGTACATCTGTGTGTGGTTCAGTAAAGGGTCAGTGTCTGCAAGCTTGAGCACTGGAACACCCAGACATCATGAAGAACTTCTTCATGGAAAAGGTTTTTAAACGTTGGAATGGACTCTCCAGGGAGGTGGTGGAGTCACTGGCTCTGGAGGTGTCCAAGAAATGACTGGATTGTGACACTTTGTACCATGGCCTGCTTGACAAGATGTTGATTGGTCAAAGGTTGGACTCAATGATTTAGAGATCTTTTTCAACCTAATTGATTCCAGGATTCTGTGACAATGGAGCTGGATGGTGGAGGGTAAGTTGGGGTAAGATGCTGCCTCTCGTCTCCATCATGCCTGTGGCTGTTGGCTCGTGTCAGGATTGGGAGAGAGTATCTGTGCCTTTCCTCTTGCAGGGCAGTGTTAAGGGCTTATTGCTGGAAATACTGTGATTTCAAAGTCATTGCTGTTTTCTGTATATTCTCTTTTTGAATAAGAATGTCCATCAGACAGAAGTATAGTATAATCTTTTATTGTTGCTCCCACTCACCAAAGACTGTACTGCCACAAAGTAGTCAGTGTACCTTCCAGAAATAATCACAGAATAGGTGAATTTGGAAGGCACCTCTGGAGATTTTTCAGTCCAATCCTGCTACCTGTTTAGAAAAGTTATGAAATCCAGTTTTTTTGAAGCTGTATAAGCAACAAACATTTGAAAGAACACTTTCATCTTTTCTAGGCCTCTCCACCACTCCCAATCTGATAAACTAATCATAAAGATCTAGAGAAAAGAACATCCTAGTGAGACATCTGACCTCATCTTGCATTTATGATTTCAGTGTAGAAATAATTTAATGTTGTTCAGGGTTGTCCATGTCTCACAATGGGGTAGCTTCATCCCTTCAGCTAGTACTTCATTTGCACTACAGTCATAAAATGAAAAGCATTTGCTTAAGAAGATGAAATTATATTACAATTTTACAAGTACAGGCTGTTTTAGTTTTTCTGTATAAGTTCCTTTGGCTTATAGAATGAAATAATTCTTTATAATTTTGCATATTAAAAAATCCTATCTTCTGAAAAGTGTCAATACTTACAAAATAATTTGATTCAAAGTTCACGAACCCTTATTCTGTTGATACTACTCCTATTTGTAAACCTTGAGTAAAGTCAGTGAACCGAGAGGAGCTACAGGGAGGGAAAAAAAAAGTGTGAGAGGTATTGGAAATATGTTCTGATTGTCTAAATGATCCAGTGGTAAAATTATAGGTGGGAAATACTTAATTTTATGACACATTTAAAAAACCCCACAAACCAGATTGTGTTTAAGAACAATTTTGCTGCAGTCTTGAAGCAAAGAAGCAAAACCTTCTTTTTAATTTACAAATTTAGGTGTATGCAGGTGTTAGCTCTGAGCCATTAGTTCTGTGCTTAAGAAGGTGAAGTCTGAGTGTTTGCTGTCAGAAGGTGGTGTACAGCTTGCACTGGGTGTAGGCTGCTGCTTGAAGTATCACTGCACAAGGACTGAAGGCCACTCTGTTCTGTAGAACCAGTTCATCTGACAAAAGCAGGATCTCAGTTTCCAAGATATATTTAAAAAGAGAAAGGAAAGGGTAGGGAATTAGGGGATTTAAAACCCCAAATCACAGGTTTGATCCTGTAAAGTACTGGGCACTGTTGCTCTATTTCAGCAAGACTTAAACGTGCTTAAACCTTTTGTTCAGGGCTCAGCATTTAGCACTGTTGAATCTCAAATGAATAGTTCTTAAAAAGAAGAATGATATTTTCTTTCATCCACAGATTTCAAAGGACTCTGTGAACAGCTATGTAAAAAAATTATATAATAAAATTGAGAATTCAATTATGATTTCACAGTTAAGCATAATAAAGAAAAAGACAAGAAATCAGAACAATAACCTTCACTTTCTCATGCCCACCTTTCATGTTGAACCTATATATAGTTTTATTTTCCTGCCTTTTTTCTTGTTTATTTTCAATGTGAAATCCTCAGACTCCTCATTTGAGGCCAAAGCAGTGAACTCATGCAGAAACATAGGACAGGATGTGTCTTCTGACCTTCCACATCTTGTCTTTGAGCTGTGGGTGTCCTGTTGAGAGGAAAAGGGGCTGTTGTGTATTTGCCACTCATCTTCTGAGCAATAGGGTAAAGAAACAGCAAAATTCAGGCACCAGTCTTGATAAAGGTAGACTCTACCTTTGGAAAAGCTAGGAGAGACCTAAGAGAGTGGTGGGGGCATTTTCTGCTAAGGACCTAGAGCTGGTTGTTCCACTCAAGCCTTAGAAATGTGCTGCTTTGGTTCTGGTATGCTACACTTAAGTGTTGTTCCTTAGAGTAGGTAACTTAAATATAAGTCCTCAACTTTCATTTTAGCTTATACCCTGCTCTGGCATGTTCCACCTGGGTTCACCAAAACAGTTGCCTTTTCCTGGATATACCCAGGGATATATGGATGCAATAAGAATACCTGTGAGCTCTTGGATGTTTTAGGAGATCTCCAGACTTAGTTCATTCAAATTGCTTTTGTTACTTCACATCTGTGTAAGAGGGTGTGTTCCTGCTGAGAGAATGATTTGGGTATTCATCTGAACACAAGAAGTTTTTGCTAGAAATGAAAATAATGTGGTCAGGAATAGATTGGACCCAGTTTAGTAACCGAGTGCTACTTGTTTTGAGTGTCAACAGGGGAATCCACTCCCTATCCAACAACTGAACAAACATAGTACTTATGTTTTGTACCTGGCTGAAAGACTGAATTTCCAGGAACACAGGATACAGTATTGTTAAATGGAAGATCTGCACATGAGCACTGAGAAATGAATGTTTGCATTCTAAGGGCAATATTTACTGGTTTCTACAGTCATAGATTGTGAAACAAAAAAGAAACAGAACCTTACTTTCATTAACTGTAATAGTAGTTTAGCTACTTTCACAGCATTAATCTTGCTGTTAACTGTTCTTTTCACATTGTGAGGAGACAGCATGTGACAGAAAAAATCTATAACATCATTCAACATCTGATTATATGCCCCTTTTCCCCAAAAACAATTTGCATACCTACAAATATCAGTGTTTCCCACTGGAATTGAAGGTGTAAAATATTGTCTTTCAAGCTGAAAGTTATTTAGGCAAAGATTTTTCAGTATTTGGGAGTTCTGGCTGGATGATTTCAAAAGCAAAACCATATGTCGCTTACATGATTTGGCATTTCTCCAGTTGGATAGAACTTGAATGAAAAAGTGGAAAAAAAAGTAAAACCTAACACTAATTAGATGATAATAAATACAGGTGCTGTACTGTGTAGTGTAATTCATCTTCATAGCAAGCTGTGGGATGAGTCAGAGCCAGCGGATTCTGAGGGATACTGTTTTGTGTGTATATATTCCTGACACATGCTAAAATCCAAATTAAGGTTAAACTTTAAAGGGTTGTGTAACACTGAGATACTTTTCAAGGTTATGGAGGTATGTTATTGCATAGCCATGGAAAAGGAATTGTAAGGGGTTTTTTTGGTTGGAGTTTGTGAGAGGGCATCTCACTGTAAATGCAGTGTAGTACCATGCCCTCATGCCCTCATTCTCCTAGACCTCCCAAAAATTTCCTTACACATTCCAGTCATCAAGGTGCCTCCCCAATGTGGTACCTTCCCTCTCCAGCCAGATTCTTGCCCTCATGTGGTTTGCCAAGACGAAGTGATTGGGGCTAACCTGCCAATGGTCCTTTACAAGTTGCTGTAGAGGGAAAGCTGTTGCACATCTTCCCACTTCTTCATCCACCCCCATCTTCCTTGCATACAGGAGTTCTGGCTAAATGCAACTACTGGGCTCCTCCTCTTTCTTGTGTCAGACACCTTTATGGAGGTTCTTTTCTTTTAAAATTTCTAGAGAGAGAAATGGATTCAGATGGTGTGGATTTGATTCATCTAGAGCTCTTTCGTACATGGATAGGTTAAACTTCTACCGAGGGCACTGGTGCTGCCTGATGATGGGGTGTTCAGTGTGTGGCCACACATGTTACATGCTCAAAAGTGCAGGCACAAAGGAGGCAGGATTCCATCCTGGGCAAATGAATTGCTTAAAAACATGACTGGAAACTGAAAATTCTTGATTGCTGTGTCTTTAAGGTGTAAGCTCACTGAGACATGCTTATTTCTGAAATAACAGGAGAAGAGACAGTCCTGGTCCAGCCTCCAGGATTTACCACAATAACGTGTTGTGTGATTTTGCAAGAGAAATTAAAACACAAAGAAAAACACTCTGCATGAAAATTTGATTGAGCAATTAAAAACGTGTAAATAATTGAAATGCAAGAGCTTAAAAAGCTTTCTATTATTCTCATTGAGCAAAAAAAATCTTCAAAGCGTAGGATTCAGACATTATTGTGGGGCAGAAAATAGCTGATATTTACAGTATAGATTACTCATTTTTCTTTTGCCTGATGAACAGGGCTCCCAAAGCTTATTGTGGCTGTTGTGTCGTTTGTAGAGGACACGTGGCTGCCGTGCCTTGCTTTTCTCGGTGCTCCCTCCCCCACAAGCAGAACCCTCTGAGCTCCAAACACAGATGTTACACTGTGCTCTTTGTGTGCGTGTGTGTGTATGAGCATGTGTGTGTATGAGCATAAAGCCGTGCCTAATATGCTGGAAAACTGAAGCTGAAGCACAGGACTTGGCTTGTGACTGTATTACAGTGAGATGTTAGTGTGGACCGAGCGTAGGACTAGTGTGTATGAAAGAGCAGTGGCTTAAAAGCAGCCACGCTTAAATCAGCAATTTAATGTCAGGAGGAATGGCAGTTTCATTAAATAATGCTATGATCTCTCAACCATATTCTTAACTAGTAATCTCCCCCAAGCAAAATGCATAGCTAATCAACCTCCTAGCCTGTCAGTAAACTTGCAGGGGAATTAAATCCTGGAGGATGAAGCCCGTAGCCCTGGAGGAAGGCTGAGTGCATGTTTCACTGTCGTCTTTTCAGCTCATCTCAGTGGTCCCACTGCTAGAATGTGCTCTGTTGTCATGGCAACCCCATCTCCTGCTTCCTACAGGAAAGATTAGCTTGTACTGTGCACTGGAGAGAATTTAGGGGAAGTCAAGCTAATCCCTGGGTGCACTGCAAGAGAAAGGTTGGACCTCGCCTGAGGGATGCTGTATCTGCAATGATAGAATTGGCCTGCCACAGACACTGGTATTTAAGTTGAAGAGCAGAATTCACAGTAAGTGTCAGATCCTCCAGAGAGGGATATTGAATGAGGTTTTCTAAGTCTTGGTGAAGACTGTCCCATGCCAGCACTGGAATGACAGCAGGAGGCTGTGTGTGGAATACCAATATGTTTCACCCATTCAGGTGGTATTTCAAATATAGATTCAAAGCCTCAGTTCCCTGGAAACTAGGTGATAAAATTTTAAAACCTCATTGTGAGATGCGCACATAGAAACCTGAAGCGTGTCTCATTTGGTGCATAAAGCTGAAC
This sequence comes from Oenanthe melanoleuca, assembly GCF_029582105.1. Classification (NCBI taxonomy): domain Eukaryota; kingdom Metazoa; phylum Chordata; class Aves; order Passeriformes; family Muscicapidae; genus Oenanthe; species Oenanthe melanoleuca. The sequence continues at coordinate 42,161,987 of NC_079335.1, forward strand.
AAGTGATGATGAGCATGCCTTACAAATTGTGTATGCACTGTGCAGTGTGCTTAAGAATTCCTGAGTGCTGAAAAATAAGTGGGAAAGCGTGAGGAAACTGGTCTGTGTGTGCTGCAAACTCAACTAGAAAAGTGCTGAACTATCAAATTGAGCATAAAAATTTACAACTCCTGATGCAGTCTTGTTTTTTCTTCCTATAAAAACCCAAACAATGAAAACATGAGCTTTTTAAAGGTGTAGTCATAATACGAGCTTTTCTTTGAGGAAAACTCATTATAATGTAGCTGAATGAAGGTGGTGTGTGACATGGTGCAGCGTGTAAAATTTGTGATTGTTTTCTTGCTGGTAGAATTAAACAGAGGATTTTCTAGATTTTCCATTTCTGGTTATTTTAATGTTCTGCCTTTCTTTGATATGATCCTGCATTTCACTTTAATCATGCTCAAGATTCCCAGCTTTAAACTAGACTGTTTGTAGTAAGATTTTAACTGTCTGCTTTTTATTACTGTCAGCTTTTCCTAAACTAATTTTTCCACCAGTTTATACAGTCAGCCTATGTATTCTTGCATTTTTAGTATGCATGCCTTTTCTGTTTTTAATAAAATACCCCTTTATAATTATTTAGTGGTTATTTTCTATATAGCAATGCCCTCTTAGATTTATTATGCATCTGTGCTTTACGTGTATGAAATGTATGCATGCTTGTGTGGTTTTTTGCAATACATACAAGCATATACACGTGGAGAGAAGTGGGGTCTTTGTTTTAATGAGGCCCATGAGTAATTCATGATAATATAACACTGAGAAAGTTAAAGACTTGTTTTTACCTTGTAAGATAGGTATTTTCCTCCTATCTAAAGAGTTTATTGCTGAAAAATCCCAGTAAACACACACTCAGTCTGCTTAAAGAAACAGCATATGTTATATTTGTCTGTGTGTCTATAGAGCTGAAAGCAGAATCATCTTGCTGATATGATAAAAGAGCACTGTGTTACCTTTCCAGAGTTTTGGGTCTATGGCATGGGTAGTTAAGGGACAGTGTTTTTTTTTTTTCTCCTCCCTGCCAGGACAGCTCAGAAAGTTACACACAAACTCCAGATTGGTTAGCATAGGAACAGCCTTCTCTTCAGACTTCTTTTTTTTTGGGCTGTTTTACTAAATAGTGAGAACATTGATAATCAAAGAAACTGTGTCTTCATTGCAGTTGACAAACTCAGTAGCCAGTGTGCATCTGTAGAAATAAACACAAATGGCATGGAAGCTTTAAGTCATCATTTAGGCTGGCTCTTGAATCTGTGGTGGACATATGGGTGTTAGGGATTCCACAGAAATGCCAAACAAAGTGGGGATCAGGGTAAGAGCAAATTCATCAAATAAATGCTTTTAATTAGAAAGAGTACTATGAAATTATTTCTTGATATGTGTCGAATTAAATCAGTGATTAGAAAGTCCCTTCTGTGATAGAAAACACACTGGGAAAGATTTGCCAGAGATTTCATTGTATATTTCCACCACCTCTGTGAGGATATGTTTTTGGCTGTTTATAGCCTTTAAAATAACTGAGATTGTTAAGTGTACAGATTTTCTACCTTGTGTGTTCTTTTATTAAATTAATTAACTGAAAAGTTGGATTTTTTTTTTTTTTTTTTTTTTTTTTAATCTAAAGGCAATGATTTGCTTCCATTTATTTTTCTCCAGCATTTAACTTGTGCTAAATGGAGTAATGTCAAACATTATCTTATTCTGTCTTCTACAAAGTGTATGATTTTAGGAAACTAGTCGAAGTTTTATTAGGACCTTTCACAAAGCGACTTGAATTTCTTATCTGCATTTCTAGACAAGAGTAAACAGGATTACATGCATGTGAGGAAGTGCAGTGGGATTCAAAGCATGCATCCAAACCATAGGATGTGTTCACACTCTCTTCCAGGGAAAGGGTGTGAATGTTCCTTGTAGCAGTGGGATTGCAGCACACAGGCACGTACAGTTGGTAGAGGCTGCTCACACTCAGAAGTCCAGGCCATCAAACTTGAGGAAATTCCTGTATTAACTATGTGCCAGTTAAATAAACTGAATTTCCTTGAGTTACCAGAAACTAAAAAGGGAAAGTTGACTCTACTTGCTGTATACAAAAATGCCAGAGTTTCTAAACTTTTTAAAAAAGACCAAAATTTGTGTTCTTCTGTGTTCTGAGATCTGTTGGCTTCCCTGCAGCAGTGGGTGAATCTTCTGCCTGGGCTTTTCTCTTCATTCCTTCCCTGCCCATCATTCCCACTCCCAACAGGTATTACACTCTTCCTCAGCTGCCTTCTCCCTGTTCCACTGTGTCCCAGTGTTCAGGCTGTCTGCTGGCCAGATGTTGAACTGGCTAACATAATGCTTTCTGATGTGTCTTTTCCATGCATAAAAGTTGGATAATTTAGTGTATATACTGATTCATCAAAACAAGGTTTTGAGTTATGACACCAAACAGAAAAATATTGTCAATAATGTGTCACTCTATTTCCTTGAAACATTTCTCACTATTGCAGAAATAGCCCCCAAAACTTGTGCAGCACAGCATCTGCCTACAATCTCCATTTGGATTTCATGACTAACAATTTGTCTCTCTCTCACTGAGATTCTCATTCAGGGAAAAACAGATTAAATGTTCAGAACTTACTGGGTGGTACACTGCACCTTGTAGAATCTGGCTGTCTTTTAACTTCCCCAAGTATAAAGCCACAAACTTTACTCTGTCCCAGAAGGAATCTTGCTACTTATATTCTCATTAAATCAGTAGCAGAAATCACACTTCTATACTATATATAGACTTCATATGCAATGTGTGTGTCTCTCTCCATATCAGAGATTTATTCTGCACATTTTAATAAGAAAACAGTAATAGTGATCATATTTTTTCTTGGTTGCAAGGCATCTTATTTCCTGAGGCATCTCTGCCTCTTTATTTCCTTTAAAATGTATATATATATATATATATATAATGTTTCCAAAGAGACTGTAAGTGGTCATTTTGATGGTAGCAGAAGTGGACCTAAATGAAAGAAGTGTACCTTCACTTGAAACAAGAGATTTAAATCTATTGAGTTTTTTATGTCTTTAAACATGAACTCAAATATTTTGATGAATTTTTTATTGTAAGCTAATCTGAAATATTTTAAACTATCTTTTATGCTTAAAGTTTGTCCTAATTTGAGACAATAATAGCCATCCACATGGGAAAACTTTTATTATTTTAAGTCTCCTTTGTCTTCCCTTTCCTCTGAAAAGTAGAACTCCAAAGCCGCTGATTGTGTGTAAATTGCATGAATTTAAAGAACTAAATTATTTCTCAGGCTGCACATGCTGGGTCCTATTGATTCTAGTGAGATTAAGTTTGCATGCATCCAAAGGCAGATTTTAGCCCAGTGTGTGATGTTCTGGCCAGCTTTCTAGCAGTAAATTAAAAAGTGTCTTCTCAGTGCTGTGCTGCTGGCTTTGTGGCTTACTGCATAGTAGGTCCTTTATATTAGCTGAAGAGCTAAGCAAAACAGCAATGCTTATTTTTAACTGGGTCAAACACAAAGGGGGGAAACCAAGAATTCCTGGGCAAGTTCTCTTTTCTAACAGTAGTTGAGATACTACATGCAGTCTATCTGGCAGCCCTAATACTGAAAGGAGTGCAGTTGTTTTTGTTGCAGCTCCATTATTCTAATTTTTTATGCTGTTATCCATAGTAATCTGAATATTTTTGTCTTCTCCAGAGGTTGTTTATCAGGTCATGACAGCAGGTGGCTATAAGGAAGATGAGAGAAACACATGCATCCTCAAGGACAATGCTACACTTTTTGGGTTTTTTTAGATTCCAAGTATCAAAATATCAATACCATTAATGCCAAAATTTCAATTGCAGTAGAAAGTTATGCAGTAGGAATCCAGTGTTTCTGTTGTTCTCTTGCCTGAAGAGTCCACTGGAAGCTTTACAGGGGATGAGAGAATGAATGTGAGCTCAGGGTATGAGTGGCTGATCTTTTCACATGTAGTGTATTTTATTTTACCTTTGCAAAGTCATTCCTGAAAATAGATTATTGTGTGGATCCCTTTAATGGTCTCTCTATGTGAATAATCGGTAATTTTGAATTTGTCATTTCTCTAGTTGTTGTGATTGAAATTGTTTTCTGAAACATGCTGAGGAGAGGACAACTGCTGTATGTGTGGGTTGATGGCAGCCACTGATTGCACCTGTGATTTGTGAATGCCTTCAGTCAGCAGCCAACTAAATGTGATCTGATCAAAACTATCATTTGGAAATTCAAGTCCAAGACTAAGAGTGCTGTGATATTCACTAATGTCCTTCCATTCTACTCTTTGCTACTATGTAAACAACTGAAGATTGTTTTTAATGGCTTCTATTGTGGCTACCACCTGGTGCATCAACAGCATCAGTCCTTTTTACTGTCTGCAAATGTGCTGTCAGCATAATTTCATGTCTGACACAAAAGTTCAGACTCTAATCCCTGTATTTTGTCTTGAATTCCTGCATCACCAACTGTGGTGTTGAGTTTTACAGGGACTCCTAGTGTAGGAATCTCCAGAAATTGAAGGTTGCAGTGCTGAAGTTAAAAATAAATCTTTCTTGGGAAAACAGGGAACTTAAGAATTGTACAATGACATCTGTATAAAAGGGGCTTAGTGTCAGTGATTTCCAGTGGTTTTCACCACATTATTCAACTGGTTTTGGTGTTTTTCGAAAATATTTTAAATTATAGCTGTCCCAGGTGTTCTTCAACAAAAGAAGATAATGTTGAAATTAAAGCAGTTCTGAGAAAATTTTCATATTCAAAGACTTGTTGAGTGAGCCTAAAAGGTTTTGGACCAATCTTTCAAAAGCTTCCAAGAGCATTTTTAGTGGGGTAACATTGACCCACAGGATCAGGAGCTAGAAAATCTCTATTTATCTGTTTGCATAAAGGGGAATGCCAAGAGTATCTCTCAGGTATTGCAGACTATTCTACAGAAGATGATAGCCTTAGACCACTTTCTACATGCTCCTGTAGTGGAGGTGCTATATTTGACACAGGGTAATAAAGAAAGGGTTTTTCTTTTAGAAAGACTGTGCTTTGAGTTCTCCAAAATATTTTTATTCACGCTTTGTAGAATCAAAGTTGATAACTGTTTCTTTGCTTAGACAGGTGAAATTTAAGTACCTGAACTGAAAGTCTATGTATTTTGAGCAATCCACCTGTGTCAAGAGTTTTCTGTATGCTGGAGCCTGTCACACTAACTTAATCAGGGGTAGTAAAGTCATGTTTTCCCCAGATTGTTTTGTAATTTGGGGACCAATTAAATATCAAGCTCTGAAATTTCTGATTATTTCTACATGCAGAATATTGAACAGTCTCAGCACACTGCCCTGCCTGGATTACCAGGTGCCATCAGCAACAAAACTTCATAATTAAATTTATGTTTGAAGTGCAATTAATTGATTTGATTGCAGTGTATTTACTTTTGACAGCTCTCCCTTAGGTTGCTGGGGTTTGTTGTTGTTGTTGCATTGGTTGTATTAATTTTTCTGATGGCAGTTATTTGCAGTTGCAGAAGAGGCAAAACCTGCTTGTATTCTGTGAAAGAGAATACACTAGGCATTTCACTCTTTTGAATGTTAGTCCTAATGTTTGCTCTTACATTGGATATAAAAGATAAAGCCCCCCCACAAGATTGTAATAGTTATTAGAAATAACATTCTATTCATGATAGTGTTGAAATAGTGTGTTTCAGCATGTGTGACTTTTCTGCTCTGTCCAGTGGTAAAAACTTTCCAACCAGAAGAAATAAGGTTAATCTATTCTCACACTCATTTTCAGATGCATATTCTGCTTCTATAAATTTTTAACCTAGCTTTTGAAAAACCCAGTTCTCTCAGAAATAGTTTGTAATAATTATTTAGGAAGATGATCAGTTTATGAAGGAGATGTTAGGAATTGCAAAGTAATAGTCTAGGATTTGAAAGAATTTGCCAGGATTCTGTTGTTTTGAGGGACATTTGCAGTTTAACTAAGCAGAAAAAAAGATTATTAGAAGTGTTGTTCATTCTCATAATTGTTTTATTGCAAACACTATATTTTCTAAGTTTTCTGGAAGCTTGGGAACAGGTCTGCCATACAGCTGTTTGTCATACATCTGTTTCTGTTTCTAATGTGCATTTCAATCAGATTAAAGCAGCTATACAATGCTGATCCTTTCAAAATATAAAGCATACCATGGGCCAAATAATCTTGTTTACAGAGTGTAAAGGGAAAACAAATTATAGATCAGATTTTGAAATATCTTCATCTTTGCTTCTCTATTTAAAATGACACCAAGGATATCTGTGAGTGCTCTTACTCTAGGCTTCCCCTTCCTCTCCAAGCTAGCTTTGCCACAGAGAAAATAATCTGTGGACAGAATTCTTGTTTTGCCAGGAGCAGCCTGCTGTTTTCCCACACACATCTGTTGAGCCAGCTCAGAAAATGGTCATTTTTTACAATTCCATGCTGCCCTTTATTCTCAGTCAATCCCATATCATAAGGAGGCCACGTAGGTTTTACACTTGGACTCTTTGGTGAGGTTTTATTCTTTCTCTTTTTAGTGCTCTTACCTTTAACAACAATTTGTACAGAAAAGGTTGAAATTTTAGTGAGAATAGGACTGATTTGCTGTGATTAAAGCATCCTTAAATGTCATTGGCAATGGTGCCTTACCAGTAGTGTAAAGCACAGGAAAAGCACATGCAAGTATTCTATGTGTGGACTGTCTCATTGCTGAATTTTCCTGGGCTAACAGAAGCCCTTAAGTGAATTAGAATCATGGACTAGTTATTTTATTTCCTGAAAGATCTCTCCAGTCTGCAAGGAATTGCAAAAGAGCTCATGGTTTCTCTATGAAAGGTGGTAATCTGTTTGCCTTACTTCTGGCCTTTTTGAGTAATCTGGTTTTGAGTCTAGCTCTCTGTAATGTGTCAAGGTCAAACTGACTGCCTTTAATAAGGAGAAAAGTTTTGAAAGTTTCAAAACAGTATTAAGTTCAAGAACCTGTAGGGTTTCTGTTGGCATTAGCTTTCCAGAAAGGAAGAGTAAAATGATAGTCTTCATGCAGAAGTTTTCAACTGCAAGAAGTTTTCAATTTTTAATCTTCCATTTCCAGTGCTGTTCATTACACAGTCGCATTACACTTGCTCTATTCCCACCCAAGCAGAGTCCACTGCATAGCACTGGGAGGGAAAGTTTGAAACAAGAGATGCATTGCTTAGTCAGGTGGCTTGGCAGTGAAAATTCCAAGCCCACAGCTCTGGTGAGGATTAGCAGTTGATATGCCAGAACTATCTGTCAGATCCTTTGGGATTTGTGAAGTTTCTGAGCTCTGAATCATGGTTACTTGGCCTGCCAGGAATATTGTAACAACTGACCAGCTAGCAAAATAATTCTTATTTTTTTGCTCAGATACCTCTTATTATAGTACCTTTTTAGCCAATGTGTAACCAAATTCTCACCTATATTTTGGGAATTGTGAAAAAAATTACTGACTTTGATGAAAAAAGACCATGGTTGATTCTTTTTTTCTTTCCCCTGAAAATAGTTTCTGCAGATGAAAAGGCATGTTTTAATTTTTTCATTCAGATTGGAAGTCAACATCTATAGGATTATGAGGCAAGTTGGGATTTAAAAGTGGTGGTTTTAAGGAAGGCAGAAGAGACTTTCTGGTGCCAAATTCCTCAAGTTGTGTACATTTGTGGATAGAGTTTGCAAATCTGCCATTTTTCAACCCAAGTTATATTACATATTTTGAGATTCTTCTGACTTGGGCCATATAATCCTTTAGTAGGAAGGAACATCAGCTGTTGTAACCTTCCAAGCAGATTCCAATACCTTGAGTATGATAATGCCTATACATCTCACTTGGCAGTTTTGGCATTCACTACTTGAAACAGATTTTTCAGATCAAAGGGAGGTCAATCATCAGCACTGCTTATTTTTCTGCCTTATAATTGTAGTCAGCATGCTAGAGAGGCTCCAAACAGGCTTGTGTCCTTTACCTCACTGGCATTATTTTTGTGTTCAAAAGTCATTGCTGACTTTTTAGCACTGCTGACTCTCACCACCTTTTACATTCTTTTGGTGGTGTTTGGGCTGCCACTTAGGCATGGGAGATGCTGAATTTTTTTAAACTTTCACTTGATCCAGTAAAAAATACAGTAGGAAAGGCATAATGGGTATAACCATTCAAAAATGGTTGCTTGCCAGATGAATAAAGGCCAAGTTTGTTCTCAGTGCTGTCCTGTGTGACTAGAACAGTGTTTTCATTTAAGCAGTGAGGAGACCACTTACTGTTGTTACCCATGGCATGCTCAAAGCAGGAAACAGTAATGCACATGCTGCCATGGACATTTATAAGCATTTTAAAGTGGCAGAATCAAAAGCAAACAGAATTGAAATAGGACATGTAATTTATATCCCTCAGACATGCTTATTTGCTGATGTTTGTAATAGCAGCTTTCCAAGCTATGGAATTCATTGAATTTCTGTAATAGAGTTGTACATTTGACTCACAGAGACTCTGTCTCAGCAAAACCATTAATTACATCACAGCCACTAAATAAGGAAAGAGCAGCCCTTATGGAGTCCTACACTTGCATATTTACAGTTCTGACTTCTCAGATTCACTAACTTCCACTTTCCTAATATATTGAGGAAGTTTTAATGCACTGCTGATAACACTAGAACTGCATAGAAGAACAAAGGCTGTAAGTTCCTACTTCTTATTCCACATACTTTTCTTCTACTTCTTCCCAATTTATTACCTATTTTTAAACTGAATTTCTGTATGTGAATGTCAGAGGCACTTGTTTTATTTTCTGCTGAGGTAGGAAATTTTCCTGAAAGCCTCTCTGTTAATGTAAGATGAGACAACTGAGTGGAAAGGATCTGACAGAATTGTTCCAGAGTGAAAAACAAATGTTTTACAAAAAACTTCATTTTACCAACATTATAAAATGAAAAGTAGGGGTAAAAAAAAGAAGAAAATAATAGGAAATGCTTTCACTTCTAGTTTTGAGGGGTTTTCATGTCCTCGCTTTTAGTATGCACTTGTAAGTAACAATAAAATTGCTTTAATTTAAGTAATACAAGTCCTTTAACTATACTTTTCTGTGTAAAAAACCAACCAAACCATAACATTCGATTGTAATTTTGAAATCCTGAACTGCAGAGTGACAAAGATGATCATGAAGAGTCTAATGAGTCTGAACTATTTGTAGAAATATTGTTACTGAGAGTTATGCTGTCAACTCAATTGAAGTATTTTTATTATTATAGAGGTACTCAGAATATTGGACAGACAGGGAACTTTTATCTCTGTTGCTCTTTGTTTTGTGTGCCTAAAATAGCAATTGGCAACTACTGACAATGTGCATAAATTACAAATACAAAATAAAGAATGCTTGCAAGTCTTCTTCAAAATAGTTTTAAAATAAAACTTGAAATACAATAATAGCATCTGTTGAACTTCAGCAGAACTCTAGATTTTTGTACATCTGAGAATGTATTCTCTCTTGGTTTTTTTTCTGGTTGGGTAGGTAAGATTTTTCCTTATTTCTACTCTGTTGTGGTCATCTAGTGACAAGCACAATATTAAAAGACAGA